>NC_079519.1:12323722-12936918 GCF_000801105.2 Raphanus sativus
TTGTCTATTCACCGTTAAGGAAAATTTTAAAAATGGTTCTCCTTTAATATATAGGGGATTGTTACAATATTCTAAACTATTAAAACAGGAATACAAATAAAATTTGACCCTGAATTTTCTTAAACAATTACAATCTAATGCCACTGATCTAAACACAATAGTTTTATACTTTTCCTAACTCATTAATTTCGCACTACATTATGCCAAGAAATATTCCAATTATGCCAATAATTTCTATATTAATGCAGTTATGATGATATCGTCAACTAAGTAAAGTAATAAACATAATTAATACATTATGCCAATAAATATTCCCACTTAATCAATATGAAATATTTGCTTTAGACCAAAAACAGTTAAAATTATTTATTCAATATTTGTGTCACCGGTAAAAATATGGACAAACTAATGTTATATTTTTATTTTTACTATGATAACTGATGATACCTATACATTTTTTAGTTTTTATCTACTTTATTTTTTATTTACTTCGGACATTATTAAATATTAACTAATGTTATTTTCTTATCTCTGTGGTGTATTTATAATATTATTAATTTGTGCAAAAGCATTAATACAGTCTCAAATCTATTTTATCACTACAAGAAAACACGGGCTTAGAGACGAGGGTTAGCGACGAAATAATTTCCTCGTGAATTTACGTCTCGTTTACGAGGAAGTTACGTGAAAAGACAAAAAAACACGTAATTTCGTCGTTAAATAACGACTAAACGATTTCGTCGTAAACCAAACGTAAACTAACGTGTGTTTTACGAGGAAACTGCATTTCGTCGTAAGAAACACGTAAACCTTAGCGTGTAGTTTACGAGGAAATTTTTTACGAGGTTTTTGCGACTTTTTGTCGAGTCCACCTAATTTTAGGTGATACACGTTTTTTTATTTTGTCTAACTACCCATATTTCGTCGTTAATTCGTAGTAAAATCTCACCTACCAATTTTGAATTTTCCTATAAATATGTCCTTTGTGTTTCATTTGAAACACACCACATGCAAAAGAAAAAAAAAATCTAAAACGTAAAAGAAAAAAAATGTCCGGTGATGGAAATTATTTTGAGTTGCGGAGGTGGATGTACACGCATAGAGATGCTAACGGGAGAGTGACGAAAGAATATCTGGATGGACTAGAGACATTTATGCATCAAGCAGATTCTACACCGCTCGCCCAGGAAAGCGGTAAGATGTTTTATCCTTGTCGGAAATGCAACAATTCAAAACTTGCAACTCGTGAAAATGTTTGGAAGCATTTAATAAATAGAGGTTTCATGCCAAATTACTATATCTGGTTTCAACATGGAGAAGGTTATTGTTATGAGAATGAAGCTAGTAGTAGTAATAGCAATTTTCAGAATGAACCGGTTGATCATTTGCATAATCAACATAGTTACCATCATGAGGAGCAGATGGTAGATTATGATAGGGTTCATGATATGGTAGCTGATGCATTTGTAGCTCATGATGATGATGAAGTTGAAGAACCTAACATAGATGCAAAAGTGTTTTATGAAATGTTAGATGCTGCGAATCAGCCACTTTACAGTGGTTGTAGAGAAGGTCTCTCTAAATTGTCGTTGGCTGCTAGAATGATGAATATTAAAACTGATCATATTCTACCTAAAAGTTGCATGAATGCATGGACAGACTTGTTTAAAGAGTATTTTCCAGAAGATAATGTCTCTGCTGATTCTTATTATGAGATTCAGAAACTAGTTTATAGTCTTGGGTTGCCTTCTGAGATGATAGACGTTTGCATCGACAACTGCATGCTCTACTGGGGAGATGATGAGAAGTTAGAAGAGTGTTGATTCTGCAAGAAGCCACGATTCAAACCGCAAGGACGAGGACGTAATAGGGTACCGTACCAAAGGATGTGGTACCTACCAATTACCGACAGATTGAAAAGATTGTACCAATCTGAGGAGACTGCTGGAAAAATGAGATGGCATGCCGAGCATACTCAGACGGATGGTCAGATGATTCATCCATCAGATGAAAGAGTTTGGAAACATTTTAACAAAGTATATCCACAATTCGCTAGCAATAGCCGAAATGTGTATATGGGATTATGCACGGACGAATTTAGTCCCTTCGGTATGTCAGGGAAACAATATTTATTGTGGCCAGTCTTTATGATGCCATACAACCTGCCCCCAGATATGTGCATGCAATGGGAGTTTCTATTCTTGACCATATTAATACCTGGTCCGAACCATCCAAAAAGGTTTCTGGATGTTTTTCTGCTGCCACTGATAAAAGAGTTGAAATATTTGTGGTCAACAGGGGTGAAGACGTATGACTGCTCAACGAAGACAAATTTTACGATGCAAGCGATGCTTTTGTGGACCACAAGTGACTTTCCTGCTTATGGGATGTTGTCTGGATGGACTACACATGGGAGATTATCTTGTCCATATTGTAATGGAACGACAGATGCATTTCAGCTGAAGAACGGTAGGAAGACAAGTTGGTTCGATTGTCACCATCGATTTCTTCCCATTAATCATCCTTATCGAAGAAACAAGAAATTTTTTAGGCAGAAAAAGGGTTGTGAGAGACACTCCTCCTCCGTATTTAACTGGAGAACAAATTGAACAGCAAATCGATTACTACGGAGCTCTAGAAACAGTTCCTCGTGGTGGTAATTGGCATGTTCCCAGTAATATGCCTGATTATTACGGAGTTCAGCACAACTGGCACAAGAAGAGTATATTTTGGGAGTTACCGTATTGGAAGGATCTTCTTTTGCGCCACAACCTCGATGTGATGCATATCAAGAAGAATATTTTTGAGAACATCATGAATACAATATTGAATGTCCCAGGAAAGACAAAAGACAGTCAAAAATTGAGGTTGGACTTGCCTGATAGTTTCTCAAGACCCGAGTTACATATAAAAAGCAATGGACAAGTTCATGTACCGATATTCAGATTATCTTCAGAACAAAAGTCGTTCTTGTTCAACTGGGTTGCATCAGCAGTGAAGTTTTCTGATGGGTATGTTTCCAAACTCTCTAGATGTGTTGAAAAGGACCAAAGTTCTCCGGGATGAAGAGTCATGATTGTCATCTCTTTATGCAAAGACTACTTCCCTTTGTATTTGCGGAGCTACTTCCAACAAAAGTACATGAAGCACTTGCAGGTAATATATTATTACTCACTAATTTCTTAATTTATTGTTCAAAAATATGCACTAATAATTTGTTTAATTGTTTTTGGAATATACAAAGCCATTGAAGCATTTTTCAGGGATTTGAGCACTCGCACTCTTAAAGAAGATGTCGTAGAACAACTTCACGAGAACATTCTCATCTTATTGTGCAACTTGGAGATGATATTTCCTCCCGTATTTTTTGACGTCATGGAGTATTTAGCTGTCCACCTCCCGTATGAGGCATTGCTTTGAGAACCAGTACATTATGGATGGATGTATCAGTATGAGCGAGCCATGAAATATTTGAAGGGAAAGGCAAAAAACCTCGCAAAGGTTGAAGGTTCTATAATTGCTGGAAGTTTGACGGAAGAAACATCTCACTTCACATCGTACTACTTTGCACCTAATGTACAGACCCGAAAAAGAGCTCCAAGAAGATATGATGATGGTGGTGTTGCGCCAACATATGCAGTTGCTGGTGTTCCGGATATCTTTAGCCAGATTGAGCGAATGGGTGGGAAAACGAAAGAGGTTTGGTGATCAAGGGATGAAGACGCCCATAGTGCACACACTTATATTCTACTTAATTGTGATGATCCATTTATGCGCTATTTTGAAAGATAACATATATGGAAACTTCTAAACTTCTAATTAAAATATACTTTTCAAATGATTTAATAAAATATGTGCATTTTACAGCATATTTGTTACTCAAGTCCAAAAAGTAATCCCAGGTATATCCACAAGTGAGGTACATAAAAGGAAAGATCGACACTTTATTAAATGGTTGAAGAGTCAGGTACTTACTCCAATCCGATATTTTTGGCATATACATGGTATGTATTCACCGTTAGTATCATTAATTTTAATGTTCTCTTTAATTTAATTTTGCAGGTTAAATATGAGGATCCAGATTACCCCACCGGGCCACCAGCAATTATGGAATTTGTGTGAAAGGCGAAACCGATTTCTACGGGATCTTGTAGGAGATTATTGAAGTGGAATTCCCTGGGTTATTGAAGCTAAAATGCGTCATATTCAAATGTGACTGGTTCGACCCCGTGGTCAACAGAGGTGTTCGATTTAACAAATTCGGTGTAGTTGCTGTCAATGGTGGACGGAGGTACAACAAATTCGAGCCTTTCATATTAGCTTCGCAAGGAGACCAAGTTAGCTTCCTACCATACCCGAGGTTGCGAGAATCAGGAATAAGTTGGTTAGCCGTTATCAAAGTTACACCTCGTGGACGAATAATCGGTGGAGAAGAACCACATTTGCAAGAAGAACACATCAATGAAGTCGAAGAACCAACAAATGGATGACATCCTACTCATTGATCCGCATAATCATGAGTATGAAGATCTTCCCGACGATACCACTGACGATGCTGTTGAAGACGAGTTTAATGAAAGTGATCATGATGTTTCTAGTGATGAAGAGAATGATGATGTAATTTTTTAAAAATATGATTTACTTTCAGACTTAATTAATGCATTTGTTTTGAATCATGAAAATTAAATTATATAAATATAAATGAATTAGGTGTTTGGGGTTTGGTGTTTGGTGTTTGAGATTGAGTTATAAGTTAAAGGAAGTTTGGGGTTTGGTGTTTGGGGTTTACAGTTTTAGGTATTTAAACGTTATGGTCGTTAATTCCTCGTAAAATAAAAACACGGGCCTTGCTAAATCCACGTAAGCTCATTTCATCGTAAAGACCACGTAAAAAAAACACGGGCCTTGCTGATTCCATGTAAGCTTGCGAGCTCTTTACGACGAAATCTGCTTACGTGGAAATAGCAAGCATTTTAGCTATTTCGTCGTAAAGACCTCGTTCATTTACGTTGAATTAACGAGTATCGTGTGTAAATCTCTAAAACTCTAAACCCTAAACCCTAAACCCCAAACCTCAATCTATATATGGTTTCACTTAGTAGACATAATAAACCTGTATAATTAACATTTTATGATTAAACAAATTACGAATTTAAAACCTCAAACCCAAAATTAACCAAAACTTCCTTAACTTATAAGTCAATCTATATATAAGGTTTACATTTCCAAACTCAATTCACTTTAGAATACATAATAAACCTTCATATTTGAAGTTTCATGATTAAACAAACTAAGCACATATAGATGTTATTATTTAAGATTATTGGGAAATGGGATTTGGGTAAAGGGTTAGGGTTTTAAGGATTTACATATTATCTCGTTAATAACTTGTATATTAACGTGGAATTTACGATGAAATATAATAAATACCTTGCTAATTCCACGTAAGCTTGCGAGGTCTTTACGACGAAACTTGCTTACGTGGAATTAGCAAGGATTTTTGCTATTTCGTCGTAAAGAACACGTTAATATACGAGGATTTAACGACCATTACATGTAACCCTTATACCCTATACCCTAAACCCCAAACCT
Source organism: Raphanus sativus (assembly GCF_000801105.2). Classification (NCBI taxonomy): domain Eukaryota; kingdom Viridiplantae; phylum Streptophyta; class Magnoliopsida; order Brassicales; family Brassicaceae; genus Raphanus; species Raphanus sativus. Next base: position 12,329,315 of record NC_079519.1, read on the forward strand.
CAATCTATATATGGTTTCCATCACAAACCCAAAATATCAATCTATATAATAAGGTTTCCATCCCAAACCTCAATCTATTATAGATATGGTTTCCAACCCAAACCCCAAATTAATTAACAAAACATCCTTAACTTATAATTCAATCTATATATATATATACGGTTTCAATTCAGTTAAAAAACAAATTAAACCTATATAATTAAAATTTCATGATTAAACAAACTAAACACATATATAATTTACTAGTTAAGATTTTTGGAATTCGGGGTTTAGGGTTTAGGGATTTATAGGAATTGAACGTTAAATACTCGTAAAATAACGTGGTCATTACGACGAAATGTAAAAAAGAATTGCTAAATCCACATAGGACAGTTTCGTCGTAAACACCACGTGAAACAAAAACACGGGCCTTGCAAATTCGTCGTAAAGATAAAAACACGGACCTTGCTAATTCGTCGTAAAATAAAACACGGGTCTTGCTGTTTCGTCGTAAGTTTACGACGAATTTACGACTCCAAGTAATCTTATATATACACGCGAGAACCATCCACTTCATTTCATCCCAATTTCCTCTCCTATACCTCTCAAGGTTCTCTCTAATCTCTCTCTAGTTAGGTGGTTTAGTTTAGAGAATTTAGATAGGTTTATTAGTGTTGATTAGGTGGTTTGTGTAGAGAATTTAGATAGGTTGATAGAATTTTCTGATTAGTTGATTTCTTCTGCTTGTTTTTTCTAACCATCTGATTTTTTTTTTCAGATGGTTAGAAAGAACAAGCAGAAGAAAACTCCCCACTACAGTCAGTTGTTCGGTGGTGATCCTGCTGCTAGATCATCATCTTCAGCTCCAGGTTCTTCCATGCCGGAGATTGTCCCGGAGTCTCAGTCTCAGCCACCACCGGTTCCTCCATCTGGTGCACCACCCCCACCTGCTGCACCTCAGGCGGTTGCAGACGCGGTGCCTCCTCTGGTGGCACCCGGATACGTTCATCCGGAGTTGCGGGTGCCGCCGACCGCTCCTTTTGCTCGGTACACGGTTGAGGATCTTCTCGCTCAACCAGGCCGAGCTGGTTTACCAGTTTTATACCCCGACCGACCAGAGGGGACTCTGTGGTACGTAAATTTTTTTATAATTTAATTATTTTTAAAATTAATAATAAATTATTTTAATACTTTAACTTTGTTTTTTTTTCAGGTTTGGGGTCGACAATTCTGTCGCTACGAGCGTATCTGATATCATCAAAGGGTATTTCTCCGAGGCTCACCCAAACTGGACGAAGACGCCGCACAAGTCAGAAACATGTGGTTCAGGATGTTTGCTGTAAGTTTTTTAAATTAATTATTTTATGTTTAATTTATATTATTAACTTTTATTTCATTAATATTTTTTTAACTAATTATTAATCTTTTTGTGTTATACATGCAGCAAAGATATCATTGGTCCATCGGGGTTCATGAAGACGTGAAGGCGGCGTTCATCGCAAAGGCGAAGAAGCGGTTGTTGGACACCGTAGGCAACTGGAAGGAGGACTGGATCTACAAGGGTTACAAGGACGGGAAACCCGCTGAGCTGACCCAGGATATCTACGATGGCCTCATCCGTTACTGGAAGCTGCCATCATCCATTGCGGTCTCCAACGCCTGCTCCGCCTCTCGTCTTACCAAAGAAGAGCACGGCAACGGCCCGATGCTTCACTGTACGGGTCAAAAACCCCATGCCCGTGTCCGCTTGGAAATGGTAATTATAATTTTTTTTTCATATTAAATATTTTAATAATTAATATGCTTATATATGTATATTGATTCTAACTATTTAATTTTTAAATGTTTTTCAGGCCAAAGAGACGGGACAACTCCCGTCTCTTAAAGAGCTTTACGAGAGGACCCACAAGACCAAGGCAGGGGTATTTGTGTATCCGAGGTCCGAGCAAATCTACAACGATGTCGTTGCTCGGATTGAAGACCGCCAAACCCAGCTGTCCCAGCAATCTCCGGATGGAATACCAGTAATATTATCCACTCAAGAAGTGGATCAGATTTACGAGGAGGTAAATTTTTTTATTTAAATTTTTAATATACCTATTTTTAATTATTAACATTAAACTAATTTTTTTGTAGGTTGTCCCTAAGAAAAAGAGACGTACGTTGGGAATCCGTCAACGATGTCCCAAGAGCGACATGGTCTTATGGTCAGAGACGAGCCGATGAAGTCACAGAGCTGCGTTCGGAGTTAGACTCGACGCGGACTGAGTTGGCATCGACGCAGTCTGAGTTGGCGTCCACGCGCCAATCGTTCCAAGCTCGTATGGGTGGAGTGGAGGGGTTTCTGGAAGTTATAGTTTATGGAAATCCCCAATGGCAGGGGTTGTTGGCGGAGATGCGACGACAGCATCCGGTTCCCGAGCCTTCCCGTACTCAGCAGAAAGAGGAAGAAGTACAGAGGAGGAGTGAAGACCTCTACCGGGAGACGATTCACCGCCCCGGCCCTAGCTAGTTTTTTTTATTGTATAATATAAAAATTCCAAACTTTTATTATTTATATAATATTTTTGGTTATTATTTATTCCAAACTTTTAATATTTTCGCATTAATAATTATTTAAATTTCTAATATTTTTGAAATAAAATAATATTTATGATTTAAATTTAAAAATAAAATCAGTTATATAAAATGAAGCAAATTTCTTGTTAAATCACGAGACTTTAACGAGGAAGCTTTAAGTGATCTTAACGACCATTGTTTTACGACGAATATACGTGAAAAGCATTACGTGTACTTTACGACGATTATTTACGTCTACTTTACGTGGAATGTTTACGTGTATTTTACGAGGAAATTGTACGTCGAGTTTACGAGGAATATTTACGTGTATTTTACGTGGAACATTTACGTGTTATTTACGTGGAAAGTAAGCGTCAGCTTTACGAGGAAATCTACGTCTCCTTTACGACGAAAATTTAACCTTTACTTTACGACGAAATGGATCCCTCGTAAACTTACGACGAAATGGCGATTAAATATCCGTTACAACCAAAGTTTAACGACGAAAAGCGTTTCCTCGCTAATTCGTTGTAAACACTCATTTACGAAGAATTAGCGAGGAAAGAGGTCGTCGTTAAAATCGTGTTTTCTTGTAGTGTTTTTTTTATTTGATAATCTTTTAAGTATTAACTAATATTGTTTTTATATCTTTGTGGTATATTTTTATAAAGTACTGTATAAAAAATAATAATTAATAGTATTTTAGTTATTTATATAACAGATTAAATACTATGGAATAAATTTTGGTTCACATGGTCGATTTAGTTTAATAATATTTATTTGATAAAAATAAATTAGATATTTGATTGGTAATTAATCTAGATTCATAAAAGATTATGTAAATCTAATCATAACTGAAAAAATGTGAATCTAAGATATCTGTATAGTCATTGATAAATTTCATATACCTTAGTGAATTTTATTTTGGTAATTGCTTAGATTAGACGAAGGAATTTGGATAAATTCATATATCTCCGTAAATAACTGATTATGATTCTAAATTTAAAAATTTGCCCAAAATCATTTGGCATTGTCAACTAAAAATATATTGTTAAGTCATGGATTTTAAATATTTTATCCATAAATGACTATTATTATATTTATACAATTACTCAAAATGTTTTAAAAATATCCATCACCGGTTGAGGGCTTTTGGTATTCTTACATACCTTATCTGGTCTTTGAAAAAAAAAAGTAGATTAGAAGAACCTAATTGTAAAACTCAAGCAAACTTCAATCAAGAAACTCAAACATTTATGCCAAATGTTAAAATTTATCAATAGATCTATCTTCTGATAACGCTAGAGTGTATATATTAACTTATTTCGATCGATTGTTAAAAAACATGCACCAGAATTTTGACTTGAATTATTAGTTGTATTGTAGGTAAAGAGAGAATAGTTAAAAACAAAAGTACTTTGAGAAGAAGGCCTGGAGTTACGTGGAAAAGATAAAATGATGAAAAGAAAGTGCTAGGAAAGACAAAATGATGTCATAAAGACTTTAAGAAGAAGACTTTAGAGGAATGTCTGCACTTACGTGGATAATGGAAAATAATGAAAAGAAAGTGAGGAGGAACATAAAATCTTGTGAAAAACTTTGAGAAGAAAGGTTTAAAAAATAAGAATAATGGAAGAAGGAGAAAGATGGAAAATGAATTGAGGTAATTTAAAAACATGAAAGATAAATAGACCAATTTGAACTTAATGATTTGATGATGGATATATAAGCATATTATCATAGTTACAAGTATAATCACAATGCTAAACAACATTAAGATCTTCTAGATTGACGATTAGAAGGTTCGACGTTTTAATCGTAGCTATTGAATTTTCTTCTCCGCGTTATGGTGTCCCCAACTCGCAGAAAGATGGACGTATTTTCGAAGGTGGACTTTACTTCTCCGCGTTATGGTCCCCCCCGACTCCCAGCAAGATCGACGTCTTTGCCACGGCATCAAGGGTGGGTGGCTATTGATTGATTATATATATTTGTGTCTACCAAGTTTATAACAGCACCAGTCGAGTAACTATAGATTTGTAGATCAGAATAATCTCGACATACTCTTGTCTTGAGCAAGATTCCAAGTTCAGGTAATTTTCCCCAATTTTTTCAAGCTAAGCCTATCTCATCTTAATATGTGTAATCTCTTTGATTTAGTTAAATTCGTGCCCTACGCGGGATTTAAATTAATCTTAGTTTTCTTGATGTTAACTTAATCTGTCCACTAAGAAAAGTATTAAACGTTTTTTCAAAAAAAAAAAAAAAGTATTAAACATTCGTCTAGGGCATAGTTCTATAACAAAATTAATTTAGATCTGTTTCATAAATGATAGTAGACGTGATGTTTGGGACTTCATAGATAGTGCACTAGTGGTAGTGAACTGTAGAAAAACTGATTTGTAACTATAGAAAAACTCTTGTATTTCTCATATGAAACAGATTTCAAAAAAAGAAAAGAAAAAAAAAAGACTTATTGATTGGAGATACGTATATGTTTTAAATGCTTAGAACAAATGAATTAGTAGTAATGAATTAATTTGTCTTTTCAGAAAAAAAAATGTTTGAAAGTTCAAACTGTGAACAAAAATAAATTAGTTCTAGAAAACATTGAACAAAAATAAAATAAATTTGTATCTGCTTAGGACAAATTAAACGGTAAGAACGGTTATGTGAGTTTTCTTGAATCTCTTTTTTTTTTTCCTTTCCAGATTAGCTCAAGTATAAGGTCAATGGCGGCTGTTGGAATAGTCTGTGGACTACTGTCGAAATACTGGAGTTCCGATAAAGATGGAACCAACAAACAAAACCAGAATGCTTACACAACTGCTTGTGAAGAAGATCCAAAGCTCAAATCATATGGTTCTTTGTTTGAGCAACGATTCAACAAATTGAAGAGCGAGCTCGCTGCAGGAGGCAAAACTGAAAATTATTCCCTAAACTCAGTCAAGTCGCTGTGCGGGTTTCTAGTTGAAATGAACGAAGATATGGCCGAGGAAATTACCGCCAGCAAAGATGTATTGGAGAACGAAGAACTAAGGTCTTTGGTTGATCTCTATTATGAGAGTTCCACGAAAACTTTAGATCTATTTAATACCGTGGAGAAGTGCACCAAGAAAGCAAAATTAAGCTTTTTGATCGTTAAAGTTGCGATCAAAAAGTTTGAAAAAGAGTCGATGGACGACACGGATTTTGAAGGAAACCTGAAGAAGAAGAAGAAGAAGTACGCCGAAACGTTAGTGGAGCTGAACAAGGTTAAAGCTATGGGCGATCCTTTTGGTGACGAGTATAAGAATCAGTTGGAATCTGTACGCTCGGAGCACCTTGTGCTTTTAAAGAAGATCCATGAGCTGCTGGTGAAGATTGATAAAAAAAAGGCGAAATTAAAGAGAAGGAGGAGACTGGTGGCTATTCTTTACGCTTCTGCGGCTTTGACTTTTATGGCCGTAGAGACTTACGTATGCATAGCATTCGTACCTCCGTTGGCGTTCAATACTGCCATTACGGCTGCGACTGGGTTGAACTACATGATTGGAACTGCAGGAATATTGATCAATGAGGTGATGAAGAACCGTGAGAGGGATTTGGATAGACAGAAAGAGTTAGTCAAAGATATGGAGAACAAGACGACTCTCAACATCCAAGGGACAGATACGGTAAACAGCCTAGTCGAGAAGCTTATTGGGAGGCTCTCATTGATTCTGGATTCTGTGGATGTTGCTGCAGTGAATAGAGAAGAGGAGGCCGTAAAACTTGTGATGGAAGAAATCGTTAGCGAAGTGACTGGGTTTGCTGAGGTAATCAAGGAAGTTGGTGAAGCTGTGGCTACGTGTAGCACATGTGTCGCTGCGGGGAAAGTACAAATTCTGGAACACATAACCAAATCAATGTCATCGAAAGGGAAGAAGTAAACTATCCTATGTATTTACACTTTTATATATATATATATTTTTTTTGACATCATTTACACTTTTATATTTATGTTTGAAGTGTGCCAAACTCGTATTTTATGTGTGAATCATAATTGGGATTTACGTCTCATTGTCCTTTCAGTTTGTCATGTCGGCCATATCCATCATATACAATAGGATCGATTTATGTTACTTTTAAATAAATTAATATTGTATTATTTCTCTTTTGCTTTCAATGTGCCTATTAACTCTATAACTGATAGTACAATTAGTTTTTTAATTTGTTTGAGTACGGACACAATACTATCAAACCTCTCTCGGAGTCAAATAAGAATCTTTTGCACTATCTGATAATCCGACTTCTCTTCTCCATGAGTTTGAAGTTGATTTTCCATATCAATTAACTTTGTGTTGAAAGTATTGATGTTGTCCCTTTCACTCATCTTCAAATTCTCATACTCTCTTTTAAGAAATTGAAGATTAATCATTTTCACTTGAGAACTCCCTTGAAACTCCATCTCTAGTGCATTCCAAGCATCCTTTGAACTTGTTGCAGGAGCAATTCTTGGAAAAATAACATCGGAATCTGCTGTTTGGAGTATTTGCATTGCCATCATATCTTTTATAACTTGATCATCTCTCTGGTTAATGCTGGCGTGTTTTCAGAAGACAACCTCAATGTAACTCCATTTTCTATAACATCTCAAAGCTTTCTCGTCTTTAGGATTGTCTTCATTTTGATCTTCCAAAAACTGTATGTTTCTCAATTGAAGATCGGAATTATTTGCTGTGTTGTCTCCATATCTATGTCAGCAATTATATGATCAGAATTATGTTATGTAATATCACAATCCTCTAATTATCAATATCACGATTTCTGATTATCAATATCACAGCCTTTTGATTATCGATATCAGGCTTTCTGATTTTTAATATCATGGTTTTCATTTCTACTTTCTCTTATTTTATTTTTTTGCAGACTGTTGCTTGTCTTTACACTTGAATTGGCCATCGAATCATTGGGGCTCTAATACCATGTTGATTCTTATGAGTGTTTAAAATTTATAGAAAAGAAAAGAAACAAAATATGAAAATAATTAACTTGCTCTGTTTTGTGAAAGAAAAACAGAGTATAACTCTTATTGTATTACACTCAATGAATCTATACTATTAAAACAGGATTCTATTGGTTTTCTCCCCTACAATGTCCTTTTATTTCCACCGTTTACTATACATATTACTGACTTCATTAAGGGTATTTACGTTAATTATGCTTGCACAATTTTGCCTCTTATTGGACGTTGGGTATTTAGTGAATGTAGGTCCAAACGGAAGAGTTTTGTAAAGTATCAAAAACCCATGCTGGTCATATACAGAAAAAGTTAGAGAACAGAACTTTAAGAGATCGGAATAGGAGAAGTCCTTGATCGGATGAGGTTTGACTTTGTTTTCAAATCATATTCACCTCTTCAAGCAATCGTTTTCGTCCTTAAATCGCCATAAAAATATGTTTACCAGCATGTGTTTTTGATTTTTCTATCTTCGAATCGCCATGGAAATCGAAAAAGAAACGTCGACATAAAAAAAAAACTTTCATTTTCTGTTTTTTTTTTATATGAATGGTGATTGGTGAGATAACCAAAGACTTTGTCGGTAGAAATCCAAAAAGATTGGGCCATTTGGGCCGAATAGTCATGTGTCTAATTTCCATATATTTCTACTTGGGCTATTCAATCTAATTTCATTTCTTTTAAAACTATTCCAAATATTTTCTTTATATGAATATATATTAAAAATATGATTATTATATTTTTCCTTTTCTTCTTCTAATTTAAAACTTTCATAAATTATTGGAATATTTGTATTTAAATATGTAAATATTTATTAAAAGAGTAATATAATAGTTTACTAACCATTTAAAATTGTAAAAAATGACTTTAGGAAAAAAGATTAACAAATTAAAATTGTATATAAAATAAATTTATAAAAAAAACTTCACATCATAATAAAATTTATTCAATGTAAAATACCACTTTAAATCTTTTTACAACATCATCAATCCAAATTTTGTAAACATCATAATTTATTAATAAAATATTTATAAAGAAAGATGATAATTTATTGTTAAAAATCTAAAAAATGCCAATTCTTGGTTTGTTAAAAATATTACAAATATGAACGTATTACATTTTATGATTATTGTCCAATGTTAAACGAAATTTAAAGAGAAAAACAAATCCGCGCTTTCAAAGCGCGGATCAATATCTAGTTAATTGTTATGACAAAATCGATCTATATTAATAGAAGGTGAAACAGTGTGTAGTAAAGACACAATTCTTAGGTGTAAAGATACAATTCTCTATTGTAAAGACACAACTTTAGCAATGATAGATTGTGACTCTTGACTTGTAAACTAAGTATCTAACTTATACAAATATGTAACTTTATACTATACGAAAACTTATAAAATTATAAACTCAATTATATTCAACAAACACCACAAACTGGGCTCTTCAATATAAACAATGAAACCCGTCTCAGAAACCAAATGGAATGCCATCAGTCCACAAAGAACATTAAGACTATTATAACTTGGGACTGCCATTGATGCATGTGATGTTAAGTCAAAACAGACTTCAAGTAGAAATTGTCTCTGCAGAAATAGGGTCTCCCTGAAATCAAGTTCATCAAAATGCTCTTTTGTTCGAATCGTTAACAACTTCCCAAATATAAATGTCAGAAGGCTGCTAGGCACTACATCATACGCAACTCCCTTGTCTACATCCAAGCTGTTGTACGAGAGGACCCTTAGTTACGACGTCAAAACTGAAAACCCAGTCTCTGAAGCCTTGCAATTGTCTGTGATGATAAGATAGACTTCCTCTCTGCTCTCCTTTTCTGTATGCCCAAGTCATTGAGTTTTTTTGAAGAGTTCATGTGGCTGTCTGCAAGTTGTTGGATTTTCAAGAAACTCCTATAAACATCTTCATTTGTTAGGGCATCCTGTTGAAGAACGTGAAGAAAATGATCATTGAGCTGATCTTGATCAGGTGGCTCGGCATCTGCTTGGTGTATGACGAAAGTTGAATAACCATAGATTTCTATAAATATCTCTCCATCACAAGATCTGTGTTCACCTCGCAGTGAATCAACATAGATGTCTAACACGATTGCATCACACATCTAACAAAAACTGTCACCGAATATTTATCACTGCCCCGAAACCAATTGTCACTGTGATAAAGAAAATTTGTGCTGCAACCATGATCTGGACACACTCCATCGATCATAACCCGTTCAGATGGTCCAAGTGTCAACTCTTTCACGTTTTGAATTCCACCTATATTGTTTTCCTTATGAAAAACATTTAAAGTTGGATCTGCATCATCGTATACATCAAATATTGGAGCTCCATCCATCTCTTTGAGAAGATCATTGTTTTTGTCATTGCTGTCAAACATCAGATCTTTATAGGGATTGTTTGCACGCAGATGAAACAAATTGTCTCTTCGGTCAAGATCCAATGGCTCCCCACATTTCTCTTGATCCCTTCCATGTTGAGAAAAAATATTGAGGCTCTTTCCACAGAATCACGCTTGAGAATTTGATCTGGAAAATCCACAAATAAATATTCCTCAGGACTAATCTTGTCTGTGACTTGTAAATAATCTCTAGGAGTGAAACGAAAGTCCACATAATCATCTTTCACGAGTGGAACATTGACTTTGACGTAATCCTTTGAAATCTGATCCTTGTAATTGTTAATAACATAATATAAAGAGAATCAAAGCTTGTGGAAATTTCTGTATTCTTATTGATCGCATACGAGCTTTACATATATGCATCTCAAGGAGAGTCAATCTATGATATCTAATACTCTGTTACAGCAACGTTCCTGAAATATCGAAACTAACACAAAAACTACTAGAAAACGCGGGCCTAGCGACGACAGTTAGCGACGAAATAATTTTCTCCTAAATTTACGTCGAGTTTACGAGGAAGTTACGTGAAAAGACAAAATACGTAATTTCGTCGTTATTTAACGATTTCGTCGTAAATAAAACGTAAACTAACGTGTGATTTACGAGGAAACTGCATTTCCTCGTAAGAAACACGTAAACCTGAGCGTGTAGTTTACGAGGAAATTTTTAACGAGGTTTTTGCGACTTTTTCTCGAGTCCACCTAATTTTAGGTGACACACGTTTTTTATTTTGTCTAACTACCCATATTTCGTCATTAATTCGTAGTAAAATCTCACCTACCAATTTCGAATTTTCCTATAAATATGTCATTTGTGTTTCATTTGAAACACACCACATGCAAAAGAAAAAAAATCTAAAAACGTGAAAGAAAAAAAATATCCGGTGATGGAAATTATTTTGAGTTGCGGAGGTGGATGTACACGCACAGAGATGCTAACGGGAGAGTGACGAAAGAATATCTGGATGGACTAGAAACATTTATGCATCAAGAAGATTCTACACCGCTCGCCCAGGAAAACGGTAAGATGTTTTGTCCTTGTCGGAAATGCAATAATTCAAAACTGGCAACTCGTGAAAATGTTTGGAAGCATTTAATAAATAGATGTTTTATGCCAAATTACTATATCTGGTTTCAACATGGAGAAGATTATAGTTATGAGAATGAAGCTAGTAGTAGTAATAGCAATTTTCAGAATGAACCGGTTGATCATTTGCATAATCAACATAGTTACATCAGGAGGAGCAGATGGTAGATTATGATAGGGTTCATGATATGGTAGCTGATGCATTTGTAGCTCATGATGATGATGAAGTTGAAGAACCTAACATAGATGCAAAAAAGTTTTATGAAATGTTAGATGCTGCGAATCAGCCACTTTACAGTGGTTGTAGAGAAGGTCTCTCTAAATTGTTGTTGGCTGCTAGAATGATGAGTATTAAAACTGATCATAATATACCTGAAAGTTGCATGAATGCATGGAAAGACTTGTTTAAAGAGTATTTGCCGGAAGACAATGTCTCTGCTGATTCTTATTATGAGATTCAGAAACTAGTTTATAGTCTTGGGTTGCCTTCTGAGATGATATACGTTTGCATCGACAACTGCATGCTCTACTGGGGAGATGATGAGAAGTTAGAAGAGTGTTGATTCTGCAAGAAGCCACGATTCAAACCGCAAGGACGAAGACGTAATAGGGCACCGTACCAAAGGATGTGGTACCTACCAATTACCGACAGATTGAAAAGATTGTACCAATCTGAGGAGACTGCTGGAAAAATGAGATGGCATGTCGAGCATACTCAGACGGTTGGTGAGATGACTCATCCATCAGATGCAAGAGATTGGAAACATTTTAACAAAGTATATCCACAACTCGCTAGCAATAGCTGAAATGTGTATATGGGATTATGCACAGACGGATTTAGTCCCTTCGGTATGTCAGGGAGATAATATACATTGTGGCCAGTCTTTTTGACGCCATACAACCTGCCCCCAGATATGTGCATGCAACGGGAGTTTCTATTCTTGACTATATTAATACCTGGTCCGAACCATCCAAAAAAGTCTTTGGATGTTTTTCTACAGCCACTGATCAAAGAGTTGAAAGATTTGTGGTCAACAGGGGTGAGTGTGAGGGATTAAACTCACCTCCTAGATTTTAGATCAGGTTAAGATTGGGGAAAGATAACGTGGACTGAATCCCGTTATAACTTGTAGAATGAATTTGATTTGTATTGATAATCTTGATAAGAGAATGGTTACAAAAGATGTTCTTTTGATGATTACAAAGATAACGAGAATGTTACAAAGATAATGAGAATGTTTAAGAGTCTTGGGTGAATGAGGGTTGAATGAACGTCCCTTTCCTCTTCGATCTTCTTCTTCTTTTTATAGTCTTAGGTTACGTCAGGCTGCCAATAACTACTTCTTCGAGATATCCTCCGTGGATTGAGGGATTTGCAACAGCTTCCTTTTGACTCGGCTCTGCACCTCTTCACTTGTATCGTGAGCAGCCTCCTTTTGGTGACCTCTTTCGTGGTTCCTTTTAGCTAACAGCCTCCGGCTTTGTTCTAGCTTCTTCTGTAAACTTAATCTGTGGTGGGCCTTTCGCGGCCCATCGTTAGCTTCCGATATTTAGCTGGCGGGCCATATTTGGGCCCAACAGTTGCCCCCAGCTTTCGAGAGAAGCCTTGTTATCTCGGAAGCTAGACCTAATCTGACGATGGGTGGATGTTCTTTACTTAATCTGACGGCTATAATTACTTTTAACGAGATCAACGGTTCAGATTAGAGGGAATTTGAAATGTAATCTCCGATTTTCGAGATTTGAAGGGATATAAAGCTGCGAGCATTAACTGCCACTCTCCCCATCTTCTCCACGCCTCGATTCAATTTTCAAGGTAACTTCCCCTCTCTCTCCTTTTTATTTTACTGCGTTTGTTATTATTATTTTTTTTATCCTCGTTCGTCTCCATTCCTCTGCAATTTTCTCAGAGCTTTCGATTTTCTAGTTCAGTTTCCCTTCTTCCTTTTCCTATCTCTTCGATCTTTCTTTTCCTTTCATCATTATGAGTCATCCAAAAGAAGGTACTGTAGAAACCGGAGTCTCCACTTCTGGTGCTCGGTTAATGAAGGTCAAGCAAGAAGTCGGTGAAAAGATGAAGAAGGATGAGAAGAAAAAGAAAGCTAAGGAGTCGATCTGCGCGAGAGTTGCCAAACGAGCAAAGAAGAAAGATGGCTCCAGTGAGAATGCTCCCCATGAATTTTATCCTCCTTCTCTGTTGACGAGTCAAGATGTTGTTAACTTGATGGTCCAAGCCCATGGCAGAAAGGATTTATCCAGGGCCTGCAATCCCAACGAGACCCCCGAAACTGCTCCGGAAGGCTGGTTCTACATCCATGAGAAGTACATCTCCAAATGTCATCTCAGATTCCCGCTTCCAACCCCTCTATTAGATCTCCTCGATCATTACCAACTAGCTCTCTCCCAGCTCTGTCCCTCGGTTATCGGAGTGATAAATGGCTTCATCACCAGGTCCAAAGAGGAAGGAGTCATCGTTGGACTCACTGATCTGATGAGCCTTTTTCTGATCAAGGAGACCTCTTCCAAAGATGGTGGTAGCGGAACCTACTATCTTCCCTGTCGCCCCAAGCTAGGTATCTTCAAGTTCTCAGGGAGCGACGACGACTGGCGGAAGAAGTATTTTTATGTCAAAGTCGATTCTTTGACAGTCCCTGTGGGTCGTACCCTCAGGGTTTCTTGGAATGATGCATCTGGTTAGGATTTTCTTAGGGACATGCTTGTTTATTTTTGATTGTTGCGACCTGAGAAGTCTTTGGTTTTACTTGTAGATATTGCGGATCCTCGTAAACTCTCCGATAAACGCACCAGAGCTCTTTTCCGGAAGCTGCAGCAAAGCCCTTGTACCTGGGCTGCCTTTACTACTTCGCGAATAGGATCAGCTAGGTTCCCAGATCGATACAACGCTTCCTTTCTGGATCCTGTTGCTGTCGCGGATCTAGAAGGTAATTATTTTTCTGTCTTTCATGTCCAGGTTAGGTTCCCAATATGTGTAACCTAACGGGATTTTTGGCTATTTAGTTTCTGAAGGTTACTCGGTGGTATCAATCTCGACGGAAGCTAGCACCTCTGAAACCGAAAAGACTCAACCAAGCAGAATGCCTCTTAAGCCATCGTTCCGTTCCAGGGGTAGACCATCCAAAGCAGCTGATGCTTCTCGTGGGAGTGACAAGAGTCTGGGAGGCTCTTTCCTTAATTCTGTGAAGGAAATTCTCGATGAGGGCACTTCCAACCCTGTCAAGGACGTCACTCCTACTGAGCCGCAGGTTCAAGACGTTGCTCCTTATTCTGATGTTCCGATGGCGGAAGCTGAGGTCCAAGTTGCCAAAGATCCTCCTGAGGTTGAGCCCCCGAGGAATAAGAGGTCCAGAATCGATCAGGTTGACAGACCTTCTAGGTCTTCCTCCTCATCTTCCAGAGGAGGTACCGTTGGCTGGAGTTTCACTCACTCTAAGCCTGGGTCGATCCTGGACGACTCCTGGGGTTTAGCGACGTTGATGAGGCATATGAAGAGAACATGATGCTCCCTTCCCTCGATTAACAACTTGACTAACAGAGATGAGTACGCTGAGATAGCTCATTTCATGGGTCAGGTTTATGGAATTTAATTTCTTCCTTACGTAGTTAGAAACTCACTTATTGTTTGGTTGTTTCCATCGTTTTGCAGCTGGCTGGAGCTGTTAATAGGGCTCAATTGAAGTTTGAGGATGCTATGCACAATGCCCCCAATGCTGGATAATTAGCTCAGGTTACTGAGCTAGTCAAAGCCACCAAGATGGAGCTTGATCAGGCTCAAGTTCAGGTTTCTGAACTTCAAGCTGAGGTCGAGAGACTTGGCTCCAAGGCCGACATTCAGCAGGAGAAAATTGCGAGTCAAGCGCTTGAGATCCAGGTGAAGGGTAGGAAGATTGCTGAGTTGGATTCTGCTCGGAAGATAGCTGAGTATCAGGTCAGTGAGCTGATTACTTCATCTCAAGACAATCAGAGGAACAAGGAAGCTGAGGTCAAGCTAGCGGTTATGAGAGGAAAGAGGGAGGTAGCTGACGCTTACAACAAGGTCTTAGCTTCCGTCAAAGAGAAGTTCTCCAAGAAGAAGGATGAATTGGATCTTCGATTTACGCTGAAGAGCTTCAGGCTAACACCGAGCTCCTGAAAGATATGCTGAACAATGAGATCGCGAGTGCCGGGGATGAGTATAATCGTTTGATGGCTCTGATGCCGGAAGCGGCTGCTGCGTACGAAAAGGCGCAAGTCTCAGACTTCTCGGCAAGCTCCCTCTTCCTCAACTCTCAGAGAGCTCAGGTACTTTCGAGATCAACATGTTTAATCCATCCATTTCTGGTGAGTATGGTTCTAACTTAGGTTTGGTGGGTTCTTACTCAGCCCCAGTCGAAGCCACCCCGGGAGATGACGACAAAGACATGGAGGAAGAAGTTCCTGACAAGGAGAATGAACCAGTCGAGGCAGATCAGGATGTTGAGAATAGTTCCGGTGATAAGGAAGGTTAAGAGCCGATGCTCTTTAGCGTGTTTTTGGTGTGTTTTTAGGATTTCTGCCCAGTGGGCTCTTTGTTTTATTTGCTTTTAAGACTTATTGTCTGAAGAGGCATTTAAACCTTTGCTCATGTTAAGATCTTATGAACCTGTGTTAGCCTGAGGAGGCTTTTAAACCTTTATCGTATTTCGGTCTTTGGCTTTTTTATTCTAAGTCACTTGACTCATCTTAATCTTTTCTTCGAGTTTATCAAGTAATAATTCTGATGTAACATGTATTGCGATCATTAGGCACGGAGTCTAGTGACTTTCCAGAATCAGGTCTCGGATCTTAATAACAGGTCTCGAGGGCTTCGATTGTATTCGGTTCTCAGGTTCCTTAAGAGGAGTTCCTGATATATCGAGATTAGCTCTAGGTTTTTAGGAACCTGAGTTTGGTTTGAGGTTTTCTTTTGAGAGTGGTTCATGGGAACCTGAATTCGTTTATGGGGTTTTAAGACCCATTGAAGTTTGCTAAGGATTTTAAGACCTTTTGGGATTTGTTAAGGATTTTAAGACCTTTACTGTTATTAAGGATTTTAAGACCTTTGTATTTTGTTCAGGATTTCAAGACTTTAGGTTCAGGTTTGCGAATGATGAATATGCTTTGAAGGATTTCAGGACCTCCAAGATTACTGAAGATTTTAAGAAGGATTTTAAGACCTTTGGTGTTGAGAATTTGAGATACAAAAGACAACTGTTTCATTGATGATTTTTACAGAGTATACAATGTTGAAATGATCATACAATTACTGCATGGGCTATGTGATTTTAATCAGACATATGCCCCCTTTGGTCACGGTGAACAGAGTGTTGAAATGAGGTTGGAGCTGCACTCATGACGGAGTTGCCTACGTACCCAGTCAAGGGATCAAGCCTAACGTAGTTCGATGAATTTAGGTACCTAATGATAGTATCTCTTAAGGTTCGTGGCATTCCACGATCGGATTTCAGGTACCCCAGTTCGCACCTTCTGGAGCTTGTAGACGCCAGGTCGTACCACATGGATGATCCGGTAAGGACCTTCCCAATTGGTTCCTAACTTCCCAGCATCTGGCTCCTTAGTTCCCTCGAAAACTTTCCTGAGTACTAGGTCACCTACAGCGAACTGTCGGGGCATGACTTTGGAGTTGTAATGTCATGCCATTGCTTGCTGATAGTTTTGAATGCGAAGCAGAGCTCGGTCTCGTCTTTCCTCGACTAGATCGAGGCTGTCCGTCAGGAGCTGGTCATTAGCTGCAGGATCGGACGTACAGAGTTCCCGGTGGAGGCTACCAGGAGTGGTTTCGGCTATGACGACAACTTCCATCCCGCAAGCTAAGGAGAAAGGGGTTTCCTCTGTAGCCTTTCGTGGGGTGGTTCGACATGCCCATAGTACTTCGGGTAACTTTTATGACCAGAGTTCCTTCTGGGTTCCGAGGCGTTTCTTGAGGTTTGCTAATATTGTCTTATTAGCAGTCTCCGCCTGACCGTTTCCTTGAAGGCGTCGAGGTGTTGAAAAGGTGAGGCGGAAATTCCATTTGTCACAAAATTCTTTGAAGTCGTGAGATATGAACTGTCCTCCATTATCAGTCACGATTTCGTATGGGACGCCGTGCCTGCACACGATGTCTTTCCACACAAATCGTTCGACTTCGAATCTGGTTACCTGTTGGAAAGCTTCAACCTCAATCCACTTCGTGAAATAGTCTGTTAGGACTAAGAGGAAGCGTAGCTTCTTCTTTCCACTTCCTGATGCTACTAGTGGTCGTACGATGTCCATGGACCACCTCATAAATGGGTAAGGAGCGGATATGTTTGATAGCTTTTCCGCAGGTTGGTGTATAATCGGTGCATGTCTCTGGCATTTGTCGCATGAGGAAGAATATACCTCACAGTCTGCAATAATGGTAGGCCATAAATAGCCCTGTCTTTTGATTCAGATAGCTAGAGCTCTGCCATCGGCGTGGTTTCCACAGGAGCCGTCGTGCATTTCCTTCAAGAGTTTCATAGCGAAGAGACCATGGACGCATTTTAGGTAAGGTCGGGAAACGCTTCGTTTGTGGAGGGCAGAATTGATTATGCAGTATCTCGCGCTTAATGCTTTGAGTTTTCGAGCTTTCCATTTATTGGGTGGAGTTTTTCCCTCTAGAATGTATTGCCTGATTGGTATTCTCCAGTCCGCTCTCCCTACAACTCTGTTATGAAGAGACGAGGGAGGTTCCTGTTCAGGACCTGGTATCGTGGTGCCCTCGGAGATATTCGCAGGATTAGGCTCCAGGGAATCTGAATTCTGAGGAATATCTCCAATTTCCTCGTTATTCTCCGGGGTCTGGATGGTGCCCCCAGATGAGTTTTCAAGAGCGGAGCGGCTTCTAGTTTTGACTTTGCAGACGAGTGAGTCCGAGGTCTGGACGGTGCCCCCGGAGGTATTCGTAGGATTTAGCTCCAGGGAGTCTGAATTTCAGGAATACCTTCGTTGTTGTCGTTGTTCTCCGTGTTTTGGATCATGTTCCCGGAGGTATGCTTTTTAAAATTGCGTATTTTGGCTTTTGGGAACCAGAATATTGTGAGAACTTGGGTATCTACCGTTTTAGGGTAGTTACCTTCTGTTTGCTCTTTTGGCTTGCTGTTTATCTCAGCTTTAGTATCTATGTCGATACTTGGCTTTTCGATTCTGATATACCATGGATTTTACCTATTTTTACCCATGGTATATAAGTGTTTTATATACTATTTACTATGTATTGGAGTATTTTTAGAGTATTTACAGGTTCAGAGACGATTTGTAGATATATGGTGATTTTGGTGCCTTTTGGAGTCTTTCGCAGTGCAGGACTGCACAGACACTTCAGATGTTTAGCTGTCGATGGAGACCTTCCCACCGTTGGATTTATCCCATCTTTTTCCACTAGATAGAGCTTTGAGTTATCTTTCCAATGCCACCGGTTTGAGATCAATCCAACGGTTAGATCGGACGTTATGCCCGTTTTACTTAAGAGTGGTCAGTCTGCCTCGCGAGAGAAGGCTGCCGAGAAGAAGATTGTATGTCGATCGATGCAGCACACTGCATGTCGATCGACAGGGACATCAGAACGTGGGCCAAGTATATTTCATGACCGACTGAAGCCCAGGAGTCACCACAAAGTTACCAAAATACCCTTGACGACCAGAAACCCTATTTATGTTATTTCTAAGCCATTGTTGACGGCTACGCTTTAGACGCTCTTTACGCTTTCATTGTTTCTCTTAGGAGAGAAGGGAGGAATTCCTTTAGAGTCTTCCTGGAACTCTTTTGGTTTTGGTTTATTTATCTATTGCATTTTCATCTATTCATCTATTCATCTATGATATATGTGACATACTTCATGTCTGAATAGATCCACCTGTTAGGTTTAGGGTTCAGATAGGTTTGTGGGATTAGCCCCAAACTATACTTGCTAAGTTGTGATATTCATCAAATGGATTGAACTCTATGCTTGTTCTAGATTAGCTAACTAGAACATAGATCACTAGGATCTTTGATTATCTTGAATTATCCATTTGAGCTTGCCTGTCTCCCGTTGAGAAGAAAGACAGTTCCTCCTTGAGACCTTGTGGTCATATTCGGCTCGCGCCTAGGCATATCTAGAAGCCGTCGATCGATATCCCGACAGGTGAATCGATCGGCGCTGCGAAAGGTGTATCGCTCGATATCTCAAAAGGATATCGACCGACTCTTTTTCTGTATCATCATGCGAAAGGTGTGGCCAGAGATCTAGATATTTTAACCAGTGATACATCACATATGTTAAGCGGCTGAGATCTATAGTATCATGCAAGCAACTTGTTAAAGCATTTATAGAGATTATAATCTCCATACCTGAATAGAAGTCCTAGATCTAGCAACCATCCTTCCATCAACTACCTTGGTTTCATAAGAACAACTACCTTGTTCGCCCTTGCTATTTAATATATTTATTATTTTATTTACTGCTTTACAATATATTTACTATTAGCCTAGCTAAATCATAACTATTAGATCTAGTGTGTGCCTTAGCTCCTTGTGGATTCGATCCCTAAGTACTATAACTTGACCTCTTTTGATGAGAGTAATTCACTCCTTAGGGTAATTTGAGTGATATCAGGTTCCTTCCACGGGTATAATCCGTTTTACGAGAGGGTATGATGTGGAGGCTAAAGCAGCCAACGCATCTGCTGAGGAGTTCTCTCCTCGTGGGATCCTTGTTACCTCGAATTTGTCGAACTGCCTAGTGAGGTTCTGGACCACCTCGAGGTATGCCCCCATTCTTTCATCCCTCGTTTCGTATTCTCCGTGAAACTAGCTAGCTATAAGCGTTTAGCTCTCGAATTCCGAGGCTTAGGGCGAGTTTTAACCCTGCGATTAGTGCTTCATATTCAGCCTCATTGTTTGAAGCACTGAATCCAAGCCTGTAGGACTGTTCGATGGTTTCTCCAGCTGAAGAAGTCAGTCTTAGTCCGACACCGGAACCTTGTTTTGATGGGGCTCCGTCGACATACAGGCTCTACTTCGGAGCTTCTATTTCCGAGTCTAATTGCTCAGATGCTAGCTCAATGACAAAATCGGCGAGGACCCGAGCCTTTACTGCTGCTCGAGGTCTGTACTCGATGTCATATTCACTGAGCTTTATGACCCACTTAGCCAATCGTCCTGATTGGCTGGGACTGTTCAGAATCATTCGTAATGGTTGTGAAGTCATTACGACGATCAAGTGCGATTGGAAGTAGGGTCGTAATTTCCTGGCAGCTGTTACGACAGCCAGTGCTAACTTTTCCATAGTAGGGTACCTTGTTTCGGCGTCTATCAGACTCTTGCTGGTGTAATAGACATGTCTCTGTTTATTTTGTTCCTCTCGTACCAGCACGCCGCTAACTGCAGCGGTTGATACGGCGAGGTACAGATACAGTGGTTCTCCTATTACTGGTTTGGACATGATCGGAGGTTCTGAGAGGTAAGCTTTCAATTGCTTGAATGCTTCTTCACATTTCTCGTCCCATAAGTACTTCTTATTATTTTTTAGAAGTTTATAGGACGGGAGGCACTTATCGGTGGACCTGGATATGAATCGATTTAATGATGCGATTCGTCCAGTCAATCTCTGTACCTCTCTGGTTGTCTTAGGTGACGACATTTCCAGGAAGGTCGTTATCTGCTGCGGATTGGCTTCAATGCCTCTTTCGGTTACGAGGTAGCCGAGGAACTTGCCTGAGGGTACCCCAAAGGTACATTTAGCGGGATTGAGCTTCATATCGTATTTGTTAAGGATATCGAAGCATTCCCTTAAGTGGGAGATATGGTCTTCTCCATCTGAAGACTTGATTAGCATGTCGTCAATATAGACCTCCATAGTTTTTCCGAGTTGTCCAGCGAACATCTTATTCACTAGCCTCTGATAAGTAGCTCCTGCGTTCTTCAATCCGAATGGCATAACCTTGTAGCAATAGGTTCCTCGTTCGGTTATGAATGCCATTTTTTCTTGATCTTCAGGATCCATCATGATTTGATTGTACCCTGTGATAGTGCTCAAATTACCCAGTAGAGCTTACTCTCTCAAATAAGAGGTACAAATGTAGTACTTAGGGATCGAATCACGAGGAGCTAGGGAACCAATTAAATAAAATCTACTAATCAAGGTTTATATGATAGAAATGAAAATAACAATTCCTAAAATGAGCAAGACAGTTGCTCTAACTAACAATATGAAGGGTTGTTTAAATGGGATAAAGAGTGCTAGACATAGGGATCCTATTCAGGAATGGAGATTATAATCTCTATAAATGCTTTAATAAGTTGCTTGCATGATACTATAGATCTCAGCCGCTTAACATATGTGAATGAATCACTGGTTAAAATATCTAGATCTCTGGCCACACCTTTCGCATGATGACACAGAAAAAGAGTCGGTCGATATCCTTTTGAGATATCGAGCGATACACCTTTCGCGGCGCCGATCGATTTACCAGTAGGGTATCGATCGACGGCTTCTAGATCTGCCTAGGCGCGAACCGAATATGACCGCGAGGTCTCAAGGAGGAACTGTCGTTCTTCTCAACGGGAAACAGGCATCGCTCAAATGGATAATTCAAGATAATCTAAGATCCTAGTGATCTATGTTCTAGTTAGCTACTCTAAAACAAGCATAGGGTACAATCCATTTGATGAGTATCAAAACTTAGCAATTATAGTTTGGGGCTAATCCCACAAACCTATTTAAACCCTAGATCTAACAAGTAGACTACTCAGACATAGCTAAGCAATTCATAACAATAGATAGATGAAAGAATTGCATAGATAGAATAAAGTAGAAATACAAAAGGAGATGAGAAATCTCTCCAATCTCTCTCAAACAAATAAAACTCTAGTCTCTCTCTCACACTCTCTGCTTTGGTTGTAAAAAGCTTCAAGCTTCAAAGGGTTTCCAAACTTGCCGTCAAAAGCACTTAGCAGGAGTATTTAAGCATTTCCATTAGGTTAAAAACTCGTCAGGGGCAATCTCGTAATTTGGTGAAGTCTTGGTGAAGTAGTCGGCTAAACCATTTCGTCCTCGATATCGATCGACAACACTAAATGTGTATCGATCGATTATAATCTTCTAGTACTCGGATCTTCTCAGCTACATCGATCGACAACTCAGGATGAGTATCGATCGATTATAATCGCAATGTTGACTTCCGACTTAGTCTTGAATGGTCAACTCGGGTGTATCATCTCTTGTACTCCAAAATGCTCCAAAAACATCACTTTCTCACAAAATGCTCCTGAACCTGAAAACATACCTAACAGGCTAGAAAACAGATTAAATATATAATAAAATACTAGTATACCATGGTTAAAAACGGGTAAAATCCATGGTATATCAACTCCCCCAGACTTACTCCTTTGCTTGTCCTCAAGCAAAAACAGTAGTCTTTGGAAAAGGTTTGGAAATAGCAGGAACTCAAGGATTCAATATATTGAAGTCATCACTCTATGGGTTTGCAATTCATGTCTAAACATCCTAATCACAGAAGTTCATCATGCCTTATCCTAGCTTAGCAACTAAACTCATCTAGTCAACAACTTAGCAATTCTCATCTGACATTCCCCTCTACTAACCTCATTTCTTAACATAAAATAAAGTGCAGGCTTTACCTTGGGAGTATCGATCAAAGAACACATGGATTCAACTCAAACAAGTATCTGAACACACAGGTAGTCTTCTCTGATCCCTTTCTCCCCTCTTCTCTCTTCACTGAATCTCTTATTAGTTTCAATTTCAACAGGTTTCGATGCCACATAGGTCATCTAGTCCATCTCATTGACATTTGCATTGTAACTCATACATTTTTGACAAAGTGTAGCGAATAATGGGGTCACAGGAATCACTCCTACCCCTCGTTTCCACAATGTGTGATCATCCTTGAGATTTAGATACTGGGGTCGCAGGAGACACTCCTATCCCTCTGCTTCTCAAGAAATCATTTCAATCTTTTATAACATAAACTTAGATCTCGAGATGCCGAAGAGAGCGAAGGAAGGGAACAAGAAACACACAGACTTTTTACCTTCCAGACTTGTAAGAGGATTCCGATCCAGTGATATCCAAGCCCCAAGACAAGCAAATAAGTCAGTATTAGTGTTGGAGGTCAGCTTTGGTTCCTTCAAACAATCTTAGCTAGTGAATATAGATAGCAAGTTGATCCACTTTAGCATCTTTAGTACTATCTGCAATCAGTAATCTAGAATGGTGCTAAAGAGTGGTCAGACAATCAAATATAAATCCATATCAATGTTCCTATTTAATACTTATGCGAAAAATAATTTTGAAAAACAATTTAAATAAAAACCAAAATAAAAACACATATTAGTAAACTCTCCCCCAGACTTAAATTACACTGTCCCAGTGTAACATCCGGTGGTGAGGTAAATAAAATAAAACATAATAAATATAACAAGTTAGAATGAATAAACCTGATCGACAAGATGTCGATCGATTCGTAGTGGTATACGTCGATCGTTAGTAATGGTCGTGTGGTGTCGAGCGATATGAATGGTGAATGTCGGTCGATGGAATTATCATTCTACTTGGATCTAATAAAAACTGCAAAATAAATTCGAAAAAGATAAAAGCAAAATGAAAAATAAAAATAAAATAAAGAAAAAGAAAACCTAATAGTGGGTTGCCTCCCACTCAGCGCTTGGTTATAGTCATTTAGCTTGACTGTTGTAGGTGAGTGACTCATGGGTTGCAGTGGGGGTTTTTGTTTGCTGGTGGGCAAACACTTCCCTCATCTTTGGACTCAGCAGCAGTGAAGCTTCTTGTGGCATCAACTGATCTTGTCCATCTAGGAGATATTTTTGCTAAATCGGCTTTGATGACTTGCAATCTTCTGACCAAATCTTCTGTGTCTAACTGATGCTGATAGAAGTTAAATCTAGAATGCTCAGGTAGATCTGCATGTTGGTCTTTGGCGTGCTGGTCCTGAATCTGTTGATCCTTATCTGCCAAAGCGGCGGTATCGATCGATGCTACAATAGGTATGTCGGTCGCTTCGCTGGGATCACTGTCGATCGATTCCGTGTCAGCTTTGTCGATCGATTCTGAACGTTGGCCTTGGTACTCAAGATTGCTCTGCATAGTGCGTATCTCATTCTTCAAGAGACCAGTAGCTCTGCAAAGGTTGGTCACTCTTTCATTGAGAGTCTCCTCAATGTTATCACTTCTTTCTATGAGTCTCTCCTCCATAGAATTCATGGCTACGTACAACTTATGTTTGATCTCATCAACTTCTGCTGTGGTGCAAGCTCTCTTCGCTGGTGGTGGTTCGGTGTCGATCGATGTTGGTCGAGGCCTGTCGATCGATGCTTCATTGCTATCACGTAGATCAATATAAGCCTTAATGATGCTCATATCTCTTTCTAGCTTGTCCAGCTGTCGTGAAAGCGTATCCAGGTATCGCATGATAGGTGAACTTAAAAGATCATGCTTCTCTTCGTATGATTTCATCCTATCTTCCAGTTCTGCGAACCTTGTGTCGATCGACGACGAAGGATGTGTGTCGATCGATGGAAAAGTAGTATTCTGAGCTTGGTCATTCTGGCGAATTGTATCCAACTCTTTCTGTAGAAGATCGATCCTCTTGCTTAACCATTCGACATTGTTGTTGAGAGGGCTGTAGACGTCTCCAATCCGTGTATTGATATAGGCAACCTCCCATTCATCTTTCTTAGGTGATGAACATTCTGGTCGGTCCATGGATGTAGTCTTGCCGATGTCGATCGATGGTGCATGTACTCTGTCGGTCGATACTGGTGGCGTAGCCTCTTTCTCAAGCGTGGTCAATATGTTTCCAAGCTCCACTCTTATCTCAGCCATATCATTCTGGAAGTCTTTGTAACTGACATCCAAAGGCTGGAAAGTGTCTTCCACCAATGTGCGCATGTTTGCCTCAAGGTGCGCCTGAGCTCTCCATACATCAGTCACCATATCATCCACCTCCTCTCTACTGTAGGGCACTGGTGGTGGTGTGTATGCAAGGTAGGGGCGTGTGTGTATTGGAAGTTGTAAGCAACCTTTGTGAAAAAGGGATGCTCTATCCAAAAGTCTATTTACTTGCTCCTTGGTAACATGGATGATCGCACCATCAACTCCTCTAGCATAGCCAAACTCGTCTCTGTAGACACCATATTCATCCTTAGCTTCCCACTTGAATCTCCTGGGTCCATCAGTATTGAAGGCACGTCGTCCAAACTCCAATCGTCTGTCGGGCGATCTGACTCTTGGTCTGTCGATCGATCCGGGGTATCCGCCGTCGATCGACAGTGTTGAAACGATGTCGATCGATGGTGAATGTCTAGGTTGACCGAAGTGTTGAGGAACTGGATCCTCCCTTGTGTTGGTGTTGTGGTTGTCATGGACGTGATGTAGGATGTCTGGATGGCTACGTTGCTTTGTGAACAGGTTTTCTGGTCCATTGGCAACTTGGAGGATGTCTGCTATATCTTCTCTGGTTATGTGCAGAACTTTTCCATCCATAGCTATTGCATAGCCATCTGTGTCCCTGAAAATTCCAAATTCATCAGGTGTTAGTGAAACGTTCCTGATATCATAAGGTTCATGAGATCTCGGTTGAGCTCTGTTGAAGGTGTCGATCGATGGGTGTGTGGTGGTGGCGATCGATGGTGCACGTCTAGCTGCACGGTTGGATCGATTGATCATGTTGTTGCAGTCTTCCATTGATGAATCTCTGAATGCTGGAAGCTGCTGGGTAGAAGGTGAAAAGTTTTGAATTTTCGTGGCTTGAGTTGGCAACCTTTTATACCCATGTGTTGCCCTAATCGGTGAAATTCTGATTTTGTCCTTTAAGTCGTCCGGGTTAATATCGATCGATATTATACTGGCAATGTCGATCGATGGACGATGTCGTTTTGCTGGATGAAGTAGATAATCGATCGATGGTGGGCGTTTGTTGTCGATCGATTGAGGTGCAAATCTGTCATTCTCCAAGTAAATTTCCCAAGCTCTCTCTTCCCAATAGTCTTCATCATATTCTTCACTGTGGTCTCCACTGTGGGAAGAGGTGGCTATGTTTACTGCAAAACTCTCATGAAATCCGCTATCTGCCCAACTCCTTACTGAGTAATCATCTTCTTTTCGGTTGGTTGGGATGGCGAAATTCGGGTAGCAATGATCTGGTAGATCGAGTTCATCATCCAGTGGGTCTCTGTCGATCGATGATCCATAGCTGTTGTCGATCTCTTCTGACTTGCATGTGTCGATCGATGACGTCAAAGTACTGTCGATCGATCCCGAGTACTCTGTCTCGTACTCGACTTCACAATGACAAACTGCGATGATACCAGTATCATCTTCTTTTACCACTAATTTGGCTGGTGGTTTGTCAAGCTTGACAGGGTCGTAGTGGATATCTGGATCTATCATAGTCAAGCACATCCTGTTGGTGTTCATGTCACATATGGCTCCTACTGTAGCCATAAATGCTCTTCCAAGTAAGAGGGAAGAGTTCCAATTTAGCTTGATGTCTAGGACATGAAAATCCACAGGGACGATAGCATCACCAATGTGTACCTCTAGGTCTTTGATGAAGCCTCCAGAGTTTCTCTGAGAGTAATCCACGAAAGTAAAAATCTGTGGTGAAGGCTCTACTTGCAGGCCCAGATGGTCTGCCATGACCTTTGGTAAGATGCTGACTGATGAACCAGTGTCACATAGTGCATGAGGAAATTCAATACCTTGTACCACACAGGGTATTGCAAACTTCCCAGGATCACTCTTCTTTAGCAAAGTAATCCTTTTCCTCATCTCTTCTCTGACGTTGTCAAACCTTCTCTTAATGTCAGTTTCAGTCTCCCTTGTTTCTCTGAAAACATCCACAATCTCTTTGTGAAATAAACCTCCTCAAAAGGTTTCTGGTGGGATTCCGATAACTCTCTTAGTGAAACCATCAATCTCCTTTTCATTAGCTTCCCTCTTAAGGTTCTTAGGAATCTTCTCCTTCCGACTCCTTAACCTTCTTCCTTCAGTTTCCTCTGATGCAGGTGTAGTGTCTGAAAGGTTACTAGTTATTTTGGTAGGGGTAGCTTGTGGTTTCGGTGTGGGTCTGAGTGCATTGATTCGGTTGCTGTCTATCGATGGTAGTTGCACTCGGTATGTGAGAGGTGCGTGTCGATCGATAGGTGGAGAATAGGGTCGATCGATACGGTTCTCTTCGTTTTGTCGATCGATGAGTGGCTCGTCTCGTCGGTCGATATCTTCGTAGGTGTGGGTGGGTGGGTATGGATGAGAAGCCGTGAATTCAGCATGTGTCAATATCCTAACCGCGTTGCAGTCTGCAAGCGTATCCGGAAATGACATCGTCGATGTCGATCGATGTGGACTAGTTGGTGTCGATCGACACCATTGCGATCCACCGAGACTTAGCGAACTTTCTACTTCAAAGTCTCCTTCTTGTAGCTTCTCCTGTTTCACCACTTGCCAGAAATCATCATCTATGATAGCATTGACGTGGTGTTTCCTATTTCCTTCCCCTACTTCCTTAGAAGTTCCAATCCTCCTGATAGAGTCTTCAGTCTGGACAATCTGTGTCTCAAGTTTCTTAACTTGAGTGCAGATGGTATCTATCCTTGTGGTCAGATTGTTGAAGACAGAATCAATCTTCCCATTGAAGTCTACTGTAAGCTTCTGCTGACCTTCCAGAACTCTATCAATCATGGCATCAAACTTACTCTCCTGGGTGGGTGGCGGTGGGTTTTGGTAAGCTGAGTTGCCGTAGTTCCTTGTGTTGGTGAAGGGTTTCTGATACTGTGAACTCTGGTTGTAGTTACTCTTCTGACCACTGCCAAAAAAGTTTATGTTTCCACTCTGGTTTCCATATCTCTGAAATCCAGTACCTCCAATGTAGTTCACATCTTCCTCTGTATCATCCTCTCTAGCCTCTCCTTCTTCAGCTGAGCAGACTGGTTGCCCCAGAAATGCATGTAAAGCATCTATCTTGGCTCTGACTTCATTCATCTGGTCTTCACCGATGGCTGCAACCGATTTCTTCTTGTCAGAGTCAGTGTTTTTGGTGCTGCTGCTGTTGGCTAGGTTCTCAATAAGTCTCACAGCCTCTATTGGATTCCTAGTGTTGAAGTTCCCCTCACTAGCAGTATCAAGAGCCATCTGATACCTTAAGGCGATACCTCTGTAGAAAGTGCTTAACAGCTGCACTTCATTGAATCCATGGTGTGGACAGTCTCGCTGGAAGAACTTGAATCTGATCCACGCGTCTTTAAAAGTCTCACTAGGCTTTTGCGCGAAAGTGGCGATTTTGCTCCTTAAGTCTTCAGCGCGTGCCTCATCAAAGAAATTACGCAGGAAGGCGTTTTTGATGTCGGCCCAGGATGTCAGTGATCCTGTAGGTAGCTGCTTGAGCCAGTGCGAAGCTTCTCCAATAAGTGAGTATTTGAAGAGCTTGCAGAGTAGGTAGTCCTCGGGGACTCCATCCATACGAATAGCAGCGATAAGATCCTCGAACCTCTCCAGATGGTCCATAGGATGCTCGTGTGATTGCCCAGAATAAGGTATCTGAGACACGAGAGAGTAGTACTGAGGCTTGAGCTCGAAGTTCGGCTTCTGAATCTCTGGAAGTCGAATAGCTGATCTGTTGGTGTAGTACTCGTCTGGACGGTTATAGTCTGCCAACGATCGTGTTTGAGCTTCTCCTGTAGCCTCAGCTTCAGGTTCAGGGATTATGTTTCCCTGTGCATCTAGCTTCTGACCTGTTGCATTACGCAGATGACCATCTTGGTCATACAGGTTTCCATTCTCGCCCTGCGTGAGAATGACAATCGCGACCATGCTTCGCGGAGTAGTGTCGATCGATATACGGTTAGAAGTATCGATCGATGTTGATCGGCGAACGGTATCGGTCGACGGTGCTGTCTGAGTGTCGGTCGACTGTTGAACGTGAGTATCAGTCGACGGTAATGCGGTTCTGTCGATCGATGCGGAGCGTAGGTCTTTGCGGATTGAGCGTTCCAAGTGTGCAGGATCCTCTGAGAATAATAGTTGATTTCCCCTGTTGCTTCTGGTACTGCTGGGCATGTACCTGAAAAGACAAGAAAAATTTAAATAAGAAAGGGGGTAAAAGAAAAACCTAAGATTAATAAGATTAAATCTAATGGCGATCAAAGCTCCCCGGCAACGGCGCCAAATTTGATAGTGCTCAAATTACCCAGTAGAGCTTACTCTCTCAAATAAGAGGTACAGCTGTAGTACTTAGGGATCGAATCACGAGGAGCTAGGGAACCAATTAAATAAAATCTACTAATCAATCCTAGGCAAGGTTGGTTTATATGATAGAAATAAAAATAACAATTCCTAAAATGAGCAAGGCAGTTGCTCTAACTAACAATATGAAGGGTTGTTTAAATGGATAAAGAGTGCTAGACATAGGGTTTCTATTCAGGAATGGAGATTATAATCTCTATAAATGCTTTAATAAGTTGCTTGCATGATACTATAGATCTCAGCCGCTTAACATATGTGAATGAATCACTGGTTAAAATATCTAGATCTCTGGCCACACCTTTCGCATGATGACACAGAAAAAGAGTCGGTCGATATCCTTTTGAGATATCGAGCGATACACCTTTCGCGGCGCCGATCGATTTACCAGTAGGGTATCGATCGACGGCTTCTAGATCTGCCTAGGCGCGAACCGAATATGACCGCGAGGTCTCAAGGAGGAACTGTCGTTCTTCTCAACGGGAAACAGGCATCGCTCAAATGGATAATTCAAGATAATCTAAGATCCTAGTGATCTATGTTCTAGTTAGCTACTCTAAAACAAGCATAGGGTACAATCCATTTGATGAGTATCACAACTTAGCAATTATAGTTTGGGGCTAATCCCACAAACCTATTTAAACCCTAGATCTAACAAGTAGACTACTCAGACATAGCTAAGCAATTCATAACAATAGATAGATGAAAGAATTGCATAGATAGAATAAAGTAGAAATACAAAAGGAGATGAGAAATCTCTCCAATCTCTCTCAAACAAATAAAACTCTAGTCTCTCTCTCACACTCTCTGCTTTGGTTGTAAAAAGCTTCAAGCTTCAAAGGGTTTTCAAACTTGCCGTCAAAAGCACTTAGCAGGAGTATTTAAGCATTTCCATTAGGTTAAAAACTCGTCAGGGGCAATCTTGTAATTTGGTAAAGTCTTGGTGAAGTAGTCGGCTAAACCATTTCGTCCTCGATATCGATCGACAACACTAATGTGTATCGATCGATTATAATCTTCTAATACTCGGATCTTCTCGGCTACATCGATCGACAACTCAGGATGAGTATCGATCGATTATAATCGCAATGTTGACTTCCGACTTAATCTTGAATGGTCAACTCGGGTGTATCATCTCTTGTACTCCAAAATGCTCCAAAAACATCACTTTCTCACAAAATGGTCCTGAACCTGAAAACATACCTAAAAGGTTAGAAAATAGATTAAATATATAATAAAATACTTGTATACCATGGTTAAAAACGGGTAAAATCCATGGTATATCACCCTGAAAAAGCATCCATGAAGGACAGGAGTCGATGGCCAGCTGTTGCTTCAACCAGGCGGTCGATATGAGGTAACGGGAAACTGTCTTTAGGACAAGCCTTGTTTAGGTCGGTGAAATCTACACAGATCATCCATTTACCGTTTTTCTTTTTTACAACTACCGGGTTAGCTAACCAGTCAGGGTAGTGCACCTCTCGAATGGACCCAGCTTTCGTAAGTCGGTCAACTTCGTCGTTAACGGCTTGAGCCTTTTCTAGGCCTAGCTTGCGACGCTTTTGTTTGATCGGTTTGAAAGTGGGGTCTACGTTCAGTTTATGGGTGGTGACATTCGGATCTATACCTTTCATGTCATTGGTGGTCCATGCAAAGGTTTTGACATTGCTTTTTAGGAAGTCAATGAGCTCCTTTTTTTGTCTCAAGAGGTAGCTCAGATCCGATGCTCACCTGTTTCTCAGGATCTGAGTCGTCGATGCAAACATTTTCGGTGAGGTTCCTAGGGGAACCTCGAATATTTTGTTGCATCTCACGACCCTCCTGGATCTGTAATTGCTATTGGGGGGATTTTTTGAGGATTTCGAATCCTCCCAGGTAGCAGATCCTGGAAATCTTCTGGCTACCATGTACGGTAGCTATCCCTTCAGGTGTCGGGAATTTCACGCATTGATGATAAGTTGAGGCTACTGCTTTCATCTTATGGATCCAGGGTCTTCCTAGGATCGCGTGGAATAGGGAAGGTCTGTCGATGACTACTAAATTGGTCATTTTCATTATTCCGCCAGCTATGATTGGGAGTTTGATAGTTCCCAATGAGGTAGCTGTTTCTCCGGAAAAGCCTATGAAATTAGCTTTCTGGCCAATAATTTAGTAGTCGTCTATTTCCATCCCTTTCAGGGTGTTGTAGAAAATAAGATCGACAGAGCTTCTTGTATCTATCATAATTAAGCTTAGGAACCTCGTACCCTGCGACGTTCAGGGTGACAATTAGGGCATCGTCGTGCGGCCTGTCGAGGACTGACGTCTCGCTTTCCCAAAAAGAAATCTTGGTGTTAGACTCGGGGTTGGGGGGCTTAGGTCTAGTGTTAGACACAGACTTCCGCACGTGATTTTTAATAGAATTAACGGTCCTAACATATATCGGATCCTCCAAGGATACAGTCCACCCTCGAGTCGGGGCTCAATTGAGGTGACGGTTTGCTCAAGAGAGCCTCGATTTGTAGGCTTCTTCCTTGGGGGAATTTTCCAAGAATCATATCGACTCTTTTCTTGGGAGCTGGAGGTGACGAATCTGTCTCCTTCTATGGTGACCTTTCGCGTTTTGGAGAGGTATCTCTGGAACCTCTTTTCTGATAGGGCGGTGGCTTTTTAAGGTCTACGTCCTTTATTTCTCCGACTGCGAATTTAGCTGCTAGATGTCGTTGGAGGTCCCAACATTCTTCAGTTGAGTGCCCTTCTCGATCGTGATAAGAGCAATGTTTGTTCTTATCGAAGCCTTTTGACCAAGAGGCTTTAGTCGTCGTGGCGACATGTTTTTCTTCCTTATCTTCCTTGACTGCATAAGAATGCTCTCCCTGAGTCTGATTGTTTCGGAAGTTCTCCTTTTTATGAGGTCCTTTTGCTTCCGAGGATTCACCCTTCGGGTGATTCTGAGGTTTCTTGTGGAGTTCATCCAGTCCAGCTGTCTCTTCCTCCAAGGTAACATATCTGGTGGCTTTATGAGTGTTAGCTCCGACCAAAATTCCGATTTATACCATAGACCTCTTCTAAGGGCCTCGATGGCGACTTGGTCGTTGGGGTTCAAGAGCTTAGTTCTTACTGCTCTGAATTTCTCGATGTAGACTCGTAGCGAGTCTCCCATTCCTTATCTGACTTTCCTGAGGTCAGCCTCAGATGCTTGTTTTAGGATATGGGTCGAGTACTGCTTCATGAAAGCATTGGTTAATTGATCGAAATTTTCTATCGAGGCTGGTTCAAGACCAGAGAACCATTCGAGGGCTGTTCCAACCAGGTTTTCGGCGAATGTCCTGCAGTAACCTGCTTCACATTCTTATTTCGTAAAATGGGCTTTCACGATAGCTAATCGGAAGGCTCTCAAATAGGCCTTTGGGTCGGAGGTCCCATCGTATTCTAGGATTCTAATTTTTCGGGTGTCTCTTATGTAAGAACTGGCAATCCTGTCCGTGAATGGAGTCCCACGGGTTTCTTCAATCAAACTCTCAATTTCGGGAGCTGAGCTCGTTGCCTTATGGACTTGAGCATTCAACTTTTGGAGAGCTGCGTGAGTTTGCTCCATATATCTGCGAATGGCGTCAGGTCCCTCTAGAGGAAGGACAGTCGGGTCATTATCAGGTACCCGACGGATAGGTTCCTGACGGAATCTGGTTCGGTCATTTTCCCAAGCAGCTGGTGGGCTAGATCGCTCGCCGGCTCTTGGGTTATCAGTATCTGTCCTTTGATGTCCGTCCGTATTTGGGATTGAACTTCTGGTTTGATAAACCGAAGCTGATGTTCTGTCCCCGGATGGAATGGACACTCCTACTCCGGACCTGAAAAGGTGGCAGAGGTGGCAAGCGAGCGCTTCGGTCAGCAATCTGATTGGGCGTAGAGCTGGTTGTCGCTACGTTACTTCCCATAGCACTAGTGATGGGCGGGTTAAACGCGGGAACTGTCCCAGCATGAGGTGTCTGAAAAGCAGGTCCATGTTCTTCTGGAACAGTGCTATCAGGAGAGAAATCTAAACGTCCTCGGGGGAACGAGGGATCAGTCAATCGATCTCGGAAAGTGACCCCCGGACCTTGAGGTTATGGTGGTTGGATTGTAGCGGTTAGAGATCTAGTTATCTCTTCGAATCGTTGCTGCCGAACAACTAGTTGTTGCATTGTACGCTCATTTTCTTG
Organism: Raphanus sativus; assembly: GCF_000801105.2. Taxonomy (NCBI): domain Eukaryota; kingdom Viridiplantae; phylum Streptophyta; class Magnoliopsida; order Brassicales; family Brassicaceae; genus Raphanus; species Raphanus sativus. Next base: position 12,362,811 of record NC_079519.1, read on the forward strand.
AGCTTTATCTACTAACTGCATCATCATCAGACGAATCTCAGAAAGCTGAGCTTCCGTTTGATTCGGAGCGGTTTGCTGCTGAGGATTCTCGGTGACTGGAAGCCCGGAGTTGGCTCCACCAGATGATCTTGGGTTAGTTACTCCAGTGGCAGTCTAGCTCGTTCGAGCGCTAGCCAAAGGCTGCTGCCCAGATCGGTGGTCGCCACGTCGAGGCTCCGGAGTTAGGAGACTAGAGCCTCCGTCGTTCGGTGAGCCATTGCTCTGAATCTGGAGGTTAGGGTCAGACGGATTCGTTGTCTGATCGGTAGGATTCATCCTCAAGTGTTTAGAGTAAGGGATTCGATTATCGTCCCCACAGACGGCGCCAAATGTGAGGGATTAAACTCACCTCCTAGATTTTAGATCAGGTTAAGATTGGGGAAAGATAACGTGGGCTGAATTCCGTTATAACTTGTAGAATGAATTTGATTTGTATTGATAATCTTAATAAGAGAATGGTTACAGAATATGTTCTTTTGATGATTACAAAGATAACGAGAATGTTACAAAGATAATGAGAATGTTTAAGAGTCTTGGGTGAATGAGGGTTGAATGAACGTCCCTTTCCTCTTCGATCTTCTTCTTCTTTTTATAGTCTTAGGTTACGTCAGGCTGCCAATAACTACTTCTTCGAGATATCCTCCGTGGATTGAGGGATTTGCAACAGCTTCCTTTTGACTCGGCTCTGCACCTCTTCACTTGTATCGTGAGCAGCCTCCTTTTGGTGACCTCTTTCGTGGTTCCTTTTAGCTAACAGCCTCCGGCTTTGTTCTAGCTTCTTCTGTAAACTTAATCTGTGGTGGGCCTTTCGCGGCCCATCGTTAGCTTCCGATATTTAGCTGGCGGGCCATATTTGGGCCCAACAGTTGCCCCCAGCTTTCGAGAGAAGCCTTGTTATCTCGGAAGCTAGACCTAATCTGACGATGGGTGGATGTTCTTTACTTAATCTGACGGCTATAATTACTTTTAACGAGATCAACGGTTCAGATTAGAGGGAATTTGAAATGTAATCTCCGATTTTCGAGATTTGATGGGATATAAAGCTGCGAGCATTAACTGCCACTCTCCCCATCTTCTCCACGCCTCGATTCAATTTTCAAGGTAACTTCCCCTCTCTCTCCTTTTTATTTTACTGCGTTTGTTATTATTATTTTTTTTATCCTCGTTCGTCTCCATTCCTCTGCAATTTTCTCAGAGCTTTCGATTTTCTAGTTCAGTTTCCCTTCTTCCTTTTCCTATCTCTTCGATCTTTCTTTTCCTTTCATCATTATGAGTCATCCAAAAGAAGGTACTGGAGAAACCGGAGTCTCCACTTCTGGTGCTCGGTTAATGAAGGTCAAGCAAGAAGTCGGTGAAAAGATGAAGAAGGATGAGAAGAAAAAGAAAGCTAAGGAGTCGATCTGCGCGAGAGTTGCCAAACGAGCAAAGAAGAAAGATGGCTCCAGTGAGAATGCTCCCCATGAATTTTATCCTCCTTCTCTGTTGACGAGTCAAGATGTTGTTAACTTGATGGTCCAAGCCCATGGCAGAAAGGATTTATCCAGGGCCTGCAATCCCAACGAGACCCCCGAAACTGCTCCGGAAGGCTGGTTCTGCATCCATGAGAAGTACATCTCCAAATGTCATCTCAGATTCCCGCTTCCAACCCCTCTATTAGATCTCCTCGATCATTACCAACTAGCTCTCTCCCAGCTCTGTCCCTCGGTTATCGGAGTGATAAATGGCTTCATCACCAGGGCCAAAGAGGAAGGAGTCATCGTTGGACTCACTGATCTGATGAGCCTTTTTCTGATCAAGGAGACCTCTTCCAAAGATGGTGGTAGCGGAACCTACTATCTTCCCTGTCGCCCCAAGCTAGGTATCTTCAAGTTCTCAGGGAGCGACGATGACTGGCGGAAGAAGTATTTTTATGTCAAAGTCGATTCTTTGACAGTCCCTGTGGGTCGTACCCTCAGGGTTTCTTGGAATGATGCATCTGGTTAGGATTTTCTTAGGGACATGCTTGTTTATTTTTGATTGTTGCGACCTGAGAAGTCTTTGGTTTTACTTGTAGATATTGCAGATCCTCGTAAACTCTCCGATAAACGCACCAGAGCTCTTTTCCGGAAGCTGCAGCAAAGCCCTTGTACCTGGGCTGCCTTTACTACTTCGCGAATAGGATCAGCTAGGTTCCCAGATCGATACAACGCTTCCTTTCTGGATCATGTTGCTGTCGCGGATCTTCGAGATATCCTCCGTGGATTGAGGGATTTGCAACAGCTTCCTTTTGACTCGGCTCTGCACCTCTTCACTTGTATCGTGAGCAGCCTCCGGCTTTGTTCTAGCTTCTTCTGTAAACTTAATATGTGGTGGGCCTTTCGCGGCCCATCGTTAGCTTCCGATATTTAGCTGGCGGACCATATTTGGGCCCAACAGTGAGGACGTATGACTGCTCAACGAAGACGAATTTTACGATGCGAGCGATGCTTTTGTGGACCATAAGTGACTTTCCTGCTTATGGGATGTTATCTGTATGGACTACACATGGGAGATTATCTTGTCCATATTTTAATGGAACGATAGATGCATTTCAGCTGAAGAACGGTAGGAAGACAAGTTGGTTCGATTGTCACCGTCGATTTCTTCCCATTAATCATCCTTATCGAAGAAACAAGAAATTATTTAGGCAGAAAAGGGTTGTGAGAGACACTCCTCCTCCATATTTAACTGGAGAAGAAATTGAACAGCAAATCGATTACTACGGAGCTCTAGAAACAGCTCCTCGTGGTGGTAATTGGCATGTTCCCGGTAATATGCCTGATTATTACGGAGTTCAGCACAATTGGCACAAGAAGAGTATATTTTGGGAGTTGCCATATTGGAAGGATCTTCTTTTGCGCCACAACCTCGATGTGATGCATATCGAGAAGAATTTTCTTGAGAACATCATGAATGCAATGATGAATGTCCCAGGGAAGACAAAAGACAGTCAAAAATCGAGGTTGGACTTGTCTGATATTTGCTCAAGACCCGAGTTACATATAAAAAGCAATGGACAAGTTCCTGTACCGATATTCAGATTATCTTCAGTACAAAAGTCGGTCTTGTTCAACTGGGTTGCATCAGCAGTGAAATTTCCTGATGGGTATGTTTCAAACCTCTTGAGATGTGTTGAAAAGGAGCAAAAATTCTCCGGGATGAAGAGTCATGATTATCATGTTTTTATGCAAAGACTACTTCCCTTTGCATTTGCGGAGCTACTTCCAACAAAAGTACATTAAGCACTTGCAGGTAATATATTGTTACTCACTAATTTCTTAATTTATTGTTCAAACTTAATTAATGAATTTGTTTAGAATCATGAAAATTAAATTATATAAATTTTATTTTGTCTTATAAGTGAATTGCGTGTTTGGGGGTTTGGTGTTTGAGATTTAGTTATAAGTTAAAGGAAGTTTGGTGTTTGGGGTTTAGAGTTTTAGGGATTTAAACGTTATGGTCGTTAATTCCTCGTAAAATAAAAACACGGGCCTTGATAAATCTACGTAAGCTCATTTCGTCGTGAAGACCACGTAAAAAAAACACGGGCCTTGCTGATTCCACGTAAGCTTGCAAGGATTTTAAGACGATTTCTGCCTACGTGAAAATAACAAGCATTTTAGCTATTTCGTCGTAAAGACTCGTTCATTTACGTTGAATTAACGAGTATCGTGTGTAAATCCCTAAAACTCTCCCTAAACCCTCAAACCTCAATCTATGTATAGTTTCACTTAGCAGACATAATAAACATGTATAATTAACATTTTATGATTAAACAAATTACGAATTTAAAACCTCAAACCCAAAATTAACCAAAACTTCTTTAACTTATAAGTCAATCTATATATAAGGTTTACATTTCTAAACTCAATTCACTTTAGAAGACATAATAAACCTGCATATTTAAAATTTCATGATTAAACAAACTAAGCACATATTAGATGTTATTAGTTGGGATTATTGTGAATTGGGATTTAGGGTAAAGGGTTAGGGGTTTAGGGATTTACATATTATCTCGTTAATAACTCGTATATTAACGTGGAATTTACGACGAAATATAATAAATACCTTGCTAATTCCACGTAAGCTTGCGAGGTCTTTACGACGAAACTTGCTTACGTGGAATTAGCGAGGATTTTAGCTATTTCGTCGTAAAGTCCACGTTAACGTACGAGGAATTAACGACCATTACATGTAATCATTTATACCCTATACCCTAAACCCCAAACCTCAATCTATATAATAAGGTTTCCATCCCAAACCTCAATCTATTATAGATATGGTTTCCAACCCAAACCCCAAATTAATTAACAAAACCTATATAATTAAAATTTCATGATTAAACAAACTAAACACATATATATATATATATAATTTACTAGTTAAGATTTTGGGAATTTGAGGTTTAGGGTTTAGGGATTTATATGAAATAAACGTTAAATACTCGTAAAATAACGTGGTCATTACGACGAAATGTAAAAAAGAATTGCTAATCCACGTAGGACAGTTTCGTCGTAAACACCACGTGAAACAAAAACACGGGCCTTGCAATTCGTCGTAAACATAAAAACACGGGCCTTGCTAATTCGTCGTAAACTAAAACACGGGCCTTGCTGTTTCGTCGTAAGTTTACGACGAATTTACGAGTCCGTGTAATCTTATATATACACGCGAGAACCATCCACTTCATTTCGTCCCAATCTCATCTCATATACCTCTTAAGGTTCTCTCTAATCTCTCTCTAGTTTAGGTGGTTTAGTTTAGAGAATTTAGATAGGTTTATTAGTGTTGATTAGGTGGTTAGTGTAGAAAATTTAGATATGTTGATAGAATTTTCTGATTAGTTGATATCTTCTGCTTGTTTTTTTTAACCATCTGAATTTTTTTTTCAGATGGTTAGAAAGAACAAGCAGAAGAAAACTCCACACTACAGACAGTTGTTAGGTGGTGATCCTGCTGCTGGATCATCATCTTCAGCTCCAGGTTTCTCCATGCCGGAGATTGTCCCGGAGTCTCAGTCTCAGCCACCACTGGTTCCTCCATCTGGTGCACCACCGCCACCTGCTGCATCTCAGGCGGTTCCTCCGGTGGCACCCGGATACGTTCATCCGGAGTTGCGGGTGCCGCCGACCACTCCTTTTGCTTGGTACATGGTTGAGGATCTTCTCGCTCAACCAGGCCGAGCCGGTTTACCAGTTTTAGACCCTGACCGACCAGAGGGGACTTTGTGGTACGTAAATTTTTTTTATAATTTAATTATTTTTATAATTAAAAATAAATTATTTAAATACTTTAACTTTGTTTTTTTCAGGTTTGGGGTCGACAATTCTTTCGCTACGAGCGTATCCTATATCATCAAAGGATACTTCTTTGAGCCTCAACCAAACTGGACGAAGACGCCGCACCGCGTCAGAAACAAGTGGTTCAAGATGTTTGCTGTAATTTTTTCAAATTAATTATTTTATGTTTAATTTTTATTATTAACTTTTATTTCAGTAATATTTGTTGGGGTTGAAATCGGACAAGGCAAAGTTGGCTTCCAAAATTTCCGTTTAAAAATTATTTACTTAAGAACTTTTTACGGTTTTTCGGAAAAGGAAAATCTATACAAAAAGTTTGCGGAAAAATCTTGTTTTAAGACAACGACTCTTTAAAACAACGATTTCTTAATCAACGACTTCTTGATCGACGACTTGAGGAATCGACGATTTAAGAAAATAACGATTTCTTAAAAACAAACGAAACTTTGATATCGAAGGACCAAACCTCCGCAAACAAGCATCCTGAGAGGATCGTAGCCTTGCGGAAGGTTGGAACACTTGGGCCACGGATCATAATCCACGATATAAACCCGATCGCGATGGCGATCGGGTCACGGATAAGAGCTCGGTTGCTATAGCGAACGGAACACGAGACCACGCTCGGTCGCTATAGCGACCGAGCTCCGAACAAAGCTCGGTCGCTATAGCGACCGAGCTCAGGACAAAGTTCGGTCGCTATAGCGAGCGAGTGTCCGTGGATCGATCATTTTCCGAAACGTCCAAAGTCTTCCGAAACGACGATACGACGTAAAACTATGCATTCTCGACTATCCGTATATCCGTTCTCCGCGACTCACGACTATCCGTTTCTCGATCTCTCGATCAAAAGGAATCATCCGTTTGGTTTGCCATAAAAACCGCGGAAACTTAACCTTATCGGAAAAATCGTAAAAAAGTCTCGAATCAAAAATACGGCCCAAAGGAGGTCCTAAACTTGATTCGAGGCCCACTTGCGATTTCTTAAAAACCCATAGACCTTATGACCGTTTATGCTTGGTGGATAAGCATCAGTTTCCGCGGAAAAAATGGAAACTTTCCGCAGATAATCATGAAGATCGGAAAAAATGAAATATTCCCATTTTTTCGACTATGACGGCTTAAGGGCAAAAGGGGGAAGCGTAAACCGACCTTGGAGGGAGTATATAAGGAGTTCAAGGCGAGAGGCATAGAGGCATCACTTTTTCCAGAGCAAACTAGCACTTAGAGCATTTTAGGCAACTTTCCGTTTTTGTTTTCGAGCTGCGACTCAATTAGGTTTAGCCACCTTCGGGTATTAGAACTAGGATCTCGCCGACAGCTCTCGTAGCCGAAGCACGTTATCCTATTGTTGTCACGCTTATACGCAGATTCGGAATAAAACTCTTCTTGCTCTCTTTTTACGATTTATATTTTATTTTTCCGTTGTTATCGTGTTCTGATTGCTTGACGTGTGGTTTCTCAGAAATCCGGGACCTTCTGGGAAATTAGGGTTTTCCTACTTTCCTAAAATATACGAAATATTGACGGTGCGAATTTCGGTTCCCACAATATTTTTTAACTAATTATTAATCTTTTTTTTTTGTTTCACGAGGACGTGAAGGCGGCGTTCATCATAAAGGCGATGAAGCGGTTGTTGGACACCGTAGGCAACTGGAAGGAGGACTAGATCTACAAGGGTTACGAGGACGGGAAACCCGCTGAGCTGACCCTGGAACCTGCCATCACCCATTGCGGTCTCCAACGCCTGCTCCGCCTCTCGTCTTACCAAAGACGAGCACGGCAACGGCCCGATGCTTCACTGTACGGCTCAAAAAACCCTATGCCCGCGTCCGCTTGGAAATGGTAATTATAATTTTTTTTTAATATTAAATATTTTAATAATTAATATGTTTATATATGTATATTGATTCTAACTATTTAATTTTTAAATGTTTTTCAGGCCAAAGAGACGGGACAACTCCCGTCTCTTAAAGAGCTTGACGACCCACAAGACCAAGGCGGGGGTATTTGTTGATCCGAGGTCCGAGCAAATCTACAACGATGTCGTTTCTCGGATTGAAGACCGCCAAACCCAGCTGACCCAGCAATCTTCCGATGGAATACCGGTCATATTATCCACTCAAGAAGTGGATCAGATTTACGAGGAGGTAAATTTTTTTATTTAAATTTAAAATCTACCTATTTTTAATTATTAACATTAAATTTTTTTTTGTAGGTTGTCCCTAAGAAAAATGGACGTACGTTGGGAATCGGTTCTGTCAACGATGTCCCAAGAGCGACATCGTCTTATGGTCAGAGACGAGCCGATGAAGTCACTGAGCTGCGTTCGGAGTTAGACTCGACGCGGACTGAGTTGGCGTCGACGCAGTCTGAGTTGGCGTCCACGCGCCAATTGTTCCAAGCTCATATGGGTGGAGTGGAGGGGTTTCTGGAAGTTATAGCTTCTGGAAATCCCCAATGGAAGGGGTTGTTGGCGGAGATGCGACGACAGAATCCGGTTCCCGAGCCTTCTCGTACTCAGCGGGAAGAGGAAGAAGTACAGAGGAGGAGTGAAGACCTCTACCGGGAGACGATTCACCGAAACCCCGGCCCTATCTAGTTTTTTTTATTGTATAATATAAAAATTCCAAACTTTTATTATTTATATAATATTTTCGGTTATTATTTTTTCCAAACTTTTAATGTTTTCGCATTAATAATTATTTAAATTTCTAATATTTTTGAAATAAAATAATATTTATAATTTAAATTTAAAAATAAAATCATTTATACAAAATGAAGCAAATTCCTTGTTAAGTCACGAGTCTTTAACGAGGAAGCTTTACGAGATCTTAACGACCATAGCTTTACGTCGAATATACGTGAAAATGTTTACGTGTACTTTACGACGATTATTTACGTCTACTTTACGTGGAAAGTTTACGTGTATTTTACGAGGAAAGTATACGTCGAATTTACGAGGATTATTTACGTGTATTTTACGAGGAACATTTACTGGAAAGTAAGCGTCAGCTTTACGTAGAAGTCTACGTCATCTTTACGACGAAACTTTACCCTTTACTTTACGAAGAAATGGTTCCCTCGTAAACTTACAACGAAATGGCGATCAAATATCCGTTACGACCAAAGTTTAACGACGAAACGTGTTTCCTCGTTAATTCGTCGTAAACACTCCTTTACGACGAATTACCGAGGAAAGCGGTCGTCGTTAAACTCGTGTTTTTTTGTAGTGAAAAAATATCCGTATCTTATCAATACGATGGTTACCGTTAGACCAGCATACTTCAAACTCCAATATAATATACTCGTCAACATAGATGTCAACAGCTGGTTCTCCATAGATCTCGAGTTTGTTGCAGAGATCATATTCTTTTTTCGAAAAGAGATTAGATTGATCGTAGCCAATCAGCCGATTTCCTGTATGGCCGTCTTGTTGGCTGTGAAAAGTGTCATGCTTATCTAGTCGTTGTGAAACTAGTCCGATCAATTGATGTACTGATGATAAGGATTGACTCGTTTCATGAGTCTCCAGACGTTTACGGCTCGACTCAGCCCAATCATTTACTGATTCGTTGCTGCATCGATCCATTGAAGAAGTATAGTTGTCCCAAGCCATGATTATAATACGTCCAACATCATTTTAAAAAAGGAAGAGATCACGTAACACAGAATATTAAACCCATAAACCAATATAGAGAATCAACTCGACATGTGCCATGAACAATGATGTACTTGCGGATAGAGACATCTAAAAGAATGTTGTATGTGCATTATACCTAAAAGAATGTTATCTGTGATGTATCTGCGAATAGAGATAACTAAAACAAGTAAAGTCCACAAAACGATCATCTAAACCTATTGATTTCCTAAACCATCCTATAGATTTTGGTTTATGATATACGTACATATACATGAATTTATTCAAATTTAAACCACCTATAAAATTTAGCTTAACTTTCTAAATAAACCAAATCAATAACTACTAAATCAAAACATAATATCGTCTATTAATCAAAATATAATATATTCAATGTCATATCCAATTTAGAACTATATCCAAAATTTTTGCTAATTATAAAAATAGATTTGATTCCTAAAAATTAGCCTATTTATTAATTAGTCAATCTCGATTTGTATATCCTATTTTTATATTTTAAAAACTTACATATAAATTTTTAAAATTCATTATATTTTCTATAAACATGTATACCTAATTTTTAATTTTTAATATAGCATCCTAATTCATAGTTATTTATTTATTTATATTTTTAACCTATAAGAATATTGTTTGCATATAGTGTATATAATTTTCAAAATTCATATATATATCTCAAATTTGTTCTTTTGTTGTCGAATATTCGTCATACAATACATGGTTTAACACGACAAAAAAAATGTATAACAAGAAGACAATATAATACAATCAAATATTTAAATACATCATTTAGGATTAACAAAAAACATTGATAGCTTACCGAAAATTCATAACGGTGCTAGTTAATATCTATTTATATTAAGAAGAGTTCTTTCTCTCCTGAGACCCTCCACATCAGATGCCCGCGTAACAATTAGAGCTCTGCCATGCTGACACGTGGCGATTAAATGAAACGGTGTGTGCTGAGTTATTTCTGCGTCATATGGGCTTAATTTGGGCTTCTTTCACGCTAAATTCAACAGCTTTTTCTCTGCAACGATACCTAGGTTTAATCGTCTTCATCGACTGTCTTCGTCATCTATGGCTCTTCTCGAGTTGGATCCATCACCATTAAAAACTATCGCCATTAATGGAGTTTATTGAGGTTGTGTGAGAAAAAAAACTGCCTGAGGAATCACTATGTCGATCTTCATTCGCGTCTGTTCGCCTTACATTCTTCTCCACCACAACGTTACGGATTCATCCATTCATTGTCATTAAGAACCATTTTATTTCTTTGACTGACAACAAGCACAATTAATCATTCAATGCTTCTAATTCTCTCCCAGGTGTTTATTCACCTATATAAAGGTTTGTCCTCATCTCGTGAACATCATCCTCTAAATTCCAAAAAAATAGTCTGGTACTTATTTTTCAGTTTTATGACTAACTGATGCGGCCATCAAACCAATGGTTGAACCAGAGGTCAACCAAGGAGTCCAAACCGGCCACTTTGGAGGTACCAGCGATAGAGGTCCAGTCCCAGGCGAATATCTCAATAACCAATTGGTTTTTTGTCATGAATCCATTTTTCCTAGAAGGCCAACTCATGAAGGATTCACTGAGGCTTGGAATTACAAGAAAAGGTTCACGGAGGAAGAAGTTATGAATTTTACAAACCGGAGGTTTCCCAGCCCATCCATCTGCGAGTACCCGACTTTTGAAGGAGATTCAAGCCCGATGAAGAGGCGGCCTGGACCAAAGCAGATCAAAGAATTCAAGAGGAGTCTCTCATATTTCCAGAAAGCCCAATATCAGGAGAAATGGCAACGTAATTATGAAGTTATGATCCATTCTCCAAAACCGGTCAAACCAGTTCTACACTTGCCTCAATTGAAAGCTAACCGGTTCAATCAGCTTCAAACCAGACATTGGCGTCCAGGAGATCATTTCAACCAATCATGAGGTATTCCAGAAGTCCTTATGGAAAGATTGGACAATCTTTCGGTTTGATCATTTCCAAGCAATTTCAATCCAACCAGAAGACATCAGGACTAAACCAAGACGTCCATGAGACATTATAGGAGTCCAAGGAGTGTTCTACAAGTTCTTACCATGCACCAGCCCCCATTGGATCAGGAGGATCCACACTTACACCAAACTGCCTTTTTTGGAGATTCTTGCAATAAAGCTCCAACAGCTTTTTTCTCTTCAGATCAGGCACGACATCAGCTCATTCCAGACGATAAAGAAGATTCCCAGGAAGCTCACTTATCCCCTTAAGCCATCCAAGTTCAAGAAAATATCAAGATACAAGATCATTTTTTTTCAAAGACCACATATCAAGCTAAAGGCTAGTTTCATGGAGCCATCAAAGCCTTTGCTTCCAAGACTTTTATTTCAAGTTTATTTCTTTCCTTAAGTCATTTTTAGACTGTTATAGATGCCCAAGGTCGAGCCTGTATAAGCTCATTTAGTTTGTCTTTGTTAATCCTTTGAATTTTATGATTGAAAAATACAGTTTTCTAGTTTTCTCAAAACTATTGTTTCAAGTCTTTAGAGTTTGTGAGAAGCAGCTCCAGAGCACCTTGACTTATCAAGACTCCTTTCCATAGTTTCTTGTGGCGTTCTCAATCCATCATTCCTTCCATCCCATTCATTTGCCAAGCTTGAGAGAGTTACACAACCAGCAAGCAAAGCACCATCTCAATCCACTTCAATCATCAACTTATTAGGCTGAGAGTGATACATATCCAGCAGCCTAATTCCATCCTATCCTTTATTTTTATTATTCATATATTTATCATTATCATCAGCATCTCATTCATCTTGCATTTGTTTCTGTTTTATTTCATAAAAACTCATAAAAACTCATAAAAATCTATCTTCTTTGTTTTCAGGTTGAACCTCAGTTCATCAATTCTTATAGTCTGATTTCCAGGCTGTATCATTTGGTATCAGAGCCCAATCTCCTGACTAAGGTGATATATATCCTTGCATTTCATATTTGCTTGCATTTGCTTTGTATTTATAAATCAAAAAGCCATAAAAACAGTTTCTGCATTTTTGTCTTCTTGTTGCATTCAAAAAAAAAATTTACAAAAAGAGGAAGACAAGTTTAATTTCATGTAGATCATCTAGGATTCAAATTTTACTCATTAGCTTGTTTGCATTCTTTTCCCAGCTCCCCTTGCCATTTTTAGATTTTGTGCATTCATTTCAAAAAAAAAAAAAAAATCTGCATTTTGCAATTTTTGATTCTTGCATTGAAAAGTTTAAAAAAAAGGGCATATCATTTTAATTTCGTGCATATCATAATTGTTTCATCATTTTGATATTTGCATTCATATAAAAAAAAGTGTTTGCATTCATTTAGCTAATTGTTTCCATTTTTAAAAAGTCAAAAAAATCTGCATTTTAAGTTGTTTCCATATCTTTTTGCATTGCATATCAAATCTGAAAATTCAAAAAAAAATCATCCTAGTTATTGTTTCATATCATATTTGTCTCTCCATTTCGATATTTGCATTAAGAAAACCAAAAGAAAAATCATTTTGCATAATTTATTTCATTTCGGTTCAACATTGCATATTTTCTCGGTTTAGTTTTAATTAGCTTGCAGTTTGGTTCTTATTCTGATCCGACCAGAACTTCCCTATTCTTCACTTCATCTTTGAGATTGTTTGCAGGAAGAAATGGGAGAGAAAGAGCATGGCCAAACTATGGAGGCCAGACTGAGCCAACAGTCCGCAGCTCTACAAGAGCTCCAAATTAAGATTGCTCAGTTGGGAAAAAGAAATAAGCCACAAGGCCAACGACCACCACATGGAGAAAGAAGATTTGGAGATGCACCAGAGGCTGGCTATGTTGAGCCCAAGCCACCAGATCCTTCATGGATCACTCCACATCAAAATTCTTGCACTCATAAATACTTAACTCATTCTTCTCATGATTTTAAATCTGTTAATGATGTTAAGATTTATTCTTTTCCGGGTGCTATCTGGCCAGATGACTATCTATCATGGTAAAGAACCATGGATTATTGGTTTTCATACCATGGCGTGCCAAAGAAAGAAAAGCTGAGCCATGCCATCAAACATCTCACCGGAAGTGCATACAAATGGTGGGAAAATGTAAATGGTGCAAGATGGAGTAGTCAAAGAGAGGCTATCAAAACATGGGAAGATCTTAAAGATGCCATGGTCAGGAAGTATGTATCCTCACTTCCAACACCAGAGATTAGAGAAAGGTACCCAAAAAGGTTTTCAAGCCATGGGTCCAAAGAGGCAAAGAGAGATGTGCCCAAAGGAGGTCATAGAAGCTTGATCCATCAAGACCAGATTCGGCCAAACCAGATGCCCACGGTTTTCTATGATCAATACCAACCTAATGAGGTCCCAAAGACCATGGAGAAGAAGAAGTTTGTCAGCCAAGACACATTGGCCAGACCCAAAGAAAAATCAGACAAACCAATTTTTCAAGAAAAGGCCAAGAAAGTCCTATACTTGATAAATTTGTTTATGAATCATCTTCCACTGGTATGAGTCACTTGTCTTTGTCAAAGAATGTTAAGACAGGTCCTGAGGTCCAGCAAAGTCCGAACTCCACATCCTTGTTTGAATCAAAAGTTCCAAAAGAATAATGTCCAAGGAACAAGGAGATTTTAGACCCCAAAGAGGAGGACACATCAAGCCAAGGTAAGTCTTATGATTTTAAAATTCTGAAAGATCAGACATGTTTTAAAATAGGACACCTTTTTGAAGCTTGTCCAACTAAGAAAGTTTTGAAAGAAACATCACCAGAAACTAAAACTGAAAATTTTAAAATAAGTGATAGTTTTATTCAATCTGATTTATTGGTTCAAAATTCTTGTGTGATGCACTTGTCTTTGTCAAAAGGTGTTGTAACAGGACTTAAGGAGCAAGAATTCAAAGGAGATGAACCACCAGGCGTGACTCTTGTGATGGACCAGAAGATAGTTCAAGACACAAAGCAGTCCATGATGCTAAATGAAGCAAAAACAGTATTAGAAGTATCACACCAAGGTAAGTGTTCAACACCACCTTTAGATACTAGTACTGATATGTGTGTTCTTGGAACAGGGAGTAGAAATAAAAGCTATATGCTTACTGATATTCCAAGTAAGGAACCAGACCATAAGGTAAGTCATGAACCATCTCACATGAGGAAACCAAAATCTGAACAATTGATTGTTCAAATTCCAAAACCTATGGTAAGCTTCATTTTTTATCAGCATGTTCTTAATATCTCCATGAAGAGATTAATGCACTTGTCTTGTCCAAGAGAATGTGAAATATTTTCAGGAACCAAGGGGGAGTACACTGCTCAAAAAGAAGAGACACAATCCATGATGTTACAAGATGCTGAATCAATGCCATTAGAAGTCAGCCAAAGAAAGGGAAGTGTTTCTAATTTTAAATTGTCCCTACTACTTGATAAAGAAGACATCATGCACTTGTCTTTGCCAAAAAGTTTTGATCCAGGAATAAAAGAAGTTGAAGTTCATAACCACCAAAGTCAAAAGTTGCAAAGAAGACAGCAACCAAAAACAAGATATCCAAAGAAGAAAATCATTCTTCAACTTATGGAAGCTATCAAAGTAAGTCTGGAAATTTCAAATTATTTTTATCAGTGTCCAAACACAGATATAATGCACTTGCTTTTTGTCCAGAGAGTTGAGAAATTTTCAGGTTGCAAAGAAGAAAGCTTCAAAAATATCCCACCAGATTATCTTGTGATGCTAGGAAGATCAACTCCAAGAAGGACCAGAAACATGGCCACTAATAATCTGAAGGACCATCCAATCCAGAAGAGATGCAATGACCATAAACATAGCAGAGGCGTGATCCATTCCTATATGTCCAAAGAAAAGCCACCAGATGCACCATGCAACACCAAACCAAAATTGTATCATCAAGGTAAGGTTCTAAACTCCCAAATGAGAATGAAACCTGACTTGCTCTATTGTGGTGTATCAGGTTATCCAGTTTTGAGGTCAAAACCTTCACAATGGGAATGGAATGATGCGGCCATCAAACCAATGGTTGAACCAGAGGTCAACCAAGGAGTCCAAACCGGCCACTTTGGAGGTACCAGCGACCAGGCAAATATCTCAACAACCAGAAGGTCTTTTGTCATGAATCCAATTTTACTAGAAGGCCAACTCATGAATCCAATTTTACTAGAAGACCAACTCATAAATTGGTTCAATGAAGACTCACTTAAATCAAACCGGAGCTATTTATGGAAAGATTGGACAATCTTTCGGTTTGATCATTTCCAAACAATTCCAATCCAACCAGAAGACATCAGGACTAAACCAAGAAATCCAGGAGACATTATAGGAGTCCAAGAAGTGTTCTACAAGTTCCTACCATGCACCAGCCCCCATTGGATCAGGAGGATCCACACTTACACCAAACTGCCTTATTTGGAGTTTCTTGCAATAAAGCTCCAACAGCTCTTTTCTCTTCAGATCAGGCACGACACCAGCTCATTCCAGACAATAAAGAAGATTCCCAGGAAGCTCACTTATCTCCTTAAGCCATCCAGGTTCAAGAAAATATCAAGATACAAGAGCATTTCTTTTCAAAGCCCACATATCAAGCTAAAGGCTAGTTTCATGGAGCCATCAAAGCCGTTGCTTCCAAGACTTTTATTTCAAGTTTATTTCTTCCTTAAGTCATTTTAGACTGTTAGAGAGTCCCAAGGTCCTATATAAGCTCATTTAGTTTGTCTTTGTTAATCACCTTTGAATTTTATGAATGAAAAATATAGTTTTCTAGTTTTCTCAAAACTATTGTTTCAAGTCTTTAGAGTTTGTGAGAAGCAGCTCTAGAGCACCTTGACTTATCAAGACTCCTTTCCATAGTGTCTTGTGGCGTCCTCAATCCATCATTCCTTCCATCCCATTCATTTGCCAAGCTTGAGAGAGTTACACAACCATCAAGCAAAGCACCATCTCAATCCACTTCAATCATCAACTGATTAGGCTGAGAGTGATACACATCCAGCAGCCTAATTCCATCATATCCTTTCTTTTTATTATTCATATATTTATCATTATCATCAGCATCTCATTCATCTTGCATTTGTTTCTGTTTTGTTTCATAAAAACTCATAAAAACTCATAAAAATCTATCTTCTTTGTTTTCAGGTTGAACCTCAGTTCATCAATTCTTATAGTCTGATTTCCAGGCTGTATCACTAACTCATTCGTTCTTCTCCCTGATTTGCAAGCCGCTATTTTTCCACCGTCGAGGTGCCACTGCTCAGATTTTTGGAAACTCAGAACGTTAAATGCAGTAGAGAGCTGATGGGTAAATATGTTTCTCATCGATGCTAAGGTAATCTTGTTCACAAAACTCATTATCATCTTCGTTTCAATCTAAAGCCAGTGAATTAACTCATAATTGTCAAATTGTTGTCAAAATCTTAACTGAACATCTTAGGGATTAATTTTTGAATCCATTTGGTTACTTATGCGTTCTTTTTACATGTTAATTTCACATTGTATTGGTGAAATATAACAGCCCCGTATACAGATAATGATAACAGTAACATGTCGAAAAGTCTCTTTCTTCGCATATTAGCAGATTTGGATTACACTGACTGCTTTGTTCCAGCGATGGTCACACAGAAATTCGTTTTTCCTAACAGGCCCGTGTACAGCCTCCCCAACTTATTCACAATAAAGAACAAAGAGATTTATCGTTTGGCTGACCACAGTTTCGACTTAGTTAGACAAAGCCACAAACCGTCTCAACTCATAACTGACTAAAAATTAAAGTTCAATTACAGCATTGCATAGAACGTCATTAAACATAAATTCTATGTTCTAAAGTCTAAAATAGAGTGTTCCGTATGTTAATCAAGCAATTGAAGCAAATGTCATAGTACGGCTTGGGAACACGTGATGTTCCATAACTGCCCGAACACATGATAAGTAGGCACATGTTTATATTTCCGTCCATGTACATTACCACTCTGAACTCCCTTATATGCAAACAAACATACTCCCTCTGTTCGTAAATATAAGATGTTTAGGTTAAAACACACATATTAAGATAAAATCACTTTTTATATAAAAATTAGAGTTTAAACTACAAATTAATGGTATAAACCCAATCCACCTACCAAAAAAGTCGTTTCTCTTTCTATGCGACTCCAAGGCGATTAGAGTTTCTTCACCTTAGTCCGCCGCCGTCGGTGTATATTTTCTCTTAAACTATTAAAATTAAAATTACAATAAAATATTAAAATTATATATAGACTCCATTTAGAAGAAAACTAACAATACAACTTTTATATTTCATGTATATTTTCTCTTTATTTGCAGTTTCAGCATCAACTATATAAACTGATATATAATGAATTAATACATTTATTTACACTCAAATTATAAGAATTAAGAAGAGCGCAATTCAATAAAATAATAAAATAGTAACTAAAAAGGTGTATAAATACAGAGTTCTATTAAACTAATAAATTAGCAACTATAATTTTTTAAAAAATTGGTAAAATATAATTTTTTCCCATTTTCTGAACCTTTCAGCTTAGAACAAAAAGAGTATTTGTTGATGGCGTCATGTCATTGGAGTATGAATGCTTGCAATATATTTGATTAAAATGGTGGGTACGGAGATATGAATCTTTTTTTTTCTGTGCACCACGGAGAGATGAATCTAAGAGGATTTAGTGTGTATTTTATGTTAAAATGTTAATGGGAAATGGTACTTTCCACATTCTCCAATTAATATATATATATATACATAAATAGTTCAATATATTTTGTTGGTAGAAGAAGTATTTATATAAATGAAATATTTTGGCTGGTTTGATTTTGTTGTTGTGCCTATAAGACTCTAAGAGCATACCAAAATGTTACGATTTTATCATGCTTTTATGAGATAAGAAATCAACTTCTTTTTATTTTCTAATGACATTCAGTTTAATTTATCATATTCAAGTGCAATTTATCGTGTTTATATATATATATATATATATATATATATATATATGTAGAGAGTAACACCTGAAGCAACTTTACATGTTGTCGAAGAGAATACTTTTAGAAAGAAGCTAATTGGGTTGAGATATATGATTTCAAATTATTTGCGTATGTAAAAAATAATTGTGTACATTAGTTGGGTTACAGGGATTTTAATGTTGTTTGTGTAGTAGAAAATGTATTACACAATCCGAATAATTTATAGGATAAAATATATTAGCGGATTTATGTTCGGCACAGATAAAAAATAACTCTTTCTTGATAATAATTCTTCTATGTCCTTTTTCACATTCACTCTTTTTTTGAAGTGATTTTACACATGTCATCTTCACATTCATTCTTTTTTTATAATAATTTTTCTATGTCCTTTTTCTTCTATATATATATATATATATTGTAATGTGCACATTTATATAATAATAAATAATGTACTATATATATTATCTAATATAAAACTAAACATTTGAAACCAAAATAAATATTAAAAATATAATGCTATTTACCAAAGAATAGTGAAGGTTCTATCATTTTAATTCAAAACAAAAATATGTGTTATTATGATCTCAGAATTCTTTCACTATTTGTTTGTTTATAATATTTTTAATCTACATAATGATTTTTAAATATTATAAATATTTATAAATAACTTTTATTATAATTTACATTGATAGCTTACCGCTTCCCTTACAATGAAACCGAACTGTTTATGTGTTCCAGAACTCTTGCTTTCCCGAAGCGACCAATTTGCTACACTTACCCACATTTTCAACAACTTCCTTGATCTTCCCAGTAAATCCGTCTACTTATGTAGGAGGAGGATTACACCCCTCCAAAGGCCCAGCGAACTGCGATACATGGCTTGTCGGTCAAACAAGGAAAGCATAGAGATGGGCCGAGAAGACTGCCCGAGAGAGACGACTGGTCGCTCGCGCGACTAAAGAACAAAGGCCCATTTAACCGACTAACCGACTACCCATAGAGATCAATGGACGCTAGGGCGAACTAGAGAAGACTGTCTATAAAAAGAGGAGGGGAAGCGACGTAAGAGGGATCCACACTTTCACACACTCACTAGGCGGCTAGATCTAGGGTTTTCACTCCTCTTTATCCGCTATCTTGTATTGTTTCCTGGCCAGCTCTTCGAGCACCGGCTTGTCTTTCTCTTTACTCCTCCTTTGTAATCGACGAACTCTTACTCATCTATAAAACGTCTTTGTCGAGACCCACAGACGAGTTCTTCGTCTCCTTTTACTAGTTTTGACTGAACTCGATTCTAACAGTTGGCGCCCACAGTGGGGCTAGCAAAGTAACGTTAGCAAAGATGAGTCAGAACCCCGAAGGATCCACTTCCGGCGACGAACACGACGCGCTGGACCCAACCCCAGTCACGGCTATTCCGATAGCCCCTGCTTTCGTCGACACCATCATGGAGCGTTTTGCCCGACAAGACGCTTCCCAAAAAGCGGCTACCGAGCAAATCGCCGCAATCGCCGCGCTCCTCGCTCCTCTCGCCGGCGCTTCAGAGGCAGCCACTGCTACCATCCGGAGACAGCTGTTCGCCAGCGACATAACCGCCGACCCGGCGAATCAAGGCGCTCCTCCCAGTACTTTCAACCCAGACGCCACCCCTTTTACTCTTGCGAACCCAGATTTGCAGATGGTTCGCGAAGTCGCAGCACTTAAACAGTCGCTTCTGGACATCAACTCCAAAATACACTGCGTTACCACCTCCGCACCGCAGATAGAGTGAGTTCTGGCGAACACCCTCTGAACTCCGTTCTCTCCCGCTATAACTAGCATTAGACTACGACACATCGAGAAGCTCCGACTGCTGACGTATGAAGGTCTCACTGACCCGACGACCCACATTACGTCTTTCAACATCGCAGTATGACGAGCAAATCTCTCCGACGACGAACGTGACGCTGGCTACTGTCAACTTTTCGTCGAAAGCTTAAAAGGACCGGCTCTCACCTGGTTCACGAGTCTCGCCGAGAACTCTATTAAAGACTTCCACGACTTGTCGTCCGCCTTCCCAAGAACTACATCATGTTCACTCAGGAAGACGCGACTGTATCCGATCTTTTCAACCTTGCTCAAGGAAAAGATCAAAGCTTGCGCAGCTTCATGGAAAAGTTCAAGGCCATAGTCTCGAAGGTCGTTATACCCGACAGTGTCGCGGTCGCTGCTCTCAAGAATACGTTGTACGTCCACTCGGTCTTCCGCGACGACCTCTACAGGAACCCCACGACGTCTCTTTCCGACGCCATCGCCCGTTCCCACAACTTTATCCGCATGGAAGAGGATACGAAGGACCTTATCGGCAAGTTGAACGAGTCTAAAGTTGCAACAGCCGACAAAACCGGCGTAAAGAACGCGGATAGTCGACATGAGCCGCACCAGCACTCGTCGGGCGACAGAGCAACTCAAAAGAAGAATTTCGTGTATGCCGTCGACGAAGAGAGCTCCCCAGCGTCAACGACTGTCGTTCGCGAGAAAGGATGGAACGTTTACAACCGCGAAACCGACGGAAAGCCACTGGATTCCTCCGCAGCAGTAAGTTCTCGACCCCTAGGAGCCGAGAAATGGTGTGACTACCACAACGCTAAGTCGCATGACACCAGAGAATGCAAGACGCTCTTCGAGCAATTCCTCTCCTCTGTCGCTAACGGAAAACTCGAAATCGAACCTCTGAAACCTAGGGCCCGGGGACCCGCGAGCTGGAGCAAGAACAAAGATAGGAAGACGTATAAGTCGCAAGGCAAAGCCCCTCAACAAGAGAGGCGAGCGACACCCGAAGAAGCAAATCCAACGTCACCGGAAAAGGGCAACTCATCCAGCGACGAGGAATCACTGAGAACCCGGCGACGCGTCGAGACTGTTTTCAAAAGACCCACCAGGGACGCTGACAATCGCGAGCTACCAAGAGCGAGAAGACGCATCAACGTCGTCCTGACGCAGCTGGAACCTCCACCCGACGAGCCTGAACAAGCTTCTCCTCCAGACCTGCGCGCTCAGCTAAGCCGCCCATCACCTAGCGACCTACGGAACCTCCTCAAGCGGAAGGAAAAACCAGCAGGTGATACAGTCAGTCACGCCCCCGATCTCCGCGACAAGATCAATTCTTCCAAGACTCGCCGGTTGAATAACCCGAGTCCCATGAAGCCCCGCCCCGTAGATCTACGAGAAAGGCTCAATTCTAGGAAACCGGATCTGCGAAACCAGCTCGATCGTCCTCTGTACTCCGATCTCCGACAAAAGCTCGAAGCCTCTAGAACTAAGCATCCCAACCATGAAGTCATCAATGTTATTATGGGCGGATCCCTGCCTTGCGGTGATTTCGTCAGGTCCATTAAAGACTACCGTCGCAAGGCAACATCTTCGCGTAAGTGGCCGACAAAACCCGAGAACAACCATCAGATCACTTTCTCGCCTGACGACGCCCTTGGCATCCACATGCCACACAACGACCCTCTCCTCGTTGAACTCGGAATCGGCAATTGCCAAGTCACCAAAATTCTAATCGACACAGGCAGCTCAGTCGATATGATCTTCCGAGACACACTCGATAAGATGGGCGTTGACACAGGAAGTATGAAACCGTCCTCCCGTTCTCTTACGGGTTTAATGGCTCATCCGAAGTCATGGTCGGCACCATTCGCCTTCCAGTGTACGCATGTGGCACGACACGGATTGTCAAGTTCTCGGTCGTCGACTCTAAAGCTCCTTACAAAGCGATCCTAAGCATGCCTTGGCTACATTCGATGCAGGCAATCCGGTCGACTTACCACCAATACGTCAAGTTTCCGAGACCAGACGGTAAGATCCGAACACTACGGGGCGATCAGCAAGCCGCTAGGGATTTGTTGATCGGGACCATTAAGCTTCAGCGACAGACATCACATGTCAACACCGTCTCGAACCCCTTGCAGAAGGTGTTCCCCCAACAAGAAGAGTTCCTCGACATACCTATCGACTATGCTGATCCCAGCAAGGTGATCCGCATTGGAGCATTTCTGCCGAATGACATGCAGCAGCAACTCGCTGAGTTTCTCCGCCAAAACGTCTCCACCTTCGCCTGGACTACATCTGACATGAAAGGGATCGACCCAGCGATTACCTCCCATGAGTTAAACGTTGATCCCACCTTCAAGCCTATCCGACAGAAGTGCAGAAAACTAGATCCCGAACGATCAAAGGCAGTCAACGACGAGGTAGACCATCTACTCGCCGCTGACTCTATCATGGAGGTCAAATACCCCGACTGGTTCGCCAACCCTGTCGTCGTCAAAAAGAAAAACGGGAAATGGTGAGTATGCGTCGATTTTACGGATCTCAACAAGGCTTGCCCAAAAGACAGTTTTCTTCTTCCACACATCAATCGTTTAGTCGAGTCGACTGCTGGAAACGCACTGTTAACGTTCATGGACGCATTCTCTGGGTAAAACCAGATAATGATGATCCTGACGATCGAGAAAAGACAGCGTTTATAACATATAGAGGAACCTACTGCTACAAGGTAATGCCCTTCGGCCTCAAAAATGCAGGAGCAACCTACCAGCGCCTTGTCAACCGCATGTTCGCCGACAAGTTGGGCTCCACGATGGAAGTCTACATAGATGACATGCTGGTAAAATCGCTCCGAGCCGAGGATCATCTCATGCACCTCCGGGACTGCTTCACAACGCTCAACGAGTATGGCATGAAACTTAATCCAGTTAAATGCACGTTCGACGTTATGTCCGGTGAATTTCTTGGGTACATCGTCACTCAGAGAGGTATCGAAGCTAATCCTAAACAGATATCAGCGATCCTCGATCTCCCAAGCCCCAAAAACAACCGGGAAGTGCAACGCCTCACTGGCCGAATAGCAGTGCTCAACAGGTTCATTTCGCGATCTACCGACAAGTGCCTCCCTTTTTTGAGTTGTTGCGAGGAAACAAACGATTCATCTGGGATGAAAAATGCGAGGAGGCCTTTGGTCAACTTAAGCAATATCTGACTACTCCTCCAGTCTTCTCGAAACCAGAGGCAGGTGATATTCTCACCCTCTATATCGCTGTCACATCTATTGCCGTCAACAGTGTGCTCATCCGCGAAGATTGGGGGGAGCAGAAACCCATTTTCTACACGAGCAAACGCATGACCGAAGCTGAGACCCGGTATCCCACTCTCGAGAAAATGGCGCCTGCAGTGGTACACTCGGCGAGAAAACTTCGTCCATACTTTCAATCTCACACGATCGAAGTTCTCTCCAATCAGCCCCTCTGAACAATCATGCAAAATGCCAACCACTCTCGACGACTAACGAAGTGGGCGATGGAGCTTAGTCCCAGGTCCTCGCTGATTTTCTGATCGAACTCACGCCCGAACTCGAACAAGATCTTGCCGTCTCGACTCGCAACTGGATTCTGCACGTCGACGGCTCCTCTACCAACAAAGGGTCTGGCGCCGGGGTTCAACTTCAATCTCCGACAGGCGAGCTAATAAGACAATCATTCAGCTTTGGTTTTCCTGCTTCCAACAACGAGGCCGAGTACGAGTCCCTCCTCGCAGGTCTACGTCTTCCCAAAACCGTCAAAGCAAAACGCCTCAGTGCCTACTGCGATTCCCAGCTCGTCGCCAATCAATACAATGGCGAGTACGACGCTCACAATGCACGTATGGATGCCTACCTCAAGCTTGTTCAAGATCTCACCAAAGATTTCGAATTTTTCGAACTCACCAAAGTCCCGAGAGGAGAGAACGTCTGCACTGACGCCCTGGCGGCCCTCGGAAGCAAATTGCACGACCAGATCAAGTGGACGATCCCCATTCATAGGATCGAAAGCCCCAGCATTGCAACACCAGGCGCGAGCACCTCCTCTGTCGCTTCGGTCGCTGCTGCAACCGATATGGACGATCAACTATCTCGTGCACGGCACCCTTCCTGATGATAAGTGGCTGGCGCGAAGATTGAAGGCGCGCAGTGCCCATTACGTTGTCATCGACGGCGAACTACACCGTTGGAACGCCAACAAGGTCCTCCTGAAATGCATCTCAGGCGACGAAACGCGGCTGGTCATGGCTGAGAACCACGAAGGTGCGGCGGGTAACCACTCTGGGGGACGAGCTCTAGCACTCAAAGTTCGAAGTCAAGGCTTCTATTGGCCTACTCTCAACGCCGACTGTGAATTCTATGTTAAACGCTGCGATAAGAGCCAACGACACGCGCCCACGATCCACTGTCCCACCGAGCAGCTGCGCACCCTTACGGCACCATATCCGTTCATGCGTTGGGCAATGGACATCATCGGGCCGATGCCAAATTCGCGACAGAAGCCTTTCGTCCTTGTCCTCACCGATTACTTCACCAAATGGATCAAAGCAGAAGCCTTCGCCAACGTAACTGACAAGGAAGTTCAGAAATTCGTCTGGCGAAACATCATCTGCCGTCACGGTCTCCCCTACGAGATAGTGACAGACAACGGATCGCAATTTATCTCGCACCAGTTTCGTGATTTCTGCGACAAATGGAGAATTCGTCTGAACACCGCAACGCCGCGATGCCCACAGAGTAACGGCCAGGCTGAATCATCCAACCGTACGATCATCGACGGACTAAAGAAACTACTCGATTTGAAAAATGGTTGCTGGGCCGACGAGTTGGACGGCGTCCTTTGGTCTCACCGCACCACGCCACGTTCCGCAACTAAGTGCACCCCCTTCTCAATGGCCTACGGCGTTGAAGCGATGGCCCCCGCAGAAGTTAATGTCACCAGTCTCCGCATGTCCCGAATGCCTCAGCAAGTTGAGCTCAATCAAAGTATGCTACCTGAATGCCTCCGAATCCAGAATTATCAACATCAAATTAAAAGCTACTATAACAAGAAGGTCAAGTCGCGCCCTCTCGAACAAGGTGACCTCGTTCTCAGAAAAGTCTTTGAGAACACCAAGGAGTGGAAAGCTGGTAGCTCGGCACTAACTGGGAAGGGCCATACAAAATCACGCAAGTGGTCAAACCTGGCGTTTACCGTCTAGAAACGTCAACCGGTGAAGCAGTCCCGCGAGCATGGAATCCTATGCACCTGAAGCGCTACTCTCCTTAGCTCCGTTGCAACTCAGCAGGCGAAGAACACGCCTCGATCAAACAAATCGTGTAAGTGCACTTTTCGGGTCACTCTTACACGATGTAAAAAAAAAAGGAAGTCGAGTAAGTGCACCCTCCGCGTCACTCTTACTCGACTCCAACGAACTACGAATGGCTTGATCCTCCTCGGACGTACGTAGGCAGCCTTAACCGGTGCAGCTATAACCAAAAAAAAAAGGAAGTCGAGTAAGTGCACCCTCCGCGTCACTCTTACTCGATTCCAACGAATTACGAATGGCTTGATCCTCCTTGGAGGTACGTAGGCAGCCTTAACCGGTGCAGCTATAATAAAAAAAAAAAACAAACTTCGGAGGCGAGCAAGCAACTAAAGGATGCACCCCGTCGCCACTTCCCACGATTTAGCAGCCAAAAACTGGCGAGTAAATTTGCCTTCAGAAGCAACGAAGATACATCGCGAGTAAAGCTTCCCTCAAGCTCGAAGTACGACCTCAGCGACTGGATCTTCGTTCAAGACAGGAAGAGAACCACAGTCGCCGCTTCCCACGACTTAGTAACCAAAACTGGAGAGTAAATTCGCCTTTAGAAGCAACGAATAGACATCGCGAGTAAAGCTTCGCTCAAGCCCGAAGCCCGACCTCAGCGACTGGACCTTCGTTCAAGCGGGAAAGGAGCTCCAGTAGCCATTTCCCACGGCTTGGTCACCAAAACCGGCGACTAAATTTGCTCTACGAAGCCACGAAGAAATATCGCGGCTAGAGGAGCAACGTCCTTCGCGAGTAGATCTTCATTCAAGACAAAAGAGAGAACTTCATAGCCAAAGACTTGAAGACCACTTGAGCAGAAAAATAGATTCCGATTTGAGGCTCGAAAGTACGTTGAATCGGAACCGGCAATTCAAAGAAGGATTTTAGTTTGAAGCTTAAAAGGTGCACTGAAACAAAACCAGTATGGCCACTTCCGAGAGGTACAGCGCGAGAAGAAGAAAAGATAAAGACTAAAAACATCCAATAAATCCGAAACATACTAAGTTCAGAATGCAACAACAACAAAGGCTCCACAAGACCTCAAGGAGCAGAAACAACAAAAAGAAAAGAAGATAGAAAATAGCTAAGTTTAAATTCTACAACAACATAACAGGCTAGTTCGCCTGATCCGCCGGGTCTTCCCCTTGATCAACAGAGCCCTTCGATCCGGTCAAATCCGCAGTCAAAGCTTCTGTGTCGGTAGTCGAAGGAAGATTCTTCGCGGTTGAACTCTTCGGTGAATCCGCTCCATTTTGCGGCGACGAACACGGAGTGACAGCCGCTTCTCCCTTCCCGCCTCCATCGGCCTGGATATCGGACGGCTCGTCAACCGTCGCTTGAACTGCTGCTTCGGGGCCTTGATCCCGCTTCTTCATCAGGATATCGAAGGAGTCATCAGGAGATTGCATTCTTGACAGAGTTCCTGGATCGATGAAGCTGTCGTTCGTTCCATACTTGTCGAGACCCTCAAGAACCTCCTCATTCACATACGGAGACGGCAGGACGAGTGGAGAAAGAGTAAGATCCGTTTCAGGAATGTCACCGACAAGAAGCTTGTCCTTTTCCACTTTGTACAACTCTTCCTGCGTCATAAACATGTCAATCAGCTCCGGAGCGACGTCGTAGCCTTCATCTCTAGCTAGCTCAAGGCATTTCCGTGTCCCGGATGCCTGCCCGAACAGGTTATGCGCCACCTCGAATTTATCGCGACGAACAGAGTAATCTCGAATGTTGTCGAAGCGACGGTTAGCTTTCACGACCATGGCTGTTTCAACTCTAGCTCTCTCAAGAGTCACCTCGTACACCCGGGAATCCCTAAGCCTCTTCCTCTCCGAGATAAGCTTAGCAACCACAACGTCCCTCTCTTCTGCCAACCCTTTCTTCTCTCTCTCAAGCGAAACCTTCTCTCGAGTAAGAATTTTGACGGAAGATCGAGAGTTCAGCAGCTTTGCCTTCAGATCTTCGAACTTTACACGAAGGATCTCCTTGTCTTCAGCAGCTTTAGCCGTCGCAGCCTCGTGAAACCTACGGACGCGAGCAAGTTCCGCCTCCGCGGCGCGGGCCGAACCCTCAGAGACCCCCAACAGCGCCTAAGTTCGCCTTAGTTCGGTTTCATACCTCTCCACCATGCGATTCATGATCCCATCTGTCATGCCCCCGATCCTAGATAGGATCGGCCGGATGGACCATGGTGCGAGGTGATGCACCAAATCAGGTCTAATGACCTAAAACAAGGCGTATCATGGTCCGGGAAGTGGGTTAAGGGTATCAGGAGGCTGAAACTTAACCAAGGCAAGGAAGGTTCAAGCTTAAGGAAGCTGGACAAGGGTTTAGAAAACTGGCCGGAGTGTGGAACAAGCTCGGGCAGCTAGGATGAAGTGTGAGGGAGCTCACAGTAGCTCACAAGAGTTCTGGTCAGCTCCAGTAGCTGGAGTGTTAGCTCACTCAGCTGGTGACAGCAGTGGTCAGCTCATCTCAGCTTGGAGGAGTGTTATGACTTGAGATGGTGTGACCGGACCATGAGCGGTTATGGTCCGGTGGGATGGTGGTGCGGTCCGGTGAGGCCAAGTGAGCTGGTGGTGCAACTAGACACTTGGTCAAGTGCTAGCTGATGCTGATCGATGAAGAGAAGCAGTTGGGATGGCGGTTGAGAGGCGGTTGGCCTGAAGGGATGCGTTGATTCCCACATGCGCCCATTCGGCCAATCTTCGCACCGGTTCGCCCAAAAGCAGTTGGCGAACCCTTCCTCTATAAATAGAGGGCTCTGGTCATCGATTTAATTATCAGACAAGAGAGGGGAAACTCTGCCAAAATTGCCAGAGAATCCAAGAGAGAAAGAGACCGGCGGTTTGCTTGTTTGGCCGTGTGAGTGTGGTGGTGATTTGTTCTTGACCGGCGACCAAGGAAGTGTTGTGGGAAGGAACCGTGTGAAGATGGATACAAGAGGAACCGAGAAGGCTAGTGGGAAGGATCAGAACCCATCGTCGGCCACTCCTAAGGTTAGTGATGCTAACCATTTACCATCGCCATGATCCATGGGTCCGGATGGATGGTCCGCATGGACCAAGTGATGTTGGTTGCATCCGTTCTCCCTTTTCTCTCATTCTATCTCTTTTAATATATATATTGATGTTGTCCGTGGGTTTAAACTCATGGTCGGACCCTCAAGGCATGGATTGGTCAGTGTAATCTCTCCATGGCCTTGGTTGGGCATGTAAGGTTGGATCTCTAACTTCCGGTTGAGGTTTGGGTATTCCGACTTCATATATCTCTTAATTGGGATTTATCATGAATTATCATGATGAAAGGATAATTTTATATCACTGATTTAGAGGTGGTAAGTGATAACCATGGGGGCGGGTCTAGGGTGAGATCGGTATGATCCGGACCTGTTCTGTGGAATCTGACTTGACCATTCTCTTAGTTGTGAATTATCATGATTTATCATGATGTTTGTATAATTTTTAGAGGCCTATCCGAGTGGGTCAAGGTTTGGGACAGAAACTAGTTTTAAGGGACTTAACCATGCATTGCTAGACTTGTTGCTAGGATATCGGTTTGATTGTGTATTTGATGGGTTTTATATGATTGCAGGATCTGGTCAGGATCGTGGGAAAGCCAAGGAGCTGTGAAGACTCAAGCCAAGGATGGATGTGTGATGTGTGTTTAGATAGTATGGAACTTATGATAGCCTATTGTGCAAACTGATTGATATTACTACATTGTATGGATCACATGGTTTATATTAATAAAATGAATGTTTATCTTAGCTTCCGCATTGCTTGTGAGTTGTATATGAACCTCAGATCACTTGAAAATGACTTAGAATTATTTGGACATAAACCGGCCAATTGCACTTAGATGTTTAGGTTAAGGCCGCGGATCAGTTGGGTCTTGGAATCCAGGTTCGGGTCTTACACCATCACTCTGTAATGTGGAAAAAGTAGAAAACAACTTAAGCAACAAAGGAAACTAGAGTAACGAATCGAAATAGACTCTGATGGAAGAATTACCAGTTTCCTGGCATGAGCAGCTTCGACGTACTCTTCCTTGAAGAAAAGATTCTCGACCAGTGGAAGAGCAATAGGGCCTCCTCTCACTTGTCGATTCAACTCCGCGCATTTAATCGGGTTGGAGATCAAGAGAGTGTTCTCGTTGTATGAGAAGTCCACTATATCAGGAAAGTTCATCTGGGGTCCTCTGGTAGTAAAGCTTCCGCTAGCACCTTCACTCAGAGATGGGGCACTTCACGAGATGACAGCTTTCTTTTTAGAAGCCTTCTTCTGCTTTGAGATAGGAGCATCAGGAGCAGGAGTAAACTCCTCTCTCTCTCTCATCGCGAACGAAACTGTCTACGGGATCGTCGGGAGTAGCATCCTCGATCGGAGGGTCCTCTTAGCAAGAAAAACTCTGTTCAGTCTCAGTTGGCTTTTTCCTCTGTTTCTTAGGTCGTTCCTCTGAAGGATCCTTTGCAGAAGATTCAACAAGATCCTCTCGACTTGCATTCGAGTTTTCGGTCTCTTTCTTGGAAGAAGCTTCGCGGGACCTCTTCTTCCCTTTCTTCTTCTTTGATGACTTCTGCTGCACTGCTCCATCAGGCGCCTCGGAAGGCTCATCTTCAGGGCGAATAGATTCCTGCTTATCCTCAAGGGGATCACTCTTCCCTTCCTCTCTCGTTTCGGTCCCAACGGCCGCGGAATTATCTTCATTTACACCTGGAGTCGCGACTGGAGGAGGATCGTCGCGCACCGCATCCGTTGACTCGCCATCGGGTGCGGGAGCGGACTTCTTCTTCCTTAGCGATTTTAGCTCTCCTTTCAGGATAGCACTCAGATCAGGAGTCTGCTTCATCTTCCTTGCCTTGTTGACTAGCTTCTGCTGCTTCCTCGTAAATAGCAACAAACGCTTCTTCCCGGGAATAACCACGCATGGCTGTCTTGATCGCAAACCTCTGCAACAAAAAAAATAATAATAATAAGATAAGTCATCAATGAAAGGCATGGTTAATCGATAAAGCAGGCAGAAAATCGAGTACCTCTCGCTACGCGATCCTGACAGCGACGTATCCAATCAGCACTAAGATCAGGCCACCGACGATGGCTAAGTGTTGCAATGGCTTGAGCGTGCTCAAAGAAGTTCTCCGGATACGCGATCGTATTCGGATGGCGAACTGCAAAAAGAAATCAACAGGTTAATACCAAAGGAAAATTGAGAAAACGCGAAGATAGCTACTTTCTACCAATTTCGCGATCCCAAAGGACCGGGAAGTCGTCACCCGGTGGCTCATCAAACGCGTACTCATCTGACTTAACGTAGAAATAATATCGCTGCCAGTCCTTCGTCTTATTGGGGTGCCCGGTTAAGACATTGTAGGATGGGCGCATCTTTATCGAATGTAAACCATGAGGCATAGGCCTCAAAAAGGTCAGCTCCTCAAAAGTCCTCACGCTCATCGGGATATTAACTTCAGCTGCCATGACCATCAAAGCAACGGCGATCCGAAACGATCCATTCAGAAACTGAGTAATTGTGACTCCCCGGCGAAGTATATACGCCATAATCAGACGGGGAATAAGAAACCAAAGCTTCGTGTCAACGCCGAAGTAGGATTCGTAAACGCATTGATATCCCACGGGCGGCGACCAAGGCCTTTGTCTCACAGACGGAATGAGATAAGTCACTCCGACGGCTCCACAGCTCATGAACAGATGTTTCACGCTGCTATGAGTAGAATAACTCGGGAATATGTTCCTCCAACTTTGTCCCTCGACTCTTGGATTGCGCAATGTGTCGCGAGGAATCGCCGAAAGCTCTTCGAAGAGGTCGCCGGAGCGATATCGCGTAGGTTTGTACTCTGGGGGATCTACGCTCTTCTTGCGAAGCCGTTTAATCGGGACTCCATAAGCCCGAGCCTGCGCCTCAAGTCCCCCGTTTCCAGTACCCTCGCGAGAAGAATCGACGTTTTCTTCAGCCCTCTCTCCCATCTGCGCATCGGCGACTATCGGATCCTGCATGGGGGTTGTGTTTGTCGCATCCAACGGAACTTCGCAGCACGGGGAAGGAACGCCATCCTCAGGAACATCACTCGGCACCCTAACCTTTGTCGGATCAGCGGAGCCAACGACGGCTTTCCCTTTCTCCTCATGCGACAACCGTTTTCTAGACGGCATAACTCACTTCTCAGATAACAAGCCTTACCAGCGGGACTTAGAGAGAGAAACAAACGAAAAAGTAGAGAGAAGGGAGAGCAGAGAAATATACCTGAGGCTGCAGAGAAGAATGACAAAAGAGGAGGAAAGCTACCTATTTATAGCAAAGGAAGAAGCACGACTCCCAAAGCGCCATCATTAGGTCTATTAAGGCCTAAGTGGGCCTTAATTAGGCATATAACCTCTCCTTCTAACTCGCAACGATCCGATTAACCAGTCAGACCGGGGATTAGGAATTGGTCGAACCGGAATCAAACCGAAGATTAGGAATCGGCTAAACCGAACCAAACCGGTATATTTCGATAAAAGTCCTGATAAAGAAGAAAGAGAAACCGGCGAGTAAAATCCAGTCTTTGAGACAGCAGAAGTGTCCCCCGACCAAGCGCGTATAGTCAGCGAGTAAAATCCCACCATCGAGGATATCTCACGACTCGAAGCACAGAGTCGGCGAGTAAACTTGCGTCTTCGAGGACACGAAAGTGCATCCACCACGAACCCTTGTGCGACGAGAGGACGCATCTTGTCGCCTACTCCCCTGCGACTTGAGAGTAGTATCAGCGAGTTCTTCGTCTCCTTTTACTAGTTTTGACCGAACTCGGTTCTAACAACTTCCTTAACGATTTTTTGCACCACAAGTTTCACGTCTTGCTCATCTTTTGTCTCTCCACTGTCTTTAAAATCGATGAGATACTTATTATTAGCTTCTCTATTAGGTTTCTAATCGACTTCATCGCTTCAATGTTGCTTTTTGTATTGTTCTCCGTCAATCGTAACAAATCTATCTTTGACTCCAAAGCCTCCTCATAGTCTTTCATCATCCCATAGACCCATATCCCTGCGGTTCCAACCGTTTTGGTCAATCCAAGCGCAACCGCAACCACCGCTGGAGGTGCGACTACGATGCATAAATACATGGACAAGACAGAAAATGAGAAAAACGCAGCCCCGAAAACTATAGTCGCTAGTTTCCTCCTTTTTTTTACGTCCTTCTGCGTCTTATCAAGCTCCACTTGCAGCTCAGGGAACTTCTCGAGAAGCCTAAGCTGCTCCACGTAGACAGATTAGAACTGTTGCATGAACTCGTCACCAAAAGGATCTCCCATAGCTTTAACCTTATTCAGCTCCTTTAACGTATCCGCGTAGTTCTTGTTTCCTCCAAGATCCATGGCCATCGACTCTTTTTCAAACTTCTTAATCGCGACTCTAATGTTCAGCAGGGTTATTTCTGCTTTCTTGATGCACTTATCCACCGTATTAAAGAGATTTAAAGTCTTTAGTTCTTCGTAATAGAGATCAACCAAAGACTTTAGTTCTTCGTTCTTCAACACATCTTCTTTGCTGTCAATAATGAACTTGGCCACATTTTCGCTCTGATCACGTAGATACCCACAGACTAGGGATAAATCTTTAGTCTGGCCCAGCACTGAACGAGCGGATCAGATTGCTGGTTTGTAGGTGAATCGAAGAATCAAAGGATTTCAGCTCTGGGTCGTCTTGGCAAGCGGATACGTAAGAGTTCACGTAGTTTTCTGCGTAGTTTGGGAGCTTGTCAGTTAGGAAAGGCTTAAAAGGTGAAGTGCTATATTGCAGCCTGAGTATTTCAACAGTAGTTCAGCGAAAAATCCAACAGGCGGCATTGACATATTGTACTGAAGCTAATCTGAAAAGGAACAAAAAACCAAGAGAATTAGGGCAAAGCATAAACCAAGTTTAGGTTAACATCAAGAAAACTAGCCTGAGGGTGGCGTGCACTGCACGAATATATAGGGGATTGTTACAATATTCTAAACTATTAAAACAGGAATACAAATAAAATTTGACCCTGAATTTTCTTAAACAATTACAATCTAATGCTGCTGATCTAAACACAATAATTTTATACTTTTCCTAACTCATTAGTTTCGCACTACATTATGCCAAGAAATATTCCAATTATGCCAGTAATTTCTATATTAATGCAGTTATGTTGATATCGTCAACTAAGTAAAGTAATAAACGTAATTAATACATTATGCCAATAAATATCCCCACTTAATCAATATGAAATATTTGATTTAGACTAAAAACAGTTAAAATTATTTATTCAATATTCGTGTCACCGGTAAAAATATAGACAAACTAATGTTATATTTTTATTTTTACTAAGATAACTGATGATACCTATACATTTTTTTAGCTTTTATCTACTTTATTTTTTATTTATTTCGGACATTATTAAGTATCAATTAATGTTATTTTCATATCTCTGTGGTGTATTTATATATTATTAATTTGTGCAGAAGCATTAATACAGTCTCAAATCTACTTTATTTTTATTTGGTAATCTTTTAAGTATTAACCAATGTTGTTTTTATATCTTTGTGGTATCTATACTATAAAAACTAGGTGATATCCGCGCCTTGCGCGGAGTGAACGAACTAAATAAAGATTAATTTTTTTAATTATAGATATTAGAATGGTAAATGTTTTAGTCACAAATATTACATACATATTATATAATGAAACATTGAAGGACATTTTGCATATTATAGAAAGTAAGCTTCAATTTTTTTTTTAAACTTGTGTAATTGGTAAGGTGTAATTGAAGTAAATTTTGTGAAAGTAAATCAATAAGAGTAATTTACAACTTGTGTAATTGGTTAAATTTTTGTTTAACTATTTAAAAAACTTGTTTAATAATGTTTCTCAATAAAATCCCCGAATTTTGTGTGTGATTTTTAATTAGTTATGAGAATTTAAAGAAATTTATAATAACTTTTTTATATTAACCAAACCAAAATGTTTTATGATGATTGCGTATATCAGTTTTCTATTTTTCAATATTGCATAAACTACGGTCAAATTTAAATTTCCTTAATATCTATCTTTTCTTAGAATAGTATATTTAAATTTGCTTATGAAATTTAAATTTAATATTTAATCAAATTTGGTTAAATTACGGTCATAATCTATCTTTTTGATTCATATGCAAATTGATGAACAATAACATTATTAATCTATTAACATTTATTGGGATTTCTTAGTCTCAAGGTCTTGTTGCTTAAGTTAAAGGATTTAATTTATTATAAATTTCCATTTTAAAATTTATGTACTTCGTAATATCAATTCATAATATTAAGATTAATGACATGATTGACATTGTGATTCGCCTAAACACATAAAATTGAATTAATACAGACACACTTAATGACATAATTATGATTTATAGGGATGATGGCCATTATCATAATGACATGATTATGATTTGTAATGTATTATAAAAAAATAATAGGCGTCTTTATTTCGGTCAAAAATATAGAATTGCATACCAAGTTTAGTCAGAAAGAAACTGAGATGAAGTGAAAAACACGTAGAACATGTAATATATATGTCACTAACTTTTTATGATAACATATAGATTGATATTCACATTTTAATATTTTTTAAACAAATTTGTAACTAATACTTTTGTAAAGTATTAGCTGGTTCTAGAATAATATTTTATTTTAAATATAAATTAAAATAAATAAATTTACAAATTATCGACCAAGTAAATTATTATTTTTAATATAATTTAGAATATTTGGAAAATTATATTAATTGGTTCTAGATTTATTTTTTATTTCCTTAGTAAACATTAACTCAAGAACAGATTAATAACTGAAAGTGTTAATTTCACCTCGATTTGAAAGAAAACGAATATAATATCGCCAAAATTTTAATCTGAATAATACCTAACTTTTATTTTATAAATAAAAATCAACAAATATGAAACAATATTAACTATGAGATTTGACCATATTAAAGAATCTAATAATTTATGTGGTCAAAAATATTTGTCTATTAGCATTTATGTTGATTGCTTAGTTAAAAAATCTTGGGATTAAATTATGGTATTATATATACTAGAACTTTTCCCGGGCTACGCCCGGGTTTATTTTGATAAAAAAATAATTTATTTTAAAATATTGTTATTATATTTAAATATATAGTATATATTGGAAACAATAAAGAAAATAAATTTGCGAATTGCATAGGCCTTTTTGAAACTATTTTAACAGTAAGACAAAAATGAAGTTAGCAAACATGAAAAATTAAACGGTGAACAGAAATAAATCAAACGTTCTGGAGTTATTATCAAAATGAAGTTCGAATGCAGAGGAAAATTATTATCATTACTAAAAGCAGAAACTAAGGTCTTAAAACAGAAAAGTGGATTTCATAAAAAGGATGCTGGACTTTTTGCAGAAGAAGCGTCTAGATCTGTTGGGATTTTTTTGATGTGGAGTGCCTGAAATTTTTTAGAAAAAAATCAGTGATCATAACTTAGTAATATAAATCAATCTACTTAATTCATAGTATAGATAGACGTACTTGAAAGTAGTGGAATATTCTTCTCTAGCTCCAGGCGTCACGTTGGCTTCTTCATTCTAATCGCATCTTCTCTCTTCGTCCTCCTCAATTGGTATATCAGTGATGCCCATACTTTCTCATTTGTCTCTGTGTCTAGCTTATAAACCCTTTAACTTGTCCCAAAGTGAAAAAACTTTTGCAGATAATAAGTCTTGTCCCAGCTAAAATCATAACTTTGTCTCATATGGCCTTAGATTCTCAACCGTATATTCTGCACTTTTTTCATTTGTGTACAGAGGGCGAGAAAGGCTCTGTTTGAACACCTCAGGCTTATTGGTTCGAACGAAAGCAAAATGTTTATTTAAAATCTCGATATTATTTTCTTCGCTGCTAATATGTCAAAAAGTATTCGTAACATTAGAAGCATTCTCAGAAACAGTGCAATGATAACTAAAACCATACCGGAGGAACAGAAACATAAAAAAAAATTGAGAAAGAAACATAAATAACTTTGAACTTGAACATAATTCATAAAACTGTCTGAATAACAGAGTTGGATAGTTTGAATTCAAACCACATTTATGTGTAAGCATTATTATAAAAGCAACTAATATGTCAAGATACTGCAAACTTTGCACCTAAGCAGCTCATGGCTTCTTAGTCAGCTTGGTAGACGCTGGGTCCCGAGGTTTTATGTGTTGATGACGCCACTCGAAGTCGTTTCTGAACCTGGTGAGTTCTCCTTTTCATTATTACCAACGATCACCTTGGTTGGGAGAGAGCTGTAACCATGCATGTCATCTTCAGGTCCATTGCTACCCTCCTAAAACCAAGAAATTTGTTAACTTGCGAAAATAAAAGCACAGAATAAAATGAACTTATTAACTTACATCAGTAACACAATCAGGAACTGGCGCACGT
The DNA here is from genome assembly GCF_000801105.2 of Raphanus sativus. Classification (NCBI taxonomy): domain Eukaryota; kingdom Viridiplantae; phylum Streptophyta; class Magnoliopsida; order Brassicales; family Brassicaceae; genus Raphanus; species Raphanus sativus. The sequence goes on from NC_079519.1 coordinate 12,399,408, forward strand.
TCACGCTCATCCAGGATGCGTGAGACGGTGAAGGTTTGATGCTTTGCACTGAAATGTGGAAGTGAAAGTATTGCCAGCAAGGTTAGCAATAAAATGTGTGAGCTAGATATCTTCTGGGTTCTCTCCTTCTCCTGCCTATTAGACCAATGGTTTTAATGAGAAACAATAAACCATAATTTTCGTAACATGGTTAATGTTGTTGTGTGGTTAGAAAGAGACATACCAGAAGATGAACAGCATCAGCAGCCAGGATATTGGTAAGCTTTGTTATTTCACCATCGAAACTTACAAAAGCTGCTTCGCCAGTGTCATCGGCAACAGTCATCTCGACACGTTACCTAATAAACAGGGTGCAATGCGGTAGTTACATGCATATATATTTATAAGAAAACGATGGAGTGGCTGTGTACCTGAGAACACCAACGGCATTAGTCCGATTGCAGAACATGCATGCAAAAGATGAGGCACTCCTCTGTAATTTCCTTCAACACTTGAAGAAAGATATGTTGCATCATCCATTTTCTGTCTTGACAGATGTGACTTTCCTACTGCAGGTAAATTCTATTATCTGCAATTATAAACGTTGCAACCATAAACAGAGCTTAGAATGATGGTGGAGACAAACATATTAAGGTCGCCAAGTGAACTTCAGGCTCGACTATGATGATAAACTGGTTCATCTCAGCTATTGTCAGTCGTTCAACCTTAGCATAGCCTCTCAACAATGAAGCTGCTGATGTATTTCCAGTGTCGTCATTTGTGACCAACCTGCATTGATGAGAGTAACCCCTGAAATATAATGATGGAATAAAATATGAACGTTAGTACATACTCGTAAAAGTAGCTCTCGCCTGCTTCAGTCTCCTTGTCAAAATAGAAATGAGATCCAGACGTGGCATTGAGGAACATACGACCTGCAAATTGAATCTCGGTTAGTTTCCATAAATAGCATTAGAATGAAACTCATAATTAACAAAACAGATGTGAAGTGATACCTCCTATAAGCTCCGGATTAATGAATTTTGCCACAGCCACACGTGGATCAACCTTGTAGCCTTCAAGTTACTTGTGAATGATACAGCCTGAGAGTCGAACACACTCACAGTGAAGGACACACACCTGTCAAGTACTCCTAGTTGAGAGTGAATAATTGAAGTGTTTAGTAGAAAAGGCTGTTGCGTCAATTAAGTTGCATCATCATCAATTCTCAGCGAACTGTATCAATGTATTAGTGTTAATTAACGGAGTGAAGTTTAAAAGATCATCAGTATCAACGCTACCAAACAGGAAATAAAAAAAAATACTAAGCAACGCGATACAGTTTGCTGAAAATAATAAACCAGACCAACTAAGGTATTATAAATAATTAATTATTTGTTAAAAAAACCAAATAAATCAGATCAACTAAGGTATTTGAAAGATTAAGAATTTTTTTTTTAAAAAACCCAAATAACATATTCAGGTTCACCGGAAACAATATCAATACCCAGAAACAGGTTAAAGTTCCCAGGAAATACCAACAAAACTATGAACTCAGAACAATGGATCTCTAGAAGAACAGGGAAAAAAATCACTCACGTTAATGTCAACCATGAGCAGATCCAGATACCATGGATTTTCCGTTGGAACTCATTGCAGTGTGGTAGAGAGAATTGTAGAATCAGAAGGACAAAACATAAAACCCATAAATGAGAGTAAAGGGTAAAACGAAGTGGAGGTTGTATTGAATGATCGACGTTCAGATCGCGAAACGGAACAGAGAAAAGGAAGAGGAAAGGTTTCATGATCGATGTAGGAAGAACAGAGAAAAGGAAGAGCAAACGTTTGATGATCGATGTTAGGAGATTAGGGATTGAAGAAAGGGGAAAGGGAGAGATCGCGTCTGTGAGACCTCAGCGGAGTTTCTGAATTTGATAGGCTTACTGGGCCACAAAATTAACACAGACAGACCCAAACAAAATTAAAAGCCCAGACGCAAACAATGGGATCTGACGTGGAAAAAGGTTGATTACCATTGGTGGATTTAATTGTCCGAGGTGGACATGCTCTCTGCTGCTCTTATTCCCCTTTTAATAGTGTTTGATATATATATATATATATATATATATATATATATATTTAAATATAATATTCTCTTATTTAGTTTAATCGAATATAAAAAATTTGAGTTTAATTTTGAAGCAAATAAAATATCATAAATAACTTATAGAAAACTAATACAAAAAATTAGTATATTGTTTCATTTTAAAATAAATTTACAAAAGAACAACATACCAATATATGAATAGTACAATTGCATCAAATTGCATCAAGTTATAGATTTTTAATATAATATTTTGTGAAAATAAAATATTATTATCAAACATCATAATATATTCTACTATGTATGTAAATTACAAATATAAAAATGTAAATGAGTTTTTCTTATAAAACCAGCAGTTTATGAGTTTACGTTGAACAAAAATTAAATCAAACATCCACGCGTAGGCGCAGATGAAATTCTAGTTTCTATTTTACTTTGGACACTTTCAAAATTTATGTATGAAGTATAATATCGAAATTTATGTTTCCATAATATCATACAGAGTTTTATAGTATAAAGTATAAAACGATGATCCGCACCCTACGCGGAGTAAATAGACTATAAAAATTGTAATATTTATACTATTTATTTTCATAAGGTAAATATGGGGTCACATATATTACATGTTATACAATGACGGAGTGATTTAAATTGATTTTGTTTGTATATGGTTAGTTACATTGTTTCTTAAGTATTTTGGATCATTGGTTAGATATAATCTTAAAAACGTAAATAAATAGTAAACACATATATCAATTAGTTATGAGTTTAATATTAAAAGTAAAATAGAGAATCCAATTATTGCTTCCATAAAAAAACAAAACATAGACATTATAATAATAAATTATGAAAAGTAGAAGTTAAGAAAAAGTTTCGCAGAAAATCAATCAATAAAAACAACTGATGTGGAAAGTATCTTCAAAACTCTCTATTTGCAATCCTATAAAGAAAAATAACAAAGAGTATATAAACTTATCAAATTACAAAGAATTATAAATGGGAAGTAATTAAGTGAAATATATTAACTCTTTCTGAAAGCATCAATTTCTAGAACATCATTGGGCTCAAACAGAACTTTAGAAAACCGATCAGTGTTAGTCAAATTCTTGAATTGACCTTATCATGATAAAAAAATTTATACAGATAATATTATCTCAACCGGTTTAAAAAAATTATAATAAATTACCTTTTCCCCAATTAATTTGCCAAAACTGTAAAACACAAAGTACGACGTTAGCATTTGTCGAATTCCATAAATCTTAGAAAACATGAGTAAGTGTTCTATAAGCAACACACTTAATGACGACATTACTGTAAGTTTTGAAAAATGAATTAAATCAGTAATGAATCGCATATTTTTTTTTTAATTTTGAAAATTTATTAGGTTACTATCATCTATCACAATCAATCCTTATATTTTCATCTAAAATTGGTAAGAATATAATAGACTACCATAATTGAAATACCGAAAATAATTGATTGATAAAAACTAATTTACTGTGAAAGCTTGTCATAATGTTGCTATTGTTATTGTGATCATTTTCGGCCTGTGATTTACGTTTCTACATCAGTCTAGTTCTAAAATAGGAAAGAATACGATATAGACTAAACATAATTGAAATCTCATATATGATTGATTGACTCAAATTTTATGACTAATATTTGACTTGACACCAAGATTTACTTCATTAAGTTTATTTTTGATTCACTTAAATATAATTCATTGACTCAAACATAATTGAAATCCCGAAAAGTGGATGACGATTATAAATGTTAATAATTTATGAATATTATTTTAGTTTTGAAGTTATCTTTGTAATCATGGTTCTGAAAAAATTATACATTGACTTAACATTTTATAAAATAGTGTAAACTCAAACTCTCAACGATTACAGCACTCAAAATATTGTATATAATATAAACAATAAATTTCACATTTCGGAAAATCGATCCAAAGTTTCCATTGTTTTAAAATATTTTTTGAAAGAAACAGAAAAGACACACACAACTAATTCATTTTGTGTTATTGATCTCAAGTATCAAATTTTTTTAAAAAAATGGTTAAATAATAACCGAAGAATATAATTAGTGACAATATTGATATTTTCCTTATCTAGCAACTCATTGAATTTCATTGTTTGTCTTTAGTGAATATGCATAAAATGAAACATATACTATTAATATATGTAATGGCATGATATGTAATTAGTCTAGATTGAAGAGGGTTTTTCTAAAAAAGTTGTGAGGTGGATTGTGGTTGTGACACCTAAGAAATGGCACACTTGTAAATCCCACATGAGACAAAGGTTTATTTTTAAATGGTCTTCTCAAATAATAAGAAGGGGATGTTCACTCTCTACTGGGCTTGTCACGTCACTAAATCGTTTAACTACGATGCGACACGTGTACTTTTTATCTAAACGCATCGTCTCATTTTCTCGCTGTTATGTGGGCTTCGTTCTGGTGTTGTGTTTTGGGCTGTGAATACTGGAGTTTTGTCTGGCCCATTAGAACAGAAGTCCTCCTTAATCCTAATCTGTCTGAAGCAAAGAAACGGCCGTCGTCTTCCTTGTCGTGCGACGCCGACGAATGCCGTTTCAGCCTGAAGATAGCGAGGCAGCTGCAAGATTTTTTAGGGTTCTTCTCCCACAATTAAACGAACAGACTTCTTCTTCGATCTCTGATACAACTATGGAGTTTCGATATCTTCAATCCACGTGAGAACTGCTTTGTGAATCTTCGACCTGAGGTTATGTCTTTTTCCTTTCCCTTCTGACCTTCTCCTTCTTCACAACTATCCACGTTTGTTTCTAGGGTTCATCGTCCTCTACAGCAAGCTCTGATACGGCCAACCAACAATAGAGAGGGAGAGGCTGTATGAGATGAGTGTTAGTGAGGAATCTCTGCGTGGATCTCAGTTAATGTTAGATTCATCTTGCTCACCATGGTCACTCTCTCTTCTTCTCTGAATCTGCTTCTGCTTCATATGCGGCATTGATACATAATCTTTCACATTAAATATTGAAATGCTTAGTATCTGTGGTTTGGATATTGAGTTCTGAATTTTGGAGACCTTATGTAATTGGAATTGAAGCTCCTTCTTCATGTTCTGTATGTGATACTATGCGTTTTGTTCTGTAAATTATCTGTTGCAGAAGCCTTATGATAACATCTTGAAAACCTGTGTAACAGGTCATCATCTTTACTGCAAGAGGGTGGCACATATCATAGATTCAATCATTATGCTTACCTTGACATTTCTTGGTCTTGGTAAGTCACAAATCTGCTTCCTTTGTAATGTTTTAAAGTTTTGAAAGGTGAACTGTTGTATAACTCTTGCAAGCTCATCATCTTCCACCAAATGTTTCTCAATTGTCAACTACTGTATTAACTCTAATGATCTTTACTAATCATATTCTCTTCCAGTTTCTTCAATTTATGGGATGCAGATCATTGTTTACACGTTAGTAAAAACTTTGAAACGTTCTTTATGCGCTTTCATAAGTAAGAACTATCTGGATCTTTTCCGCTTCTGCAGGCATGTGATTTTTGGATGGATTTTGGTGATGTTACATTCATCTTGAGCGGAAGACTCCTTCTGCTACAGAAGTATATCTCATGACAGTTCATTAGCTTCTTCTTTCATTGAAAAACTTTAATGTGCTTCTTTGAGCATTAGTGCAACTACAGACACATGTGTAGCATACCAGGAGTTTGTTAATATTTGCTTAGGAGATGGTCTATGAGAAGTGGTCAGGTCCTGGGAGTTGATGGGGAGAAATCAGCTGTCCAGGTTGATGATTCTTATGTTTTACTCTAACTTTGTGACTGGTATAGAGATACATGTATTGCGGCTACTAATGTTAATCCTAAATTGGTTGCAGGTATGCCATGTCCAAGAATTGGTAAATCTGCTCATGTCTATCACCATTGGTGATGGAGAAAAATTGAAGCATCAACACCACTGCAAAAAAGCAGAGTCAGCAGAAGCCGAAGCAAAAGCAGCTCAAGCTCACGCTGAAAAAGCTTCAAAAACACTGAGAGGATGAAACATCTGCAAAATGGTAAACACGCTCTCGTTATATCACATAACACACAATAAAGAAAATACTTTTTCTTGGTCGTATTGAAAATTTGATATAACGAATGGTTTGTATGTGAGATGACAGAGGAGGAAGAAGAATGTGTTGCAGGTGAAGAAGAAAAAATGTGTTGCAGGTGAATAGAGAGAAGCGTAGAAGTAGTGTCTGTTGTTGATTCTCTTCTTGGAAACTCTTTTTAGTTGTAAGCATAATCTCAAATGCTAGAACTCTTTCTATCTGTAACAAGTAATTCTTTAGCTGGAGAATTTTTGCAGATTAAATATGTGTTATATTTGTGAAATTGGAAAGATATGTGGGCAAGTCATAATGTTATAGCAGGTAAAAAAAATTGTTTTATAGTCTGGAAAGAAATTGATGGAGCCATTAACAAATCACTCTTCGTTATTGTTCTGTTATTTAATTCATGCGTGCACATCTTCACACCAAAAAGCTATTTTCACTATAAGTCTACAACTAGATTCTCGCGCGGATGGTTTTTTAATTTTTATATTGTTCAATTTTTTCATAAATAATTGATAGTATATATTTTACCATTTACCAATATTTAATAGATGTTTAATATGATTTTTGTAGTTTATATGCATCAATTTTATTAATTTTTTTTTTTGTTGTCATTTGTTTTGGTTCGTTATATACATATATATAATATTATTTGTGAAATGATTTTTCGTATATATATATATATATACACTATTATTTGCGAAATAATTTTTCGCATTTGAACTCTCACTTTAAAAGTTAAAGCGGCTAATATCGTTTATATTCTTAATGAATAAAATCATGAATTTTATTTTTTTATTAGATTAATGATTAAAATTAATAATAATAAAAATTATCTAAAGTCTAAAATATATATTTTAAAATAAAAATATAATTCATATATATATATACATATTGTGTTGTTATCGGAATATAAAAAATAAAAATTAAGTTGTCCAAAAAAAATTAAAAATTAAAAAACCGAAAACATAACTAAATATTAATCAAGTAAAATTCTTAGCTTTATATAACTGAAAATAGAATAATTGATGATTTGTAAAATTTATTTCTATATAATGAATATAGTGTACAAATAAATTTACAAAAAAATATAGTTTGTAAGAATTTTCAGATAAAACACAAATAAAAGCTTATCAATAAAATTCTCTATCTTCACATTCTTGTTGGTAGACTTTGACACAGACCCCTTCTTGAGCACTGCATTGATGTGACTTCAGCTTAATACCAAACCACCACCACCATCGCTTGTGTGGAAGCTTCTAAAGAGAGCTTCTAGCAATCTAACAACCTGCAAAGATTCTCTCTTTTTGTTTCCATTAACCACGTATTATGCATTAAATAAATGTCTATTGCACGATATAGTCCATCATCTAAAAATCTGGTGTATTCAGGAAAAGAAGCAGCTAAAGTTTGGAACTTTGGAAGCTTGAGATTTACATCAGGTGCAACTTCAGAAAGGTACCCATCGATTAGCTTTGCAATCGCTGTCCTTGGTGTTGACTGCGGTAATCTGATTATATTCCATCATATATTATAGAACAGGGAGAGCCAACGTCAACGGACGTAATCTAATCCGTACTAAGAAAATGATCCAAGATCTTCTGCACAGAGTTAACATCGTATATATTCTCTATTGTATGAAAAAAGCTAGGCATTAGAAGATCTTCTAGTGCCGCCTGGTCAAGCTGCGTCCCTATCCCCTTCTTTGGATGCTTCAGAAATTCTTCTTTCCTTTTTTTGATGAGAAAAAAAAAGAAATTCTTCTTTCCATGACTCCACTTCTAGAGAGCAAAGGAAACTTGTGAAGATGGAAATACACCTCTCCAACTTCAAGGACAATATCACTTGGAAGTCCAGTGTGCAAAACCTGCAAATAGCAAAAAAAAATGAAAAGAACAAAGTCAGACAAAGGAAAAAGGTTTGGCTGAGAAATGCAGAGACCAAAGGTATCAGATTTAACAATGAAAATTATGAAGAATCAAAAAAAAAAAAAAACTCAGAGAGATAAAGGTGAATATACCAAGCTTGGCTTTGTCTTTGGAAAGCATCAGATTTGGATCCCAGCTTCATGCAAGCCAAACTTCCTCCTTGACGAAGAAACTACAATAGCTAAGCCTCCACCAAACTCAAAAGATTTCTCAAAAAGAGAGAGACTTTGAATCCACCCCAGATCGATAGTTACTCAAAACAGATCAATTTCACTCATAGACATTTCAACAAACACTTAAGCTTCAATCTTTTCTCCACATTCAATAAGCTCACAATTATCTTCAAGAAATCAATACCATTAAATCAGAATCATTCCTAACTTATGCCCTTAATGAATGTTTTAAAGTTTTCCAAAAATATCCTTAATGACATGAACAAACAAAAAAAATCATTAATGGCATTAGTGTCTTTTGATTTTATGGGCCTATTTCAATATTTCAATTGGACTTACTAACTAATTAAATGGGTTATGTTTTTATATAATCAAATTCAAATTCCATAAACTTTTTAATATCAATACCACAAATTAAAGTGTGCAATAATTTTAATAAGTTGATATTAGAGATTTAAATTTTATAACTACACGGGATAAGACTTAATCAAAAATATTATTAGCCAGTTTATATGTTTAGCAATATTTTATATAAATTATAAATCTTTAAAATTATATAATAGCCCAAATAAAAATTTCGGGTAACAATGTTTTGAAAACTGACCGAACACTGAACCGGACAATTTACCGGGTTACTGGGTTATTGAGTCGACTGCAGGTAAACCGCGGGTGAACCGCAAATTAATAAATGAATTAATTTTATTATATAATAATATATTAGCTAATAAAATAAAAAAATAAAAATATATAAAACTAAAGTTACTACTTTCTAAATATCTTTAAAACATAAAATAATAGTTTGGATATGTATATATTTTATGTTTAATAAACATTTAGAATACTTAACTAAATTTTTTATATTTTTATTTTCATTTGATATACAACTAAAAAACTTATCTACTGGTTCAACCGATGGTTCAACTGGTACCGGGTTTTGGGTTTTAGTGGGTTTGAGTGGGTTTTTGAGGGTTTTTAAATTTTGGGTTTTTTACAAAACCCAACCCGAATTTATTTTGGGTCATCGGGTTTTCCGGTTCAACCGCGGGTCCGGGTCGGATTTCAAAATACTGGATAAAACTATTGTTTAACTTATTTACAAACATAAAACGGCTGTGACGCATTTTAAATTTCGTCATACTGTACACACTATAACAAACCCGCATAATTGAAATTTGATAATGTCACAGTTTATATAATTAAAACGAAGAATTATCAATCTTTTATATTGAAAAAACAACAGAAAAAAATACCCGCCCTTTTTTTTTTAAGGGCGGGTCAGAATCTAGTTAAACCTAAAGCCCCAAAAGAATCAGACCCGATGTGAAATAAAAGAGATCCCTTTAACCAAAACCACTAAAAAACTAAAGATTTTAAATAAACCTGTATGCAACACCAAATTCAGACGTTTTCCCCAACAAAAAAATAAAAATTAAGAAAACAAAGAAGCCAAATCCTCCAGAAACCCAGCTACAGCTAGAGAAGAACAGCTAAGCATTAAAGATGGTTTAGTCGTGATGTTTGGTTTAATATTTAGTTGGTTTATTTTAATATTTACGAATGGTTAGGCGAGTGGCAATATCTCGTAATTATTTGGCAAAACTCAGGGTTAATTTAAATTTGTACTTCACTTTTAATAGATTAGATGTAACCCAAGCGGGGTTAGTCGTTACCAAATATTTTTTTCACATCACAAAAATATTTAAAACAAAAAGATATTTTTCTTTTTATCCCAAAAATGAATATTGATACATTAATTTGTAATAAACTATATCCCAAAAGTTTTTGACCAATAACATTTCGAAAAAAACAATTTATTTTTTAAAGTTTACAATTTACCAATAAACAATATATTGAAAATGTAAAAAAATGTATGTTTTTGAAATAATGTGGATTTTTCTAAATATAAAATTATATATCTAAAACAGCAAACAAAAAATATAAAAACTAAAAATGTGTAAAATTAAAAAAAATTATGTCAAGAATTCGAGTGTCCTCAAACAAAATTCAATAACTAATATGAAAATTATATTACATAATATGAACAAGGTATTATTTTTTTCGTTTTTACATCCGTTCGGTTGAAATTATTTGATATTTATCATATTGAGCCCAAAATTCTATTGTAAAGACTAAATCTAATAATAGGATTGTTGAGATGCCTTTATAAGATTTTTAATTTTAACGGTGTAAGTTTTTATCTGTTTTTAAAATTATTTGATATTTTCTTTTGTTTTTATTTTAACGGTGGAATTATTTGATTTTTTATTTTTTTCAAATTACACATAATATATAATCATATTCGTAAAAACATAAAAAAAATATTGAATTAAAACTGTTGTTAGCTTGCAATATATTATTTTATGTTTATATTTTTTTAAAAAATGATATAGTAAATAGTAATATTTTCATTGAAGTTTTAGTGTATTTAACTCATACAACATTTTGAAAAGTTGTTTTATCTACCTTTTTTATGAAATTTTTTATAAATAAGATATATAATTTAGCCTTACTTAAAATAATGAGTACTTATTTTACCTATTACAATTGTAATAAAATATATTATAAACGTTAAAAATCAATATTAAAATTAATAAACAAAAAAATATGACATAAATAGTATATATAACAAACTTAAATATATAAATGCATAAAGAAATTTTTTTATATGAATAAGAGATATATTTTAGCTTTACTTAAAATAATGAGTACTTATATTAGCTTTACCTATTATAATTGTAATCTATCTATCTAATTATATAAAATAAGTTTTTCATCCTTCCTGGGGTGTCCACGTCAGACTGCAAGTCACAAATTCGTTTAGCCACAGTATGACACGTGTCCCTTTACACTAAACACTGCGTTTCATTTATTCGTGTTTAATTTCCGTTTGGGCTTTTGGTTTCACACGAGTTTTTTAAATAAAGCTTTATAAAGCCCATTCTGAATAATCAAAACGCGGCGTTTTCTATTTCATGGGTTGAACCCTCATCACTCTCAGCCGTCTTGATATTGGTTCCAACTCTAGGGTTTCGATTCACCTTCTTCATCGAATCCAGAATTTTATCAGTTTCACATTCATCTTCTTAAAGTCCTCTTTGATTCCTTCATCCGCGATCTACATTTATTGTCTGCTTTGAAACGGTGGAAATCTCGGTATAAAAAGGTTCTTCTCAGATCGTTATCAAGCCCTCCTCTGTTTCTGGGAAGCTCTGAAAAAGGGGGTGAAATCATGGATATGACTACTGAATGATAAGGTTGGTCCTATTATATTGTCTTTTCTTAAATATCTACAACGCTTGATATTTTGCAAACTCATAATCAACTCTTTCATTGCAGCATGAGTCTCTCATCCAAGCTTCTATCACAGTCCACCGGCTGAACACTTTCAGAGAATTCCTCATTCCTCAAGGAGGGAGAGATGTATGAGCTATGTGGATTCGATTTATAATAATTTCCTTTACTATCACGCTTTTTGTAGTTGAATAATCATTTTCTTTATCGACAATAGCTGGATTTGCTATGAAGAAACCGATGCTGGATGATAGAAGGTTCCCGAAATTGCATCTCACTTGAAGTGCAGGTAAAGCTATATATATCATCAAGCCTGATGCTTATAGAACACTCTTCGCATTCTCTCATTGTCCCTGTTTTAACTTTTTCGTTTCATGAACCTACTCTTGAGTTTGAAAATTTACATGAATCTCAGGTGATTGCACATTCAGAAAGTGTTTCCAAGATTGAAAGAAAAATGTTCCACGAAGCCTTGGCTTCTTGCAGAAAAATATCTAAACGGAGAGATATTAAGACAATACAAGGAAGTAGGAAGAGGAAGAGGTGTAAGCATGAAGTGGCGATGACTGTTGAAGGGATTCTACACGAGACTTTCGCATCGGATCCACCAGCCACGGAGTCCTTCATCCTGATGGATGGTGCTCCGACTCCGATGGAGGTAGCGACGGTTTCCGATGTCGTCGGAGGAACGGAGACACGTGTGGACGAAGTGTGGAGAGAGATCGTATCTGGAGAAGGGAAAGGGATGAAGGAAGAAGAAGAGACGCAGCATGGCGAGATGATGATGTTAGAGGATTTCTTAGCGAAAGCCACTGGTGGTGAAGACGGCAACGGAGGAGGAGAGTCCGATGAAGTGGATGTGAAGATTCTGCCAACGGATTCGATCATCACAATCCGTTTCAGATGATTGATAAAGTGGAAGGATCGATCGTTGCGTTTGGGAATGGTGTGGATGTCTACGGAGGAGGAGGATGAGCGAGAGTGATGATGGAGCCATTGGATAAAGCAGCTGCACAGAGACAGAGAAGGATGACCAAGAACCGTGAGTCTGCTGCTAGGCCTAGAGAGAGGAAACAAGACTGCCAAGTTGAGTTAGAGACTTTACTGCCAAGCTTGAGCAAGAGAATGTGAAGCTTTCGTTGGAGATTGAATACAAGAGGAATGAGAGATACCAGAAGCTGAGTTTGTAATCCCTGTGGTTGAGAAACCTAAGCACCAACCTCCCTTCTTACGCAGGATTCGATCTTTGGAGTGGTGAGGATGGTGTAGAATAATTATAAAAAAAAAGGTAGAGACTTTGGAAGGTTTTTATAGGATTTTGTATGGTAGCTTTTGATATATAACTAAGATCTATGTGTATGAGCGTGGATTCGTAATCTGGAGTAGAGAGTAGAGAGTCTGATGAATATGGTTAATAACTTTACTATCTAAACTATTAAAACTGAAGTACACTTAGTTATATCCCCTTAAAGTTGCTCAAATATTACAAAGGACTGCCACTGCATTTAAAACAAATAATTAATCTAAATTACTATTATTATCTAACCGCAAATCTGGATGATTTACTTACCAAACTTTTTTTTTCTGACATTACTTACCAAAAACTTAAAACGTACGTTTAATATCCTGTGCATTGTAGTTTTATATCTTATATATTATACACATGACATTAAGAAAACACCTGTCAAATGTTAGTGAGTCACCGCATTTATATTTTTAATTTTAATAATAGCATTTACATTACAGAATATTTTATATATACAATGTAATACTTGCACAAATAGATTAACATTTGGGTTGATATATAGATTCAAAATTGTCATCAATAACGATCCATTTAATCATTTATAAAACACAGTAATTACCAATGGTTTAGAAATTTATAATGATTTTATAAATTAAAAACAATCAAAACAATCAATAACCATTATTAAAAAATGTTTTCAATATATATAAGAAAAATACAACAAAAAGATTAATTTCATATACTAACTTAAATTATAGTTTTTATATTTGACATTAAACTTGAAGAATATAATATATATGATTATTTATAAGATTATACATATAAAATACTATTAATTATATGATTATTTATATGATGGACCAATACAATTAATTATATGATGACATATATAGGATACATAATAGTGATTAGGGATGGGCGTTCAGGTATCCATTCCATTCGTTTCAAATCTGTTTGAGTTTCGGATTTCCGGGGTCAAAGATTTCAACCCCGTTCATATATTTCTAAACTTCAGTTCGAATTATCACTAGGGCTGGGCGTTCAGATATCCATTCGGGTTCGTTTCAGATCTGTTTGAGTTTTGGATTTCTGGGATCAAAAATATCAGTCTCATTCATATATTTTTAAATTTCAGTTTGAATTACATTCGGATCTTTGCGGATTCAGTTCGGGTTCAGATAACCCATTTAATTTTTTTTTAAAATTCACTATATATTTTGAATTTCTTAAAATCTATAAATAAAATAATTTATTGTATATAAATTTGAATAACATATGCCAGAATACCTAAACTTAACATATAAATTGGTTTAGTTTAAATTTTGGATCAAAAATCAAAAATTATTTTAAATATTTTTACTGTTTTGAGTGTACTTCCACTATGTTAGATATTTATATTTGACTATTTTATATATTTTCAAGTATGTAAACCAACCTAAAAGTATCATATATATTCTGGATATTTTTTATATACATTAAAACTAAAAATAATTAATATATATATATATATATAAGTATATAAATCTTTTTCGGATACAGAACAAATATCCAAAATACTTTGGTTCGAATTGGTTATGGTTTCGGTTGTCTAAATATTAAAATTTTGATAGTTTAGATATTTAATCAATTTTGGTTAGGGTTTGGTATTACTTTTTTTGGATCGTGATTGGTTCGATTCTTCAGATTTGAATTTTTTTATCCAGCTTTGATATTGACATGAAAAATAAATAGCAATATATTTCTGAAATATACACCCGCACGGGTGTGCGGATCAAAATCTAGTATTATATATATAGCATATGTTATGTTGTTTACCACTTGTGGTTTTGATGAGACAATGAATCTCGGTATGAGCACAATCTCTGTCCTTTGTATGTTGTGATGATGATGATGATAGATACTGGAAATTTGGTACCTTAAACCTCTTCGTAAAAACAGACAAAAGAGCCTATTGGTTTATTCGACACCAAACCAGATACAGCACAGTTCAATACGCCCATGCAAATACAAAAGGAGAAATCATTCATATATTAGACTAGGTTTTGATCCAAAAAAAAAAAAAAAATATTAGACTAGGTTTCGAGCATAACATTTCACATGTTCCACGTTTTAGTTATGATCACTCACTTTAAACATTTGGAACTAAAGACGTTTGAAAAGATGTTTATATAGCATGTGACAACACATCCGAAAATATACAAAATAGTTCTATGGAACACATTTGTCACAAAATGAGAACCTGAATAACTCCCTTTGTATATCAGCTATTAGACCAAATCTCACCAAAACATAAATATAAAATTACCAATCCCGCGCAAAGCATGGACAGTCCCCGAGTAAACTTTTCTGATACCCCTATTTCTGTACACACAATTTCCTATGGATTTACATGATCTTCTATACTCATTTTCCATAATTCTATTTTTGATCAAAACCCAAAATCCCAAATCAAATCCTCTCCCCCCCTCTTCAAAACTATACCCTAACCCTATCCCCCTGGACTAGTGAACTCATGGACAAATATTTAACTTCTATACCTTTCAAATTTGAAAAAAAAATATTTTAAAATTGTTTTTAGTTATATTTTGATGATTTTCGTGAAACTATGAAGAAACAGTTTTTTTGATTTTTGAAATATTTTTATCAAATTCTATAAATCAAATAAAAAATATTCACGTTTCCGATTTAATTTTATGATTTTTCGTTAGATATATAAAATTAAAAGAAGAAAACTGTCTAATAGAGATTGAGGAGTGAGATATAGGGGCATGAGAGGAATTGCCTCTCCCCTATATCACAATGAAGGAGGGTCGTCTACTGAATTACTCCACATATAATAATCAACCGCTGTGTAAGTTATGTCAGGATTTGAGAAGGTAGGGGTTGACGAAGAAGTCTCAGTACCAGATTCCGAGTATGAGTAATCTAAAGATATAAGATTTAGATCTATAGATTTAAAATTTGTATTTTTATATTTATATTCAAATAAAGTTATAGATTCAAACTCCATATTTTTATTTTGCTACTATTTTATCTTATAAATGCTATTTTGATTTTTTCAGATTTAAAGTTATTTTATCCTTTCCAAATGTCATATCTGAAAAATATTTGATAGAATAGACTTATAATAAAGTCTGCTTAAAATTGAAGTATAGTAGACTTCATAAGCCATAATTATGATTATGATTTTAATTTTTTTTGTTTTATGTTTTTTCTTATAATTTTATTTTATTTTACAGATATCTTTTCCATGGTTTTCAAATCCTTATGTAAAATTGACATATGTAAAATATAAATGTGTATTTTGCGTTTATATTAAAATTAATTTATAAGTTCAAACTCTATGTTTTTTCTTTGCTACCATTCTAGCTTAAAATCTATTTTTGAAATCTGAAACTATTTTTCAAGTTTTGAAGCCATTTTTATAAAATTTTATAAATATATATTTTATTTTCGTTTGGAGCTCGCTATCTGACAGATATATAACAGAATCTGGAGTTGTTTTGAAGCTTATTTGAAGTCCTCACAACATATCAACACTACAACTCTCTAATGTATAAACATTTATTGTAAACAAGCAAAATATATCTTATCATATAATTTCTCCTCGCCTAAAAATTTTCAAAGACAAAAATTAATATCATACATATCTCTTGCAAATGCAAATCTAGAACACAAACCACAAAATCATACAAAAATTAATAATTTAGACCACAAGTAAAATATATTCCGTCCGTAGAACGGGCCAATCCTAGTTACTTATAAAGTAATGTTTTCTCAATCTTCAAGCTGCCACATCATTAAATGCTCTTCCTATAAGCTGACATCTGTTCATTTAAATTAAACGCTGCTTTTTGTATTGTCTCATCTCTCACGTTTTGGGCTTAGAATGATTTTCGATGATATGCAGCCCATACCGCGTGAATCCTCTATGTGGGTACACCTGAGTCAAACAATATACCTATTTCCTGTTATAAAGTCATCTTTTATATTAAGAAAAAATTACATTAGAAGACACATTCTCACTTCCTTATATCACTAAAAGACACATTCTGCTTGTGGCACACATTTATGGTGTTTATTGTCTATTTTGTCCTTCAACAACATTCTCTCTCTATCGTTACTTATTTCTCCTATCTAACTAGATTTTTGTTCATAGTGTTAAATAAATCTTTCCCAGATCTTACTACCTAACAATCATATTTTTTTACCAAGCACCTAACGATTACATTGAGCGATGAAAAAAGAAAAAAAAACAACTCAAAAATCAAATTCCTACAAAAAGAAGAAAGCTTTCTGCTATAGAGATTTAAGGAAAAAGAGATTAAAAAGTGAGAGAATGGCGGAGGGTTAACGAATGGTTAATCTCCTACCCTGAAATCTCCATAGCCGTCGTGAGTCTTCAAGCCGTGTCCAGCTCAGCTCGTAGCCGTGCAATCCTCTACCACGAGATCTATCATCCAAGTCGCCTCCTCGCCGTTCTCAGCTCGCCTTCTCGCCGTGCTCAACTCATATCGTCCAAGATGCATCTCACCGTGTCCAAGCCGTCGCAATCCTCCACCACAAGATTTATCGTCATCTCGTCCGTCATCTCAGTGATGCTTCGATGGTTCGAGCTCTGGGTTGCCATGGACGAAAGCTCGCCGTGTCCAAGCCATCGCTGTAACATCCCGATCCCCCGGCGTCCGACCGGAGTTATCGAAAGGGAGTTATGAACACGCGTATACCCTTTAAGGCAACCCGCTGTGTCCGTTACTGGTCCCAAGAATCGACGGACGCATTGCTTTCTTTGAAATTTCAATCCACCCGTATCCATTTACTTCTACTTACAGTCTTGCGCATGGAAATGGAAATGGGAGGGGTGAGCAATTGGATTACTCAGTGAAGTGGCTCTAGTCCAGCTTGCCCGCAAGACACTCTACATTACCCTATGCTGGAGCCAGAACTGACCAGTCACTACAATCAATCAATGCAACAAAAGATAGTTCGGAACAACACCCATTCTAACAACCTAGTAAACAACCATCTCCAAAGAACTCAATCACTACTACACTTCACTCAAAGAACTAAACATCAATCAAACAAACGAACTGACTCGACACCAAACAACCTAGACTTAGGACCTATAGCCGTTTACGGATGTCCCTACACGTTCCAGCCAGTCTGAAATGGGCGCCCTTCTCTCGGGTAACCGTCCCCCCCTCAGCTTCCTAAATGACTATCCGAACCACAGCATGTTGGCCCGTTGGCACTGTCTGCAGCCCGGTCGTAATAGCCATAATTATGCCACTACTCGGCATTGACTCGATCCTAAGGCGCCACTACACGTTTTTATATCCCGCATCTCGCGGTAGGCACTTCTTATATCCCGCATCTCGCGGTAGGCACTTCACATCACTTCCCGTGGGTACCTCGTGTTAGGCTACTGTCCTACGGGTCACTTCACATCCTAGACTCTAGACGCCCACCCGTTCTCGGTGGTCCAAGCAGGACTACAAGCAAGTTCATTGACCCTTTTACTTAACCAACTCCTTTCTCTTTACTCAACTTCCACATTTACGTAATTTCCTTTCTCAACTTCCATACTCATTTCTCCCCCACTTAGACTCTTACTCCACCAATTTGCAATATACTCATTATCATTTAGCAACCAACACTTATAAAACAATCACTGCTCAAGATACCAATACCACACTTAGCACAAATGCAACTACTTTCACTAGCAACTTAACTGTCAAACACAACTCATCACTTGGGGCACAAGATCAATCACATAGTCAACCAACATCAAAATATCCACATCAACACAAGGCAGTCCATTAAGTCCCATTTAACAGTGTGAGGGTTCTCATGCAACATGCTCTACTCTACTATCACCCTAGCTTTCATCATGATCTACATCCTACTTTCAAATCAATCACTAACCATTCCTAGATCCAACACAAAGTAATACAAAGATCCATGAGACAAGATGGGTTCAAGACACCTCACCTTAGTTGAATCTGGATCTGGAAAAGAAGCAAAAGGGGAACAAGATCGGATCCGATCACCACCACCACCACCACCACCGGCGCCGGCGAGGAGAGAGAAGCGGACAGCGAGGAGAGAGAAAGGGAGGCGGCGCGCGGAGGAGAGAGAAGAGAGAGAGTCGCGCGGAGGAGAGAGAAGAGGAAGTCGGCGGCTGGAGGGAGAGAGAAGGGACGGCTAGGGTTCCCAGGTCTCCGGTATTTTCTGCAGCGCTTCGCTTCTCGGTTTGTGAATGAGACAAAAAGAGGAGCTGCACCTCCTTTTATAAGGAGTAGGGGCTGGTGATCTTAGGGTTTTCGGGATCTGGGCCGTAAAGAAACCCGTTTTGATTAAAGACCTCATGGGCCCGGGATAGGGATGTTACAATCGCACTCCTCCACCGCGAGATCAATCGTCAAACCCACTAACCCAGCGTGTCCATGCTCCAATTGATGTCGTAGCAACCAAAGCTTGTGATTAATCGGATACAGCTACGGAATTGTTTTTGAAGTGGGTCCATGGAAGAACCTTGAGCTTATACTTTGGTTGCAGAGCAATGAATAAAGCCATAAAGAGTGAGCTTTTAATCATTTTCCCTTGTCACTTCTTTGCTTATAATGTCTCTCTTATTTTGTTGAAAGTTTGTTACTTTGAAGAACATTTGGAAAAAGTAGTAGAATGTAGTTCAAAAGATATCTTTTCAAATGATTTAATGGAATGTGTTTTTGCAGTAAGGTGGAGTTGGTTTTCCTTTACGTGAAGGCACATGAAGGAGAAAAGGAGAGTGGCAAGTGAACACGAGGGTGAATGATGTCAAGCGGTTACGATATTGCGACTGGTTATGTATCTAAGAGACTTGATCCAGTCACTATTTTTTTCTAAAGAACAAAACTTTCAAGTTAAAGATGAGATATGTTTGGACTTCAAAAGCTGGAACATCCTCAGGTTCTGTTTGAAGCAGTCATCAGTCTTGCAAGTCTTTATCAATTTGTCAAGGTATCTTTCAAAGGCGTCGAATTAGGGACTGATGTTTAGAGAAACATATTGCTCAACCCAATATTTGGAGGGACATAGAGAACGGAATCTGAGACAGGTTTGGATAGGAAACACTTTGATTGTAACTTTGTAAGAAATGTACCGGAAAAGAAGCTTTGAATTTTTGTATGATTTGTCCACAAAACTCTCAAAACTTTGTCCACAAAATTTTGTACATAAACTTTATAAGATTGCTCAAAAAAAACTTTATAAGATTGATAATTTTTATGGATTACTTTGTCCATAATATTTTGTAAATGTCTCTGATATATCAGTAAAAATTTTGATTCACCTATTAAAAATGTACGGAACAATACCAAAACGCTATCCACAAAACACATGTCCACAAACATTTCGAAATCATCCGTCAAAATCATCCACATAACTGTGTCCACAGATATCAAAATATACTATTTTATAAAAATTAAATTTGATTTTAATATATTAAAATACATATATACATATGGATATCAAATTATAAAAAAAAGTCAATGACTTGCTTTACATATCTATATATTTACTCATATAGTAGAACATAAAATAATAACAAACATAATATGTTACGAAGTCTAAAAAAGTAGTTCTGATAAATATTTTTTTTTCAAAATATAGAATAATAATTTTTTTTTTCAATCATGTTTTCTCTTTCGTTTCTTGAATATACAAACAAGAATAACTTTAACTTAGTTTACTTTACTAAGACTGTTCGTTTCTTTTTGTAAGGGCAAAATTGTCATAATTGCTCTTGAAAATCCGTGAATGTATGCTTCAAGTGAGTTGTGTCCTAAGATGTAAAGAAAAAAGAATAAAGTCTCTTATGTGTTTCAAAAAAAAAAAAAATCTCTTATAATGTAAACAACTCTTATATTAATGATCGCATTCCAGATCATGTGCATATATTCGACCATGATTAATAAACTTGAGCGTTTTAAATGACTTTAAGCTTTATGAGCTGTTTCTAAAGTATTAGGGCTTTTCCCGGGCTACGCCCGGGATATTTGTATAATTTTTAGTTAAATTGAAAATTTTGCATTTAAGATGAATATAAATTGTGTATATATATTACAATCAATTTTAAGCGCTACTAAATTGGTTTAAAAATTTTAAATGGATTGCATTTATTCATTGCATTGTGTCTAACAAATTTAAAATAATTTAACTCACAATTTGTTGTTTGTTAGGATGAGTAAAAGTTAACTAAACCTGGTTATAACAGAGAAAACAGAGAAACCGTCAATGCAAAATACATAACGCTGATATATTCTCAAGGTAAATGTCAAATGTGGCTCACTGTGCCGTTCTGGTTCTTGCTCGTACACATCATGATCGTGGTAACCATGACGCTACGCGCGGATAGTGTACGATACATCTTTTATTTTATCTTGATAATAAAATAAACAATGGTAACTTGAAATTTTGCACTATGATTTTTTAGATATTATCATATTAGTTTAACTTGTTACTCATAGTTTGCCTATTTGCATGGATGTGTATGACAAAAAATTGAATACTTATATTTAATGATTAGTATTTGATAATAAATTTTAAGTAAATTAACTGTTTTCTAAATATACATAATTTTGTAACTTTTATTATTATGTTTTGGTCTCTATTTTCCTTTTTAATGTTAAATATTAATCAATTCAAACCTAATATGTTTCCTTATAAAATCTTTATCATATGGAAAAGTTAATTTAAATAATTTTTTATAAAGTTAATCAGATTATATTATAATATTTCACTAAAGACTATATAACATGTAAAGAGTATAGCATCTAATTTTGTATGCCACCAAAAGATAATTCTAAATATAATTTTATAAACCTAATATTATTTTCGCATTCATTTTTTAATCTTTATCTTCGTATAGTTTATAATTTTTAGAGGATAAAAGCTGTTAGCAATATATTTAGACTTATTATACCAACCAATAGGATTTTGTCAACGTATATTATGTTGTCAAAATAAAGAGGTAAAAATAAATAAAAACAATTGTATTTGAAAAATAAATTCTATTAATATTGTAACATCGTCAGCAAAACACTAAACGTTATATCTTTGAATAAACCCTAAACCCTTGGATAAATCATAAATATTAAATCAAAAATACTAAATATTAAATCTTAAAAAACTAAATCATTAACCCTAACCCCTAGACGCTTGAATATTTAAGGTTTAGATTTTAGTGTTTAAGATTTAGTGATTAGTTTTTAGGATTTAATGTGTTTTGTTGGGTTTAATGTGTTTTGTGACCATGTTTAAAATATTTAAGAATTCTTTTTTAATAATTATTACTACTTTTTATTTATTTTAATCCAAAGGGTTTAAGGTTCAGGATTTAGAGTTTAGTATTTCTAAGGATTAGTGTTTTATTAGTTAGTGTTTTAAGTTAGAGTTTATGATTTTCCTAAAAGTTTAAAGTTTACCGAAATGTTTACAATTTACCCAAAGGTTTATAGTTGAAGATTAAGGGTTTAGGGTTTAGTATTTTCCTGATGACGTTAAAAATACTTAGAAAATTCTTTTTATTGTAACTGCTACTTATTTTTATTTATTTATTTATCCTATTATTACAAAAAAACATAATATAATTTACTAAAATTATGTTCTTTGTTAAAAAGTATTGAATATAAAATAACAAAATTCTATTGGGTTATTACTAATATTTTTATTACTCAACTGGTTTAGCACAATTTCCTTTTAAACTCAAATTGTGCGTATCCATAAATATGGAAAATAGATAAGGTTAGTTTCTAAAATTGATGATTGAAATATTTTTTTAGTATATTTTTATTTTGTTTATCAACCTAAATAATCCCATAAAGGTTGGATAATTTTTATTTGATGTTTCTCAATAAGCTTGATCTTAGTGTTTAGAAGAATTAAGAAACCATCAACTAAACCTTACATGATGCAACTTCTACTTTAACATGAATTCATTCATAAAAGCTTTAAAGCCAATAATTCAAAAACGGAGAAATCGTAAACTAAAAAAAAACACAATCATGTGAAAGCAAATAAAACCCGAAGATTTCAACTGATTTCAACTCCTGAGTATATAATATGTTGTTTGACTTATAAATAATTTATGATTTAAATAGTCCTAAGTCCTAACACAACTTCATGTGTTTTCTGTGTTTTCTCGCCTCCCAGAAATTTATGATTTAAATAGTCCTAAGAATCCAACATTTTCCTGTGTTTCTCGCCTCCCAGAAATTGGATTAATCGGAGTTCCGATTTGGCTGGCCTGGTGAGAAGTCATTAAATTTGAGGGTGGGGGAGACTTTCCAGTGGCTTTAGAAGGTTTCATTGGCATAGCTTGATCTTTTCTCAAGGATGTAGATTTTGGTTTGACGTAACATTAGAGAGAAGGATTTAAATAGGAGGAACAACAATGGGAGGTGGAACGAAACCACTAAAAAAGGATTGAAGAACATAAGTTAATGATCCAGACTGGTTGTGATAAATACAGAAAAGAAACGGAGATTACAGGGAATGGAAGCGCCAGACACGATCGTCATCTACGTTGAAGAAGATTAGGGTTGGAGAGGTGGGCTTCACATGGGTCATGGCTAATCAAACAATTATTAAAACCAAACAGAAAGCCCATTTTCTCTTACAGTCGACAAAATCGTAAATGACATGGCAGTAGAAAGCATTTCTATTGGCTGATTTAATTATCCTACGTGGATAGCTTCTTTGAAGCTCATATTGTGCTTTTAATTTTTTTTTTGTCAACATATTGTGCTTTTAATTATTGTTTGATGTGATTAAGTTTGGCCCCAACAATTACTTTTATTGTCTAAAATACGTAAATAAATTTTGTCATATTTTAATATTTTTAAGTATTTTTTTTGTAAAATAAATAGTTGATTTCACTATTTATATATTCTTTATTTTTATAATAACCCATATATTTATAAATTTTATAAATTCAGTTTTTATTAGCAATTTTATTATGGTTTTGTCTTTCAAAAAAATTGTATCATGGTTTTAGATACGCGCGTGATACGTTCCTAACGGTTTTGTACTTATATATAGATTGTGTTCGGTCTGATAACTAATTGGTGTTTGTATATTATATTTGGTATACCAGTATATATTAAGAAAATATAAAGTAGACGTGTACACATTGTATATTATTCATCATATTTTTTATGTTCGACAATCTAATCTATTAAAACTGAAGTACAAATCAAGATTAACCCTTAAACTTGCACAATATTTACAGTTATATGCCACTGAATTAGTTAATAAATCTAATGTTAAGTATTTATTGTATTTTCCTTATTTAATTAAAATTAAAACTACTACATCCTATAATCTAGGTAACCAATAAATTTACCATATTTTGATACTCTATGCAATCAATTAAATATAAATTTTCGTTAACACAATCATTAACAAACAACCATTCACAAATAATATGACAATCCAAAGAAAATATTTCGCAAGATGAAAATCGAGAAACAAAGTTAATGCTACTAGAACATAAATTTGTAAATATATTATTTTATTTATATTTCATATAAATAATATCCCAATGAAAATCGAATATGTTAAATGCTGAAGAATATAAATTAAGTATATAGCACCAAAGTTTAAATAGTAATTATCATGCATTTAAATTTTGGTCCATGAAAAAAATATATAAAGTATATTTGTGCGGTTGGGCATGTCATATTTTAAAAATCTTAATGAAACGGTTGACGATTAAAAACTAAAATAAAATTACTCAATATAAATTATAAAAATATTGTATTTAAAATTTTCATAATTAAAATATTTAATAAATTTAAATTATAAAATATATACTAACATTTATATAAAATCAATATTTATTTATAAATATGTAAAAAACACATGATGTTTAAACTAAAACGCTTCAATACCACTAAAATAGTAGTTTTACTCTTTTTTAATTATTCAGTTAAATATAATAATATACAGTTAGCAATATGGTTTTTCGGAGACCCGTTCAAGTATGAATCATTTTTTCAGGTATTATATTTTTGAGTTCTGAAATTAGGCTTCCTTCGAGTATTATAATTTTTTTTGGTCACTTTTGAATTAGATACTTCTGGTCCAAGTGATTTCAATTCTGATGTATTGGAATCTAAAAATATCCAAATAACTAATATATGTAAAATTTCAAATATTTTTACAAAAATAATTATATTACCCAATTCGATTCAGATATTTTTTATTTAAACTAAAATAACCTAAAAATTATTAAATTACCAAAAGTAATCATATTATCCGTTTTGGTTCGAATTCGATTATGATGTATAAGAACCTAAAATATTCAAATACCCAATATACATTCAGTTATATAATGATGCATCTAAAATATATGATATTAATTATGAAAAACAAATATCAGTTTTTAAAAAATCAATATTAAAACCCGCACGGGCGTGCGGGTCAAACTCTAGTTTAACTTATGAGGCAAGTTATTATCCTTATCTTCGGGAAGGCTGATAACAAAATGACTGGTTTTTCTTTAAAATACACATGCAATAAAAAGTAATAATGCAAAATTCAGTTCAAAAAAAAAAAAAGTAATATTATTGAGGAGAAAGACATATAATTTTCTCTTGATCGCAACGCCTACTTAAATTAACAATTAAAAGTTCATCCGGTGTGAACCGTATGAGTTGCATATTCGATCAGGATGTGAAGAATATGTGCATCCCGATAGTGTCAAACTATGATTGTATTATTAAACATGTAATCAACTATATAGGTTAAGACTGAGAAAAGCAAACTGATAGAGAACTTTCTGATGCAAGCACATCGAAACGTCAAATACATGGAGATATCATAATATACAATTAGTTTGAAAGAGAATAACTAAACTAAGCTCAAACGAAATAAACAAGAAGAAAGTTATAAATAGTTCAAACACAAACATCAAAAACAAAACGTTTGAACTATTTATAACACAAATCTTTATAATTATTACTAATAAAAAAACAAAATGAAATCTCTATCTCTCTTATACAAGTTTAAAAATATCACATGAACTATGATTTGTGATTACTAAATCATTTGTCTTCCCCCAAAATAAGATTTAAATTATAAAATAAACATACAACAAAAATAAGAAAATAAGAGAGGCATAAAAGAATGATGATTTGAACAGATTTACTCTATTATTTTGTTTTGGTGGATAGATGCTTGAGCTTAATGCATTTGCGAATACCTAAATTTAAAGATTGAGAGGCATATAGAGTTCAAACGAAATAAGATCAAAGGAGACGCCGTGAAAATGTTGAAATTTACATTTCAGAAAATAAATTATCATAGTATTAATTATGTTAGCTTTTTTTAGTCCAAAATATACTCTTTGAGGTTTTCACTTTCAGAAATTACATAATTTTCTAGCAATATTGGCAATAAGTACCAATGGTGTAACTATTTTTTCCACAATAATATAATTAAATATTTATCATGTAAAATAGCAGAATTTATTGAGAAAAGAAAATGTCGATCCATTTATAAGTATTTTCAAATAAATTTCACATCAGAGTTGTTTAAAACGTAAAGTAAATAGTAAAATGATATAATATGGTAAATTGTGTTTTTAATAAATGCTTTACTTTAATTTTTCGATTAAAATACATTTCATTTTACTTAGAAATTATTCTTTTTTTTGTTTTATTGTGATCTATTAACGAGATAACAAATTCTATGTATTTTATACGAAAATAGAAAAGTACAAATCATTTATCATGCAATTTATTTAAATGCAACAATTTTGATATTCAAGCTCCTAGAATTCTATATATATGTTATTTCTTACAACTAATCTTCCATATAAATATAGAATTATGCTTTCGAAACTCAAAATATCAATTTAAATACTTAATGAATTCATTCGCCGCGCGAAGCGCGGCCCGGCCCTAGTATTTTTATAAAGTACTGTATAAAAGATAATAATTAATAGTACTTTAGTTATTTATATAACAGATTAAATACTATGGAATAAATTTTGGTTCACATGGTCGATTTAGTTTAATAATATTTATTTGATAAAAATAAATTAGATAAAATTTGATTGGTAATTAATCTAGATTCATAAAAGATTATGTAAATCTAATCATAATTGGAAAAATGTGAATCTAAGATATCGGTATAGTCATTGATAAATTTCATATACCTTAGTGAATTTTATTTTGGTAATTTTTTAGATTAGACGAAGGAATTTGGATAAATTCATATATCTCCGTAAATAACTGATTATGATTCTAAATTTAAAAATTTGCCCAAAATCATTTGGCATTGTCAACTAAAAATCTGAAAATATATTGTTAAGTTATGGATTTTAAATATTTTTATCCATAAATGACTATTATTATATTTACACAATTACTCAAAATGTTTTAAAAATATCCATCACCGGTTGAGGGCTTTTGGTATTCTTCCATACCTTATCTGGTCTTTGAAAAAAAAAGTAGATTAGAAGAACCTAATTGTAAAAACTCAAGCAAACTTCAATCAAGAAACTCAAACATTTATGCCAAATGTTAAAATTTATCAATATATATATCTTCTGATAACGCTAGAGTGTATATATTAACTTATTTCGATCGATTGTTAGAAAGCATGCACCAGAATTTTGTCGGCTAAGCATGCACCAGAATTTTGTTGGCTGCAGAGAAAGATATATGAATAGAGACTTTCCATGGAATGAGAAAATTCGGTAGATGGGAAAAGTGTTTATGTTTTCTTCCCAAAAATAACATATGGGCTTGGATTATTAGAAAATATATTTATTGATAATTATCAGCTTATATTCACTATGTGGTTGTAAATTATGGGCTTATATCCACTATGTAATTATAAATTATGATGTATCAACTTTAAAATCATAATAAAGGGCCCAAGTTAATAACATGAATTAGACTTGCTAAATTAAACTTTTTAAAATATGTTCCTTTTTCTAACATTAAATCTCTTCTTATTTTTGAATGTCTTTTTTTTTGTCTAAATAATGTTTTTTTCAAAAACAAATACTCAATAAAAAATTTGAACATTATACTCAACTTTAAAACAAAATATTTGTAATATAATTTAATAAAACCCACAAGTATTCTTAAACCTCTAATAATTTACTTATCGAATAAGCTAAATAAAAGCATACGGAAAAAAAAACACAATCTCATAATTTATAAATGAAGGTTAATAACATTGAACAATAAACACCAACGTCAAACTTGGATAAAATATGAATCTATAACATAACAAGTAGAAAATTTTAATTTATGTCATTTTGCAAAATTAAAATATATAATTACGAAGAACAAAACCCATGCAGGTGCGTGGATCAACAGCTAGTTCTAAACTTAATATATATACACAATTATATACATCAACAAAATCAATAGTCAGTCAACCTTGAAACTACAAGGAGAAAAGGTCGATTTGGTTAGGAGTTAGGAGTCATAATGTGGAGCAGAAGTATAAATCTTAGTAACGATTATAACCTCAACTAGATTTTGGCGCACAGGTGTTTTATTTAGCTTTATATTGTTTAATTCTTTTTAATATGACTTAATATATGTTTTTTTAATTTACCAATATTAAATATTTATTTACTATATATTTTAAACACAATAATTTTATAGCGGATTTGATCGAACTGATTTAATTATTGTCTTAAACAATAAATATTGTTTCATATTATCTTGAATGTTGTTTTGTTTCTTATTATATACTATTTACGACATTATCAAATTTTGTTTCGTATTGAATGTATTTTTTAGGAAAGAGAACTGATAGTAACACAACAAGTATTTAATTTACTCTTTTTAATATGAATTTTATATTATACTTATACCCTAGTATTTTGAGTTTTGAAATAAGTTATATATAATATAAATGGACACTGCATTTTTGTATATATAATTTTCTAAATGTTATTCATGTAGAAAATATTAAATTTTGAAATTATTTATTATACACTCCTTTCAAATACAAATTATTAATGTTTTAATTAATACACTTGTTTTTGAAATTCAAACATCAAATAAAATGTAAAAATATGAACGGTGAACTTTTTTTGGTAGAAGTGTAAAACCAAAAATGATAAATAAAATTATTATTATTATTAATATGTGTGAAGATGTTAGAACATGAACTTTTATATACAAATGGAGTATATAGTATAAACGGATTACTGTTTTGATAAGATTTATATACATTTTGGTATTTTTCAAATGTTTAAAATGATTTTATTTTTAATTTTATTCACTAAAAACAAATTGAATACATTTGTTAGATTAATGGCATCTTTGAGAAGAGATATATTTTTGGTGTTTGTCATTATATCTATGATTTTCGGGTGGGTGGCAAAGAAACTGATGAGAAGTATATATATAGATGAAAGTAGAATATAAGTGTAAAAAGCTGGTATTGTTGCTCCAAATATTAAGTAGAAGGTAATATTCTATTTTAAATAAATAATATAGCAAGTATAAATATGATAGTCAATCATCAATACTATTAAAACTGAAGCAATATTTATCTACTTACAAGTAGTTTAGGTGGGACAATTCCATCTAATACTAAATTTGATATATTTCCCCTAATACCTCTGTTACAATATTTTGTCTATATCCTATCGATTACAACTTGACTATTTTAATACTTCAAATATTCAATTTCTCTTTACGGATTATTTGCATTATCATACCAAAATTATATTCAACTCCATGACAAATCGTTCATATCGTAACTACAATTTATAGTGTATGATCATAATATGTGTTGTCCATTTCTCATAGAATCAAATATTATTAATCTGTAACATGAGTTTGTCTAAAATATATTGTTTAAGAACAATGTTAAAACTATTTTTCTATTAATAATTTTCCATTGGTGTATTAGAGATATACAGTGAAACTACAATAAATTAATAATGTTGGGACTATACCAAAACTATAATTTTTTATTAATTTATCGAGATACTAATTAAACCAAAAACTCAATTTGAGACTATGAAATTATACTAATTTATAGAGATATTAATTTAAAGATGTTATATTGTAACTGTATAGTGAAAACACTAATATAATATCAACCAATACGATTTGGTTTTGACATTGTGCTTTTTGGGATTTTTTTCTAAAAGTTTTGTGAATGTCCAATGATAAATACGAAGACAAGTACTTATACACGCATTTTAGTGGGAGAAAATGAATATTTTCTAACCTATTAAGTCAGATATAATAAATACAAAATCTCTTGACATCGAGATTTTATGTATAGTAGAATAAACTTGGAGAAGAGGGTTTTCCATATTCATGATTTTTCAAATCTGACAATTTGATTGTAACCGAGATTTTAGGCATAGTAGACTCAACTTGGTGAAGAAGTTTTCCAATAATCGTTTTTTTTAAGTATAAATTGATGTTTCTGTTATTTAAGTAAGAATATACGTTAGTATATTTTATTTAGTGTATATTCAAAGCAAACCTCGATTATTTGAACATCTAAGAAAATGTATTCTGATATTTTTATTATTGAGTTTCAAAAGTTCTGTATCAAGCTATTTAAAATTTTAAGATTCATCAGTATTTGATTCCAAATAATTGTTTTTTTTAATTAAAAGGGGTTTTGTGTTTAAGATAATTATAGTTTAATGATGAGAGAAAACGTGTTCTTAAGTTATTTGGTTAATTGAATCAATTGTTTAGGAAATAACCAGACCAAAATAGTCAAAATTGTATAATGACTAGCTAAGGATTCGTGTAAAGAAAAATGATT
This sequence comes from Raphanus sativus, assembly GCF_000801105.2. Classification (NCBI taxonomy): domain Eukaryota; kingdom Viridiplantae; phylum Streptophyta; class Magnoliopsida; order Brassicales; family Brassicaceae; genus Raphanus; species Raphanus sativus. Next base: position 12,430,043 of record NC_079519.1, read on the forward strand.
CATGTAATATTTGTATCTTTTTGTCAACCTACTCAGTTTAAGTTTGTATAAGTTGATGACAAAAAAAGGATTAGCATAATATTTGTATTTTTTTGTCAACCTACCCGTGTAATATTTATATTTTTAATAACATGTGTAATATTTATTTTTGTTTCTATCTATTTATATTTTTATTTTTAAGAACTTAGACTCGTGTTATATTTATATTGGAGACATTTATTGTATTCATTTGACTATAATAAAGGAGAGGGATTATTATATTTTTACTATGATATAATATAAATATAATAATGTGAGTATACTCTAACGAAAAGAACAGATATTTTGTTTAATAGATGCATAGACATAGATCTTATAGTGGAGTTAAATGATAGATAGTTGATATTAAACTCTTTAAGGAAATATTTTAAATGAAATGTTAGGCTAAGAATAATAATGTGATGTCCAATTTAAAACTCCACCTAGAAGAAGTTATAATGTTTCTGTTTTAATAAGATAGATATGTTAATCAATAAAGTCCCACATTGGTAGTTAGAGAAATAATTAAGTAATATATGAAGGGTTAGGGCCAATCCACTAATTGCCAATTGGTTTTAATTTGGAAGTCCATAATTAACCCGAATCTAATATGGTATCAGAGCGGTCGATCCTTGTGGATCAAAGTTAAATTAAAAAAGAGCCACCCGATGATGGGCCACTTCTGTGGATGGTATTCCCACAGTTGTCCACGCATGTGCGTGAAAGGAAGTGTTAATGAATAAAGTCCCACATCGGTAGTTGGAGAAATAATTAAGTAATATATAAAAGATTAGGGCCAATCCACTAATTGCCAATTAATTTTAAGTTGAAAGTCCATAATTAATCTAAATCTAATATCATATATATTATTCATTCCTCAAAGAACCACAGATTTTAAACCTGCAACATGTAAGTTCACACCTGCATATATATATATATATATATATATTTTTTTTTTTTTACACCTGCATATTTTGTTCTTCCCACCAAGCCTTTTAAGCCAACTACCATAGCCTATAACTCTTTTACTCCCGTATATTAGCCATTTCTCTTTCGAACCAAAGCTATCTACACCGCCATTTGGCAAGAAAAACCAAAGCACTTATTCTTGCAACCATCATAAAATTGTTTCACCAATAAAATGGCACGTTCATTGAGAATAGATGACTGTAGAGTACAATTCTAACAATTTATATCAAAATTGTTTACAGAACCTTAGTAAGTTAGTATGTTTTAAGCATTGGTACACTGTTATTTCGTGAACAAGTATATAATGCAGCGGTTAACGGTTTTGATGTAATCCATCATTCAAATGGTCGATCCCAACAATATCTTTTTTTTTTTTTCAGTCTGATACTAACAATATTATTTTTTCAATCTCATACCAACAACTTCTGTTTTCAAAAACAGTTTATAAGTGATTTATGCATGTATCTATATCTTTATTATATTTAAAATTTTAGCTGATCCTAGAATTTAGGACCTGCCTACGACTGCATTTTAATCTAGAGAAATTGGTGGGATTGCCCCTAACCAACCCTTTAATTGGCAACATATCCTTTATCACACAATCTATTTTGGATGATTATTTTGCCCCTGTAAACTACTCTCTTAGAGCATCAGTATTGTTAGGACAGAAAATGAGTCCTTAACATATTAAATTGATTTTTTGTCCTTAAGAGACATCGGTAAGGACAATCACATGTAAAGTAGATTATTGCTAGGACATTTTTAGTTTCTTAGTAAATTCATTATTTATTTTGATAAGTTATGACATAAAATAGAAGTTAAAAATAAAACATATTAAAGAGAAGTTTAACATTAAACTTGAAACATAAGTAAATTACAAAAAAAAAAAATTACAAACATGATAATAAAAAAACATTACAAACATTATAATTAAAAAACGCAAATAAACATTTTTTATTGCTGAAGATGTCCAAATTTAGCCCATATATTTTCTATCAAATCATTTTTTAATCGTTGATGAGCTTGTTTATCTCGAATTCTTACTCGACGATCAATTGTATTGCCAAGATTTGAACCTAAACCGACGAAGTATTTTCCTTGTCCTTCTCCTTCATCAAATTCTGAAATGTTACGCAGAGTGTATGAATGTCTTTCATCCTCGACTATCATATTATGGAGTATAATACATGCTTTTATAATATTTGCTATTTTTTGTTTATCCCATATCTTAGAAGGGTTTTTCACAACAGCGAATCTAGCTTGTAGGACTCCGAAGGCACGCTCAACATCTTTTCGCACAGATTCTTGGGTTTTAGCAAATAATGAATTTTTCGGTCCCTGCGGTAGTCGGATAGATTGAATAAAAGTAGCCCATTTTGGATAAATACCATCAGTGAGATAGTAAGCCATATTATACTCCCTACCGTTGACGAAGTAGTTGACTTGCGGAGCAATTCCGTTAATAATGTCATCAAAAACAGGTGATCGTTCAAGAATATTAAGGTCGTTCATAGTACCTGGAGCTCCAAAAAACGCATGCCATATCCATAGATCTTGTGAAGCTACCGCCTCCAACACAATTGTTGGCTTTCCGGTTCCTCGTGAATACATTCCTTTCCATTCTGTAGGGCAATTCTTCCACTGCCAATGCATACAGTCGATGCTTCCAACCATCCCCGGGAAGCCACGTTCTTCTCCAAGAAAGAGTAGTCTTTGAAGATCCTCCGGTGTGGGCCGTCTGAGATATTGATCGCCAAACAACTGGATTATCCCGGCGGTGAAATGGTGCAAACATTTTCGAGCAGTTGTTTCACCAAGTCGTACATATTCGTCAATTGTATCAGCTGCAGTACCATATGCCAATTGACGAATTGCTGCTGTACATTTTTGCAGCGGAGATAGACCTGTCCGCCCGACTGCATCTTCTGTTGGAGAGAAATACGCTACTTCTGTAGAGAGACGATCCACAATACGCATGAACAACGGTTTGTTCATCCGAAATCATCGGCGAAATAAATCGTGCTCGTATGTTGGGGTGTCACTAAAATAATCATTCCAAAGTTTGTTGTGGCCTTCTTCCCGGTGTCTCTCGATAAAAATGCGTCTTTTTCGCTCTTTGAATTCTGGTTCTGGAATAGTAGCATATTTGTCAAAAAAATCTTCAAATGGGGTTTCCAAAGCAGCATCATCATCATTGTGGTAATGATAATGGGAAGAAGATGCCATTATATGAAATAGAAGATGAAGATAATGTGTTTTTCAAAGAAATAGTGTAAGAGATGAGTAGCAAAAGGAAGAAATGTGTAATTGCAATGACAAAAGATATCTCATACTTATAGCACTTTGAACTTGATATATGAAACTCCCGTGAGTTCATCTTGTGAATATTATTTGTTTTCTTGTTAGAGAAAGAAACAAATACATGTGAGTTCTTGTGACTTGTTCTTGTGACTTGTATTTGTTTTGTTGTTGGAGAAAAAACAAATACTTGTGAGTTCTTGTGACTTGTTTTGTTCTTGTGACATGTGAATTAAAGAAATACATGTCGACATTTTGATCACATATGAGTTAAAGAAATACATAAGAGACATTTTGATCACATGTGAATTAAAGAAATACATAAGAGACATTTTGATCACATGTGAATTAAAGAAATACATAAGAGACATTTTGATCACATGCGTAGACACAAATACATATTAGTTAAAGAAATACATGTCGAGGTTTTGATCACATTGATCACAATATTACAGAACATATTACAATACATAAGTCTCCTTGTTTAGTTGCATACAATACACCATAATACAAAACATAGTTCAACGCCCTGTTACTAATACAGTTCATGCCTATTATCACAAAGACATAGCAACAGCATGTTACTTAAACCCGACAATCATGCCTATTATCACAAAGACAACTACCATAACACCTACAATGAGTTCAAAGCCATTGGCAAACCTAGATTTTGTTTTAGCTAAGTCACACACAATTCTCTCAAGCCTAACCAACTTGTCCTCTGTCTCGCTTTGCAGTTCCTTTACCTGGTTAAGATGAGTGTCGTAGTCACTCATAAAGGAGAGATAATCAACCTTATCAGAGAGCTGCTGACACTGACTCGATATGGCTCTGATCTCCTCCGTTGCCGCGACATCCCACCACTTCCAGACATGGCAGTCTCCATCGTCTCTGTTCTCGCAGGTATAGAACCTTCTCCCAGGATCATTCCTTGTGTACGATGTGGCTGTCAGCGGTTCGCCACCACAGTAGCATTCCTTTGGGAAGCCGAACTCAACCTCGGGTTGGGGAGGATAGTAAATCCGTGCAGCATCAATTTGAGCTTGGTCCAAAAGTATATCAATTTCAGCTTCTGTCTGGCTGAACCCACTCTCTGCTGAGTCCCCTAAACCATAGTCGTCCGACTGAGACGGCTGCGTGTAACTATAATCATGCCCCATATCTTGTGTAACCTGAAAAACATTGAAAGAATCATTGAATAAGCATACATTAAACCTGATAAACAACCTTTTTAACTTCACTTAACATAATTCAAATAAGAACATATTACCATAATAGCATAGACATTTATAAACTTCATTCATAATAGCAGACATTTAAAAATATGTTACATAACAGAAACGTGATTGAACATTAAAGCAGAGACATTTTAAAACTTCAGTGGACATAATAGCAGAGACTGATGAACAAGTTGGAACACTAAGGCCATAAAATCATAGAAATACATTTTTAAAACTAGAACAACTCAGCCAGAAGCTTATCCTTGACAACTTCTTCACTCTCAGTAAGCAGATCCTTTTTAGTAAGGAGAGTGTCAAGTATTGCAAACTTCGCGAGTTTCTCCTTCTGCACCAAATCTTCCATCTTCAGCTCCAACATGCTCTTATAGTCCGCAACAGCCTTCCCTTGAGTGTTATTCCTTCTTGCTTTTGCAGCCTTGATACCTTCAGGCCGTTCAACTTGGTCACCAACATGACTGCTTGAAGCTTGGGAACCGACGTCAGCAGACTTCCTCTTTGAGCTGGCAGGCATAGGAGGATTCAGGTTCATCCATTTCTGTTCATATTTTAAGACACACCAGGCATGCTCAAGGGTGAACTTGGTGTTGTGATCAGAGGCGTAGATGTCATGAGCCACCTTTAGCACGTCATTGTCATTCTGACCGCTGCTTATTTGTCTCTCTGCAGCAGCGAATGCAGCGCAGAACTTGTTGGTCTGATCATTGATTTTATGCCATCTCTGCTTGCAATGGAGATGCTCTCTCTTCTCACCTAAGGCACGTCCGACGTAATCTCCTACGCGGTCCCAGAAGGTCCCAGACGTCTGGTCATTTCCGACAATTGCATCCTTTGATGTGTTCAGCCACGCACTGATTAGTATCTCATCATCAGCTGGCGTCCATTTTCTTCTCACCTGACGAACCGGACGTCTGGCTTCAGGTTGGGATGGAGCCTCAGATTGCTGGGAACTGAAGGGAGGGATTTCAGAGGCTCCCATGTTTAGACTAGAAGGAAAACTTTCATAAGGAAAGTTTTCCTGAACAACATTTTCTTCTACGTTGTGAAGAAGGTTTACATAGCCAGTATACTGGCTATGTGTATTCCTTGAGTTCATAGGAACAAAGACAGAGAAGAGATATTTAGAAAATAACTATTACTGTAAGCTAGCAAGAGAAGAGAAGATAATTAAGCTGAAGGGTTTTGCGATGGGATTAAATAGAAGAAAAGTGTACAAGCAATAACTAACAACCACCTAACCTTTATCTACCAAAGTCTAATCAAAACTTATTACACAACTGCAAGTACAAAGCTATCAGCTCTAGTTTACAAACACATTAACTATAAAGGATATTTGGTTCAAAACGAACTACAATACAATCAGACAAAGCCATTGATTTTACTTACTACAATTTTTAATTTTTTTTCCATAACACAACGCGTTAAAAACATTTAGAGTGTGATCAGAAGCAAGCAAGATAACGAAGACTACTTAGCTATCAACTACAAGCTATCAACTACAAGCTTCATAGTTTAAAACCTATCAAGTACAGTTTAAAACCTATCAACTACAAGCTTTCAAGAATTAAAAACGTATCAACTACAAGCTTTCAACAACCACCTTTCAACTACAAACTTTCAATCAATTGCAAGCTATCAACTTGCGTTCAGACACACTCAACTATACTTCATTACACAACTAGAACGAATCATGTTTCATTTTTAGAATTAACAGACTTTGAAACCATCAACTACAATACATTACACAACCTATCAACTTCTATACAGAACAATGTAACCATCAACGAAACCATAACGACGAAACTATAATTGATTTAACCATCAACGAAACCATATAAACAACCTATCAACAAAATAAAAAAAAAACGATTCAAAACAAAAACCATACGATTTTATTTGGCCGAAGTTGCCCTATACAAAACCCAGATTCGGAGGATGAATCAACTACACACTAGCAAGAAGACGACATCCTACGGCGGAGAAGAAGAGGAACACTACCTTTTCTGTAGAACTCGGCGGAGAAGAAATCGGCGGACAATCCAAGGATGTGGACAGAGATTCGGGATGAAATCGTCGGTGTGGCAAAACGACGACGACGGTTTCGTCTCCGGGATGAAATTGTCTGAGAACCAGAATGGTTTCGCCGTGCACAGAGAATGGAGAGAAGATGATTTCGAATTGTGAAACAGAAAGTAGGGTTTTGCCCTAGACGACTTCGACGCTTCATCAAAACGTGACACGTGCCACTAAGGACGACCCAACTCGTTCCTTAATTAAGACCCGTCCCACATTTTTATTATCCATTTCGATTTATTTTTGGGCCCAAATATCATTAGGACGCTTGTGAGGGACTGCGATACTTATGGTCTTAGGTCTGCAGTTTCTCTGGCGCGTGTCAGGCGTGTATCAGTTGTCTTCTTCTATCCATTGGATAATTATCATTCTCTTTTTAGTTGTCTTTTATTTTTTCTCTTTATTTTTGATCTTCCTTCTTTCTTTTCCTATATTTTCTTTCTTTTTTTTCTTTCATCTCTCATCACTTACAAACCAAATTCATGGTTTCAAATATCTGATTACCTCTGATTATCAATTTTTTCGTCTATTTTATTAACTTCGGTCAGTTATATCTGATTACCTCAATAATATAATTTGTAACATGTTAATAAGTAATATTCAACGTTAAAATATTGCGTAACATGTAATACAGTCTGTTAACTCGCTAACAAAATTTGTAACAACCTTAATAGTCAAATTCATAGTGGGTTAATTTTGGTAAATAATACTGAATTATATAGTGTATTATTATGTTATTGATTTGTTTAATGTATTATAATAAAATATAACGTAATAAGTTACATGATAAGTAGCTCACAAACAGATTGATACATGTCTGTGAATTAATAAGTTACATGATAAGTTGGTTGTTATCCGTTAACCGATTTGTTACTTGGTACATGTATTGTTAGCTGATACATTATATGATACCAAATAATTGATAATTGGTTTGTATGATATTATAAGAGACTTGATGTTCATTGATACATAGTTTGTGTAGATGATAAATAATTGAATAAATAACTTGTGAGCTTGTACATTTTTTACATTTAGTTTGTTAGCTGACAAATGGAGTGATATATGGTGTTGATTAATAAGTTGTTATCTGATACATTATTTGTTATCTGATACAAATTTTGTATGATAAATGATTTCTTATATGTTTTGGTATCTGACACATAGTTTGATACCAAAGAATTCATAATTGTTTTATCTGACACAGTTTGATACCAAAGAATTCTTAACTTTCATATTTGTTATCTGATATAAGTTTTATATGATAAATGATTTTTTACATGTTTGAGTATCTGACACGTAGTTTGATACCGAAGAATTCATAACTGTTTAACATGATGTTACAAAAGTTTTTACGATTAATTGATACATGATTTGTTTAGCTGATACTTGGTTAATTAACTCACAAACAGATTGATACATGTTTGTGAATTAATAAGTTACATGATAAGTTGGTTGTTATCCGTTAAACGATTTGTTACTTGGTACATGTATTGTTAGCGTCTAATACTATTTTTATATATACATCTTTTGATAAGTTATTCCATAAATGTTAGATGATATATATATATATATATACTACTATACCTTAGAGGTTATACATTACACTAATTATAATTTGACCAAAAAATAGTTTTCAGCTAAAATAATGTGTACCTGTTAAAATTTAGAGTTACACGCTGTGTAACAACAAAGTTAACCGTTAATATATATATTTGATATATAACACAACATATTAGCTGCTATAGAATATTTTATCGATAACGTAATCTCGTTTTGATCTTCGCTGCTTTATCCAACAGTTTATCGTCTGTCATGCAGTCTGACACACGCTTTCTCTGCAGTCTGACACACACCTTCTCTGCAGTCTGACCTGTATTAAATAAAGGAGGGGCATTTTCGTCCGCACAGTATCAAAAGGTTATTGCTTTTTGAGTTATGTACAATCATGGATAATTGACCAATTTAACTCTCCCTGGGGATATTTCACTCATTGTCCCTTTAATCTATTATTTAAATATTTTAATAATAAGATCTCTATAAGATATTAGTAAGTATCCTCTTTAAGACTGCATTTTAATAATATCTTTTTATTTAAAATGTGAATATACATTTCTTTTAAATATTAAAATTCGTAATTAATATTAAATATAATTATAAACGAATATTAAATCATTTTTTCTTACAAAATAAAAATAAATAAAATTTCTCTAATATCTATATATTAATTTGTATTAATACTATTAAAACAGAAGAACTTTTTATCTACTTACAAATAGTCTAGGTTGGACCATTACATTTAATTTCTTAATATTTCTCTTATAACCAACTTAATTATTATTAAATATATACTATATCTAACCAATTATTAAGTATCTTTTACTAAGATTACATATTAATAATATCTTTTATTTAAAATGTAAATACACATTTCTTTTAATATTTAATTTTAAATTATAAAACTCATAATTAATAACTAACTGTAGTTAAAAAGATTTTTAATTCATTTTTATTTATATACTAAGAAATAAAATTCTATAGTATTTATATATACATAATTTATATTCATAATTAGATTGCTATATCAAGTAATAAATATAAAATAACTTAATCCATCTATTAACTATTTTATAAATTATAAAATAACATAATAAAATAAATGCATGAATTTTACAACTTATTTCAACTTATTAAAAATATTAAAGTACGTTATATAAACTAATAAATAATTTCATAAGTTAATATATATATATATATTAAATATCTTAAAATTTTTTATTTATTTATCAAGTATAAGGCTGGTTGAATGCCAATAGTTAATTTGTATAATAATGCTAACCAAAAAAATATAATAATAAAATAAATTTTACCTGTATAAAAGATTACAACAAAATTGCGGGTTTAATAGAACTTTTAAATAGAGTTTAACCATATTACATATAAAGTCATCGATGTTATCAGTATGTTATCGGTTTAACTGCGGGTCCAGACCGGGTTACAGAACACTGAATATAACACTTCATGTGTAACATTTAAAAGTATGTACTCAATCAAAATTGCGGGTTTAATAGAACTTTTAAATAGATTTTAACCAGATTACATATAGAATCATCGATGTTATTGGTTTAACTGCGGGTATGGACCGGGTTACAAAACACTGAATATAACACTTCATGTGTAACATTTAAAAGTATGTACGCAATCAAAAAAAAAATATATATATATATCATCCGAAAACAATCCCGTCCTTTTAAGGGCGGGTCGAGATCATCAAAATGGAAACTTTTAAGATTGATAATAATCTCAGATATTTGACAAAAGCAGAAGATCAATATATAGGATGATGAAAAAAAATCTTGCCCGCCCTTTAAAAGGGCGGGTCAAACTCTAGTATCTACTTTATTAAAACAGAAGTACACATATGGATTGACCCTAGAAGTTGCACAGTATTTACGCTTAAATGCCACTGACTATTTAATAAACTAATCGAAAACAATACATTGTGTTTTCCACGTAATAAATGCTTACAAAAAATGACTAATTTTAACTGAAAAAACGTCTGACTTACCTCTACATCCACTTATTATCATCTCTCCAAAATATCAAAATCATACTTTCTTCATCTCTCCAAAATAAGACCATCGTACTTTCTTCTCCTTTATCTAACATAAACAAAAAAAAACCCTGGTAAAGTTCATGTATTAGCAACTCAAAATAAAAAGTGCCACAGCTACAAAGAAGTGGCCGTAATGCATCTAACGACAAACCCAATAGATCATTATCAAACATACAGATTGCTCATTGTAATCCTATTTTATTCTGATTTATATGACCTAAGTAAATATAAAAATACAATTATAGGCTAATGTACAACCAATTGATCGATTTCATAAAGTAGAAATTTAGATCGAACACAATTATTAGCAAATCCATACAGAGATATCGAATTAAAACAATAATGATTACAAATATTTTATTGGATCACAAATTAAAGCATAAAACCCCCAAAAATCTAAAAACCTTTCCTATTTCTATGGTGAAATCGAAACATACTATAAACAATCACAATCAATAACTTTTAAAGCTCAACCACCACAAAATCATCGATTTCCTAATGGTAATCCTAGATATTTACTATTTCAGTTACATTCGAATATATTAACAACAATACAACGCAACTAATAACCACCAAATATTCCTATTTCCTATATTCTACGGTTTTAAATTTAATTCTCAATTAACTGAATATTCTTCAAATTAATTACTGCGTACTATTACTTGCAGAGGTGGTTAGGATATTTATTCTACTCTAGGGTTTTAGCCTCGACTATATATTGACAGCCACGTGAACACATTCACCTCACATTATTTTTCTTTACCGTCTCATACAAACCATGACTCCTAACAAAGTTTTCCATTTGATCAGCGATCTCAAACCATTTAAGGATAAGTGGCGTGTTCAAGTGAAACTGATTCACTCATGGATACAAAACCCACCTTATGCTGATGAAAGCTTAGAAATGGTTTTAGCTGATATAACCGTTAGTTCTATAACCTTAGATATCATGTTTTAAGTTTTTTTTTTATATTTTTGTATCCTTATAGAATCGTTTGTTGTTTTTAGGGTAATAAGATTCAATGCTCATGCAAGAGATCTTGCATTAAGCGTGTTCAACGTAGCCTTTCTCTTGGGAAATGTAAGGTTATTGAGAACATGAAGATTAGTGGAACAGGTGGGAAATTTAAGCCAACCAAACTGAGCTATAAGATGAATATCATTAACGATACTGTCTTCACGGACTCAGATCATAATGATGATAGCAACTTCTTGACTCTAACGAGTTTTGAAGAGATTTTGGGTGGAAGTATTGATACGACCCGTCTAATTGGTATATACTTTTCATCTTATATATAAAGTAGAGAGTGAAGTTTATTGAACTTTTAACTAACGTGATTTTTCATATTTCACAGAAATCTTGGGGCAAGCAGTTGAGATAGGTGGAGTTCAGATCATCCAAGTCCACAATGAGGATAGAAAAAGGGTTCAGTTTCGCTTGCGAGACAACAGGTAGTGAAGTTAATTAATTTTATAAATGTCTATTAATGATTGATATGATTTTAATTTACCGATATCATGTGTTTTATACAGTGGAAATGAACTGGCGTGTTGCTTGTGGGGATCTTATGCTGAAAGGATCGAACAACATGTTGAAAAAGTAAATGGTGATAACATTGTTTGCTTAATAAGATTTGCTAAGATCAGTGAATTTCAAGGTATGATATTGTGTGCGTGTTTGAATTTCCAATTTTAATTTAAATTAATATCCATACATTTAATTCATTTTAAATTTATACATCTATTCTATTAAAACAGAAGTACAAAATTAGATTAACCCTTAGTTTTTCACTATATTTACATTGTCATGCCACTGAAATAATAAATGAAGTTATATTTAAGTATGATTGTCTTTTCCTAATTTAAATAACAGATTTAAGCATTTAATGTTTTTCCTAATTTAAATAATAGATTTCCTTAATAAAATCTTAACCGAAATATATTTCCTAATATATTTCGTATTAACATATTAAATATTTTTAATATTTATTAGGGGATAAATAATAAAATAAAAAATCACACATCATAATCAATTTATATAACATATAAATAAAATATACATATTTCATATATTATTAGCATAATGCTTCCTATATAAGTCCAATTAGTTATAAATATAAGATTTGTTTATATGATACACTGTGATATAATAGACAATTAAATCACAAAATATAATTATTTTAAAGTAATAAATAATATCGTTTTTTAAAATGTTATATTAAAAATTATGTAATACATTTTAATTTACAAATACATATATATATATATAGTATACCATTAGTACAGAGAAAAAATTAAAGTGGAAAAAATATTTATACGGTCACGGGTCAAACTCTAGAAATAAACAAAAAACAGCGCACCATTATTTTTTTTAACAAATTTATTTTAATAGAAATTATAGTTCCAAATATGATATATATTTTATGTATTTATAATTTTATTTTTTTTTGTTTTTGAGGGATGCTAAGAATTTTTTATGACTCACCTCTATATTATTTTAATTAAGAAATTTAAATTTGTATCATAATATTTTATTAAAATTTTAATTTTTATTATAACTGCAAAGATTAATTTCTAATATAAATTTATATGTAAATATTACAAATACATCATTTAATATTAAAAGAAAATTAAAAACATAAAATTAATACCCGCCCGTTCGGGCGGGTCAAGATCTAGCTATTTTTTATAGGTGAAGTTCAAATAACAAATGCATTTGGTGCCTCTCTCTTGGATCTGGACCCAACAATGCATGAGGCTGTGGAATTCAAAGAAAAGTAAATTTTTCTTTTATGTTTATATCTATGCGTAAATTTTCTGTTTGTGAATATTGTTTTTAATTTAATTTTCAATTATCAGGCTCAGAGATGCTGTACTTCCTCTTGTTGTTGTGGACCAAAACAATGAAAAATCCCCCATTGTCATTGATGATTGGGATGATGTAGGTATCATCATGATTTCCGAGTTACATGAGACTACCCAGGTTTATTTTTAAATATATCGGTTTATTATATAAGGTGATACATTACAATGACTAACGATTTCCCGTTTGTATGGTTTATTATAGCTCGAGAATGTGAAGATCGTGTGTTCGATTGAAGCAATTGATACTGATTGGGCCTGGTACTATTTTGCATGTAAGAAATGTGGGGAAATAGTAACTAGAATCAGTAGAGCAGCTAAACCTTTGTTCCGCTGTGCGATTTGCAAAGCTAATGTTTCTAAGGTGTTCCCAAAGTAAGATTTTTTATCTTTAAACATCATCCTTTAGTTATTTTATATTTTATTATAACACTAATTGAATATAACTAATGTGCATTGTTACAGATTCAAACTGCATTTGATTGCTGAAGATGATAGCGGAAAATGTAAACTGGTGTTGCTTGGCACAATTGCTCAGGAACTCATCGGTTTTCAGGCAACCGAGCTTTGGGACGGTTCTTACGATGATGTGGGTTTCTATCTTTTCAAGTTTTAGATTATGATTTAATGTATTTACTAATGTACACCTTTTACAGATCGAAGATCCTGAAATTTTGCCTCAACCAATTATGGATTTGGTGGGCAAATCTTTCTGTTTTGGAATTGAATCCTCTGAAAACGGATCCGACAACTTTACTGTTTCTAAAGTCTGGTCTGGAGATATTCTTCAGAAATTGAAACTGAATCTGAGCCAGTGTCTCTTGTAGAAGGAGGTTCATCCAGCATGTCTTCTGAAATGGTAAGTTTTGAAATTACTATATTGATAACTATGTGAACTAAATTACTGTTGCTGCCACTGCTTTATTATAATTTCTCTATTTTGTAGGTTATGTTGGTGGATGCTGATAGTCACACATCATCGGGAGATTGTATGACTCCATATTCAAAAAGAAAGGAAAGTGACAATGATCTTCCAGACATAACATCTACTTCAAAGAAGATCTGCACTGCAGCAGTAAAGACTGAAAAACCCTCGACTGATTAGTCTGGAAGAAGTTTGGTCTGGCGAATCTGATGTTTTACCTATGTTTCTTGATTCAGTATTTCAGTTTTTGGTTTTACCATTGAATAATGTTGGAGTTTGTTATTTGCTTTTCATTTTATCAGTTTTATGTTTTTGTTTTCAATTTGAACTTCCAATAATATTGTATTTGGTTTTCGTATTTATTTATATTTTTATCACTTTCTTTTATGTTCTTATTGCATATCTACTTTATATGACCTATTTAGTAAACAACTCCATCAAACTTAACTAACCAAACAACTTAGCATTTTCTATTTTAAACGATCTACTGCATGGTAAAATAAGAGAGAAGATTTGCATACCTTATTTTCTGAAATGAACTTTGGCAACAATGTAGGGCTCTAATTTGCTTTGCCCCGCCTATATTTTTCTTGATCTACGCCGATAAAGAAAATCCTGCATATAATCTACAATTGCATTAAGTGATAGATAACACTTATATTAAAAAACAGATATTTATAACCTATCTATCTTAAAAAAATCTCACGCCATAAAAAAAAAGAAGACGAATTTGGAAAAATATAAATAACTCAATTGCATTAAACAAAAATAAGATATGCCCGACATCTAGGCTAAAATATAACAAATATATCTTTAACCTATAAACCTAGCCATTTTGTGAACGCACGGATCAGAAATAATTTCTCACGCCCTAAAACCTAGCCATTTTGTGAACGCTGCCTCCAAGTTATTGCGCAACAGAAACCTAGCCATTCAATAACAATCTCCACGCAAAATATCCATTCTGCTATCTGATAGAGTCTAGACGTAGTACCTTTCCTCGCCTATCATGAAAAGAAAAAGAAAAGGAGTTCATGGCCAAGGAAAGGAAAATCTTCCTACAAATTCTACTTCAGGAATACGGAGAAGCCCTGCAGCCTCTGTTCCTATTCCAGTTGGTTCGGGTTCTACTATGCCATTGACATCTGTTTTCCATAGAGTTTACCAGAACATCGAATCCTCACAATCAGCTACCACTCATAATGCATTGAATGTTGCACACGGTCCTAACTTGGCGTCACCTCAGACACCAGCTACTGCTCCAGTCCGTCTGTTTGGTAAACCTGTTATGATAGAATTTCATGGTTACACAAATTTATTTTTACTAAAAACTGTTCTAACATCACAATTTTATGTCTCTAAAAAGGGGTGGATTTGACTCTAAACCAACCATCAAGTTCATCATTTCAAAGAAGTTGTTTGACTAATGCTAATTGTAAGTTTATTGGTTACACTATTATTTTAAATGGTTCTCTATCCTTCTTGATTACTTATTAATAATTGCTCAATCATTTTGGACAATGTCAATCACTCCAAATTCTCAAATTACAAATCCTGTGATCCAGAAATCAAAGAGAAAAAGAAAGCCACCACGCTCTGTTCTGAATGATATTACCAATATTTCACATTCATTTTCGAATGGAAACGAAGAAATACCAACAAACATAGATGGTGATATGGAAGAGGATGACGAAATGTTTACAGAGGATTTTGTTGGAGGTAACAATCGCAATTTTATGTACTTAACTAAAGCTATACATAAAGAAGTTTACTATATACTTATTTTTTATTGTGCTTTAGGTATCTCTGATGTTGAAGGTGAGCTTGATTTCGATTGTAGTTCTCAAGAAAGTTCAGACTTTGAAAATGAAGCAGATATACTAGAGGTTCATGCTACACCTGACACTGATCCATATCGTCCACCACCATTTTCTATGAAATCTGTTTTGGAACGAAGCCAAAAACGTTCAAAGAGCTCATCTAAGGTT
The DNA here is from genome assembly GCF_000801105.2 of Raphanus sativus. NCBI lineage: Eukaryota > Viridiplantae > Streptophyta > Magnoliopsida > Brassicales > Brassicaceae > Raphanus > Raphanus sativus. The sequence goes on from NC_079519.1 coordinate 12,446,027, forward strand.
CTAACTAAACCAAAAGAAAAAGGTTATATTCCTATTTACATTTACCGTTATTTTGTTTTCTCTAATTTACAAGTTACTAAAGAAACTTACTCTCATATTTACATTTACAGAATATCTTGATGAGGGGGATCCTGATCACTCATGTCCTTATTGTGGTGCAATCTTCTGGTATGGTGAAAGGTTAAACAGACGTAGAAATACATCTACACTTACATTTTCACTATGTTGTTTGCAAGGTCAAGTTCAGTTGCCATTACTTAAAGAACCACCAAAGATGCTAAAAGATCTGATCGAAGGGGATGACAAATTAAGCAAGCATTTCCAAAACAATTTGAGGGCTTACAACATGGCTTTCTCATTCACTTCACTTGGGGGAAAAGTTGAAAGATCAGTTCAACAGGGCAAAGGGCCTTCTATGTTTCAGCTTCAAGGGGAAAATTATCATCTAATGGGAAGTCTACAGCCAAGTGATGGAAGTGATGCGAAGTTTGGTCAGTTATATATAGTGGACACCGAAAATGAAATTTAAAACAGGGCTAACTGTCTCAGGTAACCTCAATTATGTTTGTACCTAACTTGTGCGAGAACATGATTCATTTCAAATTTCACTTTTCTTTCTGCATTATATTTACTGATATTTATTTATTTATGATGTTTATGGGTTCCTTTTTTTCAGCAAAGGGAAAGCCAAGTTCAAAGCCAAAAAGAAAAACAGGCTGAAGGATGAGATTATTGACATTTTGGTGAAGATGTTAAACGAAGTTAATCCTTATGTGAAGCAGTTCAGATCAGCTAAAGATAGATTTAGGACAGATCCTGATGATGCGTTTCATATGCGAATTGTGAGTAACCACTTACAGGATGGAAGAACTTATAATACTTCTACTGCTACTGAAGTTGCTGCACTCATACCTGATGATTTTAATCTAGATATGGATAACAGGGATATTGTTCTTCAACAACAATCTGGTAAGCTTAAACGGATTAACGAGATCCATGCTTCTTATCTAGCTTTGCAATACCCTCTACTGTTTACTTATGGAGAAGATGGTTTCAGACTGGGTATTAAGAAAGGTGTGACAGCAGCATCAAAGAAACTTAAGAAGCCTAATATCAGTATGAGACAGTTCTTTGCTTTTAGACTCCATGAACGTAAGGGTAAGTCGCATTGTCTCCTACATAGTAGACGACTCTTCCAACAATTCATTGTTGATGCGTTCACAACCATTGAATCAAACTGCTTGCGCTATCTAAAGTTTAATCAGTCTACTCTGCGGTCTGATAGTTATGATTCTATAAAAGAGTCTGAGAATGCTGGACGGACTGATATGCATGAGCAAGGATCAGAGTTCATATTGCCAGCTTCTTTTGTTGGTAGTCCTAGATATATGAAAAACAATTACTTGGATGCTATGACTATATGTAAGCATTTTGGATTTCCAGATGTCTTCATTACTTTTACATGTAATCCTAAATGGCCAGAGATCACAAGGTATCTGAAGAAAAGGAAGTTAAAAGCTGAGGATAGACCAGACATTATTTGTAGGCTTTTCAAGATGAAACTTGATTCATTGATGGACGATTTAACCAGAAAGAATATGCTAGGGAAGACTGTCGCATGTAAGTCTAAATTGCTTTCCTATTCCGATTTTACTTTTAATCCTACAGATTTTTATAATTTTTTTTCTTTGTCACAGCAATGTATACTATCGAGTTTCAAAAACGTGGCCTACCCCATGCTCACATTCTCTTATTTCTTCACCCCACCTCCAAGCTACCCACTACAGACGACATTGATAAGATTATATCTGCAGAAATACCAGACAAGGTTGAAGAGCCAGAACTCTATGATGTGATTAAAGATATGATGATTCATGGTCCTTGTAGAGCTGCTAATATGAATTCTCCATGTATGGAGAATGGATTGTGTTCAAAGTCGTTCCCCAAAGCATTTTCTGCGAACACCACAGTCAATAAGGAAGGGTTTCCTATTTACAGAAGACGTGAGAAATCAGACAGTTTTGTAGAGAAGAATGAGTTTAAGTGTGATAACCGGTATGTTATTCCGTATAACAAGAAGCTGTCTCTACGTTATAGAGCTCACATTAATGTGGAGTGGTGCAATCAAGCTGGTTCTATTAAGTATTTATTTAAGTACATTAATAAAGGACATGATCGGGTTACAGTTGCTGTTGAACCTCCTGCTCACATCGTTGACAGTATGTTGGCAAGTGAAAGAAATGTAGCTTCCGAACCTCCTACCAGTACAAATAGGAATGTGACTTCTAATGTCGAGGGAAATGTTGTTGATGGCACTGAAGGAAGTCTAGAGAAGAAGAAGAATGAAATAAAGGACTTTTTTGATTGCAGGTTCATTCAATTATCTACATTTTTATTTTTCTACACTATATTTTATTAAGTATTTCTATTCACATATTATTTTCATTGCAGATATGTATCTGCTTGTGAGGAGACTTGGAGAATTTTAAGTTTCCCATTCACTATAGGTCTACATCAGTTGAGAAGCTGAGTTTTCATATACCCGGTAAACATATAGTAATCTTCAAGGGAAAAGACAAACTCAAAGCTGTTGTCACCAGAAAACTCATCGAGAATACCATGTTCCTCGCCTGGTTAGAGTTGAATAAGATTGATGATCTTGCGAAAACTCTAACCTATGCTCAAATACCAAACTTCTTCACATACAACAAGAAGCAGAAGAAGTGGATTAGGCGAAAAAGAGGTTTTAGCATTGGGAGGATTAACTATGCTCCGCGGAAACAAGAAGATGCTTACTTTTTGCGTGTGTTGTTGAACGTTGTTACAGGGCCAACCTGTTACGAAGACTTTAAAACTTATGAAGGTGTTCTTTACCCTAGCTACAAGCTGGCATGTTTTGCTCGTGGGTTACTAGATGGTGATCAGGAGTACATTGATGATATTTTACGGAGAAGTTATGAGAGCACAGCAAGTGAACTGCGCCAAATTTTTGTTATGATGCTGATGAATGAAAGTTTGTCTATGCCAGAGTATGTGTGGGAACGTACATGGGAGTGTCTTTCAGAGGATATCGAGTATAATCGCCGAAATTATTTCAAACGTCCAGGTAAAATTTTTAATAAAACAAAACGACTCATTAAACTATTGTTTGGAAATTTTTTGACATCCTCTTTCTTTTCTAGGACTGGTGTTAAGTGACGAGGACAAAAAAAAATATGCTTTGCAAGAGATTGACAATCTTTTGAGGCGTAATGGTACTTATCTTTCCAAATTCGAAACCATGCCAAAACTGCCTGAGACAAGCCGCCATGATTCAAATGTCTTGATCCTAGATGAGAGAAACTATTCACGTGAATCATTGCTACAAACTGTTGAAGAAGACAGCCGCAAAATGACTGATGAGCAGAATAAGGTTTATGAGGAGATCCTTTCGGGTTTATATGAGGGAACAAGTGGTATGTTCTTTGTTGATGGATTTGGTGGTACTGGTAAAACATTCATCTGGAAATTATTGTCTGCAAGTATTAGAAGTCGAGGTGATATTGTTTTAAATGTGGCATCAAGTGGGATTGCTTCATTGTTGTTGCAAGGTGGTAGGACTGCTCATTCAAGATTTGGGATTCCATTAAATCCTGATGAGTTTTCTTCGTGTACTATGTCGCTTGGATCTGATCAGGCTAATTTAGTGAATGAGGCATCACTCATTATATGGGACGAAGCTCCAATGATGAGCAAGTTTTGCTTTGAAGCACTGGATAGAAGCTTGGCTGACATAATGGGAAACAATAGCGACAATCCTTTTGGTGGAAAAGTCATTTTTTGTGTGGTGATTTTAGACAGGTTTTCCCTGTAATTAATGGAGCTGCAAGAGCAGAAATTGTGTTGGCAGCACTCAATAGATCATATCTTTGGGAACACTGCAAAGTGCTTAAACTGACCAAGAATATGCGATTGTTAACAGGTTGCTTGTCAGTTGAAGATGCAAAAGATCTAAAGGAGTTTTCTGAGTGAATTCTGAAAATAGGGGATGGTACAGTTAATGAGCCTAATGACGGGGAAGCAGAGATTGAAATACCTAGAGATTTTTTGATTAGTGACGCAGACGAACCTATAGAAGCAATCAGCAAAGCTGTCTACGGTGATTCTGTTTCACTTCAAGAGAACAAAGATCCTAAGTTTTTTCAACAAAGAGCTATTCTATGTCCAACAAATGAGGATGTTAATATGATCAACGAGTACATGTTGGATAGACTTCCTGGTATATTTCTAAGTCTGAACCTAAATTGTGCTAAGTTGATGTTGTTTCCATGAATGAAATAACACTTAAGTTGTTTTTTTTTTGCAGGTGAAGAAAAGATCTATATTAGCGCAGATAGTATAGATCCATCAGATAAGATTTATGCAAACAATGAAGCATTGGGTCCCGATTTCCTTAACACTATCAAGGTTTCTGGTTTGCCTAACCATAGCCTGAGACTCAAGGTTGGGTGTCCTGTGATGGTTTTAAGAAACATTGATTCATCTGCTGGTTTAATAAATGGAACAAGACTTCAGATCACTCAGCTAATGGATTTGATGGTTAAAGCAAAGATTATTACTGGAGAAAAGGTGGGCCATACAGTTGATATTCCTAGGTTGTTAATCACACCATCAGATACTAGACTGCCATTTAAGATGCGCAGAAGGCAATTACCTTTGGCTGTGGCATTTGCAATTACTATAAATAAAAGTCAAGGTCAATCATTGTCTGAAGTGGGTATCTTTCTCCCGAGACCTGTGTTTTCACATGGGCAGCTCTATGTTGGTGTTTCAAGGGTTACATCTAAAAAAGGTTTGAAGTTATTGATTGTTGGCAAAGATGGCAAACCTCAGACGAAAACTATGAATGTTGTGTTCAAAGAGATTTTCAACAATCTCTGAGATTGATCGTGGATGATAAGGTATTTTTGTTGTAAATTTTTAAATTTAAATTATTGCTTTTCATAGAAGTATTTTATTTCTTATGAAGTTTTCTTTTTTCAGACACGCATGGAGTTCAGGAAGACTGCTACAAAAGATGTGCGTTTTAGTTTGAAAAGTTTTATTTTTGCGTTATAGACAAAGTAAATTGTTTCTATCTTTTAAGAATTTTAAATTTCAAAACAAAATTGCAAGGCAAGCATATGACGTTCATTTTGAACTTTTTTCCAGATTCAATCTAAACCTTAAACTTTAGAGCAGCCTAACTGATACTAAGCTATTACCTACAATCTAAGCTACTCCATACTGATCATAGTTACTAACCTGTTTTCGCAAGATTGTGCATGAGTCTATGTATAGATGACAACCCTCAGTCAAATCATGTAGAAGACCCAACCTCCTCTAGCCTTCCTCGTAGCTGTTACTTGAAGCTTATGAGTATAAGTCACACGTCATAGCTTCAGCTTCATCGCAACCTGCTAAAACATAATGAATTTTAAATACAGATGATTCTCGAAGGAAGCAAAACTTTAAAATGTATTTTCAAAAAAAAAAAACTTTTGTTTCTATCTTTTAAGTATTGTAAATTTCTAAACATTCTGGCAACATGAACTGCTTATACAGTGTTCCTTTTTTCCACATTCAATCAATACTAAACCTTTAACTACAATACAACCTAATTGATACTAAGCAATTAACTACAATCTAAGCTACTGCATGTGTCTGTGTAAAATACATATGAAGATCCTGTTATATACTTTCTCACAATACATAAGAAATAAAAAACTAATACAAATATTTATCCAAAACAAAGTACAATAAGATGTGTTTAACTCCAAATATTACGATCAAACATTAGAGACAGGAAATGAACTGAGAACTTAGCTTTCTTTGCGCTATAAACCGTATCCCTTGCCATTTCTAATATGAGAACTCCTTATGTCTATTGTCAGGATTCATGAACATGTGTCTGCGTTTTTTCAACAAACAAAAACACTTTTATTCATTGATTAATTTACAGTTTCCGGAATTAAATAATTGACAAGTTTTTACTTACCCGATGGTGCTTCACATCTTCAAGGTAAACCCGAAAAGTACTCTCTCCAAAACATTGCAATTTCCAACCTCCTGTAGCCTTCCTCTTAGATGTTACAGAGCTTCAGCTTAAGCTCAGCCTACCAAAACATAGTTGAATTTACATACTGATTACTCCCGAAAGAAAAAAAAATTACAATTTCTTTTCTATATTATTTTACCTTTTTTATATGCATCTTCCTTAGTAGATCGACGAACAGAGGCTAAAGTTTCCTTCAACGGATAGAAGCGAAGAGTTTCCTGGTTGATTTAAATAAGATACAAAATTAAGAGAGTTAAAACAAAATTTAATTTAACAACTTTTACAGTATATGTTTTAAATCTAACCTTGCTTATTGTAGATCTGCATCTCTGGTTTTGTCCGAAAAAAACAATTATTTTCCGAAGAAAAGCTTTCCCAACTCCGCATATCCAACACTTCATCTTCTTCATGTTAGATCTAGACATGCAAATAATATACTTTCAAACCGAATGAAAAATAAAGCTTTAAAAAAAAAGATTCAGTTACTCCATACCTTGATTCGTAAAGATGAATCTATCATCAGATCCACAATTTCTTCACGGAAAGAGTATTTCGATTTGGAGAATCGGTTATCTCCTTCTTCATCTTCATCGCCAAGGGAGAACAACAAAAGTCGTGGTGTTAGCAGAGAACACCGATGGTCGAGAGAAGAGAGAACACTCGAAAGTCGAAACAAAAATTGGTAATCTCCTACTTCGTCCTCATCGACAAGAGAGAACACCAACAGTCAGACATTTATTTCCATAAAGTGAACCAATTTGTTTTTTAAACACGAACGGTCTGAAAAACAATTTTGTCGGCGAATTTAAGAGATGAGAAATATGGGCCACTCAACCAGTCGTATGGCCCAAACCAAAAAGGAATGTGACAAAGGGCCATTAATATAAATCTACTTTTATCTTCAAAGTTTTTAGAAAAGTTATTCTCATTGATTTATATTAATTATCTAAAACCATATTGTTTAATTAAAATTCAAAACTCATATTAAATTGTTTTTATTTTACATGCTAATTGATAAAAAAAAATATATAATAACTAATATGTTATTTATAGTTCACTTAATATGCCTTACTTATTACTTTTTCTACAAATATACAAACCAATTTATTACTAAATCATATTATTTGTATTTTAATTTTTTTTAAAAATTTCACCTCTTACATATGAATAACCATATCAACTTCTTCTGCATTGAACCTAATCACGTTATATTATGGAATGGAGAGAGTACTAATTTGTGAAATTGTAATATTATGTTTATAGTATTTCATTGTATAACAACATTTAATTTTATAAAAAAAAAATTCACAATTAACACCTGCGCGGTGCGCGGGTCCAGCTCTAGTTATTTGTTTAAATCGCAAGAAGAGTGAAATATGGTAACTACTTTTATATTGGTTTAAAATATTTTTTTTTAAAAGATACTTTGATGGATAATATTAATTGGATGATGTTATTTTATGTATGTTTAATTGATTGAATAAAAATTACAGAATATTTTGTTTAGTTAGATTGCGATTTACGTAAGACATTTAGGCTATGCAACATACATGTGGGATTCAAGTAGAGGCAGTGTTTTGAAAACCGGATCGGACCGGCCGGTCGAACCGGTCTGACCGTGACTCGTTGAAGAAGCCGAGTCCGGTTCAGTTTAAAACTCGGATTTGATAAAAACCAGTAAAACCGGCTGAAACCCGGTAAAATCGGTGACCCGGTTTAATTTTAAAACCCGGTTCTTAAAAATTAACATATAATTAAGTGTTTTTAATTATTACTAGCTAAAATTTAATATTTTATAATTAGTGTTCAACTATCACTATTTAATTGATTTTTTTCCAAGAAAAAATGTGAAAAATATATTTTTGATTCTCATATACTATTTTTATTTTACCATATTCTTAAAATTTGAAATGTTAGTTGTAAAAATAAATAAATATGATTGTTTTAGCTGTAAATCATTTGTTTTTTTTTTTAATTTTTAATTTACATAGTAATCAGATTTTTGTTTGTTGTTTATTTTGAGTTAATAAAAAAAGAATAGAGAAAGTATTATATGTAGAAGTAAAGTTTATATAGTATAAATATATAACTATATACATTTTTATATAAATAAAAAAACCCGGTTCGACCGGTTGAACCGGTCTAACCAGTCAATCAGTAGCTTCACCGAGTCGGTGTCCGGTCCGGTTTTCAATACATTGAGTAGAGGTGTCAATCTGGTAAAAATGAACCAAACTAAACTAAAATAAAAGAAAATGGTTTGGATTTGGTAATACTGAATGAATGTCACTTAAAAGAAATTGCGGTATATAAATATGGTTTAGTATATAAACCAAACAAACCTAATAAACTGAATAAATTATTATAATATAATAGTATAACTATCTGTAAGTTATATAATTAATAATATATACATAATTTATTTTATTGATATGATTTTCATATTTATAATGTTGATTTTTACTTTTTTGTTGACAGATATGTGTGCTAATAATTAGTTGTTTATATATTATGGATTACTAATTTTTATTATTTTATTCTATAAAAACTATTATTATTATTAACTTATTATTTTCAATAGTAAAAGAAAAAAAACTGGTATATTTAAAACTGAAATATCTTCATGTTATATAAAGACGATATCTAATCATATAAAGTAAAATTCATTAATATTAATATTAAGATAAATAAATTTATTAGTTTTTAGTATAAAACGAATAAACTGAAAACTGATATCATATAAACTGAACCAAACCAAAGTAAATATGGTTAAACAATAGGTATTTTTATAAACCAAAATATCAAAAAAAACAAATAAAAATTGAACCGAACCGATATCTAGATTAAACACCCCTAAATGCATGCCTAGAGAATCTATACTAATAAAAGTAGCCTTTTGAGGCTCCAGAGAGCGTCCACATCAGCGGTAAAAAACTTCTCCCAAAAGATGTCACGTGGCATTAATACTAAAAAGTAAATATACAATATAAGGAAAACTAAATAATAAATCAATGTACAATATAAGAAATAGAAATATTACATTAAATATCTATCGTGTTATTAACATTTGATATAAAAACAAAAAAATAGAATAAGTAAATATACATTATTAAAACAGAAATAAGTAAATATACAATATAAGAAATAAAAAAATTATATTAAACATCAATCTAAAAACGTATAGTAAATAAAATATAACATTAAAAATCTATTATAATATTAGTATAAATAAATATAAAATTTGGAGCGTCCACATCAGGGAAATTGGTTTCTTCCAAAAGATGCTACGTTACCAAATAAACATAAAAAATAAAACAAAAGTCATATACAATATAAAGAAAAATAAAAAGTAATTAAATATACAATATAAGAAATATAAATATTACATTAAACATATATTGTAAAATTATCTTTTGATATAAAACAAAAAAATAGAATAAGTAAGTATACAATATAAGAAATAGAAATAAGTAAATATATAATATACAAAATAAAAAATGAACCGAAACATCTATCTAAAAATACGTAGTAGAATAAATAATAAGTAAACATACAATATAAGAAATAAATTATTACATTAAAAATCTATTATAATATTAGAATAGGTAAATATAAAATATAAGAAAAATAAATCATATGTAAATATACAATATAAGAAAATATATAGTAAACGAAATAAAATTATAATAAATAAATATAAAATATAAGAAAAATAAATAATAAGTAAATATAAAATATCTATCAAAACATATAGTAAAATAAATAATAAGTAAATATACAATATAAGAAATAAAAATATTACATTAGACATCTATGGTAATATTACAATTTGATATAAAAGCAAAACAATTAGAATAAGTAAATATACAATATAAGTAAAATAAATAATAAGTAAATATACAATATAAAAAATGTAAAAACTGCATTGACATCTATCCGAAAAATGTATAGTTTTACATTTTCATTATTTTCAAATATTTTTATAAGTAAATATACAATATCAAACAAACATATAATATAAGAAATAGAAATACTACATTAAACATCTATCATAATATTATCATTTGATATAAAATCAAGAAAATTAGAATAACTAAATATATAATATAAAAATTAGAAAATATACTATTAAGAAAAAGAAATATTACATTAAAAATCCATCGTAAATAGAAATAGAAATATTACATTAAATATAGTAAAAGCCTCATTTATATAGGAAAATACGCTTGGACAAGTTCACATGCAGATAGTGAAGAATCAACTTATATGAAGTGTTTCCCATATAACTTCATCACTCATAGTTTCTTCATCTCCAGATAAAAGTGTCATGCACATTCTGCAGGAAAAAGTAAAAATGCAAAAAAAAAAACATATCTATCATTCAATCTTCCAGTTATAGTGTTTGCAAATGCAAAGAAAATATAGACTAGAGACTGCATTTTGAAAAAAAAAAAATATGATTTCCAAACGAGTAAGATGGATAGATTGGCAAGTGAAATATTATAGATTTTTTACCACGCACATGATTGTTTTCATTCTTTTCCTTTCAGCTCATTTTCTCTAAGAACAAAAACAAAAACAAATATAATGAGTTATAACTTTTTGGATTGATGGTAAATAGTATTGAACAATAACTAAGAAACAAAGTCCAGATTTATCATAAACAAACACACCAGCTATAAACACACGCAAACAATGGTAAGACACAATCAAATCTATCACAAACAATGCAACAAAAATGAGTCAGAGATACAATCAAATCTATCATAAACAAACATACCAGCCATATACATAGCTGCGATTAATATTACAAGTTAAAAAGTGTACCATATTGATCTTCAAGATGTACACAGAGCAGGGTCTCAAAGCAACAAACAGTGGTGTTGCCATAACATAATGAAAAGGACCTCACTGCCACAAACCATAACTTTAAAAACTACAAAACAATATGATGCTAACAAAGAGCAAAGGTGATAACCACAAAAGATGTCATAAATGAAGCACACAGCGAAATCTACCACGAGAAATTATAGCACGAAACAGTTATAAAGATGTAAATATAAATATGCGAAAAAACAAAACCCAAGGATGATAAAAGCTTCTACTTTAGACATCCTTAAACACACAAGTATCCAATTTTTATAGTTGTATCCAAACTAAACTTAGTCACAATATCATAGAAACCCATCAACTGATTGAAATTATCCTAACTTTAATTAGCAATACAAAAGAGAAGTCAAGACATCAATTACAAAAAAAAAAATTGATCGCTATGATTGAGAAAGAACATGAACAAGATGGAGAGCGAGAAGAAGGGTGAAGGAGAAGAGCAAACTATGCGCTGAAACCGCTCACCAATATTTCTTTACTCTTAAATCTCTAAATCAGTTACAGAGACCCTTTTTGATACAGCTCACAATTCAAAATTTGATTGTGAAAAATTGGAAACTTTTTCGCAGAAATTTTCAAGAGGCAAACACATAAGAGAAGAGAAAAGTTTTTTTTTTTTTGAAAAAATGGTTTTTTCGAGTCATCGATAGAGGATGAGTTTCCACGATAAAGGTAGATGATGGCAAGATTAGTTTACGATAATACTCTTTTACTTTTTATGTGTGATTGTGTATAAAAGTGAAAGACAATTTTGAAATTTTAACATTAGATTTATATTAAGGCTACAACTATTAGTTAGACGTTTCTTTGTTAAAAATAATCGAAGTGACATTTGTTAAAAACTAAATTAGAACAAACTTTAAAAAATAATTATATTTTTGTTTTATAATTTGATTTGTAAAATAATTAGACAAATTTTACATGATAAAAATATAAAAATTAATTTAATATTTATCTAAAAATGAATTAGACATTTTAAATATATTTAAATTATTTGTATATTTGTGTACCCGTCCGTAGGGCGGGTTTAACCCTAGTCATATATATAATGGGGGATTTTTCTCTCTTCTAAAAGCATCCACGTCAGCATCTTTTTAATGTTAGTAGGGCCCACGGTCGCCTCAGTTTGGTTTAGTCGAATTAGTTGGAGTTTGGTCTGGTCTGATTTGTGTTTCCATTTTAAATCAGTGAAACTCTGCGTGTTGTTTGATAAATAAGTGAAACTCTGAGTTTTCGTGCTGGATTGATTAGGGCTTCACTGCTATCCTTCAACCTCGCCGTCTCCTTTTTCGTAATCTGCGAAGCAAATGTCGTAAATTTGGTGTTTGATTCCGAGAAGCAATCGATCATTTCTCTTGGACAGGTCTCGAGCTTCTCTTTTACACATCTCCGTTTGATGTTCTCTCCTCTTTTCTCCGTTTACCAACAAAACAAAACGCACTAGGTTCTGTTTTTGAGGGCTTTATAAAGTTGTGAATGCAATATGTAGGTTAGAGTTTGAATTATTCTTCTTAGGGCTGGAAAATCAAACTAATTTTCCATGTAATATGTGCAACTTAGCTTAACTATGATTTCAAATTTGTAAGCATGAGATCTGAAACTGGTGTTGCTGTTAGGTTGGTGATTCATATTCAAGTAGGATTAGCTCGGTCAAAGAACCTTTGATTAAAGAGAAACACCACAGCCCAGAAGACTACTCTGTTCTTGCAGCCATTCCCTTGTGAGTTCTTTTTCTTGCAGCCATTCCCTTGTGATTGTTTTAGATTCCTGTTTCCATATGGCTTGTCAATGGAATAGGCTATATAAGCATATGCTAGACCTAATGTTTTGGACACGTTTGGTTTCTTCACCAACTGAATCTCTCCCCTCCCCATTCTCTATTGCTTTTTCAGATGGCCTCGTGACTTGTCCTTGATCCACTGATCTAATGAAGACTTGAAGTTATTGAGGATGGTGATCTAGAGAGCATACAACTTGTGTGGGATGAGCCACTTCTTGGGCATTGTAGTAAGCAATGGGATCCTTAATGATTCTTGTACTTCTTCTCAAAGATTGAACATGAATCTGATCCTCTTGTGCTTGTTCCTCATTAGACTTCTTGATTCTGGTACGTCTTCTCAATGGTTGAACATGAACCTGATCCTCGTGCACATGTTCCTCATGTCCACTCTCTTCATCTTGATCATGAGCCACTGAAATTTCTTCAGTGTGTTTTTTGGTTCAATATGATTGCCCCTTCATAATCAAGATGGTTAACCTCTGAATTAGCCTCTGGTGCACTTTCTGGTTCAGCTTCGGGTACAGTTTCTTGTGAGGTAGAAGGTCCTCTAGTTTCCTTATGCTCCTTTGGTAGAATAATGCCAAGACTAAACTCAAATTATTAGCTATGTCTGAGGCTGATTGAGAGAGGTTTTTTATGTTCTCGCAACTTCTTTTATCATAGTAGCCTCTAGACTTTATATACTTCACATATTTTGATACTATAACTCTTCTAGTATCTAGAGCATATCACTTATATCCCTTCTGCGTTGGTGAGTATCAATGAACATGTTTTGTACTTTTGGCTTCCAACTTGTTTCTTTGTTCACCTGGAATCAAGACAAAAAGTGTACACCCAAACACACGCAAATGATCTATTGACGGTTTGGTTTTGTTAAGTACCTCATAGGGACAAAGATCATGAAGGACCCTTGTTGGTATGCGGTTGATCAGGTAACAAGCTGACATCACATCATCTTCCCAAAAACTCTTAGGTACATTCATATGAAACATCATGCTTATGTCCACCTCCACGACGTGCCTATTCTATCTTTCAGCAACACCATTTTTTGAAGTGTGTGTGGGCAGCTAGTTTGTGAATTACTTCCTTAATCTTAATATCTTGCAAAAGATGCCTACATACAGTAGAACCTCTATAAATTAATAATGTTGGGACTTTAGAATTTTATTAATTTATAGAGATATTAATTTACAAAAGTTTCCTTTTTTAGATTTTTTTTTCTATTTTTCTATTTTTGTTTATAAAATAAGAAAATATTTGATTTTACCATATATACATTATTTAAATTTTAGAAATTTGAGTTTAATATTATTTTATTATTTTATTTGGTGTATATTTTATGTTTTATAGAATTATTATGTGATTTTTGGATATAATTTTACTAAATATTATCAACATATATTGAAATATTAAGAAATAGATGTATTTTCATTGTCAATAAAAAACCAGCAATAGAATGTTTAGTTTGTACTTATATAAAAAAATATATTGATAGATTATTAATTTATGATTTTAATGGGACTATATATTTACATGGGAGTTTCAAAAATATTATTATCTTATTATTTTATCGATTTGTATCATATTTTACACCGGCCTAAATTGGGACCGACGAAATTTATTAATTTATAGAGATTATTAATTTATCGAGTATTAATTTATAGAGGTTCTACTGTATATGATTACAAGAATACTAAAGAAAATATGAAGAAGACATGTGGTCAGACATGAGTTAGATCTCTAACAACTATATTTTTAATTTTGAATCTGCCAATGGTTACAATCAAATCCTTGCGCTTAGTTCACACTTCGCATATCCAGCCTCTGTTTGTTAAAGGTGCAAATTTCCTTTCGCCTATGGTCGCATTCACATGGTTAACCTCTTTTGGTAATAGGTGAAAATGTTTTGTGTTTTTTGGTCACACAAGTATGGTTAACCATGGTTGATCATCTTTCTTAATATCAACAAAAGACACATATACCATACTTCATTTTTAATCAAGTCCTAAGAACTATGATTAAAGCTGTGACAAACTGATGATTAAATGAAACAACAATTACATCGTAGTTGATCGAAGCACCAAGCGAAATCTCGGAACCTTATAACAAGAAGGAACATAGACCATTAGAGAGCTAACCTCAAAAGAACATAAAGCTTATCCTGAAGGCAAATCCATACCCCAACACTAGAACAGAGATGTTTACTCCAGATGCCAACAACTCTAGAAGACAACAAAGAGAAGCCCCATGGGAACCAAACTGAAGAGATACGAAGCCAGCAAGTAGAGCACCAGAGCATCACTGATGGAAGGAAGCAGAAGTTCATGGCTCTCTATTTCAGTCCCTTCACGAAAGTAGACAACTCAAAGAATTTTGGAGACGATAGCTTCAGAGAGGCAGATAATAAACCAGGTTGTCTTCCTTTGAAGAATTGAGGAGTCATATCGATGGTCCAAACAAAACAGGCAACATCGAATGAAACGTCCAAGCTATGCTGTTTCAAATCATCAGGAAACAGAGAAACTCTACAAAACTTCAGTAAATAGAGTAATAGACAAGTCAGAGAAGAACGAATCCGACTCGGGAACACAGAGGCAGCGACGCTCATAGATCTGCCATGAACCGAAGCAACTGACAAATGTTGAAACTCGGTTTCGCGTCATCGAAAGAAGTTGAAACAAGCAGTTTACAAATCTGGTGAAACAGACAAGCAAGTAGGTGAAGAAGAAATGCATCTGAAGCAGACAAGCAAGTAGTTGAAGCAGGACAAGCCGCTGAAGCATGACAACCACCAACCAGCTCAACCATGATGGAAATGATGGAAAGCTTCATGGACCATCTTTCACAACAAGATGAAGCTAATAAAACAACAAACAAGCGTCTCAACTTCATAACCACTGCCATCACGCTACCATCTCGCAATGGAGCGACCTTGCAACAATCAGGATACAACTTTTCTAGACCAAAAACCTTATGGCTGGCGGAAGAGAGAAAAAAAATAAGCCTGCAAATCACCGATCACCAGATCTCAATGCAAGATGTTAACTAGAAGATATATCAAGTGACGAGTTCGGCCCCGGAAATCAAGCGCGTCCTTGCCACTAGAGGTGGGGAAAAAACTAACCAAACTGAACCAACCGAACCGAAATCGATCTAAACCAAACCAAAGTCTATTATCAAATAGTTTGGTTTAAGATTTTTCCGAACCAACCGAACCGAAACCGATCCGAACTGAACCGAATTTAACTGAATCAATAAATCAATGTATTTTTGTTATTATTTGAATTAAATATACTAGCAATATACAATATACTAAAATATAAGACTAAAGTCACAATTAACATTATTAACTATGTTAGTTTTATTAATTTTCTATTTAATTTAGTTAAATTTGGTTTGATTGTGTTTTTATAATTTTGTGATTTTTAAAGTTTTTATTTCAGTTTTATATTATATTTAATTTACATAGTTCATTTATAAAAGGCATTATAAACAATGTTTTTTTAATTTTTGATTTACTTTAGTTAATTTTTATTTGATTGTATTTTTATCAACTTCTTTTTTTGTTTTAGAGGTTTTGTTTCAGTTTTACATTGAATTTAGTTTATATAATTTTTTTTCATAGTCATATTATTTTCTGACCATGCGTTTATGTTCTAAAACATGATTTCTCTTAAAAAATAAACTCTAGGAAACCTGATTGAACCGAACCAAAACTGATCCAAACCAAACTAATTATGATTTATTTCAGTTGAAATAATTTTAGAACCGAATTATCCAAACCGAACTGAGCCCAAACTGAACCGATAAAATACAGAAGTACCCACCCTACTCGCCACAACTCTAAAACTCCCTTTTGAAAGAAAATCACCTAGATCAAAATCTGTCAAATGGACAAGCTACAAAACCTGTCCCACTACATTAAAAAAGATCTCACCGACTATGTAACTACGTTCAATATATAGCCAGAGACGAGCATACTTTATCAATGAAGAGAATGATGTCGGATATTGCCAGCTATTTTGTTGAAAACCATAACAGGCCCACCTTGACTTAGTTCTCTAGATTACACAAAGACTCAATTAGGTGTATCTACATCTATGCGTACTTTAGCATTTACTTATACGGTTATATGTACAATAGCTAAAGTTATCTTGTATATATACTGAACCATACTGTACAGTTTTATAAATGTGAAGATTCATAATTCATAACAAACTCTTTTCTCTTGTTCATGTCATCTTCTTCGCATCTCCATTTGTAAACCTTGATATGGTATCAGAGCATCAACAATCATGAGTACATCTCTCCGTGATTTTGCTCTCTATCAGCTTCTCTTCTTCCTTCTCATCGTCACTCGTACTGTTCTCTCTTTTTCGTTCGATCTCTCTTTGTTTTCTTGATTTTGAGCTCTGATTGAAGCTTGTCTCATCTTCGCTGAGCTTCGATTGTGACTCTTATATTTTTCTTTGTTCTTCGATTGACATTTTCTCTTCGATCTACGGTGGTTCTTGGAATCTCTATCTTCTGAGCTTTCACATCTCCTGTTCCGATGGCGAATAAGGCGATTCCGGATCTGATGATTCCTACTGATCACTATGACAATCTGTACTACCTCCAAAACTCCGATCATGAGGGATTGAAGTTAGTCACTGATCGATTGACTTCTGGTGTGGATTTTCACTCTTGGAGGCATTCCGTTTGTATGGCTTTAAACGTCCGCAACAAGCTCGGGTTTGTGGATGGTTGATATACCATGGATTTTACCCGTTTTTAACCATGGTATACTAGTATTTTATTATATATTTAATCTGTTTTCTAGCATGTTAGGTATGTTTTCAGGTTCAGGAGCATTTCGTGAGAAAGTGATGTTTTGGAGCATTTTGGAGTACAAGAGATGATACACCCGAGTTGACCATTCAAGACTAAGTCGGAAGTCAACATTTCGATTACAATCGATCGATACTCATCCTTAGTCGTCGATCGATGCAGCTGAGAAGATCCGCGTACTAGAAGATTATAATCGATCGATACACATTCAGTGTTGTCGATCGATATCGAGGACGAAATGGTTTAGCCGACTACTTCACCAAGACTTCACCAAATTACGAGATTGCCCCTGACGAGTTTTTAACCTAATGGAAATGCTTAAATACTCTTGCAAAGTCTTTTTGACGGCAAGTTTTGAAACCCTTTGAAGCTTGAAGCTTTTCACAACCAAAGCAGAGAGTGTGAGAGAGAGACTAGAGTTTTATTTGTTTGAGAGAGATTGGAGAGATTTCTCATCTCCTTTTGTATTTCTACTTTATTCTATCTATGCAATTCTTTCATCTATCTATTGTTATGAATTGTTTAGCTATGTCTGAGTAGTCTACTTGTTAGATCTAGGGTTTAAATAGGTTTGTGGGATTAGCCCCAAGCTATAATTGCTAAGTTGTGATACTCATCAAATGGATTGTACCCTATGCTTGTTTTAGAGTAGCTAACTAGAACATAGATCACTAGGATCTTAGATTATCTTGAATTATCCATTTGAGCGATGCCTGTTTCCCGTTGAGAAGAACGACAATTCCTCCTTGAGACCTCGCGGTCATATTCGGTTCGCGCCTAGGCAGATCTAGAAGCCGTCGTTCGATACCCTACTGGTAAATCGATCGGCGCCGCGAAAGGTGTATCGCTCGATATCTCAAAAGGATATCGACCAACTCTTTTTCTGTGTCATCATGCGAAAGGTGTGGCCAGAGATCTAGATATTTTAACCAGTGATTCATTCACATATGTTAAGCGGCTGATATCTATAGTATCATGCAAGCAACTTATTAAAGCATTTATAGAGATTATAATCTCCATCCCTGAATAGAAACCCTATGTCTAGCACTCTTTATCCCATTTAAACAACCCTTCATATTGTTAGTTGGAGCAACTGCCTTACTCATTTTAGGATTTGTTATTTTCATTTCTATCATATAAACCAACCTTGCCTAGGATTGATTAGTAGATTTTATTTAATTGGTTCCCTAGCTCCTCGTGATTCGATCCCTAAGTACTACAGTTGTACCTCTTATTTGAGAGAGTAAGCTCTACTGGGTAATTTGAGCACTATCAAATTTGGCGCCGTTGCCGGGAAGCTTTGATCGCCATTAGATTTAATCTTATTAATCTTAGGTTTTTCTTTTACCCCATTTCTTATTTAAATTTTTCTTTCTTGTCTTTTCAGGTACATGCCCAGCAGTACCAAAAGCAACAAGGGAAATCAACTATTATTCTCAGAGGATCCTGCACACTTGGAACGCTCAATCCGCAAAGACCTACGCTCCGCATCGATCGATAGAACCGCATTACCGTCGACTGATACTCACGTTCAACAGTCGACCGACACTCCGACAGCACCGTCGACCGATACCGTTCACCGATCTACATCGATCGATATTTCTAACCGTATACCGATCGACACTACTCCGCGAAGCATGGTCGCGATTGTCATTCTCACGCAGGGCGAGAATAGCTGGTGGTCATATGCCTTACTTGCCACCACCACCTATCTCAGCGAGTTCTGTGGATGTTAATCAACTCAACTCCTCTCAAATACAGTTTATCATTCAACAACTCCAGTCTCGTCTTCAACCTTCTGCTACTGTTGCTTCATGTTCTACTTCCTCGATCACTGAGCATAATGTCATGGCTGAACAATCCACTTCTGGTACAATCTTTACCCTATCCTCTAATCTTCGTTATCAAAACCACTCTTTCACTTTTCAACATCATTGTCTATCAACTCTTTACAACTCCTTATCTCTTGGTTCATGGATAATAGATAGTGGTGCTACAAGTCACGTTTGTGCTGATTTATCAAAGTTTCAGGAAGTTGTTGCTGCATCTGATCTGACAGTCTCATTACCCAATGAAACTACATTTCCCATCTTGTATACTGGCACTATTAAACTTTCTGATACTTTGACATTGCATAATGTTTTACATGTTCCATCATTTCAATTTAATCTCATCAGTGTGCATTCTTTACTTGTTCAAAACAATTGTTCTGCACATTTTTATCCTACTCATTGTTTTCTTCGGGACCTTTCTCAGGACTTGATGGTTGGGAAGGGTGATGTCTTCCATAGTCTTTACATTCTCTATCTTCAACATTCGTTTGCTTCCAGTTGTGCTGCTCTTTGCGCTTCGTTCTCTATTGATAGTGTTATTTGGCATAATCGTCTTGGTCATCCCTATGCTGAAAGATTGAAGGTTTTATCTGGGTCTAGTTTATCTCACGATCATTGTTTGATTTGTCCATTAGCTAAACAAAAGCAGTTGTCTTTTCCTTTTCATAATCACATATCTGATCATCCTTTTGATCTTTTACATTTATATGTTTGGGGTCCATTTGTTTTTGAGTATGTTGCTGGTTACAAGTATTTTCTTACCATTGTTGATGATACAACTCGTGTAACTTGGGTCTATATGCTTCGTAATAAAAGTGATGTTGCAACTATGTTTACTTGTTTTATCACATATGTTCTTACTCAGTTTCAAGTGACCATCAAATCTATCCGTACTGATAATGCTCCAGAGTTGCAATTCACTAGTTTAGTAGCAAAACATGGGTTCACTCACTACTTTTCATGTGCATACACCTCACAACAGAACTCGGTTATTGAACGAAAACATCAGCATTTACTTAATGTTGCTCGCGCTTTATTGTTTCAATCAAACATTCCTTTAGCTTATTGGACTGATTGTATTCTCACTGCTGTTTTCTTGATTAACAGAACTCATTCTCCTCTTTTACATAACAAAATCCCTTATGAATTGTTGATGAAGAAAGTTCCAAGTTATTCTATGCTTCGTTCTTTTGGGTTTTTATGTTATGTTAGTACTCTTGTTAAGGATCGTCACAAGTTCACTCCTAGAGCTAGACCTTCTGTGTTTTTGGGATATCCATCTAGTAGTTATAAAGGTTACAAGGTACTTGATCTTGATACTCGATCTATATCAATTTCACGAAATGTTATTTTTCATGAAAAGATATTTCCTTTTGTTGATAAGGATTCTTCTATGTTTGATTTCTTTCCTACTATTTTTCTTCCTATTCCTGCTTATTTTGTTAATGACCTCTCTGATGCTACTCCTTGTCCATCATCATCATGGAGTTCTTCATCTACATTACCCCCTGCATCTACATCCGCTTTACCATTGTCTTCTTCTCATCCTCATTCATCTACATCATCATCTGTATTGCACCTGCAACATCTTCTTCTCTTCCAAATGTGGTTCCAACGTCTAATGAGGTTGTTAGGACGGGTGCTCCCGCGGCTTCTGGGAATGCTGATAGACCACGCAGACAAACTAAAGCCCCTAGCTACTTACAAAACTATCATTGGGCCCTTTTACAATCTCATTCACCCTGTATTCCTCTTCACCATAGCACCCCTTACCCACTTTCTTCTGTTCTTTCTTATACCAAAATAAAACCCCATTAAAAAGCCTTTTTTCTTTCATATTCCCTTGAAACCGAACCTAAAAACTTCCATGAGGCCATGGCATCTGATCGGTGGAAAGAGGCTGTAAATGTGGAGCTTCATGCAATGGAAGAAAATGGGACTTTATCTATTGTCTCTTTGCCTCCGGGAAAGAATGTTGTTGGCTGTAAATGGGTCTTTTCCATCAAGTTCAATGCAGATGGCACCATCGAGAGATACAAAGGTCGCTTGGTTGCCAAAAGTTTTACTCAACAAGAGGGTGTGGACTACAATGAAACCTTCTCTCTGGTTATCAAGCTTACAAGTGTTATACTCATGATGGGATTGGCAGCTATCAAAGGGTGGATTCTCACTCAAATGGATGTCTCTAATGCCTTCCTGCATAGTACAGTACTTCATGAAGAGATTTACATGTCTCTCCCTCAGGGTTACACACCTCTTCATGGTGTCGTCTTACCTCCTAACGCTGTATGTAGATTACACAAGAGCTTATATGGACTTAAACAAGCCTCTCGTCAGTGGAATCAGACTTTTACGACTGTTCTTCTCAACGCTGGCAGGGGCAACAAGATCAAGCTGGTAAAGATTTAAGTATCCTTTAATTTTTCTATACACTCAGTCGGAGTCTGATACAAGTCTGTTTGTGAAAGCTACTTCCACTTCTTTTATTGCGCGGTCTTGGTCTATGTTGACGATATTGCGATTCCTAGCAACAATGATCAAGACTTGGCTGCTCTTAAGGCGACTTTGGCTTCTGCTTTCAAGATCAAGGATTTGGGTCCGATGAGATTTTTCCTTGGTTTGGAAATTGCACGCACGACTGCAGGTATCCCTATCTGTCAAGGCAAGTATACTTTGGACTTGTTGGAGAGTCTATGTCTACTTGCTTGCAAACCAGTGTCTGTGCTGATTGATCCTTATGTGCATCTAAGTCTTGAATATGGTGTTCATTTACCATGTGTTCGTCCTTATAGGGAGCTTATTGGTCACCTGCTGTACCTGACTATTACACGTCCTGACATAACCTTTGCGGTTCACAAACTCAGTCAGTTTCTCCAGGCTCCAACTGATGTCCATCTTCAAGGTGCTCATCGGATTCTACGCTACTTGAAAGGCAATCCTGGTCAAGGTCTTTTCTACTCTACTTCTTCTGATATTTGTATCAATGCCTTTGCTGATGCTGATTGGGCTACATGTCGCGATACAAGGATCTCTACTACTGGTTTTTGTGTCTATCTCGGTACCTCTCTTGTTTGTGCTCGTTCTCATAAGCAAAAGGTGGTGAGCTGCAGTAGTACAAAAGCAGAGTATTGTACGCTTGCTGATCTTACACGGGAGATAATCTGGTTCCAGAAGTTGCTCAAAGATTTTCAGGTTCATGTAGTGGCGACTGCTAATCTGTTTTGTGATAGCAAATCCGCCATCTATATCACCACGAACCCCGTCTTCCACGAGCGCACCAAACATGTTGAGCTGGACTGTCACATTGTTCGGAATCAACTCAAGGCTGGTTCTCAAAGCTATTCATGTGACTAGTGACAACCATCTTGCAGATATACTGACCAAACCTCTTCATCCAGGACCGTTTAACTCGTTGCTTGGTCGTTTCTCTGTTTTAAACATTTATCTTCCATCACCTCCAGATTAAGGCTTGAGGAGGGCGTATTAGGTGTATATGCATCTATGCGTGCTTTAGCATTTACTAATACGATTACGTGTACAATAGCTAAAATTATCTTGTATATATACTGAACCATACTGTACAATTTTATTAATGTGAAGATTCATAATTCATAACAAACCCTTTTCTCTCGTTCATGTCATCTTTTTCGCATCTCCATTTGTAAACCTTGATAGACTCCTTAGAAAGCTTCCACGATCAGTTAAATTCCTGAAACAATATGTAATGCTCACTCGTAAGAGAGCCTCGACATCCGACTTATAGAAGATATTCTAAGATTTCAATGAGAGGCTCATAGAATTTATATAGAAGTTCAAGAAGGTGGTATCCAGAATACATGTCCAAGACAATATAATAGTGGAGGCTTTACGCAATGCACTCTTGATAAACTTAAAGTTTCAGGACGACTTCTACGTGAACAAGACTATTACTCTGCAAAACGCCTTTCACCGCGTTTCTGATCAAGCACAATGCGATGAAGCAAGGGGGCAGCGAAGATGGCATAAACATATCAAGAGCATTAACAACAACACTCATTTTACAACAAAACGGATATTAGGGGTGGGCGTTCGGATACCCGTTCGGGTTCGGGTCAGGTATTTCGGATTTTTGGGTATTTCGGTATAGGAGTATAATACCCGTTCGGGTATTTCTGAATTTCGGGTCGGGTTCGGATATTTTTAGTTCGGGTTCGGTTATTTCGGTTAACTGAACTTTTATTTTTTTTTAATAGATTGAATTATTAATAGATTTCGAGGTATATTTTAAAAATAAATAGACATTCATTTGACTATTATTTTTAGAATTTGGATGTAACTTTTGTTAATACATGAAACAAAAAGCTTGATATTCATTTTAAGTAAATATCAAATCATTTTTCTCCATAATTATATGTATATTATATAATTTTAAAGTATGTGTGACATCAATATATTGTATATTATATAATTTTAAAGTAAGTGTGACATCAATATAAATATTTTAAATAAAATAAGAGATGAAAACTAGAAATATAAAGGTAAGTATATATGTTCGGTTATCTTCGGATATCCATTCGGGTTCGCGTATTACCCGTTCGGGTTCGGATATCCAATCTCTCCTAAATCAATACCCGTTCAGATATTTCGTTATTTCGGTTCGGATTTTGGTTCGGGTTTTTCGGATCGGGTTCGAGTGTCACTTCGGATATCGGGTAAAGTGCCCACCCCTAACGGATATAAAGAAAAACTAGATCTTGACCCGCCCAACCGGACGGGTATTTATTTTATGTTTTTAGTTTTTTTTATTTATAAATGATATATTTGTAATATTTAAACATAAATTTAGATTGAAAATTAACATTTGTAGTTATAATAAAAATTAAAAGTTTAAAAAAATATTTTGTTATAAATTTTAAATTCCTAACTAAAATAATATACAGATGAGTCATAATTTTTTCCAATTCCAAAATCTTAGCATTCTTAATAACAAATAAAATAATTTATAAATACATAAAATATATAAACATATTTGAAACTAAAATAAATTTATTAAAAAAAAATCTTACGCCATTGTTGTTTATTTCTATAGTTTGATCCGTGGCCGTATAAATTTTTGCTTTCACTTCAATTTTTTTCTTTGTTCTAATGATAATATCTATATATATATATATATATATATATATGTGTGTGTGTGTGTGTGTAAATTAATATGTATTACATAATTGTTAGTATAACATTTTAAAACAAAAATTTTATTTATGACTTTAAATAATTATATTATGTGATTTAATCGTCTATTATATCACAGTGTATCATATAATATCTAATATTTATAACTAATTGGACTTATATTATAAAAGTGTTACGAGATTTTGATCCGCGCTTTCAAAGCGCGGGTTTATTTTCCTTTTTTTTTTTTAAATTGACAAATATTTAGTAAATGTCATATTTTCATATATTTATTTTTTATAAAATACTTAAGGTTTTTTATCTTTCTATATCGTGTTACATTTTAAATGAGTATAGGCCTCAGCACAATATCTGAACCCGAAGAACTAACCTGAAACCGACCCAAAAATCAGGGTCCTAAACCCAATCAGACCTAGGGTAAATATCCGAATGAGTTCTAAATTGCTATATCCGAAGAACCGGTCCCGAACCCGATCCGAACCGAGAACCGAATGAGTGCCCGAAGATATCCGAAATGTGAATATATATCTAAAAATATATGTTATAACTATATTTATAATTATTTTAATATTTTAAATTAATATTATAAGTTAACTATAGTAGTTATTTTCGGTACTTTTGAGTATTTCTAGATAAAATATGATAGTTTGGATAAAAGTTTACCCAAAAAACTGTATAGAATAGATATTTTTGGTTACTTTTGAGTAATTTGGATACAAAAATTTGAACCGAATCAGATACTTTGGTTACTTTGAGTACAAATAACCGAACTCGTTTTAGATACTTTGGTTATTTGGTTATTTTTCAGGTTCTTATGCATGAGAACCGAACCACTTGGACCCAGAAAGACCCGACTCGAACCCGATCCGAAATTTTATAATACCCGAATGGGGTTTAATTTCAAAATCCAAAAAATCTGATACCCGAATGGGTGCCCGAACGTCCAGGTCTAAAGAGTATTTATGTTTTAAAAATTAAACTTTATTTTTAGTGAATTAAGTTGTTATAACTCTGATAAATTAATTTTATTATGTGGTTAATTTTTTTAATAAAAAATTATTTAATTTTAATAAAGATTTATACTTTTCAATGAAAAAATTCAATTTTTTATGAATGCTTAAATTATATTGAAAAAAAAAAGAAAAAACATAATATTAAGAATGGTTGAAAATAAATTATTTGAACTTGGAGAAAAAAAATAAGAATTGGATCTGATTTATTAATCGGCCCAAATGACTCAAGAAATCTGATATGGACAGTGGGCTGGATCCAAAAAAAAATGACCCAATATAAATATGTTATTAATATTATTTGATTAAATATGCAATGTTAGTAAAAAATGATATTTTAGTAAAAAAACAATAGAATTCTGCTTTAATACTATAGATATGTCATTCTTTTGTTTTCCATAAATCGTATAGCAAATATATTCGATTGGTGACCAAGATTAGGGATTCTGTTATTATCCATATCCAGCGAATTGAGCAAATATAAATTTTTAAATTGTTAATTTTTAATGTTTAATACAATGTAAATCAAATATATTATAACCATCATAAAGTGAGTAATTGACAGATATTTTCTAAACTCTAAAAAGAAATTGTGATTGATCGAGAGGTGTGTTTATTGTAAATAAACATTGTTTAAATGATTGGTTGTAAAGGTTTGTGTAAAAATTCGTTTGATAATCATATTAATAAACATTGGTTGTAAAGTTTGGTGACATACGATGATTGGTTGGATAAAAGCTGGTTGAATTTTCAATTGTTGGAATGTGATTGGTCTTGAAAAAGCGATGACATCTGACTGGTCAATTTATATTTCTCAATATTATCTTAAAAATCAGATTAAATTGATATTATAGACGAAATGGGCTTACTTTAGCTGGCTTAACACTTCTCTGAAAAATTTTTTTACACTCACTGACACTTTATGTCTTTCTATTTACTCCAATAGACACTTTCTGCTTGTCACACATTTTATGTGTAGTGAATGACGAATATATCCCTTAACCATCTCTCTTGTTACTTTTTTGCTAAAATTTGGCTCTATCTCTCTTGTTACTTTATATGCCTAAAGATATATCTGATTTTATTTATTTTTCTTTTTTCTTTTCCAAATCTTCTTGAACCACTACCCAAAAAATACAAAACTTTACTCTTCCTTGATTTTTTTTCTCTTTTGATTATGTTGTTCTCTCGATATATATCTATGTATGAGGAGATTGAAACTCGTTCCTCTTTATTTACCAATTTATTTAATCCTCTTTCTTGAATGGATGAGATTTGGAGATTTCGGTGATGTAGTAGAGAGACGTCAATTCCGATGAATCAGCTCCGGTGATTAAAACAATTAATCCGTTAAGGAGACTCGAATTGGACCAAAGCTGAGAACGGCGATCTTGGAGAAGACAAAGTGAGCTAGGAAGAACATTACAACAAAGAATGAGAAGATGATAATGACGAGTTCGACAATGGAATAGAGAGGATTTAAAAGCAGCTGAGGATACATCGGATAAAACAGAAGATGGAGAAGAAAGCTTGGGGCTTGGTTTGGAAGTTCTTGTAAAAAAGAAAAATGACAAATTGAAATGCCAAGTCCTAAATCTGGCGTTACCAATTTGATGGTTTCTCATTTGTCCATAGGAGAAGAACGAGCTCCAAAAGGTATCCTAAAGGTATCAGCTTTTGTAAGCTTATTCTCTTTCTTTGAATTCATCAACCTGTTCAGCTAAGAAGTGAACACAAAACTTTGTCCACAAAATCTTGTCCACAAAATTTTGAACATGATATTTTGTGGACACGAAATTTTACAGGTTTGAGAATTTTGTCCACAAAACTCTATCCACAACATTGTGCTATAGATGGAAGATAAAGATTTTGGCTACAAATAATTAAAAGTAACCTTGTTAAGGTGACTGGATAACACAAGATTGAGTAAAAACTCTGAAAGTGAAACTTTGATTGCAATAGACAAATATCATAACTGAGGGAAAGACGAGACCTTTCGCGTTCAGTTGCAAACTCTTGTTTGTGTCTGTGACTATAAACCCTTTTTCATGATTAATAAAATTAGCCTCATCTGTTTATTGAATATTTTGTTTAGTTGATTGGATTTAGAAAATGTTTTGACTCAATGAAACAGTTTGTGGACCTTCTATTAGTTGGATATGTCAATTCTTAACTTGACGACTACAGTTTCTTGATATTCTATCAATTATCCACATCCACCATTGGCAACAAGAACTTTCATCCACATCCACAAACGACAACCATTTTCAGCATCCACAAATAGGTATACACATATGCATATCAGAGAAACTTTATTCAACACGGTAACTCATAGACATATTAGGTTCAAAGACTCAAAATACGATGTTGGTTAATTTAGTTAATATGAAACCACATTTCTCAAATCAACACTAAATCATATACATTTTTTGAATACATTTAGGGTGTCCATGTCCACAATTTTTTTCATATTTAAATTGCAAAAATATACCAAAATGGATCTTAAAATGTAGAGAACAAAAAGACATAATTTATTATAACAAATTTATTTATTTATATTTTAAATATGTTAAAATAATCACATAAAGAAATAGATGAGATTGCTAAAGTAGTTTTAGAAAACTAACTCAGGTCTGCGATTTCTAAACCAAGACAAAAGGATAGTAATGTAAAACACTAGGGGGAGGAGAGGAGAAAGTGTCTCTCAAATGGCAAGTGTCTAAAAGTGTTAAAAAAAATAAAATTGTGTCTGTTGGAGTAATCAACTCTTTCAACTTTCATTTTCATCGATAATTGGACTCTGAACACATCATTGTCCACATCCACGAAAACAATGTGGATGCTGACCATCACCATTACATGACCACATCCAATTAGTTGTCCAGATTTTAGGTTCGTAAATCTATCTTTACTATTTCTAATTCTACGTTCTCAACAAACTCAAATGACGTACATTTCAACTTTGATTTTCATCGATAATTGGACTCTGAACACATCATTGTCCACATCCACGAAACAATGTGGATGCTGACCATCACCATTACATGACCACATCCACGATTATCTCAAACAATATAAATTAAAAAAAATATTATATTCATTTCTCAAGACGATTTTCAAATTTCATTAGACAAAAAACACATTGACTGATATATTCGAGAACTATATTTAATTTCAAAAATACACGATAACAAGCACACACTAGCGGCGGACCTCACAAATTTCTTTGTTTCAATTTAATTGCTTCAATTAGACAATATTAATATATTAAAAAAAAACAAACTTGTCCCTCTCTTAGTTAAGTGTATCCCTCTTCTTTTCTCTTAACCAGGTGTCGAGGGTATTGGAGTAAAAACACTAGGAGGAAAATGGAAGAAAGTGTGCCTCAAGTGATATGTGTCTTAACATGTCAAATAAAAAACTCTCTCTGAAATGGGCTTAATTAGTTTGGGTTTACATTGTTCAGCAATTGGATAGGCCATAAAAACTCTTGTTTCTGATTGGTTGAATTAATGTGGTCGAAAATCATTTAAAAAAGGAAAAAGACAGTGGTTGTAAATATATTGAAAAGACAGTGACAAAAACCTATTAGGTATTTTACTTTAATAGTATAGATACTAACAATTTATAAATAAAATATTTTATATCTAAACTATTAAAACAGGAGTACAAATAGTATTTAACCCTGAGTTTTCCTCATTAATTACAAGTGAATGCCATTATATTAAATCATCATAATTAATTTATTACTGGCCTTAAATACTAAACCAGCCTAATTAATTGGACATAATTAATCTAAACTATTAACCCTTTATGCCATTGATCTTATTTTCAAATTAACGTGTTCCTGAAATTAATAACATTCCAAATACCTTCCCTATTTTTAAGCAATCCCTAATACAATAGCAATCTTAACAAGTAAAATATATGCATATTCTGTTTTTAAATTACGTTTTACTTAACTAAATATATAATACACCTTTTAAACTACATTCTTATTGGATGGATGCTATTATATTTTGTTAGTAAATCTAAGATCTCCTATCTTAGCTAACCAAAAATGATAAACCCTTAAAAATAAAAGAAATTAATATTAAATAATTCAAAACGTACATTCTGTTTTTATATTTAACCTACACACTACCAACAATAAATATATATATATATATATATATATATATATATATATATATATATATATATATATCACATTCGTGATTTTATGATCAGTGGTGTAACTGGTGTTTGATGATTTTAAACAAAAATATAACACATAAACCACTTGTGTTGCACAGGGAAGTTAATCAGTAGATGAGACCAAAAAATGCAGACATAGGGTAACTAAATTCATATATATATATATATATATATATATATATAATATGTAAAATAAGTTTAATACAAGACTGAATTTTTAAACTTTTTCAGAATAGAAGAATAATGCATAAAATGATAAAATTACAGTGTAGATAAACACATTGAAAATAAAATATAATAAACCTACAAATTTAGAAATCATTATTTTCATATTTTGAACATGTTTTTATTTAATTATTTTAAATATATTTAATTATTTTAAATTTAAAAACTTTGTACCAGATATTGTAAAAATGTACACAAAATATTGTTATCAAGTTACATAATATAGAGCAGAAAATTTTAAATAATACAATTACAATTTTAATATATAAATCAAATAAATACAAGTATAAAAATATAAAAAAAATCCGCACAGTAAAAATTTAGTTCTATGTATTAAACCACTTCATAATCGAATTTGGAAATTTGTTATTAATCTAAATATCTAAAAGGGGAAATAACCAAATTTAAATACTTTTTAAAATATCCTAATCGGTTTCAAGCTAAAAAATAAATCATTATCGGTTACTAATTATTCAACATACGTGCATTTCACGCCAAACTAAATATTTAGTATAGATCTCCTTCTGTATCTTCACATCCATACTAACAATATATATAGAATTCTACTTTTTTAAACACAAAAATATATAGAATTCCTATATACATAGTTTCATTTTTACTCATATTCAGAAAAGAAAAAACAAAACATACTTAGCAAAACAAGTATTACTCTTAGGACTGGTCGTTTGGGTCCATTAAATCCGGTTCGGTTCATACAAATTTTTGAATTTTTGATGTGATACTCATAAGTTCTATTCGAGTTTTATTAATTATCGGATCGGGTTTGGATGGTTTTCTTCTGCGTTCGAGTCGGATCGGATTATAACCAATGTCTGAAATCATCCTAAAATATTTTTTAAAACCTAAGAAAGTTGAAAAAACTCAAATATATATTTTCACAAATCTAATTAAAATTAGTTAAATTACTCATAGTAACATAAATTTTTAGTGACTATTAGCTTTCTACAATATATCCACCGATTGACTATTTCATAAGAAGAATATTTTTAAAAAATCAGTTTTTAGAAAAGATATATTAACCGTATAATATTCTCACAGAATATCTATCAACCATATTAGATTTTTGTTGTTTTATATCATAATTTGTTTTGAGATTCACAATTGACTAAATCCGAACCGGATTATAAGCCACCGAATTTACCAGTTTGACTACGGGTCGGAATCAAGTACGAAAATACTTCTTATTATTTGAATTCGATATAATCGATCTATACTACTAAAAGAAAATGAATCTTAAAAAAACTACCTATATAAAATTGTTGGATCATTTCATTAACTATTTATTTTTGGTCCTTCTTTTTATTTCTCTAACTATACAATAGTTAGTACTATTATTTCACTATTATAACTAATTTAACGCTTATGATTATAGCTATGAAAATAAATATGATCAACACATATTTCCCCTATTTTCATTGACTCTTGATTCACCATGATTGATATATTTGGATCTTGGAGTCGGATACCGATTGATTTATTCCGGATCCGGATCTTTTAAATCCTAGACATTTAATCCCAATTTCATATTTTTAAAATTTTAAATATGTAATTGAATCCAGATATTTGAAACCTCTGAAAACTCAAAATATTTGAAAACCCAAATAAATACCCGAAGCTATTCAAATACCAAATTCCCTCCTAAATTTTATCTGAAATTTGATAAAGAAACCAAAAACACATTCGGAATTTTACCTGAATACCCAAAATATATTTTTAAAATTTGAAATTTTATTAAAAACCCGAAACTATGCATAAAACCAAACCCAAAACTTTAAATAATATTCATAATACATAAAAATATTCGAAATACCCAGATATACGCAACACATTTTAGGTATCCGGTCGGGTCTCAAGCAGGACCCAAACTCGAACCGAGACCCGATCCAGACTCGAACCATGACTCGTGAATCCCAAAAAATACATAATAGGTATTTTACCGTGGACCCGGATCCGAACAAAACATGTATTTTAAGTCAATTTTGGTTTGGTTTCTCAGATCCAGATAATATGTCAGACCTAATATAGTTATATAAAAGTATAGATACAAAAATATTAAATAAAATAATTCCTAAATTATATAATTTTAAACATTTTTTTAACTATAATATGACTTTATAATATAAATATATAGCAATTTCAAAAATTTTATTTATATTAAATTTATTTATATTCCAAAAAAAACCCTCGTTTTTCAAGCGCGGATCAAGATCTAGTTAATAATGATTAAAAATGTAGTGTGACCAAGTCTAGTAGATAATCCATTTAAAAAAAAAAAATCACACATAAATTAGAAGTTTTTAATATAATAGATTGTTTACAATGTTACCAAGGACAAGCAATCACTATAGTACGAGAGCCTGGATGAAATATCTAAAAACATTATTAATTCAAACTTTTCCAATGGTTTTGAGCAAAATTGATGTGCACACTACGCTATATGGTCTTTCTGGCGAAGGCGTAAGTTAGCGTAAGTTAGCGTAAGTTAGAAAATAATATAAGGCTGAATAGTCGCTAACGTAGACGAGTAAGATCCACACACACACAGAGACCCAAGTCGGCGACGGAGAGGGTTTTAGAAACTCCATCACTCGAGTCAAAGGGCTTTGTCTCCAAATGTTTCCGAGATTAGGTCGAGCTGTCACTCAAATCTCAAAGCTCCCATCTTTCTCCTCAAATGGATCGCCTAAAAATCTCTCCTTTTTCTCGCGCTGTGGCTACGCGACTGTAGCTCACGCGGATGATGCTCCCTCGCCGAATGATTTCCCCACCAAATCTCCGGTAACATGTTCGCATTATCTAGGGAATCCGAAGCGTTTATTAGAAATTCATATTTGATGCCGATTGTTTCTAGGTTTCACTCACAGCATGACTTGAATCTGTATTCTTCTTGTATCATGGATTCATAAAAGATAAATCTTCTGGTGTTTTTGATTCGTGCTTCTCTACTGGTTCTGGAGTCTGTATTTTGACAGAAACCTATTTGCTCTAATAGGTGAACTTGGATAAGATGTTTTGGTCAAAGCCATCT
Organism: Raphanus sativus; assembly: GCF_000801105.2. Lineage (NCBI taxonomy): Eukaryota > Viridiplantae > Streptophyta > Magnoliopsida > Brassicales > Brassicaceae > Raphanus > Raphanus sativus. The sequence goes on from NC_079519.1 coordinate 12,479,085, forward strand.
TCACTGGCTCTGCCTAAAGACTCTCCTCTCAGAATTGATGAGCCTGACTACCAAGGGGTTCGTCGCTTTATACTAAAGATGCTTTTGTTCTACAGCAAACAGAGCACATCTATCCGTGGCGCAAACGTTATCTACAAGCGCATCATTGCTCAAGTCGACACACCTGCCATTTATGATGGTATCATTTGGTTTTCTAACACAATAAGATAAAAAAATTTTATGTTTTTTACCTTTTTGTGTGTTTTGTCTCTGCTGCTGCAGTGTTCAACTTGGAGAAAACATTCAAAATAACATATTCGTTTCTTGTCCTTCATATGTGGCTTGTATTACGACGCTTGAAGGCAGAGGGAAAGGAAGGTGTTGATCTTGGTCAATATGTTTATGAGATCTACAATCATAATGTGGAAGTCAGGGTATCTAAAGCCGGGGTACGCTCCAGACTTGCTTTTGATATACTATTGTTTCCGATATACATACTTCTTATGGTCTTCATCTTTCTTGAAACTGCAGGTTAACTTGCTTCTCTTGACTTGGATGAAGGAATTGGAGAGAATATTCTACGGAAACGTTGTTGCCTATGATGCGGCACTACTTCCAGATGCTAAACCAAATGATCTACAAATCAAATTATGGAGGTAAAGCTTCTTCTATAACAACAATGTTTTATTCATTAAGTTGAATTGTCTATAACAGACAGAACCTTAAATGGAATTGAACTGTAGGAATATATTTTCTGATGATGGAGCAACAACACCTGATGAAACGGAATTAAAAGCAGCAAAGGCATGAGTTTCCCCTCTCTCACAGACACATAAACATTACATACAAGTTTAGTCATTTTATACCAAACTGTTTTGAGACATGGTTTGTGTTTTACAGGCAATGGCAAGATATGTCCGGAGAGAAGTTGGTTCTCTTTCTTTAACAGGTGCATACGCTAACCTCCTTATTCTTCTAATGCTTTATAAGCTGCAACGTACAAAGTGTTTTAGATTTATAGCAACCTAAGAAGCTGAAGAGTGACTCGCATTTGCAGTTGAAACAGATGTTCGCATTGTATAATGATCTGTATTTTGATGCACAGATAAAGAGTCCATATTCTCCGGCAACTTCTCCTTCACCCCCTTGGAGAACAAAGCCTCGATGACTTAAAGGAGCTGTGGCGCTTTGAGCATCAATCTTTCATTTGTTTCTTTTTTTTTAAAATATTTTCTTTATAACCAACAAGAGAAACCTACACAAGAGAGTATGCTGGTTGTTAACAGCCGGATAATCACGAAAACATGGTGAAAGTTGAATAAGATTACTGCTGTGTATCATTTGCTTTCATTTGTACATCTGGTCTTTTTGTATTATGCAATATTTGGGGGTATTTAGAAAGACAACTCGACAATAGTAATAGGTTAGGACAACAAATCAGTCATGTCAGTGGAATCAAGCTAAGTTGGTGACTTGTGAGTGTAACGCTGTATGTAAAGAAACAAGCACAATTTATGAAGATTTAGATACAGAACGATTCATGCAGCAGAAAGAGACTTCAAAACCGCAATAATATCAGAGAAATGTCACCTGAATTTGTCTGTTTCTCAAGAAGATCTTGTTTGTTAATAGCTAACTCTAATATTAGATGCAATGATCATTCAGGTTCTGATTCTGTATAAAACCCTTAATTAATAATATATTTTTATGATTAAAAAGGCTCATCGATTTGCTTCTCTTGGTATGATATGGAGTCCCACATATATTATAACCACACTGAAGGTAAATTAAACCATACACATGTCGATGTCTGACCGTATAGCACCCTTGCGTGGTACTCCTACAAGAAAACTGGATGAAAACACCACTTTGATACATTTGTTTTGAACAATGTTGACAGCATACACTCATATTATTACACGTTACGTTACACCACAAACGTTGAGAAAACGAAGAAAAGATATCAAACGATGGATGACACTTTTGTCTGGAAATAGTTTTATCTGACATTATTTTTAAGAAGCTGCTTGTTGGTGCTGCTGATGGACTCCAATGTTGTGCTGCCCATACTTGGTATCATGCCCTCTACTTCCCACCTTCATCCGAGCACTCTCTATCTTCTGATCCGATCCAGACCCCGTCATGTGCCTAAACACATTCACCATATATTTTATTTCTCCAATATACACTATGTACCGTGAAGAGCAAAGAATGATTTTAAAACGTAGGTCACAGTTTTGTGTTTTACGTCATCTATATATATTACCGGTAGAGCCAAGAGAAGGCGGTGATGGCAGCTATACCAAAGCCACCGGATGCGAGGAACCCAGTGATGATGAGAACCACGGTGATCAAGGCTGGGACCAAGACAGGGCTGAATATAATAAGCAGAGGAGTGGCTACAGCGAGTGATATCACTGTACCGGCGAGTGTTAAGCCGGAGAGGACTAGGAGAGATCCACCGGCTGCGACCCCAGTCGCTACCTTCACCATCTGCGCCCCTGTCTTCGGATGGTCTCTGTCTAGGGTACTTCTATTGTCTCGGACTATTATGTCTTGACGGGTTCCTGTTTGATCCGCCATTGATTCTTGGTTACGATCTCTCCAACACAATAATATAAGAAATTAGCAGAGAGAGACTAGATAGTAATATATTGGGCGTGACATTGATGATATATGAACAAGGGAGATGGGGTAGAAAGCTGGTGAGTCCCCTTTGCTTGACCGTTACACGTGTTGGGAATGTTTTCATGCAGCCGTAGCATCTGTTAAAAGAGGGCTCCCTTTTGCGACACGTATTTTTGTGTTTTGAAATTTGTACGTCGTCTGCGTGAATAAGACCAATCGGAACACAGAGGGATCGGGCATAGTTATGGGCTTGATCTTTACCTATAAACACAAGTTTGTAATCAGTCCAATTTATTTAGATAGCCCACAGAGCGTAGTAATAGTTCGTTGTCTCGTGTTTTCAACGATACCGAAATGTTAACTACCCAGCGGTCGGAACTCTAGTGATTTTAGGGTATTAGGTTTTTGCCTCCTTTACATACATTTCATAAGATTGGTAGAACTGATGATAGAGCTGTAATAATATACTCTTCTTTTTTTGTGTTGATTTTTACAAACTCATACTCTCTGTAAACTAAATTGGTGGCTCGTCATCCATGTACACAACAAAATACGCTTGAGTCCTATCTCTTCGTGCTAGTCCATCGGTCTTCATATTTTGTGTGCATGGTACATAAATGATCTCTGAACTGTGAAAATTTTCCTGTAAGGTCTTGATATCTTCCAAATAAGATACAAAAGCAGATCATTCTTCTGATTCCGACATCATCTTTACCAATTGAGAACAGTCTGTTGCAAACGTGACTCTAAACTGATGCAAAAATTTCGCATACATTCCATTGCCCAAATTAATGCTTCCACCTCAGAATAAAGAGGAGAAAAGGAAACTCTGACATTTTTAGCCATTAGACCCGCAAAACCTTGAAGAGTACTATACCATCCTTGCCCAGAAAACACATCGTTCTCCTTCCAAGAATCATCTGTAAAACACCAGCGACCTGGTATTGATGGTAGACTCGGAATTGGGCGATCTACCACCGGGATAGCGAGCAATTGTGCATCCGCCCAAAGCTTAGCTTCTGTTTCCGCGAGTAATAATATACTATAAAAGCAGTATATTAGAGAAATTATATTTCTTATTTATGCATACAATAATATGATTGGAAGAACAATAAATAATTAATATATAAATTATCATTAAAATTAATATATGATATGTAAATTATTTATTTCCAAATAATACAATATATCATTTTAATATAAAATATATATTATTTTATTTTTTGTTATTAAAATAGTGATGCATATTTAATTAAATAAACAATATTATATTTTAAATGTGAAACAAAATTATTTTTAAAAATATAAATTTAATATTTTGATATAATTTTTTTATATTAGTAAATAAATATATTAATTATTTTATAAATTTATACATTTTAGCCAAAATCTTTTGAAGAGCATTAGTATATTGTAAATGCTTTTAAATATTTTCCTAAAAGTTGTTGATTAGATAATAAAGAGTATAATATTTATTCTGCCAATCATAGTTGTAAAAAAAAAATCACAAGTAAGAAATCAACCAAATCTAGATTGAGGGATATCTTCGAGGAGATCCATATTTACAAAATCGGTGGACATTTTAAAAAGATATGATTGATATTGCCACGGATACTGCATCATGTATCTCAAATTTTTCGCAACATGATGTATATTGTATTAACAAAAGAGTTATTCTTGGGTTCACTCCCTAGGATGAACCTCTAGGTTCACCAACCAATAGGATTTGATTATTTCAAATTTGACATCATTTAAAAAAGGAAACAAAATATTGTCAAATTATATTACGTTTTAAAAATAAAAATAAAGTAAAAATAAATAAAATAAAGTAAAAATAAATAAAATAATACTAAAAATGCAAAAAATAAATATTTTTTCAAAAAATAAATTAATACCACAAAAAAACACTAATCTCTAAATGTTAAACCCTAAATCCTTTAGTAAACCTTTGGATAAATTATAAAACTTTGATTTAAAAAAAAACTATTTATTACACAATCAACAAAAAACTATACCCTAAATCCTAATGCTAAACCCTAAACCCTTGGGTAAACCCTAAACCCTTGGGTAAATCCGAAATTCTTGGATAAATCTTAAATTTAAGATTTATCCAAAAGTCTAAGATTTAATGTTTGTTGGGAGCGTTAAAAATATTTTTTGAAAATATTTTTTTTTAGATTAAAAAGTCCCTCGGGTAAATCCGAAATTCTTGGATAAATCTTAAAATTTAAGATTTATCCAAAAGTCTAAGATTTAATGTTTGTTGGGAGCGTTAAAAATATTTTTTGAAAATATTTTTTTTAGATTAAAAAGTTTTTTTGTGATTAGTATAATTTTTATTTAATTTTTATTTTAAAAGTATAATATAATTCGATAATATTTTGTTTCCTTTTTTAAAAGATACTGAATCTTAAATGACACAATCCTATTGGTTGGTGAACCTAGAGGTTCACCCTAGGAAGTGAACCCAAGAATAAGTCTTAACAAAATAATACATAATAACTCAAGAATTTTATCATATGAATCATATAATTTGTATAGTTTACGATACATCAATTTTGTCAAAATATAAAACCATGTATTAATGTATTATAGGTGTACCTAAAAATCATTTTTTCTTTTATATATGTTCTATTTTGTTTTATAATAATCTACACGTCAATAATATTTTAAGAACATATATTTTAACATATTAAAAATTAAAGATTTAACGTAGTCATTAACTTTTACTTTTATTTAAATAAAATTAAAATTTAGAAATTTGAATTTGAAAACTACTTTTAAAATTCATATTTAGTTTAATATTAAATAAATATATTAAATTTTTTAAAACGATGAAAAATTAGCAAGAAATAAAATTAAATATATTTAGGGAAATTTTATTTTTTAGAAATAACTATAGATTTTATTTTTATCATTAAGATCTCACTAATTATTATTTTGAATAAAACATTTAAAATAATGGATTATTATTTTCAAACTACAAGTTAACCGATGTTAATCTTAAAAATAAAATTTAGTTGATGTATTAAATTAAACATTCAAAATAATATATTAAAATAAATTTCTCCAAAAGAACTCAGAACACAAAAAAACTAATTTAAAAAAAACATTTTTTATGTCTCTTGGATATGAACAAGTTTGTAGATAGACACTACACTAGCAGTGGTCCCTCTTACGACAAAGGACAAAAATAATAAAGATAGTCCACTTGCCACACTCCAAAGCAAGAGTGAAACTAAACAAGTCAATAAAATTGAAAAGGATCCTTCCTTCTCTCCTTCCAAACCCAAGAAGAAGCTAACTACGAAACTTCTCAGTCTCACTTCCTTCTTCTATATAATCTCCCCCAATCTCAAATCAAAAAGTCCACAACACAACACAATCAAAACCACAAACCAACGACTCCAAAGTTTCATTTATGGCTTCTTCACAAGACCAATCAGCTTTGGACCTCATAACTCAACACCTCCTTACCGATTCCCCTTCCTTGGAGACTTTCGTTTCTAGCATCCATCAGAGCACCACCTCCACTCTTAGCCAACGCAAGCCATCTCTTGCCACCATTTTAGTTCCTACTACTGCACCGGTGGTTAAAGAGGATGATCATAGGCATTACAGAGGCGTGAGGCGTAGACCGTGGGGTAAGTACGCGGCTGAGATCAGAGACCCAAACAAGAAAGGTGTTCGTGTCTGGCTAGGTACTTTTGACACGGCCGTGGAAGCTGCAAGAGGTTACGACAGAGCTGCTTTTAAACTAAGAGGAAGCAAAGCCATTCTTAACTTCCCACTCGAAGCAGGTAAGCACGAGGACTCTGGAGATGACGACAACAACAAGAAGACTGTGGCTTTGAAAGCTAAGAGGAAGCGACCAGAAACAGAGGATGAAGACCGTGGGATAAACCTGATCTGCCATAAAGCTGTGAAAAGGGAAGAGACGGAAGCTCAGGGTGAGGCTTGTCCGTTGACACCGTCAAGTTGGATGGGGTTTTGGGACGGAGTAGACGGTATAGGGATGGGACTATTCTCTGTGCCTCCGTTATCTCCTTATCCATCTCTAGGACATTCTCAACTCGGGGTTAAGTAAGCTTATTGATGGAGGTGACATCCGCAACTTTGGATTATAAACCATCGGCAAGCAAACACACAAATAAGATAGTAATTATATACACATAAAGGACTGTACTCAAGATTCCTCATGGAGTGAATTAGTTTTTTTAGCTTGATTGATTGTAACTGCTTTGTTATATTCATTCGTTCTTCTCAATGCAATAATCACAACTCTTCCTTATAAAATACCTCAAGAGGATAACAGCTTTCTATTAGAACAAAGAGGATATCCAAACTTACAAGACGATGCTAATGAGACCGTCGTACAAAATGATGGCCGCTAATTCAAGACTTGTGTGGTGGTCATCTAAAAGGACAGACAACCATATGCAGATGCCCCTTGCTTTGACCTTTCACCACAGAACAAAGGAAAGTCTTAGCAACATTGTTTGGTAGTGACCGACCCACTGGTCCTACAAAGACAAGAAAACTACTTAAAACCCAACAGAGTTCCAACTTCAGATCCTTAAGCTTCTCTTTCTCTGCTAAACATCTGAAGTAGAAATTTCACATAAGAATGACTGTTTATAGGAGAGCATTATCAGTGTCTTGACTGCAGACACAGAACACTCAAGAGGTCAAGACACACTGGATTCAATATGATAATGAAAAACAAATCCATTCCACTGTCACCTCCTCAACCAGACCTTCTGCTTCCAGATGTACGTTTATGCTAACGTCTATTCTTACAACAAAGATAAAATTACTACCTTGACTACACTCAAATCAAAAGAAACAACCAGTGGAGAATAATGAAGATCAGAGTTAAGACGTTGATTATCAAGTGTTCTTTTTAAGTGTAGAACGAATATATAGGCACAAAACTTCCGTTTATGCTACTTTATACTTTCAGGGCATCACATCCATGAGTACATGATACAATTGAACTGAACAAAATTTCCTTTCAGTGTATCACGTGAACTGGCCATAACTGACGCCAATCAGTCCTTAGTTGTTGTGGGGGATGAAAATTATACTGATTTAGGCATGGAAATGATCGATGATATGCTCTATGACATCTGCTCCTTCTATATGCATAGTTTCGCTTTTAACCTGCAAACGGCATAACACATGCTATTAGATTTAATGTTTATACAAGAGGTAATGTGGCCACTAATCTTATCTGAATGAATGAATTTAAAACTATTAGGAGGGAGGATAAACAAATGTTATTATCTTAGAAGAGTGAGAGACCTGTATAACACTATGAGCAGCGAATCTCTGCCTACTACTGTGAAAGCTAACATCAACTTTTTCCCATGAGACAATGGAGAGTCCTTTGATCATTTCTTCTGCAAAATCGAAAAAGGCACCACGTTATTAAAACATGTACATAAAAAAATCATAAGCACTGCATATGGGTAGACCCTCATAAGAATTGTTTATACTTAACGCTAACTTCTTTTAGCAGCTAATGAGATCTAAAACATAGAAAACGAAAATACAAATAAGAGGAGCAGTGGTGACCAATCACTTCTACAACAGAACCGATAAAGACCAAAACAGGTACAGTGCAAGCTTACCTTCAATGTCGTTTGAATGATTTTCGCCATCTGGTACGTCCTCAGCATCGCATGACTTGCAGAGTTCTTCGTAAACAATATGTGGATACTTCTCGTCCAGAGAATTTTCCCACTAGTAAACCACGAAAATAATTAATATTCATCGTATCAAAATCCTTAACCAAATAGAGTGTAAGTCAAATACCTTAGGCAATTCAGAGTCACGTCTAATAGAAGCCGTCCTCCAGCCAACGATGTCTATTCAGATCTAGTAAAGGAAAATAAAGGTAGAGAGCATATTACTACAAGCAACAGAGAGAGAGGATACGATCATTGCCCACATTTGAATAAACCACCCGCCTTTTGAAGGCACGCAGTGCAGATCTGCAATAGAGGAAAAACATCTTTTAGTGGGAAGGTCTTCCAGACATGGTTAAGTGAAACTAATAACTTGTGAAAAATGGGGTATACATGAAATGACAATCACCGGTGTCTTCCACCATGCGTCGAAGCAAGGGCGGTTTTCCGTCTTCTTCATCTTTCAAGAAAAGGTGACGTCCCGTTCTTTTAAATATCCAGTGGATAACGAGACCTGCAACTTTCTCAAAGGAAGAAACACCAAAGAGAAACGGAACCTGGAAGCAAATACCAAATTATCTTTGATACCGTGAGAATAAACATCTTGACATAAGTGAAATGGTAATACAATCGCACAAATAGATATCCATGTTAGAGAAAACAGCTGTCAGTTATGTTTTATATAAATGACAGAGTGCAAGGTTAAAAGCAACTTTACTAAAATAGTATACAAGTCCTGTTTTTTTTATTGTTTGCTTTTTGCATTCACAGGAATCAATGTTATGAAATGAAGTTTTTGCAGAAGAATATTATTTTCAATTTCAAACAACTTGGAAACAAGAAAAAAAAAGTGGGCATAAGCAGAGTTACCTGTCTGTTACCCATAGAACCCAAATGGGGTGTAGCAACAGTGATGAAGTTGACAGGCTCTAAGCCACAAATTGTGCCTTGGGAAGACCCTTCACTACAGTCCCCCCCAGAAGAGTCATTAGAATCTTGCTGCTGAGTAGGTGGCTTGTAAAGCTTCCCAATTGCATATCTTGCGGCAAGCCCTCCCAAAGAATGCGAAACAAAGGAGATTTTACGGATGTTTGGCCTCGATTGAATAATTTCAAGGACCTGAGAGATGCAAAGCAAAGAGTGTCAATGAAGGAAAGAGGGAGGGAAGAACGTGATGATGGTTAGTTGGTTACCTCAGATGCAAGACGCTCACCCATTACATCCACACCATCTAGAGTAAGGGCAGATGCATTTTTCTCACTACCTGCTTTAAACAAGAAGATCCTAAGAGTCTTGAATAAACATTAAGTTCTCACCTACCAAATAGTTAGTTATTACAGTGAACGAAGACTTTGTCAGGTAGCCTTTTAACGAATTGCTCAGCTCCAAACTTCCAATCGTCCGTACTGAAATTACATTACATCAAAAAAAGATCAATTTCTGATTATTATTGGAAAAGAAAGAATGAAGCAAGCAGGTAGTAAGTAACCTTCCCAAGATCCCATGGACCATAACGACGAGGTGATCGGCGGAAGAGGAATCGGAGTTCTTGCAACTCCAAACGTCGAGGCTCCCATCGGCCACAGACTCCGCCGAGCAAACGCCGCCTTCATGCTTCTCCATCAAAAAAAACAAACGGAGAATGTTTGCAATTCGAATTCGATCCCAGCAAAGAAATGATCGATTTGAGGGGATTGAATTAATAGAAACAGGGGGGGGGGGGGAGTGGGAATGAAGAAAGGAATGGTGGTGAAGAGGGATGTCGGCTTCGAGACGGAGTTGCCGACTTCCAGGGACCCAAAACAACAAATACTCTCTCTCTCTCTCTAGTCTCTACGCCTTGGCTTTCGTAAATTAGATTACAAGATAAGTTTGGGTCATTTTTCTAAACCAAAAGTAAATTAGACCCAAAACAACAAATTTTAATTTTAAAATTTTGTTTTCCTTTTAAAATACTCCATACAAAAAAAAAGAATATTAATAATAAATATATATACTGAAAATAAGAAAAACAAAATTTTATCATCAAAAACCCACATATACTTTGTTTAAGAAAATTATTTTAAAATAAAAATAGCAAATAGAAAATAAAATTATCATAAATCATATAGATGCAGAATTTGATTTCGAACTCCCTTCATATAGTGCATACAATTGGTATTGTATTTGTCCTGGTCATTTGAATCACAGTTTTCAGCTGGTACATTATTAGTTGAAATACGATTTTATCCAAATGTTACATTTAGAGAAACATGAACAAAATTTGCATTCATCCCTATAGCAAAGTATCTAATTCACCCCACTTTTTTATCACCGGTTAAAATGTCATATAAAATTAGTTTAAATAAGTTGAAAATAGGGAACACCTCCATTAACAATTTTGAGAAGAAATAGAACAAGCTTTTTGTTTGGCTTTTTGTTTGGAGAATTATCTTTAAATTTCATAACAGAAAACTGCTCCTAAGTAATTCTTAATAAAACTTACATGTTCGAGCTACGTTTTGCACCGGTACATTGTGCTACTCTCTTTTGTCGTCTTTCAAGTTTTTGAACTGATGTTTTTTTTTTTTTTTTTTGCTAAAAGGTAAATATCATATAAATGAAAAAAGATTTACAAGAAATGTAGATCTAAGTCTTGTTACACCTAGGCAAAAAAGTAAGAAAAAACTGGATGTAACAAAGATTAATATGAGACAAACGTAGTTCATCGCATCCATTTGACCATAAGGTTGAGATAGAGCTTCCTTTCCCTTCTTGCTGTAATCGTGTTGCGCATCTCCTTGTCAATGATTCTGAATATTGTGGTAGGTGGTAAAACAGTCTGATTGTGCAGCACATTATTGCGTTGCTTCCATATGTGGTAAATGATGCATTGGGCAGCTAACTTCCGCAGGAGAGAAGGCACTGCAACTGAAGTACCTCTAATCCAAGAAAGGAGTTCTGCCCAAGTTCTGAACAGAGAGTTCGGAGGGTTTAGTCTGCCGATGGAGAGACGCCACACCTCCATGCTATAATCACAAGAGAGAAGGAGGTGATCCCTGGTTTCTTCAAAAGCTGAACAGAGACAACAAGCTGTGTTTATTTGAAGACCCCAAGCTGCTAGTCTTGCTCTGGTTGGTAACCTATTCAAGTTTGCTATCCACATATTAAAGCTGTTCCTCGGTATTGCTCCTTTGAACCAGATAGACTCTGCCACTGGTTGGACAGGAGCTGAAAGGCGCATATCTTGCCAAGTATTGAGAGCACTAAAGTTTGCATTTTGCTCAGCAGAGGTTGTCCATTCATATCTGTCTGCATCTGACGAGTAAATTGGACATTGAATAGAGGTTAAGAAGATGTGGAGTTCAACTGCCTTGTCGGATCTAGGAGATGGTAGCGACCAAGCCGTAAGGGAGTAGGCATCTGCCACCAGACCATTGATCGGGACCCGGAGCTGGGAGGGTCCACGTTGTCCCAGGAAGTGAATGAGCTGCCCAAAGGGGGTCCAAACATCGTACCAGAAGCTGATGCTGCGTCCAGTACCGAGGATAGGCTTGATAAATTTTATACCTTCGTGGCGCAGCTTTAAAAATTGTTTCCAGACCCATGAATCTGTAGCTTCCTCTTCCAGAGCCCAAAAGCTTCTCTCGTTTAGATGGTGATGTCTGTGCCAAAGTGCCCAAAGCGATTCACTTCTTGAGAACAAGAGCCAAATGAAGCGTAGACACAGCACCCTGTTCCAGGTGGACATGTTTCTCAGTCCAAGCCCTCCTTCTTTTTTTGGTAGACAGACCGTAGTCCATGCGACCTTAGCTTTCCCTGTAACATCTGTAGTTCCAGACCACAAGAATCTCGAACATAAAGACTCAATCCTCTTGATACATCCCTTTGGTAGAATAAAAGTGGACATCCAAAAATTTACAGTTCCATATATAACTGTTGCAATTAGTTGTAGTCTACCAGCAAAAGAAAGTGCCTTTACTGCCCAGGAACTAAAACGAGACTGGATCTTTATCATGAGGGGCTCATATTCTGATACACGAAGCTTTCTGCTCATCAGAGGAAGGCCTAGATATCGGACAGGAAGAGTACCCGTAGGGAATCCGTAATTTGCGATTGCAGCGGTATCAATAAGGTTCAGTCCCGAGGTGAATATCTCTGTTTTGTTGCGGTTCATTTTGAGGCCAGACCATGACGCAAAGTCGTCAAGGCATTCAGTGATGCCATGAAGAGAGTCGCTGGTACCATCAAAAAAGATCATTACGTCATCAGCGAACATCAGGTGAGATATTTTAAGATCAGAGGTGCCAGGATGATAGCCAATGGAACCCGAGTCATAACGTGATCTGAGAAGCCGAGACAGACCTTCCATCGCAAGAAGAAAGAGGTACGGTGACATCGGATCACCTTGTCTTATGCCCTTTGTGCTGTTAAAGAAACCACCACTCGCACCATTTACAGATACTGAGAAGGACGCTGTTGAGATACATTGTGAAACCCAATTGATAACAACCTCAGGTATCGATATAGCTCTTAGAATACCCAAGATAAAATCCCATCGAATGGAGTCAAAGGCCTTACTGAGATCAACCTTTAGCATACCACGGGAATCCAAGCTGTTTGTGTTGTACCCCTTGACTAAATCAGTGGCTAAGAGGACATTTTCAGCCAGAAGCCTCCCAGGCATGAAAGCTGACTGAGCTTGAGATATCACTTGGGGAAGGACCTCTTTAAGTCTGTTTGCAATCAGCTTTGAGATCACTTTGTATGTTGTATTCAAGCAAGAGATTGGGCGGAAATCAGTAGCAGATGAGGCGTTGGTGATCTTTGGTATAAGGACAAGAGTAGTTGCATTCCACTGTCGAAGCAACTTTCCTGATTTAAAAAATTCTTGAACTGCTTCTGTCACTTCAGGACCTATGAACTGCCAACAAGACCTAAAAAATTCAGCTGAATAGCCATCTGGTCCGCTCGTTTTATTCTTAGGCAAGGAGAAGAAAGCATCTTTAATTTCCGTAGCGGTAAACCCTGCAGAGAACCTGGCTTGATCCTCTTGGGAGCATGAGAAATCGAAAAGCAAATTCAGGTCATCCTGGACAAATAACTTAGGCTCAACCTCACCACCCAACAACTCAGAAAAATAATCCACACAGTGAGCTTCAATCTCTGCGTGGGTATCAAACCTGTTGCCAGCACTGTCAATAAGGAAATGGATATGATTAATAGCACGACGAGTGGCAACTATTCTGTGATAATAAGCAGTGCCCGCATCACCCTTGCCAAGCCAGAGAATTCGAGAGCGTTGCAGGAGGAAGGAGTCTTCAGCAGCTGCTAGCTCTTGCCATTTCAGTTGAGCTTCCAGCTCCATCTCAGCATTTATAGCATTAGGGTTTCTGAGAGTTTCATTCTGCCTATACAACAATTTTTCATGCGCTTCTGCCACTCGTTTCTCCAGCTCTGAGTAATTTTCCCTGCTAAAGTCTCGGATACATTTTTTCAATAAACGCAGCTTCTCTGAGATCCTAAACATAGCAGACCCTGTCACATTTATGGAGAACCATTCTTCTGTAACAGTAGGAATAAACTCTGGGTTCTGGAGGAGATAATTAAAAAACTTGAATGGTCTTTTCTTTCTTTGCAGATCCGGCTGAATAGAGATTGTTGAGCAGGAATGATCAGAAAAATCCGGGTCTTGAAAACAGGCAATAGAGTTAGGAAAAGATTCTTGCCATTTTTCATTAACCAAAACTCTGTCCAGTTTTTTGGCTATTGGTGCTTTCTTTTGCTTGTTCCACCAAGTGAAGGTGTTTCCTCTGAAGTTAAGGTCCACCAGCTCAGCATTGAGGAAGCACTGACCAAGTTCTCGCATTCTTTTGTCAACATTCAACGATTTTGGAGAAGAGTGCTCTTGCGGAAGCAGCGTTTGATTAAAATCTCCCAAAACTGACCATGGCTTATCAGCAGTGAACGAAGAAGCCGCCATAGATTCTAACTCAACCCAAAGTCCAGACCGGAGAGAAGCACAGTTTGCTGCGTAGACAATGGTAACAATAATAGGAGTTGTGTGGTCAGGGAGTAATACCTCACAAGTTATCTGTTGCAGGGATTTAGCCAAGACCACCACTCTGACACTAGGATGCCAAAGAATCCAGATTTTTCCAAGTGCCGAAAAACTATAATTATCCTCAAAACACCATCCATGAAGTAAGGAGTTTATAAATTTTCCCATTTTCGGGTGCTTGACCCTAGTTTCCACAATACCTCCAAAAAGAGGCTTATTTTTCCGAATCCATTTTTTGAAACCGGTGCGGTGACTGTAATTATTAAAACCTCGCACGTTCCAACAAAAAAGGTTACTACACATATTTAGAGATTGGTTGGGGTTGTGCCCCCAGCATGGTTCCTCCCTGAATGACGATTCATCTGTTTCAGGGTTGTTTCTGTGTCGTATTCCAAGATTTCCCCTTCCTCCTTATCAGAGTCAGATGAATCAATGTCAGAAGAGTCGTGCTCGACATCAGAACAAGTAGCACTAGATGCCCGAGAGATGAAACCAATTGGTTTTACCATCGCAACCTGCTGAGAGGAACCACTGGTATCTCCTATCTCAAATACTCCTTGATTATCCTTAGAAGCTTCCTTTGCTTTTTCTAATGGCCTGTAAACCTGGATGATTCCTTTTTGAGGGTCTTTCGGGCCAGTAGTAGTGGTTCTTGATTTTGATTTGGACCTTCCTCTACGAGTTTTCTTTCCTGTCCCTGTTTCGTCTCGCCTTTTGTTGTTTGGGCAGCTAAGTGTGCCATGAGACTTCGAAGAACAGCTATTGCAGAGTTTTGGCGACTTGCTACACCCCTTGATATTGTGTCCGATCTCCTTGCAAAAATCACACACAGGAGGCATCCACGGGCTCGAGACCAGAACCCGGCAAATGTCACCAGAGTCAAATTGGACATTTACTGCTTCTGGTAACGGCTGGCGAGGATCGATTATGGTGAAAACCTTGGCGACTTCGAGATTCGTTTTATTCGCCGTAGCAGGGTGTAGGAATTTTGGGTCTCCAACCAGGCTTGCTATGCGCTCTAACCCATCCTCGTTGAAGAACTGAAATGGCACTTTCCTTAGCTCCAACCAAATAGGTGCAGACTTCAGCTCAGGCTTCGCCGGGATTACTCCTGGTTCCCATTTAGCCACAAACATGGTTTTTCCTTCAATCTGCCATAAGACCTGTGTGATGACCCTGTTCCTTGTTGATACATTTGGAATCCTGAAAAGAAAAGCATTGCCTTCCAGTTTAGAGACCGCAATATCTCGATATTGTTTGCTCCAGATGCCGTTGACAATGTTGTGAATTGTTCCTTGAGACGGTGGATCTGTATAGAATTGCCCAATGACAAAGCAATCCCATGACCTCTTGTTCTTTTCAATCACAGAGTTTGGGATCTTGACACAGGCTTCACCTGATGGGAGAGTGAATCCATCATTTCTTTTTTTCAGGTATTTCCTTCCTTTGGCTCGAGCACACCAAGTGTCAGATTCTTTAGCGCTCGGTTCCGGTAAGGATCCTAGCTCTTTAGCGCTCGGTTCCGGTAAGGATCCTAGCTGTTGGTTTGTCGCAGGTAGAGCTTTCTCAGATAACTCTGCTTCCGTTGATTTTAATCCTGGAGCAGCTGAATCAGTTGCAATCACAGGTTCAATGTTGTTGATGGGAGATGACCCGTTCAGTCCTGCTTCGACATCCAGCTGAGCAGCCAAGACTGACGATGGGTCAGTGATTTGGGCATCAGAAGCTAGAGGTAGGGTTTCCGTTGGGGGAGACTGCTGGGTTGAGGTTGAAGCAGTTTGCTGAGCAACCAAGTCGGGAAGCAAATCACCAGTTAGGGCATCAGAAGCAAACTTAGGAGAGTCCAGTAGAGAGGCCTCATTCTCCAAGGCAGTCTGAACTTGCTGAGCAACCAGATCTACAATCTGGGCATCGGAAGCATGTTCTGAAGCAGAGGTCGGAGGAATGAGGGACTCGGTGGAGATTGCAGGCTCAACGGAGGAACCGGTGACCTTAGGGAGAGATTTGGGTGGTGGAGACGAAGAGCGAGATGGAGACAACGAAGACGGAGAGCCTTGTTTGGGCCCCTTCTTCTTCTTCCCCTTCCCCATCGGAGGAGGAGAGTCTTGAAACCGGCGTCGGATTAGACGGCGGCGTGTTGCAGCGATTGATGTCACTTTGTTGGTGTTTGTCGCAAAAGGGATCGCCTTTTCTTTTGAGCAAGGCGATGGTCCCCCAGTTTAACTGATGTTTTTTTAGATCACGTCAATTCGTTAGAGCAACATAATTAACCTCAAATCTAATTGTTGTTTGTTATATATCTTGCAATCATATAATTATAAGCTTAGAGTTGTTAGATCTTCTTTAGTCACATCTATGTATGATTATATTTGATCTTCTTTATCAATTCTATTTATCAAATAGGAAACTGAGTCAATTACGTTGTGCTATGATATTGTTGCTTTATTTTCATGGTGACAAAAAAAATTGAGCCAGTAACGTTTCAATCTTTCATGTCTCCTATTGCTAGGCTACTGTTGCTTAATTTTTTTTCATCTTGTTATATATCGGTTTATATGATTACAATAAGGTATAATTGTTCTATGTAATCTAGGATAATATTTGACTGATTTTTGTATTTTGCTATATAGTTGCAATATATATTAGTCATTTTAGTGGTCAAGAAATTATTCCTGCTAGTCAGGAAGAATCTAGATTGCAAGTCTTAAGGGAAACCAGTTTGTTAAGTTATAATTCAGATGAGTTTTTAGCCGAGGAAAAAGATGCTATATTCAGTGATGACGATTCTTTAGTCAGCGATGATGATGCTTCAGTCTGTAATTTCAATGAAGAAGAGGACATAGGCAACAATGACGATTATCTTCAGACTGAAGATAATGATGGTTTAGAGGTAAACAATGAAAATCAGAAGAAATATGAACTCTATATTGAAATGGAGTTTAGTTCCGATGAGTTTGCATATAAATCTTATATAAAGCATGGAGGAAACCATGGTTTCTATATAAGGAGACAATAAACTTCGATATTGTCTCTACAAACAGGTCAATATGAGGGAGCAGAAAACTATCTTTCAGATATGCTTTGTTGAGGTCTTTAAAAAGATACAGGTTTTCCACTTCCTGTTTTTATTTTTACGGATATGGAATTGGCTCTCTAATTGTTATGGTAGTGTGTAAACAATGTTGATAGTGTACTTTCAAGTGGCAGTGGCAGAATGCAATATCTAAACCGGCATTAATAGTGGCTTACTTCTGGAGGGCAGAGTGCAATATCGCACACGATTAAGAGCAGTTTACTCACGGGGGCAAAACCTGATAAACATCTTAAAACCTCAGGGTTAAATAAAGGATATACCCTAAAACCTCTGATTCAATAAAAAGATACGCCCTAAGACCTCCGGGTCCAAAAAACTACATCCTAAAATCTTTAGATTCAATGAAAGGATACATCCTAAGATCTTCAGGTCCAAAAGAGTTTTGTGCTAAAACCTTCGGGTTTAATGAATGATACTTCCTCAAATCTCCGGGTTCAACTTCTGAATTCCTGGACGAAAGTCTATACGACCTCCAGGTTCCTAGACGAAAATCCATCCAACCTCCGAGTTCCTGGACAAGAGTCCTTGCAATTTCCGAGTTCCTGGACGAAAGTCCATATAACTTCTGGTATCCAACCTCTGGATTCCAAGACAAAAGTTCATCCGACCTCCAGATTCCTGGACGAAAATCTAAACACTATTGACAGCGGCCTACTTTCAATTGATCTACTTCTGGGTGTAGAGTGCAACATCTAAACAATGTTGTTAATGGCCTATTTCTAAATGGCAGAATGCAAAATCTAAATCGACATTGTGGTTTACCTCCGGTGCAGAGTGCAATATCGCACACGATTAAGAGCAAATTACTCACAGTAGAAAAGCTCGATAAAACATCCTAAAACTTCTAAGTTCAATAAAGAAATACGCCTTAAAACCTCCAAGTCCAAAAAAACTACATCCTAAAACCTCCAGATTTAATAAAAGTACATGCCGTAAAACCTCCAAATCCAAAAGAGCTAAATCTTAAAATCTTCGGATTCAATGAAAATATAGATTTTAAGACTTCCGGGTCGAAAAGGGTTATGTGCTAAAACTTGGATTGGCAAATACTTTTCATGCGCCACATACGTGGGTCGGGATCGATTCAAATCATGTCTTTAGTATATCAAGCGAAGGTGCTGTTATTTTCCTGTTATTTTCTTTTCTTCCATGTCAAATTTAAGCCTGTTACATCTGTCTTGGTTGGAATTGTTAATTGTTTATCTGGACCGTTGGGTCTGACAAGTAAACTTATGGGTAAATAATATGATGACGATATTTTAATGATATTTATTCAATTTGTTTTGTTTTATGAGCAATTCACCCTAGATTTATTAATATATAAAATAAAAATAAAAAAATTTCTTTTTATTGTTCCAAATTACATTTTTCGAATACTGATTTTATATATATTCTTTTTACAACAAAAAAAATTATTTTATTTTGTTTAAAATATCGTTTTGAAATTAAGAAATACTTTTTGAAATAAAAAGAATACAATTTTGGAGTTTAGATTTTCCGGAAAATTTAAGATAAATTGAAAATATTCTCCAAATTTAAATAAGCGAATATAAATTGATAAAAATCAAAGATGAAATTGATTTCGAGGGGGATTCAGAAGCTAAAATATTGTAGCATCAGATGCACATAGCATAAATCAGATCAAGTGTTGGATTAGATTAATTGCTTCATCATTATCGCCGTCCTTGTGCATTCAATAAAATAAAAAAATCACAAAACAAGCTTGCAAAATAAAATACTTTGGGAAGAAGGAGATGACTCAGTGGTGGCTAGTAATATTAGGTTCGATTCTGCCAGCAAGTTACTTCAGCTGAACTCAGAAGAGGGAGCGTTATATCCTCATCGTCATCTCCAATCACCCAAACATTAAAACGTAAAACGATTTCAAAATCAAACCGATTCTTAATTGATGAAAACAGGTAATTAGTAGTATTGAAGAAAAAACTAAAATTCAAAACTCGAATTGAATATAAGAGAAGGCTCAGTTCAGCGGGATTATCGACACAGAAACGAATCTCCAATTAAAAGAAGAAACGACTCATTCCGGTCTGTTGAGCTTGATATTTCCGAGTCATCACTGCCCCCATTTTAATCGAAAAATTATTAAAGAAACGAAACTATAAATAGAGAATTCTTGACGATCAGAAAAAAACCCTAAATAGATAGACGCAGCAACTGATGATTTTGAGATTGAAGGGCGATTGCTGTGTAAATATATAGTGATGATAGTTAGGGTTTCTCTGGGTCACTGTGGAGGCCCATTTTAAGCCCATTAGATTTGTTCCCGGATGTTCAGGGTTTAAATTCGGTTCGAGTGTTGACAAAAAAAAAAAAGTTCGGTTTGATTTAAAAAGGGTGGTTTTTGGTTTATTTCGGTTCTATTTGGGATGGAATTGGAATATTTGGTTTTTTTTACTCGTCTTTGTTATTTTCTTTTGATTGACCGGCGGCCGCGGCGATGGACGCACTGAGAGCTTCATACGGTGACTCTTCATCGGACTCCGATACTGATGATCTTTCTCCGGCCGCTGCAAATCCCGGCGAGGAATCAACCTCTGTTAAGCACGAGAAGGAGACGATCTCGTTGCCTCCTCCGCCGCTTTCGCTTCTCGATTCCATTGGATCCACAGGTGATGATGATGCTGCTCACTGATTGTTCTTCAATCTAACTCATACGAATCACGTTTTTTTTTTGTTTTATAAAATGTCTCAGGCTCTTTGGATGTCTACTCAACGGAGAGTGTGACTCGAGTAAGGAACTTTCCTCACGTCCATGGAAACTACGCCTTGCACGTTTACATCCCTGGTAATCACTCTCGTCTCAAGCTTCTTCAATTCTCAAGTGGTTGGTTGTTTAGTGTATCACTTTTCTTTCTTTCTTTACTCATGCTACTTTTTTTTTTGTTTGTGATTTTAGTTTTTATACCTCAATTGGCGAAGAAGGAGATTGCGTGTGTTTTAAAGAGGGTTGCATCACTTGTTCCTCATCTTAATTTGGTGGAAGCTGATGTTCCACTCAGCATTCTTTGCAACGATGACCAGAAGCTTGACCAAGCTTTGGGGAGAGAGTTCCACATAAGCTTGGGAAGAAGCGTTCCTCTTCGTGTTCATCAAATTAACTCTGTGGTTTCTATGCTTAGGCAAAAACTTCAGTTACACAAGAGGTATTAAACATCGTTCCTTGTCTACTACCATATGAAACCAGTTTGATTGTATACGATGTTTATGAATTGTCTCCTCTTCTTCTCTTTTTTTCGATAGATACTGGATCGATTTTAATAAGTGGGAAGTCTTTGTGAATGACGACTGTACTCGCTCTTTCCTTTCTTTGGAAATCACCACTTCTGGACTTTCCGAGGTATCATCCTGTACAACAAGATTTACCTTGAATGTGTTGCCTTTTTGTATACTCAGTTCTCATATCTCTCATTCAGATAAGCAAGCAAATTGATGCTGTTAATGAAGTTTACAAGCTTCACAATCTTCCAGAGTTCTACAAGGTCCATTTTCCTTTTCTATTTACAGTACTACTTTACCTAGTAAGCTTAATGGTAGTTTATTATTCTGCAAAATGAATTCATTGTCACCAACACTTAACCCATCGGTTCTTCTGCTTCAATTTGTTATATAGGATCCGCGACCACATATCTCCTTGGTCTGGGCATTGGGTGATATTAGAACTTCCCTAAAGGTAGCTGTTGACGGGGAACTGAAGAAGCTTAGAGCTGGTGCTTGTCTGCCGAATCGTATATTCACCTCTAAATTTTCTGGAATCGAGTGTAAGATAGGAAACAAAATACACAAAATATGTAAACTCCCAGATGAATAATATATCTTAGTTATTATACCTATCAGGTATATGCATTTGTAACGACATAGAAGCAAAGAGAATTGGCTTTATAACTTATATGTCTGTCTGATACAGTGCAGCAACGGCCTTGTGTTTAAGAAAAGATAAATATTGAAGTGGCTTTTATGTTACAAAACCCTCTTCATGAAATATTCTGTACTGAAGTTAAATCAACAGATTTTCTTTGGAACTGAGTTCCTGCATTGACCCAGGACGCCAATAAGCTTCTCGCAGCGAGGATGGAGGTGATGAGAATACAATAAAGCTTGATACTATCAGGTGCAACCCTGGCCATAGCCGTGTTGTGAGAGAAGTATAGAGCACGCATACAGACCTGAAGCTGGAACCGCAATGGGAACCCAAGTGTGAGAATGTTGATAATAGAAAACCCAATTGTGTTAAAGAACACAAACATAGTGAAAACAACTCCATTAAAGCTCCCCATCTGTGTTAAAACTCAACAACAACCTCAGTTAATTATAAGTCTGTAAATGAATCAGATATCATAATTTCAACATAATAAATTGCTGGTCCATAAGCGAGAATATGCAATCACTGAGACTATTTACATATCTGTTTCAGGAAGCTTATGAATGTACGAAATTCCATAAATCTTCTCCGTTCTGCATCTTCTCATTGTAATTAAGAAGAGACATTTGTTTGTTGTTGTTATTTTGGGAAGATAGTCAAATATAAAACAAAGACACCTAAAAAGACTCCTAAAATCCTATAAAAACACCTTTAATCTCTCAAGTTCTTTTTCCTGTCGATGAACCCTTTTTTTCCAGGGGAGTTTAATCAAAACCATATCCATGATGCTACTACAGCTGTTGAAACTATCAGATATCTTTGCTTCTAAAGACCAGGAATTGCCTCCAGGTTGTACTTCTCTTCACCTTTTTGGGTTTCACCTTCTCGGCTCTCTGGAGACGGTTTCGGCTTCTCCAATGCATCTAGAGTGTGGAGATACGTATAGGAAGAACTCTGACTGATTTTGCTACTTGGATTGCTTATTTGACTAGCAAGAAACCGACGGATGAGTCCTCTCAGAAACGGAGCCAATGTATCAGGCTCATGTTCTAGGTAATACATGATTCCTCCCATACATCCACAGAATACAGCAACCTGATTTCATTAAAGTTCTATTGTTCAAAGGGGAAGAAAGTTTGAAACAAGAATTGTTGTTGAATTATACCTCGGCGTTTTTAATATTGGGAAGAATGTGGCGGTTAACAAGTATCTCCCACAGAGAATCTCCTGCACGGGGAAGTACATATAGAGCAAGCTCAGAGCGTCTTGGTTTTTTCTCCAGCATAACCGAAAGAGCAGCTACTCCACCCCCAAACCAGTAAACGAGCTTGTGGTCCTTGGATGCAACTTTTCGATGGGCACATATGAAAGCCTAGTGCAAAATGGAGAGACGCAAATGGAAGTGTTTTACGAAACTAACTTGTGTGAAATGAAAAGAGACGAGCAAAATATCAAGATCAGCTACCTGAAAAATCCCAACAAAAGCAGACAAGAAGGAAGTGGATCGAACTGAATCTCTGATTGCATGCCAAGATGTCCGGTAAGGAGAAGCCATGAACTGAAAGTGTAGTAGGATGGCAAACACACATTTATCTCTGACTAGAGCATAAACCAATAGGATTCTAAAAGACTCCTTACCTTTTGCAGGTGTAGGACGACATATGGGACAAAAGTCAGGGAGAAGTACAAGGGAAAAGTTTTCTTGAATGTAGCAGACATTGCATTAGCATTTTGAGCCAGACAAGAATTAGTGTGGGGATGAATAGCTGAACAAGGGATGATGGAAGCAAACTCTTCGACCTTCACATCACTGGCTTCGTTTTTACTAGAAATATAGGCTGATAAGGAGGCTACATCGATCGGACCTCCTCTGCAGCATTCTCTTACAGCCTGGTAGACAGGCCTTGCAACTGGACCTGTCTTCTGAATAAATTCTCTATATGATTTCGGCAAGGTTTCAGGACGCATTATAAATGCATACATAACCTGCACCCAACAGAATTAGCACAACTCAATCAGAAATAAATATAATAAGTAAAAGCTTATCTTTTCCATTTACATGAACTTATACACTAGATATCATCAACTACTTCAGACTACTAGGACACGCAAGAAAAAAAATACCTGGGAACAAGCAAGAGAAAAAAGTAAAGAATCTCCATGTTTCCAATGGCTTCCCCAAAGATGGAACTTGTTCTTTGACTTTGCGGAATTGTAAGCGGCCTGTTCACAAGAAGGAAGATGAGACTCTCAAAGATACTTAGTGATTAAATGAATCTATGATTAAACCTGGCCTAATCTAGCCAAGAGGTAGAGAGCAAGTGTGCGACGCTGGTTGGAATCATCTAAAGCGAGAACCGACAAACCCGCAATTGAACCTGCTAAAACTCTGCTCCACCCTTAATCAAACAGCACAAGTAAATGAATACAAAAAAAAAACAAAAAAAAACTTACGAATTAAATGGCGTCTCTTGCTTTCTCCACTTCCTCAAACAGCATCTAAGTGCGTGATAGGAGCCGGTAAAGCCACCAAAGAGTAAACCAATACGACATGCCTCTTCCCTAACTATCAAATCTTTCTCTGACACTAGTTGCTGCAAAACCATATAACGACTGTAGCTGAAAATCAATCATCTCACAAGTGCGTCTAATTCGATTCTTGCTGACCTTGAGATCGAGCAGGGATGAATAAGACTGCCCTCTGGCGAGCTTGAAGGCGCGGAGAAGGATTCCGATCCCTACTCTGACGCCGTACGAGAGGAGAAAGCTCTGGCAGAGATTGCCTATGGCATTGGCGACGCAGGAGACGTCAGCGTGATCGCAGAGATCTGCGTGAGATCCACGCGCCGCCGAACGCTGTCTACGATGAAGCTCAGCCATGGCTTCGCGTAGCCTCTCCTCCGCCTCACGGAGCCGGTTCTCAGCCTCCGCGCTGTCCAGGGACAGAGGAGGAGAATCCAAAGGCGGCTTGGAGAAGGACGAAGGCATCGATGATTGCAGCAATTCAGAGAAGAAAGAAATGAATCAACGTTGGGAGTAGGGATGTTAATACGGGCGGCCCAGGCCCGTTTAGACCCTGCCCATTTAGAGCCCTGCCCGTGGTCAACTGTCGCCCGTTTAAAGCCCTGCCCGTCGAAACCCGTTTAAATGTGACCCGTTTACAATTGTGATGCCCGTTTAGACCCGTGAACCCATTTTTTTTTTTTTTCTAATTACAGTTTACTGAATTTTTAATAACATTAAACCTTATATTTTTTTTGAATGTTGCTGTCTTTAATTATTTCTTTTATTGTTATTGTTTCTTTTTTTTAAATACAGTTTTAGTTATCTTAAGATATGATATTGTGTATTTGATACATATTTAAAATCTGTAGTTTATCTAATACATATTTAAAATCTGCAAATACATAAAATCTAAAACTTAGAAAGTGGAATACAACAAACCATAGAGAATCTAAAAGTACATAAAGATTGTATCTGAAATTTAACGACCAGACCTTACAAACAACAGAACTAAAAACAGAACTAAAAAATAAACAGTCATGGATAGAAACAAGACATAAACCAACTTCTTCCTAGTTGACAAACCAACGACCTCTCTTAATCTCAAACTAACGACCTCTCTTGATCTGCAAAGAAACCAAAAGCAACCAAATTTATCAATGATCCAAAAGCAAAAGCAACCAAACTTATAAGACAGTGAATATCAATGATCCAAAAGCAACCAAACTTATACAAATGGTTCATTCAGACAAGACACAACAAGGTTACCTCTTCACTGTGTGTCACAGTCTATGACACGCTCATGCTCATGCTCATTCTCATGACATGTTTGATTCTCCTGACCTTGAACTTTCTGCTCCTGAGTTACTTGTTGTTTTTCCAGTGCCAGTGCCATCAGTATCCTCTTCAATGGTACCTATAGTTTAAAATGTAAGTACCAGAATCATTTAGCTATAAAACTGTTCTTGCAAAATTTCTTAATTCACCTTCAAATTCTGCAAATCCTCGAAGCCAATTGCGAGCACAAAGCAAGGCTTGAACATGTTTAGGAAGAAGCATGTTTCGGTATGGAGTCAAAATTCTACCACCAATACTAAAAGCCGACTCAGAGGCGACTGTAGTAAGAGGAATGGTAAGCAAATCCCTCGCCATGTCAGCTAAATCACTCAGTCGATGATGATTCTCTTTCCAAAAGCCTAAGACATCCAAGTTTGGATAATTTCTTCTGTTTACTCTTGGCTCCTCTAAATAAATATCTAAATGTGACTTTGGGTTGTCCACACCAGCTGCAATGCTTCTTTCTAACTCAAAAAGATCCTATACAATGAAGCTTCATATCAATAACTAAAAAAAATCATATAACAATAGTATGGAAGATTGAAGTGAAGATTGAGATTTACTTACATTATCATATTCTTCTTCTAGTGGTGATTCATTCACTATCTCATATGGAGTTTGTGAAGATGAAGAACCTGATGAGCTTGCCCACTTTCTAGCTTGATAGTCTTTGTAGAGATTCTCCAAGTTTTCCTTAAGCGATGTGATCTTTAAAACAGCAGTAGTAGGATCCACAGCTTCATAAGCTTTTTCAATAACCTCAATCTTCATTCTCGGATCTAACACAGCTCCCATAGCGAGAATCATATTATAATCCTCCCAGTACTTACTGAATTTAGCTTGCATTGGCTGAATCATTCCTCTTATCCCATCATCATCACAGTGAGCATATTTTAGCTCCTCGGTCCCAGTCAGCGGCTGAAGGCAATGTCTTATAGTGGGTGTCAAAAGAGGCCATGCTTTCAAAAGCTGCTCTGAACTTTAATGCCCGGACTAGCATATCGTATGTAGAGTTCCATCTAGTTGAAACGTCAAGTGATAGACCTGCTCCACCCGTGATCCTAGGCCTAACTCTCTCAACACAAGCAGCAAAGGACTGTATCCTTTGTGGAGATGCCTTTACGTACCTGACACTTTCCCTAATGTCATGTAAAAGGTTCTTTGCTAACTCTAACCCATCTTTCACTATCAGATTTAGGATGTGAGCACAACATCGCACGTGCATGAACTTCCCATCACATAACAAACCACTGCCACTCATCATCTGAAGCTGCCCTTTAAGTATTCTCAGCATACTATCATTGTTGGTCGCATTATCTAAAGTGAAAGAGAATACTTTTTTCTCCAAACCCCAATCCTTCAAACACTCAATGATCGTGCTAGCAAGTTCCCCACCAGTGTGTGGACACCTCGCAACGCAGAAGGCTAAGACCTTATTGTTCAACCTCCAGTCATCATCGATGAACGAGGCAGTCAGACAGAGATAACCCATGGTAGTGGGACGAGCTACCCACAAATCAGAAGTAAAGCAAACTCTACCCTGATGCTTTGCAAACACATTCCTAAGCTTTTCCTTTTCTATTTCATACCTTCTAAAGACATCAGCGACAGCAGTTCGTCTACATATTGGTTTACAATCCGGATTGAGATACAAATCCCTAGCTCTAACCTTCTCATACTCAGCATATCTAAATGGCAAATCATGATAGATAATGATCTCGCTAGTCATCTCTCTATCAATCTGATGATCATATGCAGGCCTATCTACCGCTTTAGGCTTTTCTGGACAAGTGTCTAAATGGCGACTCAAGTGATGTGTACCATGTGTTCTAGTATTGATCACTAGCTTTTTACCACAATAATTACACTGACCTCTTTCCTTGCCATCACTTTCAACCCCAACAGATGTAAAATCCTCCCAGACTTTAGAAGTTAAACGTCTCTTACGTGGTTGTCGACCTTGTGGTTGTGTCGCTTGAGTTGTTCCAGCAGCTTGTGTGTCACCTTGTTCTGGTTCTTGCATTTCTGTTTCTCCTTCTCTCATCGTATTTTCCTCATTCAAAGCATCTTCTTCATTCAAAGCATCTTCTTCATTCATGTCCATGTACTCTCTTTGAGCATCAAGGATTGCAATTGTGTTGAGACTCTCTAAATCCATCCTGAAAAGTGAAAATAAATGACAAATAAGTAATCTGGTTGAACACACACAATTCAAAAAAAAAAAGATAATCAAACACAGAACAATACAAAGATAATCAATTAAGTTCAACACCAAGCAAGCCTAATATGCATTAATGAGACAATTCATCTGATGGTAAAAAAAAATGGGTTTGTCCAAAGACTAGAAATATTTGAAGGTACAACGCAAACACAAAAGAACCCTTGACAGTGGCTAACAAACCAAGGTACTTAGTGACAGGAAAAAGGTGAGATACGCTTGACTGATCTAGAAACTGTAAATCCGACCAAAGATCCGAAATTTAAACTAACCCATGTACATTAAGCACAAAACGAATAAGGAGGTCAAAAGATTGTAATAAGGAACGGAAAAGAAACCAAGTTCGGACACAAATAAAACCAAATTCGGACACAAGTTACAGAACTGTAAATCCAAACAAAGATCCGAAATTTAAAACAACCCACGTACATTAAGCACAAAACGAATAAGGAGGTGAAGAGATCAGAACCGAAACTCACGAACCAGAGACTGAAAGAGAGAAAGAGGTTTCTCTTAATGAAGAAAACGAAGAGACCCACCACAAATTCAAGAGGTTTCACGAAAGAGGTTTCTCAATTTGAGATTCATCGACACAGAGAGAAGAGAGAGAGACGGCAAACTAGATTAGTTTTGAGATAAGGAAACCTAAGATAAAACTACGTAGTTTCACATATTCTGAAAAAAAAAAAAAATTAATGGGCACCCTTTTATTCACGGGTAAAGCCCGTTTAATAAACACTCTTAAAGGGCGGCCCGTAATGAACCCGTTATGACATTTTTTATATATAAACGGGTACGGGTTCCGCCCGTTTAAGTAAAGCCCGTCAAGCCCGCGGGCTTCGAGCCCGTTTAAACATCCCTAGTTGGGAGTAGTGACGGAGAAGCGATTAGGATAATCCCATGACACGTCATCATATTTTAATTTATCTTTTTTTCCTGCAGCAAATCCTTCAAAACGGTGGCACGTGGTGAGGCGAGGCGTCTCTTCCACCCAAGATCTCTCTTCGTAACCGGCAGTGAAACGATTGGAGGAGAAAAAATGATAGCGAGTGAAAGATGGTGTGACTTCTGATTCTTAGCAATATGTGCCAAGGCTCATGATGTCGGCGTAGTCAACCGGTAGAGTTAACCTTACAACGGCATGTGTCAGAGGCTCTGCATCTCTGCACTGTTGGAAGCTTTGGATTTGCGGTGCCTACTACGTTCGCTGTTAAAGTCCGCCTTTTCAGTGCGGATAACATGTCCGCTTTGTGGCTGAGGATCGAAACATCAAAACCCTGGGTTATGTGAGCTGAGCTTCGAAGATGCGCCTCCGGCGAAGTTGTTTTCGGGACATGAGCTCCATTCTTATCTTTTGGAACCAACAATCCGGTCATAACTGTGTCCGAATTAGACTTGTATCTTTTGTGTTTTATGTAAGTAGATGTCTTCGTATCATTAGGTCGATTTAGATGGTTTAAGGAGATGATCTCATTCTGTGTCGTGGGATGATTTATGTTCCTATGGATTTAAAATGCAATGAGATTAAATCAGATTGCGTTGGATCCTCTATAGTGATTCAGGGTGATACTAAATTCCCATTTGCATAATGCGGTGAAATCTATTATGGATTGAACTCGTTGTACCCAAAAGTTGGATAAATATAAGTTGATGTTGAGCCAAACAAAAAAAAACAACGTCGACTAGATAGCGGACGATCAATATGCCAAGACAAAGCTTGTTAATTCGCAAAACCCCCTCTTACATAGGCTTTGAATGAAATACAATAGAAATGTAGATTAAATGCATCACATTTATGATGCATATAAATCTGCATTTATTTCCTATTCAATAATTTAAATGCAGAACAAAACTAAACTATAAAATATTTAATGATCTAGATGCAGATTAATGTTAGTGCAATTTTTTTTATCTTGCAGATAAGAGAAAATAGATGCTGAAACCATGCGGAGGACCAATCACCATGCATGCAGATTTTTTTTCCTCTCTCTCTTTATTAATGTTTTAAATTAATTTATTGTTAACTTATTTAGATACAATAACTTATTAATGTATAGAGAAACTACTTTATTTTAAAATAAACACATATTCTCTTTAAATATTTAATTTTATTATATTTTCTGTTTTCATACAATAATTTACTTACTATTACTAATAAAACAATATATAAATATTTTTGTTTTACATATATATTAATACATATAATACATAATTTTGTTGATAATATGAGTCATGTATTATTTTTAAAACATGTTTTAGTTCTTTTAGTGGCAAATTTTTAGATATCATTTTATGACTAATTATATAGTGATATATATATATATATATATATAATAATTCATTAAGAGTTTACTTTGGGATTGAGGGAGAAGTTCAATGAATTGGATCGTCATGCTTCTGCTTGGAAGAGGAGAAGAGAGAAAGTGAAACATAAATTCTCAAGAGAAACGAAATACGTGTTTTATATATTGCAAAATCGCTTGAAGTTTTATATCGCATGTTTTATATATTGCAAAACTTCAAGCGATTTTTTTTTTTCAAAAAAAGTTCGTTTGAAGTTTTGTTCTTGAGACAAGTAGTCTTTTTATAGAAGAACTAGTCACAAACCCTAATGCCACATGGCTCAATCTTCTTGACTTGTTAAGATCTATCAGTTGTGGATGAAAGGAGAGCAAAATATGTTTTTGATAGTGACTGCTTCTGTAATGTCTTTTGTTATTTTCTCCTTTGCTTTATCTGCCTTTATCTGCCTCGTTGTAGCGGACTAGACATACATTTAACTGTCACTCCTAGTTGTTAATGCACATATATGACTAACAATATTAAAAATACATACGCAAATGTATGTTTTAGTGGAGGAAAATACATTTAACAACTAATATTCTAGTAAAATATATTATGTGGATGACGAACAACCACCATCGTCATATCCTTCACATCCAAACCCATCATGATCATGTTTTTGGTCTGATTCAGATAACTTCTCCATCCAAGAGCGAACTGCAGACAAATCATCATTTCAGGACAACAAGTTTTCATTTCAAAGAAAAGATCAATATGATGACATACCTAGAATATCATGAGCTGTTAACTTTTGTGAAGAGTCAACACATAGCATCCACCGGTTAAACCCTTGGCATATGAAGCTATATAGTCTCATGGCTCTGCATAAAAGCTCAGATCTGTGAACATCTTTTTTAGTAGTAGCAAATATTACTAACAGCTAACAATACAATTAGTAGCTAAAATACGAGTTATATGCTACAAGAGATTTTCTACATGCTACAAGAGATTTTCAGTTATGATTTTAAATAACCATAACTGAGTAAACATATAATTGCATATTAATTATTACAACAAGAATCACTATAAATTAATTCAAAAGTTTTGTTCTTTGAAAAACAACATTTAGATTAATGTTAAACCATTGTTTATCTTTCTGAATCTTGATTCAAAAAAAAAATTCTACAAAAATTTAACAAGTAAATATAAAACCCAGATATATAAGAAAAAAAGGGAAAAGAGAAAAAATTTCAGTTTTAGAAATCTTACTCTTGCAGAAAGAAGATCATCAGCTTGAACTGTTCTGTTTTAATTTTGATATTAAATCAATTCACAATCTTTTTGGACTAGATTAGTTTCATCTGAGAATTTTCAAAAGAAAAAAAGTTTATGAGTGTTCAACTTGAAATTCTATCGAGCTTGACAAAAGTGAAGAAGTGATACTCAAATTTAGAGAAACGTATGGACATAGTTTCGATCAATGTGTAAAAGCTGAGACCACTGACACGTAACACAGAGCTCTGAACCATAAGGAAGAGTAGATACAGGGATAAAACGGGAAGAGAAATTGACTATTGAAGTTAAGGGCATAATGCAAATTATCGGTTAGTTTGGGTGCACTGTCACCAATTTCTCTTAAAGAAAAGGAAAATAGGAACTATGCGTAAACCTTGTTTGTACTACTAAATCATATGTAACTAATATTACCAATGTTAATCTGTAAGAACCATTTTTATAAACACAAAGGATTATGTTAGCTGAAATGAAAGGAAAAGAGGAATTATGCTAAAATAATATAGAATTTGATTGTACTATTAAATTATTTGTCACTTACATTACAAATACGCAACCTTTTTGGAAAAAAAAAATTTATGATAACATAGTCATGATGAGTACAAAACAAACAAAACAACCAGATCAAACACGAAAATTTATGATAACATTGTAATAAAAAGTGGGAAAACTCCGTGATAGACTAGAAGAAGAAAAACCTGATAAAAACAAAAATCTAGAAAAAAAATTCTTGAGATTATAACACAGGAGAAAGATGATATATACGATGAGAAGTTTCAAACTTAAAAACATTACATATAATACATAATTTTGTTGATAATATGAGTCATGTATTATTTTTAAAACATGTTTTAGTTCTTTTAGTGGCAAATTTTTAGTATATCATTTTATGACTAATTATATAGTGATATATATATATATATATATATATAATAATTCATTAAGAGTTTACCTTGGGATTGAGGGAGAGGTTCAATGAATTGGATCGTCATGCTTCTGCTTGGAAGAGGAGAAGAGTGAAAGTGAAACATAAATTCTCAAGATAAACAAAATACGTGTTTTATATATTGCAAAATCGCTTGAAGTTTTATATCGCGTGTTTTATATATTGCAAAACTTCAAGCAATATTTTTTTTTCAAAAAAGTTCGCTTGAAGTTTTGTTCTTGAGACAAGTAGTCTTTTCATAGAAGAACTAGTCATAAACCTTAATGCCACATGGCTCAATCTTCTTAACTTGTTAAGATCTATCAGTTGTGGATGAAAGGAGAGCAAAATATGTTTTTGATAGTGACTGCTTCTGTAATGTCTTTTGTTGTTTTTTCTTTTGCTTTATCTGCCTCGTTGTAGCGGACTAGACATACATTTAACTGTCACCCCTAGTTGTTAATGCACATATATGACTAACAATATTAAAAATACCTACGCAAATGTATGTTTTAGTGGAGGAAAATACATTTAACAACTAATATTCTAGTAAAATATATTATGTGGATGACGAACAACCACCATCGTCATATTCTTCACATCCAAACCATCATGATCATGTTTTTGGTCTGATTCAGATAACTTCTCCATCCAAGAGCGAACTGCAGACAAATCATCATTTCAAGACAACAAGTTTTCATTTCAAAGAAAAGATCGATATGATGACATACTTAGAATATCATCAGCTGTTAACTTTTGTGAAGAGTCAACACATAGCATCCACCGGTTAAACTCTTGGCATATGAAGCTATATAGTCTCATGGCTCTGCATAAAAGCTCATATCTATGAACATCTTTTTTAGTAGTAGCAAATATTACTAACAGCTAACAATACAATTAGTAGCTAAAATACGAGTTATATGCTACAAGAGATTTTCTACATGCTACAAGAGATTTTCAGTTATGATTTTAAATAACCATAACTGAGTAATCATATAATTGCATATTAATTATGACAACAAGAATCACTATAAATTATTTCAAAAGTTTTGTTCTTTGAAAAACAACATTTAGATTAATGTTAAACCATTGTTTATCTTTCTGAATCTTGATTCAAAAAAAATTCTAAAAAAATTTGACAAGTAAATATAAAACCCATATATATAAGGAAAAAAAGGGAAAAGAGAAAAAATTTCAGTTTTAGAAATCTTACTCTTGCAGAAAGAAGATCATCAGCTTGAACTGTTCTGTTTTAATTTTGATATTAAATCAATTCACAATCTTTTGGGACTAGATTAGTTTCATCTGAGAATTTTCAAAAGAAAAAAAAGTTATGAGTGCTCAACTTGAAATTCTATCGAGCTTGACAGAAGTGAAGAAGTGCTACTCAGATTTAGAGAAACGTATGGACATAGTTTCGACCAATGTGTAAAAACTGAGACCACTGACACGAAACACAGAGCTCTGAACCATAAGGAAGAGTAGATAGTAGGGATAAAACGGGAAGAGAAATTGACTATTGAAGTTAAGGGCATAATGCAAATTATCGGTTAGTTTGGGTGCACTGCCACCAATTTCTCTTAAAGAAAAGGGAAATAGGAACTGTGCGTAAACCTTGTTTGTACTACTAAATCATATGTAACTAACATTACCAATGTTAACCTGTAAGAACCATTTTTATAAACACAAAGGATTATGTTAGCTGAAATGAAAGGAAAAGAGGAATTATGCTAAAATAATATAGAATTTGATTGTACTACTAAATTATTTGTCACTTACATTACAAATACGCAACCTTTTTGGAAAAAAAAAATTTATGATAACATAGTCATGATGAGTACAAAACAAACAAAACAACCAGATCAAACACGAAAATTTATGATAACATTGTAATAAAAAGTGGGAAAACTCCGTGATAGACTAGAAGAAGAAAAACCTGATAAAAACAAAAATCTAGAAAAAAAATTCTTGAGATTATAACACAGGAGAAAGATGATATATACGATGAGAAGTTTCAAACTTAAAAACATTACATATAATACATAATTTTGTTGATAATATGAGTCATGTATTATTTTTAAAACATGTTTTAGTTCTTTTAGTGGCAAATTTTTAGTATATCATTTTATGACTAATTATATAGTGATATATATATATATATATATATATATATATAATAATAATTCATTAAGAGTTTACCTTGGGATTGAGGGAGAGGTTCAATGAATTGGATCGTCATGCTTCTGCTTGGAAGAGGAGAAGAGTGAAAGTGAAACATAAATTCTCAAGATAAACAAAATACGTGTTTTATATATTGCAAAATCGCTTGAAGTTTTATATCGCGTGTTTTATATATTGCAAAACTTCAAGCAATATTTTTTTTTCAAAAAAGTTCGCTTGA
The DNA here is from genome assembly GCF_000801105.2 of Raphanus sativus. Classification (NCBI taxonomy): domain Eukaryota; kingdom Viridiplantae; phylum Streptophyta; class Magnoliopsida; order Brassicales; family Brassicaceae; genus Raphanus; species Raphanus sativus. The sequence continues at coordinate 12,513,356 of NC_079519.1, forward strand.
AGTTTTGTTCTTGAGACAAGTAGTCTTTTCATAGAAGAACTAGTCATAAACCTTAATGCCACATGGCTCAATCTTCTTAACTTGTTAAGATCTATCAGTTGTGGATGAAAGGAGAGCAAAATATGTTTTTGATAGTGACTGCTTCTGTAATGTCTTTTGTTGTTTTTTCTTTTGCTTTATCTGCCTCGTTGTAGCGGACTAGACATACATTTAACTGTCACCCCTAGTTGTTAATGCACATATATGACTAACAATATTAAAAATACCTACGCAAATGTATGTTTTAGTGGAGGAAAATACATTTAACAACTAATATTCTAGTAAAATATATTATGTGGATGACGAACAACCACCATCGTCATATTCTTCACATCCAAACCATCATGATCATGTTTTTGGTCTGATTCAGATAACTTCTCCATCCAAGAGCGAACTGCAGACAAATCATCATTTCAAGACAACAAGTTTTCATTTCAAAGAAAAGATCGATATGATGACATACTTAGAATATCATCAGCTGTTAACTTTTGTGAAGAGTCAACACATAGCATCCACCGGTTAAACTCTTGGCATATGAAGCTATATAGTCTCATGGCTCTGCATAAAAGCTCATATCTATGAACATCTTTTTTAGTAGTAGCAAATATTACTAACAGCTAACAATACAATTAGTAGCTAAAATACGAGTTATATGCTACAAGAGATTTTCTACATGCTACAAGAGATTTTCAGTTATGATTTTAAATAACCATAACTGAGTAATCATATATTGCATATTAATTATGACAACAAGAATCACTATAAATTATTTCAAAAGTTTTGTTCTTTGAAAAACAACATTTAGATTAATGTTAAACCATTGTTTATCTTTCTGAATCTTGATTCAAAAAAAATTCTAAAAAAATTTGACAAGTAAATATAAAACCCATATATATAAGGAAAAAAAGGGAAAAGAGAAAAAATTTCAGTTTTAGAAATCTTACTCTTGCAGAAAGAAGATCATCAGCTTGAACTGTTCTGTTTTAATTTTGATATTAAATCAATTCACAATCTTTTGGGACTAGATTAGTTTCATCTGAGAATTTTCAAAAGAAAAAAAAGTTATGAGTGCTCAACTTGAAATTCTATCGAGCTTGACAGAAGTGAAGAAGTGCTACTCAGATTTAGAGAAACGTATGGACATAGTTTCGACCAATGTGTAAAAACTGAGACCACTGACACGAAACACAGAGCTCTGAACCATAAGGAAGAGTAGATAGTAGGGATAAAACGGGAAGAGAAATTGACTATTGAAGTTAAGGGCATAATGCAAATTATCGGTTAGTTTGGGTGCACTGCCACCAATTTCTCTTAAAGAAAAGGGAAATAGGAACTGTGCGTAAACCTTGTTTGTACTACTAAATCATATGTAACTAACATTACCAATGTTAACCTGTAAGAACCATTTTTATAAACACAAAGGATTATGTTAGCTGAAATGAAAGGAAAAGAGGAATTATGCTAAAATAATATAGAATTTGATTGTACTACTAAATTATTTGTCACTTACATTACAAATACGCAACCTTTTTGGAAAAAAAAATTTATGATAACATAGTCATGATGAGTACAAAACAAACAAAACAACCAGATCAAACACGAAAATTTATGATAACATTGTAATAAAAAGTGGGAAAACTCCGTGATAGACTAGAAGAAGAAAAACCTGATAAAAACAAAAATCTAGAAAAAAAATTCTTGAGATTATAACACAGGAGAAAGATGATATATACGATGAGAAGTTTCAAACTTAAAAACATTACATATAATACATAATTTTGTTGATAATATGAGTCATGTATTATTTTTAAAACATGTTTTAGTTCTTTTAGTGGCAAATTTTTAGTATATCATTTTATGACTAATTATATAGTGATATATATATATATATATATATATATATAATAATTCATTAAGAGTTTACCTTGGGATTGAGGGAGAGGTTCAATGAATTGGATCGTCATGCTTCTGCTTGGAAGAGGAGAAGAGTGAAAGTGAAACATAAATTCTCAAGATAAACAAAATACGTGTTTTATATATTGCAAAATCGCTTGAAGTTTTATATCGCGTGTTTTATATATTGCAAAACTTCAAGCAATATTTTTTTTTCAAAAAAGTTCGCTTGAAGTTTTGTTCTTGAGACAAGTAGTCTTTTCATAGAAGAACTAGTCATAAACCTTAATGCCACATGGCTCAATCTTCTTAACTTGTTAAGATCTATCAGTTGTGGATGAAAGGAGAGCAAAATATGTTTTTGATAGTGACTGCTTCTGTAATGTCTTTTGTTGTTTTTTCTTTTGCTTTATCTGCCTCGTTGTAGCGGACTAGACATACATTTAACTGTCACCCCTAGTTGTTAATGCACATATATGACTAACAATATTAAAAATACCTACGCAAATGTATGTTTTAGTGGAGGAAAATACATTTAACAACTAATATTCTAGTAAAATATATTATGTGGATGACGAACAACCACCATCGTCATATTCTTCACATCCAAACCATCATGATCATGTTTTTGGTCTGATTCAGATAACTTCTCCATCCAAGAGCGAACTGCAGACAAATCATCATTTCAAGACAACAAGTTTTCATTTCAAAGAAAAGATCGATATGATGACATACTTAGAATATCATCAGCTGTTAACTTTTGTGAAGAGTCAACACATAGCATCCACCGGTTAAACTCTTGGCATATGAAGCTATATAGTCTCATGGCTCTGCATAAAAGCTCATATCTATGAACATCTTTTTTAGTAGTAGCAAATATTACTAACAGCTAACAATACAATTAGTAGCTAAAATACGAGTTATATGCTACAAGAGATTTTCTACATGCTACAAGAGATTTTCAGTTATGATTTTAAATAACCATAACTGAGTAATCATATAATTGCATATTAATTATGACAACAAGAATCACTATAAATTATTTCAAAAGTTTTGTTCTTTGAAAAACAACATTTAGATTAATGTTAAACCATTGTTTATCTTTCTGAATCTTGATTCAAAAAAAAATTCTAAAAAAATTGACAAGTAAATATAAAACCCATATATATAAGGAAAAAAAGGGAAAAGAGAAAAAATTTCAGTTTTAGAAATCTTACTCTTGCAGAAAGAAGATCATCAGCTTGAACTGTTCTGTTTTAATTTTGATATTAAATCAATTCACAATCTTTTGGGACTAGATTAGTTTCATCTGAGAATTTTCAAAAGAAAAAAAAGTTATGAGTGCTCAACTTGAAATTCTATCGAGCTTGACAAAAGTGAAGAAGTGCTACTCAGATTTAGAGAAACGTATGGACATAGTTTCGACCAATGTGTAAAAACTGAGACCACTGACACGAAACACAGAGCTCTGAACCATAAGGAAGAGTAGATAGTAGGGATAAAACGGGAAGAGAAATTGACTATTGAAGTTAAGGGCATAATGCAAATTATCGGTTAGTTTGGGTGCACTGCCACCAATTTCTCTTAAAGAAAAGGGAAATAGGAACTGTGCGTAAACCTTGTTTGTACTACTAAATCATATGTAACTAACATTACCAATGTTAACCTGTAAGAACCATTTTTATAAACACAAAGGATTATGTTAGCTGAAATGAAAGGAAAAGAGGAATTATGCTAAAATAATATAGAATTTGATTGTACTACTAAATTATTTGTCACTTACATTACAAATATGCAACCTTTTTGGAAAAAAAAAGAAAATTTATGATAACATAGTCATGATGAGTACAAAACAAACAAAACAACCAGATCAAACACAAAAATTTATGATAACATTGTAATAAAAAGTGGCAAAACTCTATGATAGACTAGAAGAAGAAAAACCTGATAAAAACAAAAATCTAGAAAATAAATTCTTGAGATTATAACACAGGAGAAAATGATATATACGATGAGAAGTTTCAAACTTAAAAACATTACATATAATACATAATTTTGTTGATAATATGAGTCATGTATTATTTTTAAAACATGTTTTAGTTCTTGAGTGGCAAATTTTTAGTATATCATTTTATGACTAATTATATAGTGATATATATATATATATAATAATCATTAAGGGTTTACCTTGGGATTGAGGGAGAGGTTCAATGAATTGGATCATCATGCTTCTGCTTGGAAGAGGAGAAGAATGAAAGTGAAACATAAACTCTCAAAAGAAACGAAATACGTGTTTTATATATTGCAAAATCGCTTGAAGTTTTATATCGCATGTTTTATATATTGCAAAACTTCAAGCGATTTTTTTTTTCAAAAAAGTTCGCTTGAAGTTTTGTTCTTGAGACAAGTAGTTTTTTATAGAAGAACTAGTCACAAACCCTAATGCCACATGGCTCAATCTTCTTAACTTGTTAAGATCTATCAGTTGTGGATGAAAGGAGAGCAAAATACGTTTTTGATAGTGACTGCTTCTGTAATGTCTTTTGTTGTTTTCTCCTTTGCTTTATCTGCCTTTCCGTACAAATTTGCAGAACCAATTAATTCATTTGAGCGTTGAAACTCAGGACCCTTGTTAGGCTTAGTTGTTAGGCTTAGGTCTTAGGTTACGTAGAATCTTGATTGAATTAATCATTTAGATGATAAAATTTCGTTGCTAAAAAAAGATGATAAAATTTCATATATAAATATATATATATATATATATATATATATATATCATCTATAAGAAAAATGAGATATATATATATATATAAATTTTAAATTGTTCCTTTGATGCATAGTTGGAGCTAGCTGCCGTTCTCTGACAAATCCTAGCTCACCCTCGTGCAAGTGATTGTTACTAGACACAATCTCTAGTGTATCAATCAGATAAGAGTATGGAACTAAAACGAGCATTTGCAGATTTTGTGCTCTGCAATTTCAGAGTCCATCTAGATGCATAAACGACACTTACGTCGAACATGAACAGAAGCAGAGTTCTTCAAAAGAGTAGAACAAATGGAAAACATAACCAATATTGTGATAATAATCAACCTTATTGCAAAATAAAAACTAAAACAGTTACCATAACCTAGAATCACATAAAATCTAATTGCCTATCATTGTTCACAAAAAAGGAGGTGTATCCTTTGGCATATCTCGAAGCATTGATTCCGGTAGTGCATAGCTGAGTTCTAACTCATTTCCCGACCTATTTTATCTTAGTGAACCATCTGAACCATTTCGTCAAACTTCAACCCTTCCTTAATGGTAATAATCTACCTCATGCTCTTGCATTTACCATGAATTTCTATGATTTATTCATCTTTCACTCTCCTAAAACTCCAGCCAAATGCAACATGATTTTCCTAAAAAAAAAACAGAACTATAACAGAATAAAATAGGAGCAGAATTTTGAAAAACCTGATTCATGAATCACAAAACCTCTTAATGAAATGAGAGGAAGAATCTGTGAGAATTGAGAAAAAGGAAAAAAGTTTAGAAACAGAGATGATACAAGAAGGAGACGAGAAGAAGAGATGCGTTTAGAGTTTTTTCCTTTTATGTTTTTTAAAATAATAAAAACATTTAGATATATTAAAAATATATGGAAATATATTGTTTAGTTAGTTATATTAAAAAGATATTAAGTAGATTCTCTAACGACTCTTTTTAAAACAATTTTTTAAATATATATTTGGAATAAGAAATATTAAGATTGGGCAATTTGGTAAATTATTATATACATAAGTTTATTTAAATGCATTTTCCAAATTTTCCCTTGTATTTTATTTTTAGATGTTTAACTCACAAAAGTATTTTTTAATATTCGGTTAAATAAGGTAATTCGATATATTAGTTTGATTTGCATCTAATATGCATTTGATCTATTTGATCTGCATTTTATATTTGATCTGCGTTTTTATGATCTGCGTACCATTCAGAGGCATAATGTTCGTTCAACTTAGTGTATGAATGGTGAGGCAGTACAATAGCAGATGTCCTGCATATATTTTCTCCTGCATGTTTTTACCCATTCATGAGTTTGAATGAAGTGCATAATGAATGCAGTACAAATGCATGAAAAATTAGTGTACAGATTGATCTGCATTTAATCTTCAATCAACATTAAAAATGCAAAAGAAATTATAATATTAAAAAATTAAGAAAACTGCATGCAGAACAATTCATGTGATAGAAAACTGATCTGCAAGTGGTGAGTAAAAAAAAGGGCTGGTCAAACACAGGAGCCCAATGAAAGGCTTGTCTCTAATTTTTTTTAAACAATTACTTTTCTCCTTTACCTATTAATATTTTATATTAATTTATTTCCTTCATTCACGAAAATTCCTCTTTAAGTGTAATTTTTTTTTGTTTTTTATAAAGAATGTAAGATGAATTTTCTTATACAAATATTTCAAAAAATATATTATTTACATATATATATATTAAATATTATTAAATTTGATAAACACTTATATATATATAATTTACATATTTAAAAATAGAGATGGGCACGAATAGGATATCCTTTTAAAAAAAATATTTGTAATCTGATTTGTTTCGTCTGAATAATCAACTATTCATTCCGATTCGATCCGTAGCCATCATGATATTCGATGTCTCAGATATCCAGAAAATTGTGGATTTTTATCGGATATCCAATTAGATCCGTTATTTATATAAAAATAGAAAAATCAAAAAATAATATAAAAACATATAGTTTTCATGTAGAATGATTTTATACACATTATTGCTTGTCCAATATTAAAAATAATAATTATTTTAGCTAAATTATGAAAATCTTAATTTATCAGAAATAAGTTAAAATAAATATTTAATAATATTCAATAAAAATTAATTTATAATTATATTTGATATATTAGTATTTATACATAAAGTTAGTTTTATAATCATATATTCTAATCTTTTAATATTATATACATCTAAATATTTATAAATCTTGTATGAATATTTAGTTTATGTTCTATCTTTAGAATTTTAATATTTTTTAAACAAAAAAATTTAAAAATTATTTTTACGATCAGATCCGAATATCACGAATAGTACGATATTTAGATGGATATCTGAAAGCCAGAAATCCGAATCCGAAAACTAAATTCACCGATGCGACGAATCAGGATCCCGATTCGGTTACCTAAATTTCATGGATATCCGGATCTTGATTCATAAAAAAATTCATATAATTTTAAATTTCATTATATATATTAAAATGATGATATTTATTGTTAAATATAATAAGTTTCCTTTTGTTCAAATATTTGATTTCAATTAAAATAATTTCAATATTTATTTTAAATATATTATTTTATTAATTTAGCTCGATCTGCATTTGTTTTGTTTGATATGCATGTTCTGCATTTGTTCTGCGTGATCTGTTTGATCTGCATTTTTTGATCTGCTTTACCCATTCGAAGCCATGTTTTTTTGAAGTTACAAAAGAAAAAAGCAGGAGAACTGCATACTTTAATATTTTTCTACAGAAAAACAGTTCATCTGTTGGAAGTTTAACCCACATGTTTTTTATGCTGTTCGTTCCTTTTTTCTTTTTAACCAATATATTTATTTTTTTAAAATAAATTAATTTTAAAAATATTTATTAAAAAACGTAAAAATATATCCTATGTCTATAATTTTCTTCTTAAAATATCCTAGTAGACTCTATAAATTATTTTTTATTTCAACTTTTTATATTACTATGTTTGTATGTATTAGGTACAAAATAATTATACATAGTAAAATTTGTATAAGCGCCAGACGACAAGTTATGCAAGACTCCATCAACAGGAAATCCACATCCGACAAAGATGAGACCCACAACAAGACTTACTTGCAAAAGCAATCTACAAAAGGCATGAAAGAAAATATCTCCATCAATCACCTGTTCAAGACTGTCGGCACCACAAAAATGAGACACGTTTCAAGCATTATCATCTCAGTGTCGGCACCACATAAATGCAACACGTTTCAAGCACTATGCAAAGCACTATGCAAGCAGACTTCCGCTATATATACGAAGCCATATGCAACGTCGAGGGACACGAGCGATTTCCTTATCTCTCTAAAAGCTCTCCCCTCTCTCTAAAATCTTTAAAAAATTCTCTAAAGTTTTAAGTTTTCGATATCCCGCAATTTTGTAAACAAAACCTTGTATCTCAATTCAAAATCAATAAAAGTAAGTTTACGCATATTCTGTGTACTTTTAGAATTTTAATACGTATTAAAACTTTTCTTATCAAATAACATTAAAGTAGCAATAATTTAAACAATAAAGAAAGATAACAAGAAAATAAAATTAAATGGTATCATAATAATAAAAACATTTAGATATATTAAAAATATATGAAAATATATTGTTTAGTTAGGTATATTAAAAAGATATTAAGTAGATTCTCTAACGACTCTTTTTTTAAAACAATTTTTAAAAATATATATTTGGAATTAAGAAATATTAAGATTGGACATTTGGTAAATTATTGTATACACAAGTGTATTTTTCCAAAAACTAAAATAGATGGTGTATATTTCGAATTAGAATCTTATTTAAATGCATTTTCCAAATGTTCCCTTGTATTTTTGTTTTACATGTTTAACTCACAATTTTTTTTATATTCGGTTAAATAAGGTAATTCGATATATTAGTTTGATTTGCATCTAATATGCATTTGATCTGCATAATCTGCATTTGTTCTATTTGATCTGCATTTTATATTTGATCTGCATTTTTATGATCTGCGTACAATTTGGAGCCATAATGTTCGTTCAGCTTAGGGTTTGAATGGGGAGCAGGAGAAATTCAGAGAAAAAGCAGGGGAAATAATATGCAGTTTGTTCTGCAAATTAGTTCCCAATCAACACAAAAAATATAGATGAAATAATAATAATAAATAATAAATAAAACTGCATGCAGGATAGATTTGTGTGATAAAATATGATCCTGCAAGAACATGGAAAAAACGTGTGGACCAAGTGTAGGGGCCCAATCAATGCATTTTGTCTTTTAATTATCATTTTTTGAGTAACTGTTTTTTGTTTTTATTTTTATCTATAAATATTAAATACTACAAGTTTTTTTTTGTCGAAAATACTACAAGTTTATTTATTAAACTAGTTTATTTATTTTTCACAACAAAAAAAATCTATCTTATTAAAACAAAAAACATTGTATTGGACATAATTTTATTTTAAAGTTTTTTGTTAAATAAATTAAAAAAATGAATCAATTAAAATAACAGGTTGTTTTATTTATATTTCATAAATTAAGGTCATATCCTTTATTGAAGTAACATAATAATTTAATAATAGCCATTACATAAAATATATATATGTATAAAACATTATACATTGAAAATAACTATATTGTACAATAATATATGTATATATAATACATGGATATTTTGACTGCGGGTCCAAATCAAATTTAAAAATACTTATATAAATGCAAAACTATTTTTAAATATACAAAATTCTTATAAACAATTTATGGACTTATAAAGAATTTTAAGATAATTTGTATACAAATATATATATATATATACAATTTCATAATGACATATATACTTAATTTGGATATTCAAAATTTATGTTTTATTTATATAAACATATTATACACATTATGTTAAATTGTTAAATTAAGATTTGTTGTTACAATAACATATATAAAGTCGACAATATTAATTTGATAGCTGAACCAAATCGTAAGAAAGAACAAAAAAATGAATAAAGATACAAAAAAATAAGATCAAAACAAGAGTACTCTTTATAATTTTTGTAATTATACAGGATTTTAATATAGTTACAAATTTCACTATTAAATAATGATATTTATTTTTTATTTTTGTCAACATGATAGTTTTTATCTATTTATAGTAACTTCTATTTTTAAATATTTAAATTTTCGATAAATGTTTTTAACATTTATTTAATACAATAATTTATTAAATTAGTTTGATCTACATTTGTTCTACATAATATACATTTTTTATTAAATTAGTTGGATCTGCATATGTTCTGCATGATCAGCATGATCTGCATTTGTTATGCTTGATCTGCATTTGTTATGCTTGATCTGCATTTCTGTTTGATCTGCATTATTTGATCTGCGTTACCCATTCGAAGCCTTAGTGTATGAATGGGGAGGCAGTACAATAACAAATGTCCTGCATATATTTTCTCCTCCATATTTTTACTCATTCATGTTTTTTTGAAGTTACAAAAAAAAAACATGAGAACTGCATACTTTTATCTTTTTCTACAGAAAAACAGTTCATCTCCTCGAATTTAACCCACCTCTTTTTTCATGCTGTTTGTTCCACTTTTCTTTTTAACCAATATATATTTTTTCTACAATAAATTAATTTTGAAAATATTAAATTATCATTAATAATATAAATACTTATTATTTCTATACTTCAACAAAAAAATGTTGTGTTATATGCTTCATATATTGTACTAAAATTTAGTATATTTATATAATATTTAATAATGATTTTAAAATATAGCAGATTTAACTAATAACTTTATATCTTTGTATATTTTTTGGTTCACGTATAATACATGCATGTAAATAGAAAATGTGTAAAGTACATATACATATTTAACTATTTACTAAAATTAGAAAATGTGTAACATTTTAATTCATACATAGTATAAACAAAGAGTATATGTTAATAATTTCAAAAAAAAAATTTAGTATAAAAATATTTATTTAATTAGTTTAAAATAAACCTAAAATTAAATGTTTATATATGAGCATTTTTTAAAGAAAACAGTATACTATAAGTATTATTAAAAATAATAATTATTTTGAAAATTAGTTTGATTTGTATTAATTAACTAAATATTGACACTATTCTTTCTAACAACTTTTGTATATATATATATATATATATATATAATTATGAATGTAATTATTACTAATTTTACATATATTTATGAGCAATATTAAACGTATAGTGAATGAGATGAAAACCATTAAATTTGGTCTAGTTAAGCTAAAGATTCATAGTCCACAACAGAATATAAAACTCTGTATGTAGGGAGGTTAAGACTCAGTTACTAATGAATCAACCAAAAGTCGTTGTCCCATCTTCAGTTTCCAGGATCACGCTTCCACCAAAATAAATGTCATCTTTGCGCCACAAAGCGTTGATCTGACATTTAGGCCTAGGATGTGGTGCTTGGGAGGGTGGAAGAGATCCTTCCTCCCTCAGAAATCTCATCATATAATCAGACGATGTGATCTGAATGATTTCTAAATGGGAAATATCTTTCTTTCTGAAGGATTTTTCATTTTGTGATTTCCAAAGATACCACAAGATCCATGGCGCATTTGAGAGGATCAACACTGAAACACCTTGATTTTTGGCACGCTAAAATAGATGATTGAGATTACTATAAATCGAGGTGTTCAGGAAAGCACCCCAAGAGTAAGGTACATTATATTAAGCCTAAGCTTGGACACAGGACGAGTATTAAAATCATATGGTTAATAGTTTTCTTGTCAGATCTACACCTAGGGCAATTTCTATCAGTGCTGTAACGACGATCTGAAAGGCAGCTGCATACTGGAATACAATCTGATAGATCATGTCACATGAAATGATTGATCTTCCTCGAAGTTTTAATCGACAGCACCTTAGAATTCAAACTATTGGTGCAAGGTTCTAATATCTTGGGGACCTCCTTTGATGCCTCTAAATTTATTTTTAAAAAAGTGTCTTGATTTTACCCAATTTTGTATGTCTTCGACAGTCTACGAGTTTGGTATCAGGCTACAATTCAGTGGAATGTCTTCTGGAATTGCTAGATATCGCAAGGAATTAATTCCTTTTCTCTCGGGAGTGGGTCAATCAGATTGCTGACACATAAATTATCGTAAATTATGATGCCGAGGGGGGGGGGGGACAGCCAATTCCACCATAAAATTAGTTCTTTCATTGTTTTCATATATAAACGTTCGAGTCCTAAAATATCACACGAACTAATGAAAATTTAAATTTCCTACACAAAATATTTCAATGCGGTTAATTTTTACATAACCGGAACTAATTTCGGTTTAATTGTTGTCCATTGCTGACATGGCTTGACTATTATTGACATGGTTTTCTAAACATGAAACCGTTTTAATTTGGTTTAGAAGTCTATATCGATGTTGCTAAAAAAAAGAAGTCTATATCAATATCAGTGAAACTACGTCGTTTTGACATTTATTAAAAGCGCAACAAATTTTTGTTTGAGCTGGTTCGAACCATCAACCAGGGTGACGATAATTTTCAACTCAACCATTGAGCCACTTGCATTTTAATCTATGCAATACATCATCTTAGTACTAAATTGTACGGTACCAAAGTCAACTGTAAAATAAAATTGAATAGAATATGAATAATATTATTGTGATGTGTTTAATATGAGAATACAAAATGCATATATATATATATATATATATATATATATATATATTGCTAACGTTAACATAATGTTAACGATAGATAATGTTAACTTTTCTAAACACTTAATGTAAACTAGATTTTGACCCGCGCAGATGTTTTTTTAATAAATTGTTTTTTCTATCTATGTTTTTATTAATAAAATAGCATTTTCAACATTTCAATCTTATATATATAAAAGATGTACATAATTAATATTTGTTTAGGGTGTCGATTTTTTAAATGGTTTATGGATTTTAGTTGTTTTTTAGTTTTTGGATTTTAGATTTTGATTTTTAATTTTTGGATTTTAATTTAAAGATTGACATAATACGACAAAATGATGTAAAAAAAAATTATGTAAATATAAATGAAAAAGTGGTTTTGCATTAGCTTTTAGTTTATATATAAAAAACATGAATGGTTGTATTAGAGTTAATCTTTTTGTGATTTTAAAATTAAAATTTAAATATAAAATATTATTAGCATGAATAGTGGTATAAAACTGCATATACAAAATAAAACTATAACTGTAAAACTATATAAATGCAGAAATTTGATCATGGACATGGGATTATATTTTTTTTTAAAACATAAATAGTAATGTTTTTTTGAGTTTAGAATATAATTGTGACTATTAATAATTTTCTTTAAAAATCAAATATATTTTTATTTATTTTAATGTTTACGATAAACATTCTTATTTTTATATGTTATAGTTTACGGTTTATATTATTAATATATTTATACTTTGTAAAAATTCCGTATATAAATAATTAATATGTTAATACAAATATATCTATGTATATATATAAGTGATATGTTAGTGCTATATATGTATATAAATTGGGCCATACTCATTCATAAAAAAAACAAATTTTAATTTGGGCCATAGTATTATCAGTTAGAAGACATTAGCCCATTAGATTTCTGTTTTTTTTTTTCTCCGGGAAACAAACGACCCTTCCTGCTCAGAAAAAAAAAATTGATCGTTTCTTTCTGAACAGAGGCTATCTCTGTCCTCAACCTCCTCTCTATTTACCACAACTCCAGACATAAAGACCAAACAGTGGAAGCGAATCAACTAAGCAAGATCTTGAGTCAATAACACTTAAGGTTTGTAGTTGGTTTATTTTCTTTATTTTGTGATCGTTTTTTCTGGTGATTTTAGGGTTTTGTTTTCTTACATAGGAAATTGATATAAATCATGTAAATCAGCACCAGTATGTATGATATATACCAAAATCCGAAGAAGATAAAACTAATCTCTTTATTTGGGTCATGGAGAATGTAGATCCGAGTGAAGGTGAAGGATCGTCGTCGTTTCCGGAGCTGGCGAGTGTGATTCAGAATTTAGCAGAGGTGTACGGGAGGATCAAAGGTTCAAAGCAAAGGATGGTGAAACAGAGGAAGGGAGATGCAAAGGGGCTTGAGTTGCAACAAATAAACATGTCGGTGGATATGAGATGGAGCTTCAAAGATCGAAGCTTGGCTAACGTATAGCTGCTGCCAAAGCTAAAGACCAATTGTGTATAAGGTAAAGTTTTCGTTTTTATGTGATTTTTAAGATTGAAACTTTATGTTAGCTTGTGAGGTTTCAGATTGTTGATTTGGAACCATAGTGTTTTTTTTTGTAAACTAAACCATAGTTTCTTAAATTTACTCTTTATTATATATTTACGTGTTCATCATATGATTATGAGTTCCTGAAGTGAAGAACAAACATATATAATTCAATCAGAATCGACATATAAAGGTAACTTTATTTATTCACATCAGTCAGTGAAGAAAAGTGGAGAGATGTTAGAATGCGACAGATATGAAGTGGCTAGAGATTGAAACTGTCTGAATATAATCTTGTTTAAATGGCTCCATCCAATTTAGTTCAAAGTTAGATAATCAATTCTACTAACACGGGTATTCATATTGTGTGACTCAGATGAGGAGGTGATGCACAGAAAAGCTTAGGTTTTGGTAGAAGGACAGAAGATGAGAACCATCAGTTCAGAATAATAGCAAAGAAACAAAAAAATGGTAAGTAATTGTTTTGACAAAAATATTGGTTGTATGCGTACATATCGTTTTGCTATATTGTTTTGATAATTTATAGAATAAATTATATACTGATATCAGCTTTTAAACTGTCTTACTGAGCTATTGGACGTTCTGAAAACCAAGCTTTCGGAATCAAGGTGCAAATGTAAACGTCAACATTGCGGAAGAAAATAAACATCACTCCGGTTAGTAATCACTTATCTATCCTAAATCATTTATAAGATTAAACAATGTAGGACAGTTTAGAAGTAGTTATAAGATCAAAATAACTCTGCCTTAGATATACTTGTTACTTCGTCTGGTTTGACTGATTTATGGATATCTAATCAGCCATGTGAGTTTTTTGCAACTCGCATGGATCTTATTACCCTACAAAGAAACAGATGAAAAGTTAGATTATAGTTAGAAAGCAATATATAGAATTTTCAGAAGTTTAGAAATAAAAGTAACCATTGGATCCTTTAGAACCAACTCGAAGGTCTCCCAACCAAACGATGTGTTTTGCTTATATGAATGTAAGCATTTTACTTGGACTTGCCAATTATTCTTGAAAGGTTTGACTGTAACATCCCGAGTAGTGATATGTGAAAAGGCTTAAGAGAATTGATTTGACTACCTATGTCACCAAAGTTGACTTACCTTTTCCGTCATACATTCGTTTAGAACTCCAGAGTTAAGCGTGTTTGAGCTGGAGTAGTGGAAGGATGGGTGACCTATCGGGAAGTGATTCGCGATACCGTGTAAGTGAGGCCAAAGCACGGAGAAAGGCCGGGTGGTGATTGCAGGGTCAGTAAACAATGATCTCGAGTCTTGGAGAATTAACGACCGACCGTTGGATGAGATGGGGCCCACGGGCCGAGAGAGTGGGCGTGGGTGGCCCATTAGCCGTGGGCGGTCGGGGTGTTACAAGTGGTATCAGAGCTGGTTAGCCGTCTCACTTATGATCTGAGAGGCGTCTTGAGACCTGCCGTGGGGCGCAACGAGGGCGTTGCGTTTTTTGAGAGGGGGTGAATTGTAACATCCCGAGTTGTGATATGTGAAAAAGCTTAAGAGAATTGATTTGGCTATCTATGTCACCAAAGTTGACTTACCTTTTCCGTTACACATTCGTTTAGAATTCCAGAGTTAAGCGTGTTTGAGCTGGAGTAGTGGAAGGATGGGTGACCTATCGAGAAGTGATTCGCGATACCGTGTAAGTGAGGCCAAAGCACGGGAAAGGTCGGGTGGTGATTGCAGGGTCAGTAAACAATGATTTCGAGTCTTAGAAAATTAACGACCGACCGTCAGATGGAATGGGGCCCACGGGCTGAGAGAGTGGACGTGGGTGGTTCATTAGCCGTGGGCGGTCGGGGCGTTACATTGACTTTTGTGAGTGGACAGAACTGATCGCTAAAGACATGTTTAGATTGAGGAAGGTTTGATTTTACGTTTGATGCAACTTAATAGACGTATTTATAGGTACTTATGAAAAGGTACATTAAATGGCAGATATTAAGTAAATATTTTTTTAGGTGTGATTCGAAAGTTAGATATCGGCATATACTTTTTACAATTATTAATTATACATTCCTTGTTTGGTTTAATCATGATAAAAAGAGGATATTTTATAATAAAGATTAGGTAAACGTGATTTGCAAGTTTGATTTTAAGAATATTCCGATTTTGTTAGTTAATGATATCTTTTGTGATAGTAAGATCTTTGAAATATGGTTAAAAAAATTGAATGCGATATAGTTTAGGAATTACTAAATTTATTGGTTAGAATTGTTCTATAATATTGTTTGATATAGTCAATTTTTTTATTCTTGCGTGTATGTAGGTAACAATTTTAGAATAAGTTATTTTGGAAACTAATAAATGATATTTAGATTTAAGTGCTTATAATTATTTATATATTTATTTTCAGTTTGACCAGCAAGGCAAAAGGAAGCGGGAAGGGAGAGTTGCCTTTAATTCAAATTGGGCTATGTCGGTTTATTTTAAATTGGGAATGCACCGGTTTAGTAAAGTAAATAAACAAAATCGATGTGTCTTGAAGTTAATGAAACGGCAGAGTATAAGGGCAATGGCATCAGATTGTAAATATGAATGACTAAAGCCTTGAAATGGTTCTGTAATTATCACAACAATTGAATGGTTTAAGTTCATCGTGTCGGTTCAATTCAAATACAAAACACAATGTTTTAACATCAGTGGCATTATTTGTAATATTTGTGCAACTTTAAGGGGTAAATACAATTTGTACTTCCCCTTTAATAGTTTAAAAGTTTAGATATGTTAAGAATATCTTGAGACTAACTTACTCTTCAAGTTTTTCCTTTTAGTCTTGAGGGTCTTCATGGGTTTTACATGCTTCACAATCTTGGTCCGTAAAATACATATTTTATGGTCCAATATATCTCTAGTACTCCCCGCACGACTAACATGGGATGCAACACGCAAATCTGCAATCACAAAAAAGACTATATATGTCGTGGACACTATGTCCAAGAAAACAAAAATCAGTAGGTTTCTCCGGGAATAGACTTCAACTTCGACAATGGGGATGAAAAATTCAGCTCTTTTTTGGTCTAAACAATAGGAATACATCCTGTGAGCGCAACTGCAGTTCCGGAAAAAACAAATATCGTCCTTATCTCGGACAGTCCGTAACTAGGACTAACAAATTGACATAAAAACTCGAGTGTTCTACTAAAACTCATTTTTAATGGTTAAACTATAACCAATAAATTCCAAACTATGGAATAACAAAAAACATCTTAAAAAATTCTAAGCTATTGAAAATCTTAGATAACAATAACCCATGTGAAACCACAAACCCTTAGCAATACTAAAACCCTCTAAATTCTTTTGCACCAACCAACACTGTAGCTCATATATTAAAACCAAATCATTAATAATAAAAAAAGCCTCACGTCTAATGAAATTGGACGTACCCAACCACTAACATTTTTTTTCTTTTTTTACCTTAATAATAATTAAAAAAAATCAAACCCTAATAACTTATGTTAAAGCAAAAACACGTGAATCTTAAGACCAAATTCACGTGAATCAACATCGTCGTCGCCCGGATCATCTTCACCATCTTCATTGTCAACACCACCGATGGCCTTAATCATCAAATTCTAAAACTTGCGAAAGCTCTAATTTTGATCTCTAATAAATCGACTGCTCTGATACCATGTAAAAATCGGGTTTACTATAGGCTTCCAACCTAAAAACAATTGGTGATTAGTGGATTCGCACTAACCTTTTATATAGTAGTTACTGTCTCTTAGAATTCCCGATGTGGGATATATATCCGTAATACCCCTCCTCGAGATGATGGCTCTTATCGGCCAGAAATCTCGGAATTTTAAGACAGTTTTACTCGGTCGAACGAGTTAATTACGACCTATATATCCGGTCGGGAAGGATTAATATTAATTAAGAGTTTAAAGTATTTAGGATTTGGACTCTGATTTTGTGTTGTGTTGTGTTTAACTCGGGTTAAGGGTTAATATTAATCAGGGGTTTATGGTACCCGTAAGATACATAGGACCAATTTACCCGGTCTGTAAAATAAAATTGAATAGAATATGAATAATATTATTGTGTTGTGTTTAATATAAGAATACAAAATGCATATATATATTGCTAACGTTAAAATAATCTTAACAATAGATAATGTTAACTTTCCTAAACATTTAATGTAAATATGTTAAGAATATATTGAGACTAACTTACTCTTCAAGTTTTTTCCTTTTAGTTTTGAGGGTCTTCATGGGTTTTACAGGCTTCACAATTTTGGTCCGTAAAATACATATTTTCTGGTCCAATATATCTCTAATATCAACCCATTACTATATCTTCTTCGTCTCTTGAAATTTTTACACATGTTCGAACTGATTTTTATGCAAACATTGATCTCTAGACACAGTCACATATTCAAACATTATTGAATTCCACTGAAAACGGGTAAGATCGAAGAAGCACTTGAGATGTTTAATAGGAAAAGCTATATTATAATCACATAACTGGTGCACTCTGTAAGAAAGAATTGTTTGAAGCAACCATGAAAGTTATTATGAGCTGTGTGAACATTTGTTTTCGGTTGCAGAAGCAAGAGGAAGATGAGAGAAATGGGTTAATTTTCAATTTGCATTAAGTATTATTACGTGGTTCAATTGATATCATATGTGGCTTAATGGTTGAGGTCAATATTTTGGTTTACCAAATGCCACTTATTATGTTTTTAGTAAGAATCAAAATGATTTAGTTTCACCGATTTGAATTAAAATAATATAATCTAATACAATAAAGTAGAAGAATCTGCCTCTTAGGCTATCCACGATATCTTTGTGAGAGGGGCAAATGGTGACACCTGTCGCAACCACACTGGATTATGGATATCACGTGTTAAGCCTACTCTCGGCGTCGTAGGATTTGCGTCAACTACACGCGCGTTGTTGTATGCAATTTGTGGCCGTCAATGGCATTCAATCAACCGCTGCACAGCTTTAACATCATCGACGAATCCAGACATATAAATAAGGATCGTCTATCAGATTTATCAGCTTCTCCCTTGGCATCACTAGAATCCTTAGAAACCCTGCCTTCTCTCCGTATAGTTTACCAAAGCTCTCTCTCCTCCGCCTCCATGTTCCTTTCGTCCCTCGGTTTCTTGCCTTTCGCGATGCTCTGTTTTCATTTGCTTTACTAAGTGTCTTAGATTGAAAGATTGTATTTTTATCATGTTACAGAGTCCGGTTCTGTTGCAGATTCTTCAGAAGATGAGGGGTGATCATCATCCTTTCTATGTGTTGTGGGTTTTGGGTTGCTTTTACTGTTTGTTTGTTTGTGAACGTGACTCTCTTTGCTCTTTGTAAGGTACTGATGGTGGAGGGAATATGATAATTCTTCCACGAGGTATGCTTAACACACAAGCTTTCTTTTGATGTATCTCAAATCTTAAAACTCTTTTGGATTTGGTCAACGTCATGCGGGTGCCATGTTGAGCTAGCAGTGCCAGATGAGACTTCTTATAAATGTTAAGAGACATTTTACAGACCATATAACAATATGGGGACATCAATGTAACATCAAACACTAATGAAGTTCTCGGTGCTCACGTTTGTGCGGATCATTTACCAGATATAATCCAGGTTTCACTATCAAAATGGTCTTATCTTTCAATATGGTAGAGATATGGAGTTGCAGTAAAAGCATAAGTAGCTGACTCAGTTAGTGTAGGTGACTTTTTTCTAATCCTAATAGTACTGAAATAGAGCGCAAGTTAGACAAGGGAGGAGCTAAACAGAGTCAACTCAGAGAACAAGAAGCTAACAGAGATGCTGGCAACAGTCTACGAGAACTACTACGCATGACATCATCATCTGGAGAAGCTATAGAGTCGAAGTAGCTATGAAATAGATATGATCGAACAGATAAAAGGGAATAAAACAAGATCCATAGGAGTTCTCAGGGCTTCCTAATGGAATCAGTGGTAGAAAAATTGTGAACAACTCCAGCAGCCAAGATCATCATCAGCGGCAGCAACATGAGCAGAAAAAAATAGCTTCTTTCATGCAAAAGACCAGTCACTGACTCACTGATAGCTTCAACAAAGCAAAGGTTTCAACAGTATTTTTGCCTGCTGATAGAGCTTGGTAAGTGTTATGTGGTATTGATGTTTATGTTCTTATCCTCTACATGTAACTCTTGCTTACGATTCTAACTGCTATATTTACCCAACTATACTTTTAAAATTGTCAGACATCCTAGGTGATCAGCTCAGTGTAATCAGGAGCATTATCAACGATGGCACGACTCACAGGACAGAGCGTGTCATAGCAACTCTTATGTATAGAAAGGTACTTTGTACAGTTTAATCTCCAGTCGGTTTTGATCTTCTACAACTTTATATTTCACCGTCCCTCTCTTTAAGCTTGATGACATTGCAGTTTACAGGGATATAACTGTGTGTTAGTTTGTTTGGTGGTTTGGCTTTTGCATTTCATAATAACATTAGATTTCTCTCCATCTTTCTTTCTAATTTTGAACCGTATGAGACAACGTAAACGAACAAACCCCAATTAAATACAAAAAATGCAACCAGAACTTAAATTTGATTTTTCTATTTTTTTCAGGTTCATCTACTCCTGAAAACAGCTAGCTTTTGACAAGACGGCAAAATACTACAAACCAGACTGCAGGTTCATCTAAGCTTCTTCAAGACTAGAATATAGAAACACACACCGTTTCTGAAAAGTACTTTATTCTTATTCAAATATGTGAACGTAGACCAACCAATTCCTTTCATCCTGCCAGTACGTATAAATATTTTGCAAAATGTTGATAACTACATTTTTCTCATTTTAATAAGATTTCAATAAGGGTGCCTACTTGATTTTAGTAGACCAACATTTTCCTTCATCCTGCCAGTACATATAAATATTTTGCAAAATGTTGTTAAAGACATTCTCCTCATTTAGTAAGATTTTGATAAGGGTTTTTACTTAATTTTATGCTTAATCAACGTTATGTTTTCAAAGAAGATGTTACGTATGTATAACTTTTGAACCATGACAATAGTTGGTTTGTTGTTATAGATATTATTAAAACTGCATACTCAATAAATGTATTTGTTCTTTATTTTTTAAAACTGAACAGACTTGCATTTGTTTTTTCAATCAATCACTCGGGCAAAACTTTAGACATCCCAGTTGAAGTTCAAAAAACTAACAAATTTAGCCTACTCAAAGTATATAGTACTCTTTCAAAGTCTTCAATATATATGTTTAAAATACTTTCTTAATACATTTCAAGATTAAAAGTAAACAATATAAAATAACTGACATCACTATCATTACAATTTTTCTACTTTGTTATGACTATTAATTTTTTCTATTTTTATTGAATCTATCAGTCACAACCACTTATGCTCATCTACATTGACCTAAACAACTTAATCACTATCAAATGGATCATAAAAATACCATTCTTTTTCAACATAGATTCATCTTCATAATTTTGAACATATTTTCTTTACTAAAACTATAAAATAAATTGTAAATTCATTTAAGAATAAAACACATGAACCCGGCACGTAGCGCCGGAAGACCACTAGTAAGATATATTTTAAACCAAATTACACTGGTTTCTTTCGTGACAAGCCACGTCAGTAATAATCAAGCTACATCACTAATAGTCAACAATTAAACCAAATTACACTGGTACTTGCTGAGTGGACAGTAGATATGAAGGAAGCTGATCAGTGGGGGTACTTGGTGGTTATTAAGAAGGGTTCAATGGAATCAACTGTCTCGAGTCTTGCTGTGTATGTTGAGCAAGTTGTAGCTGAGTTCTATGCGGGGCTGCCTAGTACTAAGGCCGAAGCAGATGTTGATGAAGTGGTTGTCTCAGTGAGAGGACAAGCGTACAAGTTCTCACCTGCTCTCATCAACAATGCCATAGATTGGGAACCACTTACTGAGAAAGAAGAGGAGGAAGAGGCAGCTATGGATGATGTCTCAGTAACTGAGTTGGCTTCGTTCATCACCGGAGATACGAGGACAGAATGGGAAGGTCTCACTACAGCGGATCTTACTCCGTGCTATGGTGCTTTAATGATCATAGCTGCATACAACTGGATCCCCTCTACTCACAAGACGTATGTCTCACTTGAGAGGGCAAGGCTGATCTACAAGATGGCTCATGGAGTCCGTGTTGATTTGGGCAAGATGATGTTCAGACATATTCTTCATCTTGGAGTGATTCAGGTCAATGATGCACGTTGGTTGATCTTCCCTCGCTTGATCATGGCACTTCTTCAAAGCCAGCATATGGTCCCATCTTACCCCAGTGACAAGCTTCAACGTCCGGTTCCTTAAGGATAAACGAGTGGGTGAGATCTGTGAGCAGCGACTAGCTAAAGGAAAGACACCATCTAAAGCTGAACCAAAGAGAAGCTCTGCTAGGACAACACGTCAGTCGTCTCCTACTCTGATTCCTGCTCCACGAACTGCTACACCAAGCTCCAGAACTGCACCACGTCGCATATCTGTTTATGAGCTTGGATCAGTTGCCATCCCTCAAGGACCACTCAACCGGGTTGATCTGCAAGTGGCACTACAGGACACGACTCGAGCCCTTCAAGCGTTAGCTGAGATAGTTCAGGATCTTCAGAGCACTGTAGCAGGTTAGTATCTCTCTCCTTCTGAATATTTGATGTATTTTCTTGGTGTTTTTAATCCGTGTGCTCACAAGCAGGGGGAGAAGAAGAAGACTGAGATGAAGAAGACCAAGATTGTGGGGGAGCTGTGTTTCGTTTGCTTTGTTTTTATGTCTATGTTATTTCAATTGCACCACTTGTTGCAATTCTTTGTTATCCATGTTTTTCAGACTGGCTACGATTATGGGGGAGCATTTGCATATGCTATCTTTAGATAATATGTATTGATTTGCTTGAACCCGGTTTTAGGATAATATAAGTATGTTTTTGATTGACTTGATTTGGTTGAAATAACGTTTGGACATATATACTTGTGTTGGCTTATGTGGTTTGCTCTTGTCTTCTATCTCAGGTACTTGTGAGACGACGAATTAAAAAGGGGGAGATTGAAGGTGTATGCAAAGACGATGCTGTAGCAGAGCTGAAGTAGTTCATGAAGTGTGCCATGAACTACTACATCAGAGATGCGGTTCGTGAGAAGCACGTGTCAAGACCGATGCATTAAAAGAAGATTTAATGAAGAGGGACATTAAAGGAAGACTTGAAGAAGAAGCAATCGATCTAAAGAGAAAAGGAATATTGGCTTATTCGCTGAAGTAGAAGAAATGGAAAGTTTCCATTGGGTAGATAGATTAGATCTACGGCTTCCTCAAGATATATAAAAGGGAGTCGTGGCACTGTGTTGCCGGTTAACACACAGAGAGAGATTTTAGCAATAGAGAGTTCTGTACGTCCTAAGAAGGAGAAGCAAAGCATCTAGGGGTTAAGGGCTTAGGTGGTTCAGAGTCTGTTTTAGATCTCTGAACGGTTGAGACTAGCAAACAAGTCGAGGTTTATCTTGAGCTTGTTTGATTTATTGCTTTTAAGAAGAACGTGTATGAGCTTTTGAAAGAATAAATATAGTCGTATTTCTTGGATTTGAATAACCATGTACTACTGTGTGTTCTACATCGCATAGCTCGCTTATCTTATATTAACACATTAGTATATATATATAAAGTCATGCTTAACAAAAGGTTGATCTAATGATGATGGCTGGCCGCACTTTACAACCGAGACGTAAAAGTCATAAGAAGAAAATAGTTTTCTTCTTATGCAAGCAACAAAGAGTTCATTAGGGTATTTTGAGATTTGATCTCAACGGCACTGGCATCCCGATCTAATCCAGTTTGTGTGCGTGTGGATATCGATAGAGGCCGACGTTTGGAATGCTTGAAATCTTGACTTGGTTTGTTTATCTTTCTGCTGCAAATAACCAGGTGTATTCAAAATCCTAAGATCTAGAATTAATTTCAGTATTGACTTGAGATTCTATGCATATGAATTAATAAGTTGATTTATAAGTTGTTATAAATCGGTATGAAATTCCAACAGAAGTCACTTTGGTGACCTCTTTTAAAGACGTGTGCTAGGAAAGAGAAGATATATTAAATTAATTGTCAATTAATGTTGGTTCACAAGGAATGCTGAGATTAAATTTTCTGAAATCTTGAAATCCTTGGCTGCCTTCTCTTGAGGTAATCAAAGTTTCTTCTAGAGATACAGTGGAGATTCTCTGTTTCGTACTCCATCAAAGCATGAGATTACATTCGTAAGTCTCTAGATAATATCTTATGGTAGTAGAAAACATGAAATTATGTAAATTAAAAAGAAAAATTATCAAAATAACATTCATTAAATAGTAAAAACCAACACCCTTTTAAATAAATAGTCTTAAGAATATAAATAATTATGAACCTTTTTGAATACTAAATCCTATATCTAAAACAATAATCCCACCAATAATCTGAATCCTAGGGGGTTAATGGTAAATGTTTGCCTTTTATTTTTGGCTTTAGAATATTAGCTATAGAAATCCTACTATATATTAATTGAAAAGTCATTTAAGTGATTTACGGTTACGTGTCTATCGTTAGTGAACTCTTAAAAGATTGTTATAATTTGATTGGTCGATGATTTTTAATTTTTATTCAATTTAATTAGATCTAAAAAAAGGTAAGTCTATAACCAATTAATATCACTTGCCAAATAATATACATAATATTACAAATAATGATTTATGGTAACTAATTTTTGAAATTATATAAAGAGTATTATGTTGATCAATTTTTATATTTATAAAATACATAAAATAATAAATGACAAACAATTTATATAAATCAACATAATGACTTTATATTCTTATTTAAAACATTATATTTGTATATGAATTATTATAATAACTATTAACGTCTTTTAGTTTCATATATGCTTTACAAATTAGTTATAAAATTATAATATATTTATAAAATTGTTTATCTTGGCTTATCATATATTTTAAATTATTATAAGAGGTTGTGAGTCATTTATATAAGCTTACAAATTAATTTATAAAATCTATTCTTAAACACCATCCTACTATCCCACTATATATTAGTTAAAAAGTCACTTAAGTGATTTTATTTGTTTGTCAATCATAGGTAAATTCTTATAAATTTTTATATTTTATTGGTCATTGATTTTTTAATTTTATTATATCTAAAAAAGAAAAGATAAGTCAATAATCAAGTAATATCACTTGCAAAGTAATCTACATAACAATACAAATAATTATTGTTTATTGTAGCTAACTACTGAAACTATAGAAAGAGTAATAATGTAATCAATTTATATATGTATATATAAACTACATAAAATAATAAACAAAAAAATATTATAATTTATATAATGCTTTCATATTCATATATAAAGCCTTAAATTTGTATATAGAGTATTATAATAACTATTAATGTCTAAAATAGTTTATACATGTTTTATAAATTATTTATAAAATTACAAATACATTTTTAAATTATTTATCACGGCTTATCATTTGTTTTAAATTATTATAAGAGGTTGTAACTCATTTATAAAAGCTTATATATTACTTTATAAAATCTATTTTGAAATTTCATTGTATTAATTGCGAACTCACTTAATTGATTTTTGTTTAGGTATCTATGAATTTAAGAAAAATTATTATAATTTGATTTGTTAATGGAATTTCTATTTTTATTTATTTTATGAGTAAGAAAATCAGTTCTAGAATCAATTTGTATGAATATCCAAACGATCTAAATATCTTCCATAAAATAATTTATGGTAATTAAATATGTGATTTATATAAAAAGTATACAATGCTCATAAAATTATTTTTAGTAATCAATTATTTATAAACTATATAATATATTTCAGAAGTAATTTATAGAATTGATATAGTAGTTTTATATTCCTATATAATTAGATATGAATATGTAGAGAATGTGTAACAATTATATTGTTTAACTTTTAATCTTATTAAAGACATAAAACTTTTGCTACAAATTATTTAAAAATTTCAAAACTATATACCTTCAAAACTTAAGTAATTTTATTAGAAACTGAATTAGGAATATTATATATAACTTATTTTACAAATTTTAAATACAAAATATCAACAAATATTTAAAATAGTCATATTCATTTTTTCAAATTCATTTTTCTTAGAAATGTTTTTAACAGAAAACATGTATTCGATTTTTGAAGATTAAAACATAATTTAATTTGACAAATTATAATAAATATATTGTTATAAAACATTCAAATCCGCAAAATTACGGACATCCACCTAGTATAAAATTATTTGCTGTAACAATTGATTTTGATTGTTTTTTTGCTCTATAAATAAAGTTCTCTACGATCTTTTTTTTTAATTTTCCAGAATTTTTTTTGCTATAATCTTTTTTTTAAAAAAAAGAAAGTATAATTGGTTAACATATATAGTTTTAAACTAAATTTTGGTTTTTTAGCACTAGAATATATCTGTTTTTACTCTTTAGTAACAATTTTTGTCTTTTTTTTTGCTATTATTGGAACATAAACATAGTTTAGAACTATCCTAGGTTATCATTATTTATGTAAATATAAGAAATTAAGAATATTAAGAGACATGTCATTTAATGCATATAGTTTGACAAGAAAAAGCAGACAAATAAACGTTCTGAAAATGTTGCGAAGACGCAGTAACTGTACAGAGCTTTAAAACTAGAAGATTGTCAAGCGGATGCAAACGAGAGAAAAAAGGAGGAATGAAAGAAACACAGTAACTCATTCAATTTTACCTTCGCATATAGATATGGAAAGATAGCCAAAATATCTGCCTACGGCTTTCAGACAAGCAATATCTTAGTCTTCATCCTCGGTCTCTTCATCGTCCTCCTCTTCATTGTTTCCCCCAAACCTCCAGCCATCATCCACGTTCTCTCTATCTTCCTCAGTCTCCTCACTATCTTCTTCCTCTTCTTCTCTTTCTCCTTCATACGTTTCTTTTACTTGCCATGGTTTTTTGGCAATCCTTGCTTTGGCCGGTGAAGAGGTTGAGCCTTTCTTTCTAGCTTTGGCTGGTGGTGTCCTCATGTTTGGCTTAGCTCTGCTCTGTAGTTTATTATGCGTCTGGCTTTTCCCGTTGCTAGCGTGTTTCCGGTAAAAATCTTGGTCACTGCCTTCTTCCAACTCGTGCTTGTTCGGTGTGGGGTTCTCTGCGTTCTCTTCTGGTAAATGCCCTGGATGCTCTCTCTTCAAGTGGAGTTTAAGCTTGTACTCATGTATGTAAGCCTTCTCACACCCTTCGTAAGGGCATGCATATGGCCGTTCCGAAGTTGCTGAGCCATAAACCGTTGCAGGTGTTTTGGGAGTCCTTGATACTTTCTCTGCGGGTGGGGTGTACTTAGGCGTGTCTCCAGCAGCATTCTGTCAAAACGGTTGTGACAATTGAAAGCGAGAGAGAGAGAGAGAGAGAGAGAGAGAGAGAGAGAGAGAGAGAGAGAGAGAGAGAGAGAGAGAGAGAGAGAGAGAGAGAGATCAGTACTTTAGTGCTCACAAAGATGTACACATGTAAGAATCTACGCATTTGTTCTAGCTATGCATTGCAACGCACTTTGAGTATGAACAGTTGCACTTCTGACACCGAAACATTGAGCCTTAATAATAGAGAAAACAGAGAGAACAGTTCTAAGAAGCTAACAAAAGGAACAGTGAACAGTTCTAACACCAGAATCGTTGTGTCTTAAGAAGTGCTACTTTCAACATATTTTGATAACAGTGGTAGTTGACTAAAATCACGTAGCATAGCATCAATTAGAGTTATATGCATCAGAAATAAAGATAGCAAACATGCTTCCTTCCAGTGAGATAACTAAAGCCTTAACAACATTAGCTAACAGCCCACCTCCAGGAAAGAGAAACTAAACCTATTCTGATAGATTTTCAGGCTAAGGAAGGCTCTATATTCGCACAAGGCACACACATATTTGGAGGAAAAGAATATGAAAAATGAAAAAACCTTTTCATGGTAGGCAGCAACATGGTTCTTAAGCTTGTATTCATGAGCATATCTCTTTCCACAACCAGAGTAGGGACAGATGTGATAGTTTTCTTGTGAATGAGTCTTCATGTGAGATCTGAGGTTAAAATCCAAGGAGAATGCCTGTTCCAGTCATCTTAAGTTACTATAGTACACGGTAAAACGTCCTAATACCATTAATACATGCTAATAAGAGAGAGTACAAGGAATATAGAACCTTTCCACAGCCTTCATAAGTGCAAACAAAGTCCCTAGCCCCAGTATGAATGAGCCAGTGTCTCTTCAACTTTGAACTATCAAGAAATTTCTGTTACAAAACACACAGAAGAAGAAGGTTGTGTTATTACACTAATCTGATGGTATAAGTCTAAAGGTATAATACTACCTTGTCACAACCAGGGTAATCACAAACATACTGCCTTTCACCATGGATGTGGGAATGCTTCCGCAAGGCACTAACATCAAAGAACATCTTTCCACAACCCTCGTAACTGCATAGAAACAGAATCTCAGAAGTAGGTTCGGGCTCAGGGTCTGGAACATCAGTAGTAGGCTCTTTCTCTGCTTCTTTCAGTCTCTTCACCGTTTCCTCTGTTTAAGAGCAGACACTGACATGAAATAATCAACCAATCTGAAAGTAGATCGAGTATAGAAACCGACAGATCTCCTTTACCTGTGACCCATTTGTGAAGATAGCACTTCCCACCTGTAGCAACAATATCTTGTGGAACCCTGAAGAAAGGACAAGAATGCATGTAAGGCCCTAGTCAACAAGGAAGAGAGTAGATTTTCGAATTTTTTACCACTCCTTGATCCACTTAACAGCAGGAGCCTTGGATTTCACGATTGGGCGTCTTTCGAACGGATTTTGATAAGGGTACTGTTCCATCTATTCGAATTGGTGATGATTAGGGTTTACAGTCTCTCTCTCTCTCTGGGGAAGAGAACCGATAGACATTCAGCTATTATACCTTTTTGCTAACGGAGCCCCGGTTTCGATTCCTTCTCTCCTCTTTCCAAGTCCAACTCGTGAAATAGGAAAATCAAGGGTGTTGCCCCAAAAAAAAAAAGGAAAATCAAGGGTTACTTCTCTTTGATTCGAATATTTATATTTTCATAAACCAATTTTTGTAAATATAGGAAAATTATGTATACAAATCCATGTTCGGAAATGCGCTAGACGTGAATCGGGCGGTCGAACCGGGTCTAGCGAATTGACAAAAAATCGGAGATTGACCCGGAATTAATCGGGGATTAGTTTATAAGCATATTATATATATACACATATAAATACTAGTTTTGGGTAAATGTTACAGGTTCTGTGCAGGCCCATTTGGTAAAAGTCCTACGAGATTTACTAAAACGACGCAGCTTTGATTCATCTTTAACACTTTTTTTGTCTTTTTACCTTTTAACTAGGTGTTTTGTCCGCATATGCGGGCATAAATTTTTTATAAATATTTATTAGTTTATGTCTTATTAATCTAAAACCAACATAATAAATTATTATTTGTGTTTTTAAATAGTTAAATCAAACATCAAATATTTATATATGTCAAATACTTTTTATCAAAATATATACTTATTATTGTGTTAAGTTTTTTTAAAACACTCATATCTTAGAAATAGTTTAGAAAATATATTGATATTTTTTGGTTGACTAATATTTAATAATAAATTGTTTTGTATCTTAATTTTTTTAACTTTTATAATAAAAATATTGTTTTCAGATAGGCATAAAAAAAATATATAGAAGAATTATCTTTTTTGATAATTCTAAAATATTATTTTGTAATCAATTATTTAATATAGCATATAACATGTAAACTTTATATCATTAAAATAAATTAGTGAATAGTTAGAAACTAATAATAAATTAATAACCTATCTAAAAGTCTAAAACCTAATAGAAATATGACAAATAAGAAAAGTTAATATAACATATAAATTTAATATTAATAAAATAAAATTCGTTTTTATTTATATAGAATATTCATCAAGGCTATTATTTTAAATTAATGATTTATTGACTCAGCTCAAAACAAATAATACATCAATGATAATTTAGTTTAAACTTAATAAAAATATGACAAATAAGCAAAATTAGCTAAAATCATGGAGAATATGACAAGTAAGCAAAATTACTTCATAAATAATAGTATAGATGAGGAATAAAATTGTATTTTCGAAGTCATCTTTTTCCTAACCTAAAATCTGCAACAACGCCTCCATTTTTCCAAAGCTTTTCTCACCCATTTACACACAGTTTTATCATTTTATTACGTAATCGTATCAAAGTTTTACAGATCTTACTAAAATACATAGGTTTTTAATACAAAACGAAACAAAAACGATATTTTTTGAAGAATCCGATTTTATCATCTAGTAGAGCCGTTTCGCCACGGTGGTTGGCCGCCAAGCGTGTACTCGCCGGAAAAGCGGCCGCCTAGCCCGCGTTTTCGAACATGGATACAAATAGAGTTAATTGTGCCAAAATACAAAAAGAATGCGGTCAAAATTAAATATATGCCATGAACAGAATTAATTGGGTTTGATAGTGAATCGTGGTGGAGTAAATATACACATCTGCCCTTTTGAAAATGGTAAAGATAAATATCGTTATAGCCCTTTAGGATTTGTATGGTGTATTATATAGATTTATATAGATTTGATA
This sequence comes from Raphanus sativus, assembly GCF_000801105.2. Classification (NCBI taxonomy): domain Eukaryota; kingdom Viridiplantae; phylum Streptophyta; class Magnoliopsida; order Brassicales; family Brassicaceae; genus Raphanus; species Raphanus sativus. The sequence continues at coordinate 12,544,075 of NC_079519.1, forward strand.
AATATATTTTTAGATTTTTTTCGTAAACCGAGAATGTGTAACAGAGAATATATTAGAGAAAGTAAAATTTGAAAACCATATATTTTCTGATAAAAACGGCATATTAAATAACGTATCCACGTATATAACATAAAAACCATAGCTTACGCTTTCTCTGATCTGCGACGGCCACCTAGTAGGCACAAGGGAGACTACCGGACACTCCTTGTGATAGACCCAAAATCGGGATCACTCTTTCGGTAAGGTTGATATGGACTCTGATCCGGAAGGATAGAGAACTGGTGGGATGAATGGTGACACAAAGGGTTGCGGAAGGCCCGATGATACTACCAGACTTCAATTGTTGCCGGATGTGACGCACCGGTCCAACAAAGGAAGGATCGAGACTTGGAGATAACCTCACCAAGAAACTATAAATGTTCTAAACAAAGAACAATGAGAGAAAACTCAAAAGAGAAATAAGAAAATCGATGTGGTTTTTTTATTCATCATAGCATCCTTATTTATACATAATGTAGTCAAAGAGAAATAAATAAGGATGTAAGAAAACAAGACATAGAAAATAGAAATGTGGGAAAACAAGACATAGAAAATATAAATTGACTAAGACTAGTCAAAGTTCGGAAAATGAGGAAGACTTGGCGAGATTCATTGACTGTCCAGGTTCATGGAGTGTCCAGGTTCTTGCAGTGATGATCAGGTCGTGCACACCATGCTGTAAAGGATATGGACACACACGGGACGATCCACACATGTCTAAATTCGCGAGAACTGAACATCACCTGATTTGTACATGGCATAACTCCCTCATCTGAACTCCGTTTGATCTGATTCTTCTTCGAGGAGTTCCATAATTTAGTTGAGCACATTCTCCAGGTGGTTTCACGCGAAGAACCATCATGGTTTAGAAGATATGCTTCGAACAATGAATGTATGTCTGTGTTGCTTCTCGGGTGGTTTGGTGGTCGAACCAGCTCGGAAGATCGAACCAACTTGCTCAGCTCGTCCGGGTGAGTGTTAGTCCAGCTCAGCTCGTCCATTATAGTGTCACTCCAGCTCACTTGAGTATTCAGCTCATCCAAGATTGCATAGATGATAAGGGAATTGGCATAATCTGATGAGAAAACCTCGGCTATGTCTAGCTGGTCGACAAGGTCGCCACCTTGGGCCGTGTCCAAGAACCAAACAGGTCGGTGCTCAATCCAGGGCGTATCATACTCTCCCTCTTCAAAAGGATTTGTCCTCAAATCCATTTTACCTAAATCAAAAGAAAATGAATCAGACAAAAAGAATTTTAAAAACAAGCAAAATTCAATGAAGGATAAATTTGGAGAGAAACTTCCTTGGAGTTTCGAACTTGTTCTCCTTAAGTACTTCCAGTTCCATGTTCCAAGAACACTAGTGTTGTACCGAACTCCTCTGCTTGCTTCCATCTTTGGTTCTTTGAGAATCAGCAGCTCCAACGGTTTCTCAAGTGATGAACACTTTGCTGCCTTTGGTCTGGCCGGTTTTGGTGGAAGGATCATATCTTCATAATCCCAAGGCCATTCCTTCTGATTTTGATCTTTCTGAGAATCTGAGAGAACCATCTTGAATAATATGATCGGTTTTGGATCAGGCCGCCTCTTTCCTGGGCCTAAATCTCCTTGGGAAATCTGGTACTCGCGGATAGATGGACTGGAGAACCTCCGGTTTGAAAAATTCATAACTCCTTCCTCCTTGAATATTTTCAAGTGATTCCAATCCTCAGTGAATCCTTGGGGAATTGGCTTTCCAGGAAAATTGGAGTCAAGACAAAAGACCTTCTGAAAGTCGAGATACCCTTCGTGGACTGATCCTCTGTCGCTGGCATCTCCAAGGTAGCCGGTTTGGACAACAATGCTTCTCCAAAACTCAGGCTGTTGGGCACGATCAATGCTTTCATTCAGAGGCTGAACCTGTCTTTCCTGGATACTCAAAACAAACACTAAAAGACCAGGATCATAAGTGCAAGAGAGATACTTGTTCAAATCAAAAATCAAGATATCTTTTCCAAGAACAAGAAGCACACATTTCAGCCTTTCAAGATGATCATCAAAATAGATGTTACAGACCAGAATTTTCTCAAGAGATGCAAAAATATTAGACATTTTCAGAAAGTGCATATCCTGCTCAACATCTGAACACACAAGCTTAAGTTCAGATTGAGAAACATTTATCAAAGACTTAAGAGACTTATCAAAGAATGTGTTGTAAACCAAAATATCATCAAGGCTCAAAACAACACATTGATCACGAGATGATCTCAAAAGATGCCAAGTTTTATCAGTTTCAAAACACACAAGATCAGGCTGCAAAACATAATCACAAGAATCAAGATCACAAAAATCATTTTCAGTTCTAAGTGATTCATATTCCAGCAACTTCTTAACCAAAATTCCGTCCAAGGCACAAGAGGATGCAAATAAATTATCAGTGATCAGTGCATGAATATAAGAACTCAGATCAAAGCCAATGCCTTTGAAAACAAATGAGTCAAACGGTTTTCTAGCATAGAAATCAGGCAGCTGCAAATCAAGTTCAAGAGTTTCTTCAAAATGATCAAAACATTTGCTATGTGTCAAGAACTGATCAAACGTCAAGATAATTTCAGAGTTGATGCCTTTATCATTTTGAAAACAGTTATGATCAAGAAGTTCATCAGGTTTAAAGATTTTAAAAGAATTAATCATGTTTTCAAAAACAGACTTTGAAACACAAAATTCTTTCATCTTGTCAAGACCAAAACGAGTCACATCATGAGAAATAATCTTGACAAACATGACAGGGAGAGAATTAAACAAATCAGAGTTCTCACTGTGCTTTTGAAGATCAGGAGACAAAGGGAGAGGAGATGTGCCGGGATCAAAGCATAGATGACTCTCCATAGCTATGGATGTGATGCTTGTTGCTTCCTCATCAAAGACTGGACCAGGGTCGTCCTCCTCATCAAAGATAGGACCTAGATCATCATCCAAGGGTTCAGTAGAGTCAAGACGTGGCCCTTGATGTGGATAGTCCAGTGTCTCTTCCTCAAAAACCTGTGGAGACAAAACAAGACTACTCGGAAGCTCCGGTTGCAAAACAGTTAGTTCTACAATAGTCTCTTCATCATCATTCATAAACTCAGTTTTAAAATAAGGAAGATCACAATTTTCTTCACAAGACATCAGATTATCAATCAGCTATTCTTCATATTCATCAAAAGTAGGTAATGAATCTGAAAAATATTTAAACTCTTCAACATGGTTTTCAGATTCACCTTGGGTTTTCTCAGTGATGAATAGAGATGAATCAACTGCTGGGGCACGTGTGGATGTTCTCTTCTCATGGATCTTACTGGCGTCCTTTAGGGCTTTCATCATGCCCTTCTCAAAGTAGTCACAGATCTCTTGGACATCAAACTGAAAAGATCGCCTTTTTGGAACAGATTCTCCTTTGGACGATTTGACTTGTTCCTTGCTCCTCCTCTTTGGCTTTTCCTGCACACTAACAAACTCATCAAAATTGTTCAAAGAATATTTAAGTGGAGTTTGAGAGACAGATGGTCGTGGAGACTTCTCCTTGCTACTTCTCCGGTGAAGACCAAACATTGTAACCTGAAAATCTCAACACAAAAGTTAGTAGATAAAATTCCTCACTCTCTCAAGTGTTTAATCTCACACACTCAAGTGTTTTCTCTCAGATTTATGGTGATCACACAGTTTCTTCTCAAGGTTCTAAGAGAACAGATCAAAGAATCCTAATGGGCAAATCCAAGCAAGATCAAAGATTTAAGATAGAAAGATAAGAGATTTCAAAGGGGAACCCGCCTTAACCACCTCAAAGGCCGGATTTCTCTTCAGCCAGCAGGCTTACTCTTCCACCACCACACCACAAACAACAAACTTTAAAACTTTTTTTTTTTTTTTTTACAGCATAAACTTAGATCTTATTTTTTTTTTTTTAAATATGGTGGGTAATGAGGGGCCCGGGTTCAAGATAGATAGATGAAGAAGTGTTTAGAAGAAATGGAGAGATGAGAAAAATGGATAGAAATAGAGTTACCGGAAGAGTGGCTCTGATACCACTTGATAGACCCAAAATCGGGATCACTCTTTCGGTAAGGTTGATATGGACTCTGATCCGGAAGGATAGAGAACTGGTGGGATGAATGGTGACACAAAGGGTTGCGGAAGGCCCGATGATACTACCAGACTTCAATTGTTGCCGGATGTGACGCACCGGTCCAACAAAGGAAGGATCGAGACTTGGAGATAACCTCACCAAGAAACTATAAATGTTCTAAACAAAGAACAATGAGAGAAAACTCAAAAGAGAAATAAGAAAATCGATGTGGTTTTTTTATTCATCATAGCATCCTTATTTATACATAATGTAGTCAAAGAGAAATAAATAAGGATGTAGGAAAACAAGACATAGAAAATAGAAATGTGGGAAAACAAGACATAGAAAATATAAATTGACTAAGACTAGTCAAAGTTCGGAAAATGAGGAAGACTTGGCGAGATTCATTGACTGTCCAGGTTCATGGAGTGTCCAGGTTCTTGCAGTGATGATCAGGTCGTGCACACCATGCTGTAAAGGATATGGACACACACGGGACGATCCACACATGTCTAAATTCGCGAGAACTGAACATCACCTGATTTGTACATGGCATAACTCCCTCATCTGAACTTCGTTTGATCTGATTCTTCTTCGAGGAGTTCCATAATTTAGTTGAGCACATTCTCCAGGTGGTTTCACGCGAAGAACCATCATGGTTTAGAAGATATGCTTCGAACAATGAATGTATGTCTGTGTTGCTTCTCGGGTGGTTTGGTGGTCGAACCAGCTCGGAAGATCGAACCAACTTGCTCAGCTCGTCCGGGTGAGTGTTAGTCCAGCTCAGCTCGTCCATTATAGTGTCACTCCAGCTCACTTGAGTATTCAGCTCATCCAAGATTGCATAGATGATAAGGGAATTGGCATAATCTGATGAGAAAACCTCGGTTATGTCTAGCTGGTCGACAAGGTCGCCACCTTGGGCCGTGTCCATGAACCAAACAGGTCGGTGCTCAATCCAGGGCGTATCACCTTGTCTGCCTCCTGTTACTGTTGCATCGACGACGTTGTTGTGGTGGCTTGTTACACATGTTCCTGTGGTTTTCGTTCTGTGGCGTGCTTCTGTGATTTACTCTCCGGCGATCTGTGTTGGTTCTACTCTTATACACTCTTTGGTGTATTCTTCTTTGATTTTCTCTCCGGCGATCTGTATTGGTTCTGTGGCTTGTCTTTCGTTGACACTTACACACTCTTTGGTGTATTCTTTTATTGAGTGGTTGTCGATCTGAGTCACCGATCGGATCTGGTTTTACCCGTCTCTTTGGATGGGAACAATGAATAACTATCGATCTGTCCATAAGGCAGACATGAAGGGAAAGGGGATTAGTTATGATGATGATGATGATGTGCCAATCAAACTAGTCGATCGTGAAGGCTCTTTCGTGATCAAGGAGTTCAGCCTGACACTGGTAGGCAAAATACTAAACCCAAAGAAACAGAATGTAGAAAAACTTCTACAAACAATGCATGTTCAATGGAGCTTGTCGGACAGAATCACGGCAAACGATTTGGGAAATGGGAAGTTCTTGTTTAATTTCATCACTGAAGATGATCTCAACTCTGTTCTTCGACAGGGGCCATTTCACTATAACTTTTGCATGTTTGTGTTGGTTCGATGGGAGCCTATCGTCCATGATGACTATCCATGGATCATTCCTTTTTGGGTACAGCTCGTTGGCTTCCCGCTACATCTATAGACTGATGGTAATCTTAGGAACATCGGAGGAAGGCTAGGTCATGTTGATACACTTGAATTAACCGAGGGCCGAATGCTGATAGACATAGATACTCGCAAACCTCTGAAGTTCTCACGTAAGGTGGAATACAAAGGGGACGAGGTGACTATTGAGATAAAATACACTATGCTGTTTAAACACTGTTCGGGTTGTGGCATGCTTACTCACGAGATAAGTTACTTTCCAACAAACAATGCTAGACCTCGGATTCAGGCCACGGCTCGTTCAGATGTTTTCACGCGGATGCAGTTACCTAATGAAGAGGTGTCCACTCAGCGACAGTACCGCAATGCTCCTGCCAGAGATCATTTCTCTTACAGCCCATCGATGGCAAAGAAGGAGTTGTCTCTGTCTCGTTCTAATCCTCAAGCTATGAGGTACAATGATAGCTCTCGATATAGAGAGTATGGGGTTCACACTAAGGGCCAGCGACCTCATGATATGAGGGACGAAGCTCGGGATTACTCTTCTAGTACATGGGAAGCAAATCGCTGGAATGGCAGTAGACAGAGTACCCACGCAGATAGGATCATATGACGTCGTGATGCTCATGTGAGGACCTCTAGATATGATAGGCCTCATTTTGGTTCTGGATCTTATGATCGTCCAACTACTCAAAAATGGAGAGCTAAACCTGTTGGGAAAAAATAATCCATGAGGAGATTTCCCCTGCTTCCGGCTTCCAGGGTTCGACCCCTGTCCAGGCCCGACCCCTGTCCAGGTCTGACCCCCGTCCAGGCCCGATCCCTGTCCGGGTTCAAGGTTCCGAGTCAGATAATTACTCTTGCCTCTAAGTAGAAAGGAAAACTTCAAGATAAAGGTAAACATCCATATTTATCATAATATGGTCGAATCTCCTTAAATCCAAGAGAAGAAAGAAGAAGTATTCCAAGATATTTGGCCGCCTTTAATAAAATTGGAAATATTCTATTATCTAAGGATATATTGAATATTTCCAAATCCTAAGGAGGAGGCACGACTTCTACTATAAGTAAATGATTAATAAACCCTAAAAAGAAAGTGAACACGTTCATCCACAGAGATCACAATTTCTACAGCCGCCAAGTCAATATTTCACACCGAGAAGACCTTCCACTTGGATTCGCCTATTATAGGTTGATCCCGACGATATCTATGAGCTAGATAAGGCTCTATACTCATTGATGCACGTCCACAGTAGAGGCAGACGTCCATCTACAGAAGATATAAACCCCATAGTCAATTCGATGGCTACCAAGGCATGAATTGACCTAAAAGACTATCTCCACCGACATGTCTATTGGAGGACGAATCCCTGCGATCATCACCAACAAGATGACGTCCCTGTTCATGGCAGCATGTCTGTAACTCTATATATTGGCTCACACTATAATCTCCAGCTCATCGCCAGGGACACGCCATGCTCCACGAAGCATATCGAAGCTCCATGCTCATTGCAGCATACCGACGATCATGTCATCTATTCCGACCATGCGTCCTCTACAATAGATGACTCCTATCAACTGCAGAGCCACGTGCTCACTAGGCCACGTGCCTATCAGGCCCCATATCTCCACAAGGCTCCGCGCCTCCACAAGGCCACGTGCCTATCAGGCCCCATGTCTCCACAAGGCTCCGCGCCTCCACAAGGCCACGTGCCTATTAGGCCCCATGTCTCCACAAGGCCCCGCGCCTTCCAGGCCACGTGCCCATCTAGGCTACACGCCTCCAATGTATGAACTACGGATGGCTTGATCCCCTTCAGAGGGGTATGTAGGCAATCCCCACTGTAGGATGCATGTATAAATTCCAAACACCTTCCACGGTTCCATGACTATTATCTAAAGATTAGAGATTTTGTTTCTTCTTTTGGTCTATAGAGTTTTTTAGAATATGACTTTTCATATGTTGTAATAATAGCTCAGTTTTAATTATTACATCTTATAATGTAAAAAATATAAATATATAGATTAGAATTTTCCCTTTCTTTTATCAACACATTTTATATGTTTTTATAATCCAAATTCTAACCATTAAACTGGATTTTTTAAATATAAACTCTATGTAGCTACAAATTTCAGTTAAACAGAATAAATTAAAACTGAAGATATTCAAACTGAATTAAACTAAAATAAATATTGTATTTAATGTGTTAATTTTTTATATATATATTTAAAGCCCAAAAGCGAAAAGCAAACGATACTAGAACACTTTCATAAATAACTAGAACATATATAAAACATATTAAACAATATTAACTAATAAAATCTTACACTACAATATACAATTATAAATAAAAAATACAAAGTAAAATATTAAAATACAAGAAAATACCACATTACTCCCTAAAACTATTTCTGTAATGCTCCATATTTGGTTATTCAAAATTTGTTTGGACAAATATTTTAGAGGTTTTGGAGGTTTCGGAGCAAATTTTAGAAACCATTAGCGTTATTGTAATATTTTAAATGTGCTTGTCATAATTTTTGTCTTCATGTAGCTTTTTTAAAAATATCTTTTATTAAGTTTCTGTTGTAATATGCTTGTTCTCTAATTCTAGTTTTAAAATAATATAAATTATTTTATTTAATTTTATGTGTAATTATTTTATTTAATCTGAAATAGTTATGAGATATACAAAATTAAAGATGAAAATATAAAAACATATTTAATAATTATATATATAATGTGTAGTTAATTGTAAGGGCCAAAATGCAAATAAAAGATGAAACTTCAAATTTGAAGTTTTGAGTTGTGAAACTTAAAATATGAAGTTTCACTCCTCAAAACTCTAAATTTGAAGTCGCTAAGTTTCTTTTTGGAGACCAAAAAACTCTATACTTTTTGTTATAGAATTTCTTTTGGAAATGCTCTTAGTCCGTATACTTTATATACAATATGTGATTATAAAAAGGTTATATTAAGCATGTTGACTAGATGAAGATTATATTTCCTTTTGTTCTAAAAAAGATTATATTTCCTTTTATAAAAATTAAAGTTGGATATTATAACCAAACTAGTATTTTGGTCAAAGATTTCGAATATTCATGAAAATAATATTCTTTGAATAAGAGTTCTTGTCAACAGTACTATAAAACCTTAGTAAAATTGATCAGTACATTTTGCATTATCAAAAGTATATTATCAAATGATGAAATCAAATTTTCTTGTGGTAACAATCTTTGTTCTCCTCTTCGTTGGTATTCTTGAAGCCACTGAGACGAACTTGGAAAATTCGCTCATAAGATCGGTTGATCAACTGCAATACACTGGACGGGCAATCCCACCATCGGGACCTAATCCCGACGAACCTCCAGTCCGATCCCGGGAAAATATGTTACCTAAGAATGTTCCTATTCCACCGATGGGGGCACCGCCAGCACCACCAAAAACTAGAATCTGAGTTTTTCCTCTTGAATAACTAATTACAATGTAACTATTAAGTTTTATATATAATAATAACCAGTGAGCATTTCAGAATGTACCATGTTTTAACTTTCCATCAAATGATCATTCTAGTACTCAAACTAAATTTAATTTGAGAAGTCAAACTGAAGTATAATAACCAACGTGACAAATATCTTTATGAAAAGATCTCGCAGTTATAGATATAAAATCCAAAATTGTATTTTGCGTCTGAGAAAAATATTATATCTTGAATGTTAGAAATCGTCTTTGAGGAGTCTTTATAGTATTTATCTCTATTGAGAAATTTTGAAAATCATGAGGTTCTGCAATTATGGTGATCAAGTCTTTCCAATCCGTTCCGAAATTCTGACAATCGAAATGACTTAACATACTCTCCACCACCCAAATGAGTGCTCTTAATTATAAGTGCAAAGCTGATTCTCATCGTCCAAGGTTTCTTATTCCATTAATTGAAATTGTCAAGAAATGTCTTTACAAACCCAACCGTAGCCATTAAATTGGGATGAAGAGGTCCATGATCCATCTATTAAACATATGTTCTCCAAGCATAAGATCAGACCTGGTGAAACACCCCAGCCCAAAAAAATTGAAATACGAGACTACATACTGAACATCTTTTTGTCTACAAGAAGAATCTATTCTATTAATTCTTCAACATGTCCTATTGATATTTAGTTATGTCCAACTATTATTTCAACAATACATATCTTTTTAATTTAATTACTTTGAAATTTAATCTCTAAATGACCACCACGTATATCCTCCTAATAATCAGGAACCATAAATTTGATAACTGCATAATACATCTTAATTAATCAAATAAAAATATGTAACTCCCGGTTTTTATTTGTTTCCTGACAATCTTGACCTTATAAAATCTATTTGCTGGATCTAATCACCATTTAAATTGTCTACTAATCGACATCAATTTTTTGTAAGTTAAATAAATATGATTAAGGTGAAGGATAGCTACATAACGTTAGTTTTGTCGATCTGTGTTGCTAATAATATGGATTATATACATTTTACATTAGAAGCAAATAATATAAATCCACTTCGATCCAGTAAACTTAAAATTACTTTTATTTTATAATCAAAAATCCAAACAGTAAATGTATATATGTAATAAAGTATGAAATATAAAAACTTGAAATTTATAGAAATAAAAGTATTTAAAATAAAAAAATAGGTTTCTATTTTATAATCAAAAATCCAAACAGTAAATGTATATATGTAATAAAGTATGAAATATAAAAACTTGCAATTTATAGAAATAAAAGTATTTAAAAAAGGTTCAAAAAAAAATACGCATTTTGATTATAAAGAATATGAATTGATGTAAAGAATAGGCTTACTTAATAATTTCAGAATAATTTGGCATAATAACTAAATTAAATATATAAACAGTTTTTAAAAATTTAAAATGTTCAAATGAAATTAATATACTTAAATTAAGAGTATAAAATTAATATACATAATATATATATATATATATATATTTAACATAATATATTAAAAACTATTTTTCACATTTTTAAAACATTTGTTCGGTCTTCGAGGCGGGTTGGATCTGATATTGGTCTCCAAATATAACACTTTAAAAACCGTTTGAGTATATATAACATGTCTAATAGAGTATGAATCTTTGATTTTCGGGTTGATTCCGAATCATTTTTTTGTACCAATATTTTAACTAATTATGTTAGGTATCTACTAAGAAAATATAATATGTTGTAAAAATTAGGAATAAAGTTTAAAAAAATATGAAATGTAGCACAAATGTATAGCTATGCAATTTGACATATTTAATATAATTACCAAATATTATATTAAATTAATATTAATATTAATATTAATTTTAAATGCAATATGAATAAAAACACATATATGACTAAAATATGATTACAAAAAAAATTAAAATATAAAAATTAAAATTTTCAAAACAAACTAAAATAAAAATATACCCGCCCTTTGAAAGGCGGGTCAAAATCTAGTATCTTTATAAAACTAGAATATCTTTATAAAACTCTCACACATTAACCAAATTCAAAATACCCTTTCCCGATGGTCTTTATAGTTATCTGCTCCGTTCCACACAGTCAACCTAACATGCATCGTAAAAGGAGGCATGAGTATACAAAATTATTCACTGAGGACGCTTAAAACCGCCCACATGCAACTCAATAATCAAACAATAAAATTCTACGTTCTATTTTAAGAACCTAGTACTCCCATTCTTTCAACCTAGCAATCATTTTCCATCAGTACTTACTTAGCAATTCTCCTATTAATTATCCATTTTCATTCATTCAGAACTAACAACGTGACATCAGGTTATATCATTCCTTTACTTTATCATTCCCTAAGATTTTGACCCAAAGGTCGATCTACCTATGGCCGTAGCCAGACCTGCGACCGTAGCCAAACCTACAGCCGAAGCCAACCTATGACCATAGCCAAACATATGGACTTATCCAAACTTGTGACCCATCGGTCCACTATGGTTCACAGCCAACCTACAGCCGAAGCCAACAGGCGATCTGAAGGTCCATAACGGTCGAAGTCAACATAAACGGCTCAAAGCTAAAATATGATCATAACATCTTTACAGTCGGAAGCCAAACATACTTTCCTTATTTTATTTCATTGATCAATCATGTACTTCACTTATTTAAGTTCATTCGTATAATCTTATTCTTTCCTTAAATCTCATTATTAATCAATTTTTATACTGTTCTCCACTTAACATTCAAATTCTTTTCAAGATCAATTATATGTTCATACACATAAACATACCAGTTAAAACATAACATCATCACTCGTAATCTAACATGCAAATATCCTAAGAACGTAAGAAAGTACTTGATATACCACTGATTTAGCCAGTTTTCAGCCATGGTATATAGTTGTTTTAGAGTCTATTTATTATTTATTAGAGTCTTTTTAGAGTCTTTATAGGTTCATGTATGTTTTGGAGCAATATGGTGATTATGGAACATTTTGGAGCTAAAGATAAAATAAACCCGTAGCTGTTCAAGGAACCAGCCAGAGTCATATTTAAGTCAATCGTGGAACAATGAAGACACATTGTCTTCGATCGACAGTGAAGAGCGAAAGGCTCAACTTGTTTCCTGGCCGACTTAAGCTGAAAGATCCACATACTTACAAGACTGCCTCTGGCCGAGTAACCTAATATTTAAGTGCTCTGCCATTATATTATCCAACACACATTTTCTTATTTTCATTCACAGCAAACGGTCTACGGTTTTCGGTAGTTTGGAGAGAAGATCCAAGACTCCTTCAGTGCTTCTATTGAAACTTCAGTTTTATCTTACCTTATTTGATTTATGCAGTTTATTCAGATATTTGCTACGTTCTGCTTTACTATGCCTGAGTAATTCACCTTGTTAGATTTAAGGCTATTTAAGGTTATGAATGATTAGCCAAAACTATATAATTGTTAAGGTGATAATTAGACATCCTTCATTATAATTGATCTTACTGCTTGTGTTCTAGTAGCTAACTAGAACCCTAATATTATGATTGTGAACAACTACGACTATAGGTTATAGGGACCGGACTCATCAGGGTTAAAGATGTGAGAGGAGTCCGGTGGAGAATGTACGTGAGGGAGCAAGGGCAGATACTGGGCATAGATAGTCCCAAGCGGAGCTTTCAACATAAGGACAAGTTAATAGTGTCTATGATTTCAGAAGGGGTACATCAGGAATCGAATGGTAGTCACAACAATTTTATAAAGGTACTTACTAAATCTGTGGAGATGGAAATGGTTTAAATAATAACCTAGCTGTTGCGAGTGTGGAGACTAATTTAGAGCTAGTTCAGGAACCGGTAGGAGCTGGGAATCATAGTCTAGAAAAGGTTGTACGTTAGTGTAGTAGACTGTAGAATATAATGAGGGTACCGGAACTACCTCTCCAGACACAGAGTAAGCATGACGGGCTGAGCGCCAGGCAGACTGTCGGTTACAGTGCTTCTGATGGCACGGAGCTCACCCATCACGTCTAAAAATCAGCAATTACAATAAAACGGGAACACGTTAGTCAGGGATTTTAAAAATAATCTAATAAGATGATTTTTAAAAATACCAGGGAGTTGTCTTCCGGTATTGGCTAGAGCAAGTAGCTCTTCATATGGTCGGAATCGGAAATGTTCTGTAGGTATGTTCCTAACGGTGGTTGGTATCTTCTCGAAAGCAGTTCCTTCGGGGAAACAGATAGTGACGGGCGCATCAGACAACGGGAATTTAGGGTTGCTGTGAGTCACATCGAAGCCGCTTAGAGTGTAGAGAGATCCCTCGGTGAGGCGTTTCCTGAACTTAAGTTGGTGACGAGGAGGAACAGATCTGTGCACCACCGTAGACTGTTACAACAGAGCGACACAGTCGATCAGAATTTTGGTGAAACAAATCAAACGAAATTGAAAATCAGAGGCGCTTACGTTTTCATCGATGAGCAACAGGTCAAGACTGAGGAGTTCTCCACCTTTGTTTATGTTCCTAGACTCCCAAAAACGCAGCAGACGCACCTCCGCGGTATTAGAGCATCGGCCGGCTCTGAGATCAGCTAAAAGAGTGTATGAAGCCATGGAATTGATTGCTGCGAATGAATTTTTTTTCTGATATCGTGTGAGGTCTGCTGTTCGTCGGAGAAGTACCCATATTTATAGCGAGGGCTTCAAACAGTTGGTTTGGAAGACGAGAAGGTGTATTGATTGCTCCTAGTGGGCGGAGTGGAGTAATCAATCAAAATGAGGTGTAAAGAGATGATTTTACGGTAGAGGAAACGTTACAGAGTTCCCTTGGACGATTGGCATCTCAGAGCTGCGTCGCTGAGCACGCAGAGGGATGACGGAGATGAAGGGAAACCTAACTGCTTTTGGGGCTGAGTCGTTTATGGGCTTGGGCCGAGATTTGGTTTAAAAAAAATAGCGGCCAATAGGATCTCGACAGGTGTCGAAAAAACCCCTCTCTAAAAAGATGTCGTGGATGAATGAGAGCCCATTCGAGTCAACTTTATATATATAGATACTTGTTATTTGTCCCTGTAAGCTACTTTTATTTTATAAGGTTTTGATCATGAAATCCTATTTCTCGGGCTGTTTAGTTGATGTTTATTTTTAATGATATCTCTTGTTTGAGTTGGAAGAAGAAACGAAATCATAAATTCAATATGATGGATGATCTAAGGTCAACAACTACTTTGAAAATTAAAGAACTGACTATATGGCCATTTTGATTGCTAATGATGAACTTCCACCATATATCTCAATCGTATTTGGTTCCCAGATTAAGTATTTAATCCTTTCATGCATTTTTTAAAAAAAGATTAAAGATATATCTTTGGTTACCAAAGCCCATTTTCCTTTTATACTTTTTTGGGTCAAAAACCTGTGTATATATATGTACGCATCTTCCTGAATCGAGAACCCTAGACCTAGCCGTCAATGATTGATAGCAAACGAGGTACCCTTCTCCTCCTTTCATTTCCTATTCCCCTTCATATTTTTCTCTCTCGTTATCTCCTACTTCCTCCCTTCTTCTTCTCATGATTTCGTTGGTCTCGTGCCTAAGGGAGAGATCTGTTATCATCATGAAGAGTTAATACTACACAATGATCCGGAAAAGAAGTTTTGCACAGTTGTGGAGCTGTCTTCGCCGGATAACTTAGTGTGCCACTAACCTAGACGCTCCTTAACCCATCCCTCTTGAAGAACATACCAAAGTTTGATGTTCCTTTCACATATCGCATTATGTGCTTGATGGCTTGTCCATGAGAGTCTTTCGGATTGTGCATGTATCTGGGAACCAAATACGATTGAGATATATGGTGGATTCTCGAAACGTGGCGTTTTTGTTCTTTGGTTAGCAAAGCCCATTTTCCTTTTATACTTTTTTGGGTCAAAAACCTGTGTATATATATGTACGTATCTTCCTCAACCGAGAACCCTAAACCTAGCCATCAATGATTGATAGCAAACGAGGTACCCTTCTCCTCCTTTCATTTCCTATTCCCCTTCATATTTTTTCTCGTTATCTCCTACTTCCTCCCTTCTTCTTCTCATGATTTCGTTGGTCTCGTGCCTAAGGGAGAGATCTGTTATCATCATGAAGAGTTAATACTACGCAATGATCCGGAAAAGAAGTTTTGCACAGTTGTGGAGCTGGCTTCGCCGGATAACTTAGTGTGCCACTAACCTAGATGAGCAGATATATATAGGGTGAACCCTAGACATTTCTTGCACAGAAAGCAACCGAGAACCATTTCTAGTCAATCTGCTTCACTGCTCCGATCCATTCTCCATCTCCGATTGGTTGTTACATTCTCGTTTGATATGCACTGCTCGTCTCGATCCATTCACCACATCTGATTGAACGCTTCTCTATTTACTTAGTAGTTTATCTTCAAATTATTATTCTTGTTATTATATTGTTTTTACAATTGTATGTTTCGTTTAACTAAACCTAGAAAAGCAACAATGTAATACATAATAAACAATGGTTGTAGAATTTTTTAGTTACTATTGTGGAACTTAGCCAAACATGAGATGAATAATTAGTAACTAATTAATAGTAAGGGAGAATTGAAAAAATGGGACACTTTAAACTTTTGTTTGTCACAATAAGACTTTTCATACTTTCGGCAATTTTGGACATATTTTACCCTTGTTTTATGAGAAAAATAGTAAATAGAGTTTTAAAAATATAAAAAAATATGAAAACTATAGAAAACATAAGTATGACAATATATAAGTTTAATTTTTTTAAAAAAAAAAATTTGAATCATATTTTATTTTATCTCCTGGCTACAGTTAAAATACTCATTCTGGCAGTCTACTTAGTTTATAGTTCGAATTCTAAATTTAAAACACTGATATATCTAGGCTATATATCGTAGTATAACATTTCTTCTATACCGTGGCAAAGATAGAATCAGCTACGCTATAATCAAGAAAGATGGCTTTGGTGTACCTTCAGCTAGAAAACGAGATATAACCACAACTCAATCACAGAGCTCGGTTACATTACGTGTCATAATCTGTTATACCTTTTACCTTATATGACGCCTGAAGGTAGAATACAGTTCTCACCTATTATACGGTGTTCTGGGTAGGTAGTATACGTATTCTAGGCAAATCGTGAAAATATGGAAACTTCCATTTTCGGTTACAGAAGTTTCCTAAATCTAAACTAAATCTACCCTAAATCTTTCAAAAAATATTTTCTCCTAAAATCACGTTCTTCTTCTCCTCCCACGATCTTTCTTTCTCATAGTTTGCTTTCTCTCTTCTTCATCCACAAAATCATCTCTTCTCTCCATCAATACATCATACATCATGGTTCTAATCTATGTTAAATCCGGGGAATGGGTGTCTGATTTCAGTGAAGAGTGGAGTTTCGTGGTAGAGAAAGCAAGGGGTTGTCGAATGGTAACATTAGAAACTACTACTCCATTGGTGGTGGTCAAGAGGATCGTGTGTTAGGATTATGGGTTGGACCATATTTCTGTTAATGCCGAGTTCAGTTACTCGATAGTGAATCAAAGAGGGAATCCTCCAATTTTTATCACCAATGATCGCCAATCATCTAATTTTGTGGCTTATGCAAAGAGGGATTCATCTACTACCTTGTGCGTCACGTTCTCTGGTTCTGGCGTAAATAAAAACGAACGGATCAATATTGATTTGAATAAGGAGCCGTGTGATTCAAGTAATGTTGGGGATGAAGAAGTTCTGGAGATAAATGGAGCCGCGTTTGTGAAACCGTCAAAGGAGTCTTGTGGTAGAAAGAAGGATCATGTCGCCGCTGATGGTTGCCGTGATGCTGGTTTAAGGAGTAAAAAATTGGAGATTCTCAAAATAATAGAGATACTGAATAGTCTGGTCGAGAGTGGAGAGGAGATTTTGTGAAGAAGAATCAACTTTTCAAGAGTAAAGAGGTTATGAAGGCAACAATGGAAATTTTGGCGATGAAGAATAATTTCGATTACACTGTTATCAAATCCACGAGAAAATGGTGGTATTGCCGATACAAGGATGCATTATGCAATTGGAGTGTGCGTGCAGAAGGTCTGGACGGGTCTGCATATTTTATGATCAACCGGTGTGAGGAACGACATTCATGTGCACCTTCAAAGAAAAGCAATTTCGGAAAAACAGCATCGGCAAGAACAATTGGGAGACTAATACAACATCGATACGGAGATGCCAACGATGGCCCAAAACCAAATGACATCATTGACTTTATAAGATTGGACCATAGTTGTGAGATTACTTATGGGCACGCTTGGGAAGCTCGGGAGTTTGCTATTGCAGCTGCTAGAGGTATAGCAGATCGCAGTTATGCTAAAATACCATCGTATTTGCATATGCTTAAAGAAGCTAATCCTGATACGCATACTCACTATGAAATTAATGACAAGGGGAGATTCATGTATCTATTTATGGCATTTGGGCAATCAGTTAGATGATACTACAATGCAATGCGAAGGGTGATTGTTGTTGATGGAACTTTTCTGAAAAATAAATACAGAGGAGTTCTACTTGTTGCTACTGCTGTAGATGGTAACTCTAACTTGTATCCGATTGCATTTGGAGTTGTTGATTCAGAGAATGATGATTCATGGGGTTGGTTCTTCAGGCAGTTGAAAGTGGTTATTGCTGACTGTCAAGACTTGGCTTTTGTCTCATATAGAAATTCATCTATTGCTAAAGCGATTGGGACTGTCTACCCGCGATCAGCACATGGAATATGCATTCATCACTTGTTGACCAATGTGGTTGCATTTTTCAAGACAAAAGGGTTCACTGCCTTGGTTGAAAAGGCTTCACGGGCATATAGGTTCACTGAATTTGAGGAACATATGACCCAAATTTTTGATATGAGTCCTGAGCTTGGAAGATATCTACAGGAGGCTGATGTGCGCAAATGGGCTTGTTCTCTGTTCCCTGGATCCAGGTACGACATTAGGACCACAAACCCTGCAGAGTCAATAAATTCAGTCTTGAGAGTACCTAGAGAATATCCGGTTATTCCTTTGCTAGATAGTATAAGAGAACTGTTGACTCGATGGTTCTATGAGCGTCGCCTGGTAAGCTCTAAGCATCTTGATCCTTTAACCGCTGAGGTAGAGAAAAAGATAGATAGGAGAATTGTGAAGGCAAAGGGGTTTAAGGTTTACAAGACTGGCAACGTCAAATCAGTGGTGAAAGGAGACATATATGATTTTCATGTTGATTTGGAAAGAAGAACATGCACATGTGGGAAGTACGATATAGGAAAAATTCCTTGCCGACACGCCATTCCAGCAATTTATTCACGAGGTATGGAAGTATAAACACATTAACTTGGGACCTATTTATCTGTATATAGACTCCAATAATTTACATTTTTGTTCACACAGGTTTGGAAGTACACAGATTTACCGACGCCTTCTACAGCACTAAGCGTAGAGAACCGCATATGAGGAAAGCATTAACCCAATAGCAGTTCCACAGTCTGAATGGAAGGTCCCAGCTGAGGTTAAACTTGCCAAGATTTTACCACCAGAGACAAGAAAGAGTGCTGGTCGACCAGTAAAGAGAAGGCATGAATCAGTAGAAGACAAGATAAAATCTTCTCAAGGATCAAGAAATAATAAAAAGCACAAGTGCAGCCGCTGTGGTAACAAAGGACACAAGAGAGGGACATGCGATTTACCCATTGGAATGGAAGTATAAACACATTGACTTGTTATGTTTCTGTGTTTTTTTCTTATTAATATTCTGTGGAACAACACATTTTGCAATTTGGTGTTTGCTAAACTCTTGAGACAAATCGATCTATGTTAGTGACAATTTGGTTCTAGTAGATGATAATCAACAAACAACACAAGAACAAAAACATAGTCTTAAACTTCAAGATCATGCAAAGATAAGGTACATGAACACCACCACCAAACAACACAAGAACAAAGCTTTTATGATCCTTAATTCCCTAATGCATTATGTGGTCTTCTCTTCACATTGTGCAATTGCATCTTCCATCTCTTCAATTTTACTGTCATGGCATTTCATCATGCTCTCAGCAGCTCCCATTGATTTCTGAAACTCGGAGTTGTCAACGAGCAGCACGTCAAAGAGGTCCTGGAAGTCTTCAATTTCCTCAACAACTGACTTATCAGTCCATTTGAACAAGTGGGTTTTGTCCTTCATCATTAACAGCCAATAACCAGTTAGATTCAAACGAAGACATAATAGAGTCGATCTCCATGAGTGCTAATTACATAATCGACTAACCTGCTTGGATCCCAACGGACAAGAATGGAATAATCTTCCCGGATTTTCAACTGTTGTTGAAGTGAAACACGATACTGCCTTACCGCAATTGCATCTTGTGGGAATTCCACGTTGTTTGGCGACTCGATCTCTTGAAACGGATGAAGAATTGACAGAAGACATTTGTGAGTCAATCTCCCAAATTTCGCCGTCAAATTTCTTTCTGTCGAGGAAGAATGAGGAAGAAAAGGGACTAGGTCAAAAAAAATAAACAAAACTACGTCGTTTTATTTCCTATAACTTGTATTGTACCAAAGGCAGATCAGGAAAAAACACCAAAATTATCTACATAAAACGTTTGTCTTTGAAACCTATAAGTTAGTGTTAAAAGTAGGAGCAAAGAAATTGGACATATGTACATAAATAGTGAATAAATAGTTGTAATGTGTGTGTTAGGGTAATATTGTTTTGACTTTGGTTAGAGTTAAGGGTTTGTTTAGGGTATGTTTGGGGGTTATCGTTTGTTTACGGTTTGTTTAGGGTCTTACTAGTACTCGTGTACGAAGCTTCTTTAGGGCTTCTTAGGGTTTGTTTAGGGGTTTATATAGGGTATGTTTAGGGCTTGTTTAGGGTTTAGGTTGGGCTTGTTTAAAAAATCCTATAAAAACCAAAGATAATTCATAGAAAACTAACCAAGAGTAACATCATTCAATAACAACATAAGTTAGAGTTTTTCCACATAATTTCTAGAAAAAGCAAATCACTAATTAGACACAAATCAATCTTCTAAGTCATATGCTTCAGACCTCTCCCATGGTGAAGGCACATATCGTGTCATAGCCTCAGCGTAGATGGGTTCGTGTGCACCCTCCCATAAGTCCACACCAAGCTTCTGTCTGCAACCCATGATGATTTCATCATCCACCAAACTGATGTCGAGACCAAGCAGAAGGCATTCCAAGTGCTTGAGCGCGTATACACCACAATCACAACAACTCTTGTTCAACCTCTTCTTCATAGGCACATCCACGATAGTATATGCAGAGAGGAGTAGCGGCTTCTGTCTTTCAGGTGGTGCAACCGCCTTCACTATCCTAGGAATCAGAGCAGCAAACTTTTCAACGTGTTGTCTATTCTTTCCCCCACCGCAATCATAGACTTCCACTTTTTTTCAATGATGTTGACACAGACAGCAACCCAGTGATTACATGCGTTGGACATTACAAAATTTTTAAATGAAGAAATGTAAACAAAAATGTGTATAAGAGTGAATGATTACCATTTACAAACAGAGGAAAGTAGAGCCGATCAACATCGACACCCCAAACTTGATCAGTCCGCCCATGAGATGGAAGCTCTCCTCTGCCGTACCCAAGAAGAAAATCAGTCAATTTATAGGCTTTTCTGTTCGGCGAAAACTTGATGAATGCAGCATGGACTTGGAGGCAGAACATAGCACTCATGAAAGCAACACGTTTTGGGGCCCAAAGGTTCAATGTTGTCTTCACTCGCCACATAAACATAAATGCATCCATTTCCTGAATATTCACAATGAAAATAAGAACATGTAGCAAACAAGATGTTTTAGAAATTTAAATTCACCAAATTAGGAGAAGATCTCCTTACCTCTTTCCAAGCCATTTCTCAGGACTTACTACCCTTGTAGCGAGAAACAAATTTAAGATTGTAGGCCCAAGCGGTAAAGAAATTGGATTCAAAGCCCAATCCGTGAATCCTTTCCATGATTCCTCGGAAAAGTTATACAGTGACGACTGTGGAGAACCATCTAGGGGCAATGGTGAATCGCTTAGCTGGAGTGTTTTACCTCTGTACCATTTCTTCCACTGTGACGGCGGTGGAGCTGTAGCTGTATCTTTTTCTTACTTTATTGGTTTAAATTTTGAACCTCGGACTGAACTCATTGGAGTCCACCAGTCATCTTCATTTGGGGTCTGAGATGGGTCAAAGTCTGTCACATACGACGCCTGAGAAAGCCCATTAACACCTTGCGTACCCATCCCGTGAATGATATCATCTTCTTGACTAAAATGCACATCGAATGCACTCTCGGATGGTTCCTGTTATGTCACAATAAATAATCAATAAACAGCATAATATTGAGCACTAAATCCATTACATGAACATTTTACAAATAGTTCAAAGTATTTCATACACCAACACACAAGCATTACATTAATATCTTACATAGTTGTAAAAACAAGACACTAACAAACCAACCAAGTAGATACCGTAGATGAAAACAAGACACTAACAAACACAAGCATTACATCTACTTCCTGGCCGATACCATCGATGAAACTAGCACAAGAGACAGGTAAACCAAACAAGCCAAGATTAACATTTTAGAGAGTGTGGCAGACTAGTTTTTCTTTACCCCGCGTTTGGACCTCCTCAACGATGACTGTGAAGTCGAGGGCTTCCTCGGTGATGGCTTGCTCGGTGATGGCTTCCTCGGTGATAGGTCTCCAAGCTCAACTTCAACCGTTGCTTCCTTACGTGAATCTCTAAGCTCTGCCTTCATCTGCTCAAATTTCTCATCCATCTGTTTCTGTAGCCTCTGCTCCATTCCAGAAATTCGCCTCAAACAACTGGGTCATAAAAGCTTTCATGTCTTCACTAAAAGGTGCTTGCTTTGGTCCACTAGAGAGAACCTTATGCTTCCTTTTCTCCATACCACGATCCGGAAGTCTCTTCTTTCCCTTTCTAGACGACACATCACTCGTTGATCCTCTTGGAGTCTGAAAGTCTTCATCACTCTCATTCCCATTTCCTTCACCATTCGCAGCTTCTCCAACATTCACAGCTTCGTCATTAAGTTCTAAAGAAATCTCCGGAGTGTTCTCGTACTCCCAGATGTGCTCACTGAAGTCATACTTCTTACTTATCATCTCCTTCAGAACGATGATTCTATCATCCCTCACATCACCAGCTCTGCGAAATTGGTCATCCTCGACAACATCCATATTTCCTGTCCATGAGATGTATGGAAAAGTGACATCCTACAGAAGAAAGGTAAAGAAAGTTAATCCTAAAAGCTCATTTGAAAGTGGATTAAGGCAAGGTAAATAGAAATAATTACCTCATTTGTGAAGATGCTCTCCAAGTGAATGATCTCGTCATATGACACCTTCGCAGCTCCCATCCAGTTAACGCATCTAGGACCATCCTTAAAACCCTTGATCAGCTTTTTACCACAGAGTTTTCCAATCTTTGGTACAGCTTCCATTGCCCAAATTTGCAAGGCGTAGGAGAAGCCATCGAAGACGTAACTAGTAGTCTTCTCAGATAGGAAGTCACGCGTTTTTACTACTGACTCGCAGAGGAAATCATAAGCAGCAACTCCCCAAGGATACCTACAAAGCTTTTCAAGATCCATGACCACCTGATGTATTTGAGGGGGATATTAGCCTTCTCATCTTTCGCTAAAACCACATACATAATGATGCAAAGGTAGACCAATCTGATGCGATCTGCATTACGCCACTTCTTCACCGTATTCTTGTGCTTAATCCACAGATTGTAGATTGTAATCTTATTTCTTCCTCAATACCCTGCTCCAGAACCCATCATCATCATCCCAGTCACTGAACTCCTGAAGCGAGATACTAGTATCGCACTGAAGCCCGGTTACTGCGTGGAACTCTTGCAGTGAAAACCGAAATGCTCTCCTCACAAAGACAAACCAGAGCTCGTGCTGTTTGTAAGTCACCAGCTCCCTACACAAGAAGCTGTGTATCACTCTCGCGGAAAACCCAAGACCATTCTCATGCAGCTTAAAAATCTGACTAAAAACCGGATCTTTCTTCACTTCTCTCAACTCATTTGGCAGCCACTCCTCCAACTTTCTGATAATGAAGTCGATCCTGCAGTTGTTGTTGATCTGAGTCACTTGGGTCTCCTCGCCCTCCTTAAAAATCCTCTTTGGTAACTCTTGAGACATATCTATAAAACATGAAAAATTTGTGAGTTCAAAAGTATCAATATAATCACACAACTAATGAGAGCAACAACAATCATGTCTACAATGAACACATACACAATCGGATAGCAAATGTTATAAGAGATGTCCAATTTCAAAATCAATATACATTACAATCGGACAACATATATTACAATCAAAAAACTTCTACTCTACTGAATTCTAATATTTCTTAGACAAATATACATTACAATCGGACAACATCTACTCTACATGAACACGAGTTCAATCGGGCAGCAATGGTATAAGTTATCAAGACTCGATTTTCCTCTTTTCCACTGAATTCTAAGATTTCTAAGAACAAGATACATTACAATCGGACAACAACTAGTCTAAGATGTCAAAACCCGAATTATCCCCCTTTCCAAAACCCTAAATCGTTTTGATACAAATACAATCAAATACATATACAATCGGACAACAACTAGTGTAAGATGATTAATCAAGCCAAAAATGCCAATTTCAGTTTAAGAAAGATGAGAAATCAGGTTTACAAAAAGTTAGGGTTAAATGAATCAGTAGACGAAATCGAATACCTTGTGTGAAGCAACGTGAGATTTTGATGAATTTGAGGGAAGAACACTTCGATTTCGAGTTGACCCGTCCGACGAAACTCCTAGGAGAAGAACAAAGAAGATTTTCGTTGCTTAGTGTGTGAGAACGAAGAAGAGGATGACGATAACGAGGATAGAGTGATAATGAGCCGACGAACCCGATGAATCGAAGGGTTTACTCCACACACGAGTGCATCGCCATTGATGGAGAGGAGAGCTTCGGCGGAGAAGACGAGAGTGAAAAGGGTAAGCGAATACCCTAGTTACTTTTAACTTTCTTTATGTTTTTTTTTGGTAATGAATTAATTTTTAATCAATATCGATTGCTAAAATGTATTATAAAAAAATCATATTAATCTATTTTTAAGGGTATTCTGGTATTTACGAAAATTAAAATCCTAGTTTCCAAAAAAATACATTAGAAATCCTAGTGTGACAAATCCTAGTTCAAAGTGTCCTAAAAATCTAATTCTCCCTAATAGTAATGGCTAACAAAAAAATTGGTAACAATTACTTAATAAACATGAGATGTGAAAGCAGAGGCTAAATAAGATCGTCGGTAGTGTGTAACAGAACTAATACTAAAAAATAGTTATAAACTAAGACAGGCTAGCGACTAATTATGAATCCTTATTTTGTAACAATTTAAGACTAAATTTCCATCACAATCAGTGACGAGCTTGAGACGTATTTTGTTACAATTTAAGACTAAATTTCCATCACAATCAGTGACGAGCTTGAGACGTATTATTAGTTGGTAATTGTGATGTTTTTGTTACTTTCGTGTTTGTCACAGCTTGTGATGAAATAGCTACTATGTAAGTTAGTCACAATTTTTGTATCCACACTTAAGATTTCTCGACTTTACATACAAAAAAATATAAGCAGGAAAGAGGGTTAACCTTCTTTATCGTCGAGTCTATAAAAGCAACTAACCAGAAAGTCATTTGCAGATCCATAAACACATAGTACTTTACTGATTACAAATGGTTTGTGGTAAGAGGTGACTCTCACACCAACAGGTTCCTCCCCTAATACAAAATCCTCGGCTGTATTTCAAGTGAAGGTTCCACCTCTGTTAGATTTTATTTTAATTTGAAGCCTACTTTACACTAGAAATGAGAGATTTTCAGAATATGATTTTTAAAAAGAATGAAGATGGATAAAAACCCTAGACAGAATTTCGAATTTTAAACAAAGATCTGTAAACGAAAATATTTTTGAAGATTCAGTTCATATGACACGCGAATATGGATAAGGATATGCAAATCTTAAAATATCTTCACCTAAAGTTTGCATAATCTTTTAGAATGTACATCAAGGATTGAATTGATATGGGAATAACTGTCTTTATAATTTGCCGAACAGTACTTGACAATATATAATGGTATTAACCTAATTACGCCTAAATCTAAGTGAGTGCAATTTCCCATAAAAATATAGTTTTTGAATCAAACTATATAAAATCTCTCTCTTCTAGAGAGAGAGTATTTTTCTCGAGCCTTCCTTCTTACCAAACACACATCTTTCAGAAGGAAGGTTTTGATTTTTTCGTCGTGTAATATAAGTTCAATCAGTTTTGATCGGTTTTCATTTTTTTTGTTAATCAGATATTGTTTCGCTAAGCAAATTTTGTTGTGAATTTCAACATAACCGGAGTTAATATTTATGAATCATCATATCCTATGAGTTGTTGTTGATCAATAATGCTTCAGTAAGACTGAATTGTGGAAACCGAAATTCACACCATCGATTTTAGTGAACGGAGGAAAACAAAGAAAATCCTACTTTCCTTGAGATCTGGATTCCCTACGAGAACCAACGACAAGTGAACAAATAAATATGGAAAAATATGGAAAGATAACAAATTGAATTTAGAAAACAATAGATCTTTATTTTGAATTTGCGTAGCAGCGCTCCAGAGACAAAACCTTCATGAAGCTGTCTGAAAACGATATTACTAAGGAAATCGCATAACACAAGCAGTAAAATGAGACTAAGTTTGCTAGCACCACCACCTATGTCGAGAAAACCTATGTGGCCGCAAGTCGCTTAGCAATAGACGAAAAAGACGAAAAAGCTTTTAAAGATTTCGGATTGAACCTTATGGAAGGCTGCCTAAGTACCCTTTTCGAGGATCAAGCCAAACGTAGTTCACTTAAAAGAGTGGAATAAGAGATCAAACTGCCTGGGCGAGTTTGTCGAGTAATCGAGTGCCAGTCATAGAAACCGAACTTGTCGAGAATAAAGCCTTAGGTTTCTAAGCGCATAGAGTTCTAAGAGTCTAATCATCGTTTTTTGCGCTCCTCGTCTTGGCTCCCCTTATATATGCCTCCTAAGTCAGTTTACCCTTTCCTTTTCTGCCCCCTGGTCGAGTTTATCGCTTCGTGGAAATATTCCATTTTTCTTCTATCTTCATGTTTATCCTTTGAAACTTGACATTTATCCTCTCATGCGAATATTAGATAAACCTTCATAGT
Source organism: Raphanus sativus (assembly GCF_000801105.2). NCBI lineage: Eukaryota > Viridiplantae > Streptophyta > Magnoliopsida > Brassicales > Brassicaceae > Raphanus > Raphanus sativus. The sequence goes on from NC_079519.1 coordinate 12,570,653, forward strand.
AGTTTTGGGCTCATTCTCATCCAAAATCGCAATGGGCTTTAGCCGAGTTTTAGACCCTTTTCGGACCGTTTTTAGACTTAAGTGTTTTTACGATTACTTCGAGAAATTACCTTCAGTACGACGTCGATTTTACGAAATAACTAAAATCAATTGTATACTTGAGGCAAATATGGTGTTAAGTTAACCATTTCTTCTTTATACGTTCAGCTTGAATTTATACGAGAAAACAAGTCTTTGCGTTTTTATCGTAAAGTTCCAACAGTAAACCCAATCGAAGCGAAACAAGGGACAGTTCAATCAAGGCCCGAAGGAGAATCTAAGGGACAATCCAATCGAGGCGAAACCAAGTGATGTTTGATTATAGTGACGACTTGTGGAACATTCTAATCATGTATTAAAAAGCCTAGAATATCTCATTCTCAGTTAGGAGTTGATGTATGTCAGGAGTGTTGCAATTCTCAACCACAGTCTAAGGTTTCTACACACAACATCATATATATTCTCAAAGGTATAAAATAAAGGGTCTTACTACAAAACCCAGTTGTGGTAGAGAAGCACCAAATTCTATACCTGAAACGGAGCAGGACTCAGTGCTTCCAATCGACTCTAGTGGAGTCAATGAAAATGCCGATGTTGTCTTCAATAATGTCGAGTCAAGAACCATCTTCTGTTGTTTTCAATCACAGTAAACAACACATATTGTGATGGAAAATGATTTGGATAAGGTCGAACTTTCTTATATATCATTGCCACTTATGAATCTTCTTCTCCTATTAATCTCAAACTGGGAATATAATTGATTCGTTCCCCTCTTTGAAACTGGAACATGAACTGAAGAATTACAGATATATACCATTAACCTTCTGATTTTGAGGAAATAAACCAAGATTAATGAAACACACATTTAAACCAAGCATAAACCAACTGTGCTACCTGAGACTTTTAAAATTTGAAGGCCAAAATCTTAGATATTTTTAAAAATGACCGGAAGCACAAGCTTCTACCGTTTGTACCCAGGGCCGCTACGGCAACCAAGCGGAGGAAGTTTGCAAGTTTTCAAGTTAACTATCTTATCGTATACAATCATCTGCCAGACATGGCCAGAACATATTTTCTTTACTCATTGACCTTTCATATCTCTTTTCATATAGTGTTAGATAGATTACTGAGTAATCAGTAGGACCTATTACAATCTAAATTTGATGTTCGTGTCAGATGTCTAAATCGCAATGTTTATTTTCTAATTTTGATCAGGTTTGGTGATCAAAGCGGACTAAACTGGAATACTTTAGCCCGACGAAAAAACAAAGAATTATAAAAGATAAACTTACAATTGTAAAAGCTCCCACATGCATCACATGGTCTGTAAAAAATAATATTCTTGGCTTAGGACATAAATAGGATTTTAACCCTGGAAGCAATACATGTAATTATGTTTTCAAAAGGTTTATTACTTATTTCAGTATTCACTTCAAAACTGTAAAAACTCCCACATGTATCACATGATCACTAAATTTAAAATTATAAAAGCTCCGACATGCATCACATGGTCTGTAAAAAATAATATTCTTGGCTTTAGGACATAATAGGATTTTAACCGTGGAAGAAATACATATAATTCTATTTAAAAGGTTTATTACTTCCTTCATTTTCACTTCAAAATTGTAATTCCATTTTATAAAGTCAAGAATATGTTCATTAGGCCTTTTATATTTGTTACTGATCATGCTTCACATCATATTTGTTATTGGCCATGCTTTGGGTTTTTTCAACCAGTTGGAGTCAAAATGTACAATATTTCCTCGAAAGATCACTAAAACTAAAGAAAGGGGAAAATATGATCTCAAAGGATCATGGCAATGTAAAGTCGAATTGAAAGCTCAAAAAGGTAACATTGGAGAGAGTGCATGTTCGAGGGACATCATAAGGATAGAGCCACAAAGGACCCCATATGATCCAAGACTCGCGAAAGGATATTATTTAAGAAAATGAAGAATTTGACTTACACTTTGGTTTGAATAAATTAAGCGATATCCACTCAATAAAAAGCACATCAATAAATTGGAACTGTAACAAAGCAACCGAAGAAGTTATACTCGAAATGTTAAAGATTTATTTTCCGCATTCTTTTTAAATTCAGATATGATCTTATTGTATCACTGCAGATTATTTCATGATAATAAGTTTGTGAAACTATATTTATGAGTTCACATTTCGACGTTTTTTATTATTCATTTCTCTCATACAGTAAAACCTATATAAATTAATAATGTTAGGATTACACCAAAACTATATTTTTTATTAATTTATAGAGATTATTAGTTTATCGATATACTAATTGAACCAAAAACTCAATTTGGGACTATACAAATATATTATTTTATAGAGATTTTTAGTATATATTAGTTATAGAGTATTAATTTAAAGAGGTTATGCTGTACAAGTAATGTTTATGGAATTTTAGTAACATAAGTTTTTTTTTAAATGATCATGTTAAATCTAAGATCTATTCCATCTTTGATTACTTTTGATAACTAATTTTTGTAGATATTGTCTGTAGTAATTTATCATTTTAATTTCATATTTTTTCCAACAAATCAATACATTGTTTGTTAAAATAAAAATAAAAAGAACATGTGTATCTATTTCACCAAACGGATCTATGAACCTCACATGAGCAGCATATTATATTAGTGTTATATATGTCACTGTTAGCAAAGAAGTAGGGATTGGTTAGTTTAATCTAAGAGTGTAGTGTAATTTGAGTAACACAACACGTGAAAATAATTTACTTAAATACAAAAATAAAAAATAAACACAAAAAAAAATCTTATTTAAACTATTAAAACTGAAGTACAATTAGATATGTCCCCTTATTTTTGCACAAAAATTACAAGTCTATGCCACTGGGTTTTATACACTGTCGTTTTATCTTTTTCTTTCAATCCAAAATTCGCTTACTTTACGTTTCTATATACCCAATATTCGTTGGGTTATTTCTGTGCTTCTCTGTTATATTGTATTGGGCTTACTATATTTTCATGGCCCATCTCATTATCACATTTTTATATTTTCAAATCCAAAAACATGAAAGTCTTACAAACCAAACTATTGATAATAATTTTACAAAATTTTCTTCGTAGTAAAACATATCTGGACGACAATATTTACATTGGCAATATTAATATAAAATTTCAAGTTCTATTTAACTAGATTTGATGAGAAGAAGCTTCGGAAAGAAAAAAAACTGATTCTTTTACGTTTTACCAATCAAAGACCTGCATAAAGTTTTTTTTGCTGATTATAATAAAATATCAAAGACATGCAAGAGGTTATATCGAAGTACTGTAATTTTTTTATGTTCAAAGGAAGACAACAAAATAAAACCCTCAAAACCAAAACTAAAGGGAGTTTGACCCGCTTCTTTACCGATCAAAAACATGCAAAAGTTTTTTTTTCAGATCAAGAAAATGGGGCTGGGATGCATCTTTCCCGGTGAAGGGTCTTGCTATTCCAAACTTTTTATATAATGTATAAAAAGTTTGGAATAACAAGACCCTTGGTCTTAATATTTGGTATACTTTTTATACAAAGGCATACCAAATAATGTATATTAGAAGAATCTACTCTTAGTGTTACAAAAGAAAAAAAATAACCTACTCTTGAAAAATCAAAAACAACTAAATCATTGTGACTCATATCCTTGGTCTTAATATATATTACCAGTGGTGAAACTCCTGCTTAGCCTCATGGTCGGAACCGTTCTTAATATCATAGCCATTCTAAGGATTTGCAGAGCCCTTTCGGTTCAGGTTGTAATCAATCCTTTATGCCGAATTCTCCAGTACTAATCGATTGATTTATCTTCAGAAGTGCTTTGATTGTTAAATCCAACAATTATTTCTCTCGATTCTTTTGAAAGAGGCAAAGGGTCGGAACCGACACATAGATAATAAGTCAGAGATCGTTCTTTGTAAAAGTGAAAAGTCGGTAGAATGATTTTTTTTTCTTTTGTTTCCCGGAATAAATTATAAATGCCTTTGTTTCATGTTTAAATAAAAAAGACAATGTCATGTGGAAAAGGTACACCACCGGATTCCACCTATTGGTGTGTGAACGGTTTGTCTGTGTACTATTGCTGGTTTAATAGCTTCTATGTATTGGCTATTTTCTTTTCATGCCTATTGGTGTGTTTTAAGTTTTTTGTAGCAACATTATGTAACTTTTGTCTTGATGGTTTTATAAATTCAGCATTAAAAAAAAGACCGAATAAACACTAAATAAATCGAAACCTACACAAAATGGTCAAAAATTATGAATATATAACAAAAACATAAAGAATTATGTAATTAAGTTTCTTAACAGTTAAATTCATGAACGAACACCCGCGCGGGCGCGCGGGTCGAAAGCTAGTTCCATTTAAAATAAAACCACAAATAAATAAACATTTCACAAAACTCTGAATAAATAAAAAACCCCAACAAATTTTTTTGAATATGATGCTAGCATGTCTATTACATTTTGGACCAGTGCAACATCAAAACTTATTTGCAGAGGAAGACGATTTTCTCTATCAAGAGTTGCTTTTTCGTATGCGGGATCTATACTTGTTTTCTCCTCCCCGCTTTCATGATCTTTTTATGACTGAAGGGTCAAGAAAATATAATTTATCCTTTATGTAGGATATTCACTGAATGATTCTTCTACGGTATGAACAAGATCTTCTACAGTCTTTGGACATGTCTGATGTTGTAGTGATTGGATAGCACTAAAAAACCCAAGATCTAAAATATTTATATCTGGAGAATTTGATGGTTGACACATTAAACGTATATCAAACCCGGTTTTTTCACGCGCTTCGTGAAATTCTTTATCACCACACCCAACATGCGTCCTTGCATTGTCTTGTTGGATGAAAATAGTCTTTACCCGATCTTCAATTGGCCATTTTTCATGGATTACCAGAATGATTTTTTCAATCAAACATGCTTTTATATCTTCTCTCTTCACCGAGTTTGATGCTTTTAGCTCTAACGTTCCCGTATCTGTGTTTTTTCTTCGTCTTATAGTTCAGGAAGTAAATAATTTTCAAGATCACAAAAGGAAACACTCCTATTTTTTCCAGAAAATGTATCATTTCCTTCCTCGTCAAATATCAGTCGAGCCATCGCCGCTAAGAACATAACCTTTGCAATATAATTTTTACTTTGACATGTAAGATGTGGCACGTCTTCTTCAGGAAGTAAATAATATTTCTCCGTTTTTTTGTCATGTAAAACTATTTTTCATCAATATGTACACTATTGTACATATCAATAAATTTATGGTCCATGAGTCAAAGATTACTTTTCTAACATGGACAAACAAAAATTCAACCTATCCTTGTGATTCACATCGCTTAAAATTGGTTTAATCGCATTAATATGGCATCGAATCATACCTTCTTTGACACGCCTATGCAATGTTGAAGGAGCAATACCCAAAGCCATTGAAAGCAATCGAAGTGATGTTTTCTTGTGTCATGGAGTATCCATAACTTGATTCAAATCAAGAGGAATTTTTTTACGACCACAATGTGCTGTTTTTTGTGGGAAACACTAAGGGGGGTGTATTAAATCAAGAATTTTAGGAGATTTTAGAGTGTTTTAATTTGGTGGAATTTTAGTGGGTTTTGAAGTTATTTGAGTGATTTTAGTAAAACTTAAAAAATAAAAAATAAAAATCTATAGGTGTTTTGGGAAGATATTTCTAAGAATTTCAGAGTAGTTTCACTGATTTGAAATGATAATATTATTTTGTCAATATACGTTTTGATTACGGATCTATTTATTAAATCATTCATTTTTGCCATACATGTTTTCTACTTATACATTCATTACTAACAAACAACTATCAAGAGGCTGTGGAGAAAAAAAAAAGACGTGTAACCAAGAAGCCATACTCTAGAGGCTACATTGGAGGTCATTCAAAAAAGCGAGCAGGAAAGCTTGATGTTCATTATGCAGCCAGAGAAGCTGCTGATCATGAACCTTTGGTGAAGAAATCTTCAACGGAAACGATGTAGCTGTATGAGACTTGAAGTTGCTATTCAGTTCCACCATTGATATGGATTCAGTGCTCAAAACAGAAAGAAATAAGCAAAGTATCGCACAGGATACATGAATTGCAAAACAAGAGCACTACAATCATCTTTGTCCACTCCTGCTATTATTTATTACATCTTCTTCCACTACTCTTGATCGCCATAACTCAGTTTTCTACTTCACGTAATTGAGAAAAAAGTACTACACAATTTTTCAGAATTTATTGTTTTATTTATTTATGGATATATTCAAATAACATCTATGGAGGTGGTATTCTATGGTAGCTATTTTTAACGGAAAATGAATCTCAAGTCTCTTAAAATCTTATCATAAATTTTTGTAAAATATATTGTTTAGAGTTGAATAACAGGGGATTTGATATAAGTTTTACAAATGATCAATTGAATAACAGGTGATTACAAGTGAGTTTGAATGACTTTGCACAAATCCTAAATTCAATAACACTTGATTTGAAAAGAGTTCTTAAAATCATTGATTGAATAACATGAGATTTTAACAAAATCCCTAAATCTCTTGAAATTCTTATTCCAATACACCCCCCTAAGCTCTTCACCATTTGGAGTTTCTTTTGCTTGTTTCCAAATACATTGTACTGTGCGGATTGACACCAAAAGTATATCAGCAATTTCTCAAGTAGTGTTCTTCTTTAGTTCCCCATTTTGACTTCTCTCCAGTAAAGCGTTATAAATATCAGTGCTCTAAAAATTGGCCTAGGCGGTGCCTAGATGCCCGCCTAATCGGCAAATTGGATATGAGCGAAACGATTTTTTTTTTTAAATCAGTCGAAAAATTGGCCTAGACGTCCGCGTAAACAATAATCCTCTATAAAACGCCTAACCACCATCTAACTATTTTTAGAACATTGATAAATATCCAATCTTTCCGCGTTTGAGGTAAATTTCCTTTTGTTGTTTTGAAGTTCTACTTGATCATATCTTTCTGCATATTAATATAAATAATAAAAAGTATTAGATTAATCATTAGAAATACGACACACAGATATGTAAATAGAAACAAAATTCAAGTTTGTTGGCTTATATGCAAATAAAGAAACAAATAAACAGCCATTTTTGTTGACTTACTGTTTCAAACTTATGATTGTATACAAATTTTAAACAATTCAATAGAAAAAATATCATATCAGAATAAACATGCATGGAAATATTAGACATGTCCATAGAGATATTGCAAATATAATAGTCAAAAACAAAAACGAATTCAAGTGTGCAATAATTCGAACAAAAAAAAGTGAGAACGATCCAAGTACGGAAGAAAAATACCTGGATCTGCCTCAGGAGAAAAATTGTTGAGTCCACATGATCAGTAACCATTGCCACATCGTCATCTTCATTGTGGAATACGTCTACTTCTTCATCTATTGGAGTTTGGTTCAGATCAAACAAAAACTCACTTTCATTGACTATAAATGGAAAATTTAGATCAAAGTTAGAACTCATGAGTGAATGTGTGATTCATTTGACTTGTCTTTCGATCAATATATAAGCATAATTTGTTTTAAGTTTGGCTCCAATGTAATTTTTGAACTTATTGTTTTGGTTTTTTGGCTCCATAATTTGTTAAAAAATTTACAAATCTTATTTACCCGTATGTTCTCAAATCAACATGTAAAGTTGACTAAAAGAATAATTGAGAATTTATAATCAATCTATTTCATAATAAGTGTCATTCTAACTTTTTCTTGTTACACAAAAATGTCATTTTATAATTTCAATGCAAATCATACTTATTTTCAGCTGAAATTAATTGCAAACATTATTGATTTTATAAATAATTTTATTTATTTCAAAGACTATTGGTAAGAGAGGTGTAATTAATAACAATTTACATATATTTTGTCACTTTCTTAATTTATGTGAAAAATGTCAAATTGACATTCATTTAGAAACGGAGGAAGTATATTCCTGTGAAACTATGATGGTGTTAAATGGCTGAGACTAGAATAAATTAAGATTAGTAACATTTGACTAATTAATGTGAAACTAGGTGCTTTGCCCGCACATGCGGACATAATTCTTTTATAAATATTTATTAATAAATGCATTATTAGTTTAAAGATCAACAAATTTAAATAAGACAATAAATTTATACTATTAATCTTTTAATTTCTTAATTTTTAACTTTTATAAAATTAAAAACACTATTTTGGATAACAACATTAATATTTTTATTTTAAATATGTTGTTATCTTGAACCTGTTTATATTAATTTATAAACAATTATCTAATTATATTAAAAAATATACAATTGTTAATATAAATTAATGTTATTAAAAAAATTCGTAGAGTTACAATTGCTATATATTGTTAGTAGTATTTCTTTATTTTAAAATCATAATCTTTTATTTTCAAGTGGTCTTTCAAATTTTAATAAATATAACTAAAACAAATCATTATGGAAATACATTGTTTATAAAAAAAATAGAATCATGTTTTTCTTTGCATAATAGTTAAACAATTATCTAATTAAATTAACAAATATACAATTGTTAATATAAATTGATGTTATTAAACAAACTTCGTAGAGTTACAATTGCTATATATTGTTAGTAGTATTTCTTTATTATAAAATCATAATTTTTTTATTTTCAAGTGGTCTGTCAAATTTTAATAAATATAACTAAAACAAATCATTATGGAAATACAGTCTTTATAAAAAAATATAGAATCATGTTTTCCTTTGCATAATAGTCTTTTAATGAAATTTTAATTTGAACAAAATTATACTTTTGTGAAACTTTTTAAAAGTTAAAATTAAATATAGTTAATTTAAAACTTTTATAAATATAAGTTACTTGTTTTTTTTTGTCAGCAACATTACAGACTCATATAGACTTTGTGAACCAAACTGGAGGATCCGTATCCATGTGGACGACGTAAGATAATTGCTTTCTTGCACTGCGTGCTAGACAGTCTGCTTTTGGATTCTTTGTCCTCGGTACATGGACCACCTCCGAAGAAGTAAAACTTCTCCTCGGACTTCTTATGTCTTCCAAATAACTTGCAAAAGCAGGCCATTCATCTGGTTCCGAAACCATCTTCACCAACTGCGTACAATCCGTTGCAAAAGTAACATTATACTGCCTTAAATTCCTCATACATTCCATTGCCCAAATAAGAGCCTCCATCTCTGAGTGTAAAAGAGAGATACTTGCTATTGTGTTCCTTGCTCCCATTAAACCATCAAAGCCTTCCAACGTACTATAAGTTACTTGTTGTAAATAAAAATAATAATATTTTGAAAATATTCCTCTCTGGAAGCAGATATTTTGAAAATATTTTTTAAAAAGATAATTACGATTTCCAATGAAATAGTTTAAATAATTGAAAAATATTTGATTTATCTATTTCTAAATATTTTTAATAAATTCTATATTAATATTTCGTTTTTCCAATAAATAACAATAAACTATTTTTAAACAATTAATAATGAACTATATAGTTATTCATTAAAGATATCAAACATTTAGTAAGTTTTTAGTTGTTTATTAAAACTATGATTCAGCCTAAAATCATGGAAAACATGACAAATAAGTAAAAATAGGTGACTGACCTGCACCCAGTACGGGCGAATAGAGGCAGATGTTTTTAATAATGTGGTAAATTATGTATAAATAAAAACATAGGGTTAATATATCTAATAAAGAAAAATAGGCCAAGCTTGAAGTCACCTTTTGAGATCAGAATTTTTTGGGATAGCAGAAATCCATTTTGATATTTAACAAAAAAAATTATTTATGTGCATGGCGTAGAAAAACACCTAGTATTATTGTAATCTTCAAAATATTTTTCGGAAACTTCACTTGGAGAATCATCAACTTTTGCAAAAAAAATTGTTTGATAAAAACTACTTTTGAAACGTTGTGTGCACTTTGCTCGTCTAATAATCCCCAACAGCTGTGTACACTTTGAATAACTCTATGATCATAGCATCACCCTCAGTTATATCATTTCAAATTTTTTGATGAACTGTTCACCAACTGAAGTATGAATTTTTGTCTTCTGGTTGAACATTTAAAAGTTATGAGTTAGAAAAAAATAAATGATAAGAGTAGCGTCAAAACAGATAAATAGTTATGAAACATTATTACAATTGTAAATATTAGTTGATTACAATAAAAATAAAAGATGATTCTGAGTTGCAAAAAATTAGTAATATGAGTACTTCTTTATCAACGAAAACCATTTCAATGATGTTTCATGATTCTTTGCTATAATTTCTACAGAAGTGAATATGATATCAATTTAAAGAAAAATATTAAAATTTTTAAAAAGATATTAAAACTATATTTCATAAAATGGTTTGCAATTAATATAATATCAAGTAATCCATATTCGAGATAATATAAATTATTAATATCACCAATTAACTAATTAGAATCATTAATGTAAATTACATTAAAGCAACATGATAAATATGATATCAATTTGCAAGTATTCTGTATTTAAAATAAGATTGGTATTATTTAAAAATAAATGAGAAAGAAAGAATTCCGACTAATAAAATTATAAGGATTTTTGTCAAAGTGTATGTATGAGTGACACGTCATTAGAAATCACTCATACAGTTAATATTTCTCTTTTCCAATAAATATTTCTAAATATTTTTAATAAATTTTATATTAATATTTTGTTTTCCAACAAATAACGAAAAACTATTTTAGAAAAGATAAAATTTTAAACAGTTAAATAATGAATTATATAGTTATTCATTAAAGATATCAAATATTTAATAAGTCTTTAGTTGTTTTTTAAAACTATGATTCAGTCTAAAATCATAGATTACATGATAAATAAACAAAATTACTTATCAAATAATAGTATAGATAGATAGAGTCATAGTTGAATCTCAAATAAATGCACATATTACCTTAAGGATAAAGGACAAAACAAACATCATGTTAACTGTCTTGATCCATGGTATGTTGCAATTGTTGGATTCATGGTATGTTGCAAATGTTGACCTGTCAGCTTTTTGGAACTGACTGCAAGGATTTGATATCGATGATCAAGGACCCTGGAGCATGGCCGAACTTCTCTACTGAACTGAAAGAGTTTCTCAAATTGAAGAGCAGATTCTCGGAGTTTTCGATAGTTTATATTTCATGCAATGAGAATGTATCTTCTGATTCATTAGTTAAGATAACAAGATCTTTTCATAGGAACTTGTACTACATTGATTGTTTTATTTTGGTTTGGTTTCCCAGACCACCTCAAGCCTGAGTAATAGAACGGCCGTTTGAGAAAAAAAAACTGTCTTGATCCATGCGAAATCTTGTTAAGTTACTTAAAAATCAAAATGGAGGGAGTATGTAGCTTGAGATAAGAAGACTCGCGCTTATTTAGCAATATAGACAGAACGAGGGTCTCTGTATACTCGTTGGAGACCGAGACTAACAGTAAAGCAGGAAAGATGATGACGGTTGCAGTTACAGCCCCTTTATGGTCTCTATCGTCGTGCTCTCTGCTTCCTTGTCAAGGTCTCTCCACTCACTCTTTTCTGTGTCTCTCTATGAAGCGCTTAAGTTTATACAAGGGTCTGTTTGTTGGTGAAGTTACAGGCCCAAACCGGCGAATACAATGGAAACGAAACGAAAAGGTAAACTTCTTTAACTCTCCCAATCAACCCTATGCATATGTAGTGTCTGATGAAATGCTTCAACCAAAACTTGAAACTTGTTTCTTTTTTCAAAGCTATCATCACTCTAGTCCAACAATATCTTTGATTCGCGCAGAAACGGTTATCGAGAAAAGTGGCTGTTATAACAGCGGGGTTTGAGCTTAAGCCTCCTCCATATCCTCTTGTACGTTTTCCTCAAAACTCAAAATAGGAAACGAGTAGAGAGTAAGAAGGACGATTTGAATTTTTGGGTGTGTTATGACTCTGACTATGGTAGGATGCTCTGGAACCGCATATGAGCCGGGAGACTTTGGATTATCACTGGGGCAAGCATCACAGAGCTTATGTAGACAACCTTAACAAGCAAATCGTGGGCACGGATCTTGATGCTTTGTCGTTGCAAGAGGTTGTCCTTCTTTCATACAACAGAGGCAATATGCTTCCTGCCTTCAACAACGCTGCACAGGTAAGTAATTGCTTCTCTAGTCTCTTCCACTGAAGTAGATTTGCGGAAAATTAGACTGGACCCCATAAAGTATACTGTATACATGTAAGTAACATTATTGGTGTTTAAATTCTTTAGGTTATGTTGATATTTGCCATACATACACACTAAAACGTGATTAAGGAATCACTTGACATGATGCAACACAATTTGTAATGTGTGATGGGTTCCTTTCTCGGGGTTGGATGTGAATTTGGATTTTCAGGCATGGAACCACGAGTTTTTCTGGGAGTCTATTCAACCTGGAGGTGGAGGAAAGCCAAGTGGAGATCTCCTCAGACTGATAGAGAGAGATTTTGGTTCTTTCGATACTTTTTAGAAAGGTTCAAGGCAGCTGCAGCCTCCAACTTTGGTTCCGGTTGGACTTGGCTTGCATGTGAGTGTTTTTTTTCTTATTAATTTGCTTTTGCCTTTGCTTTTTTTTTTCACAAGAAAAAAGTTTGCAAATCCCAAAACATATGTCAACTGATGCAGACAAGGCGAATAGACTGGATGTTGCAAATGCCATAAATCCACTCCCAAAGGAGGAAGACAAAAAGCTTGTAATAGTAAAAACACCCAATGCAGTAAATCCGCTCGTATGGGATTATTCTGTAAGTGTCTAAAACATAGATGAACCTTTGTTGTTTTGCTGTGGATTCTGATTTACTCGCACTTGATTATGTTGCAGCCACTTCTCACCATTGATACATGGGAGGTATTAATAGGCTTATTCATTTCTCTCTCTTAATTTCAACTAGAAAGACTGGTTTCTTGATCTCTGACTTTGTGTTTTTTCTTTGCCTCATTGTGCCAAATTAGCACGCTTACTATCTGGATTTTGAGGTACCATCAAAATGCAAATGATTTCTTCACTAAATCTTGAAAGCAGTGGTTCTCAATGCTCACGTCGCTGTGTCTCTGCGCAGAACCGAAGAGCTGAGTACATAAATATATTCATGGAAAAGCTCGTGTCATGGGAAACAGTAAGCACGAGGTTAGAATCTGCAGTGGCTCGGGCAGTTCAAAGAGAACAAGAAGGAACAGATACCGAAGATGAAGAGAATTTGGAGGATGAAGAGCCAGAAGTCTACTTAGATAGTGATGTTGATGTATCTGAGGTTGACTAAATAACTCTGAGAATCAATCATAACTTTAGCATCTGAATGAAATGTCAATTATACAGTATAAACTTTGCTTATTAAAGTATCTTTAAATAATTTTAAAGACTGTTATTGGAAAAAAAAAAAAACCTTTTTGTAGCTTATTTACATTCCTCCTATGTGGTCTTCTTATGTGTTACGAGGAGACCTGTGATTGGGCAAAGCCAAGTATCTTTCTGCAGATGGTGAATGCCTGTAAACCCTTTGTAGACCATATGGTATTTGTTGTTGCCCATGAACTGGAGGAGTGTACTCTGGAGGAAGTCTCTGTCCGTGAACTAGAGTTTGACCTCTTGGAACCGGGGAGTAAGAATTTGGAGGCATGTGTTGATATGTAGATACACTTCTTCCTAACCCACCAGGTGGAGCTATATGCTCAGGGGATCTCCTGAGACTTGACCGATGAGGAAAACCTGATGATGGGCCGAGGTAACTACTCACAAGAGCTGATATTTCATCTGTATGTCCGTCTCTGTGTCTAGGGAAGCTTTGGTCACGGTAGATAGGAGAATAAGATGAGGAAGCTGCTGCTGGTGGCATTTCCATGTTTGACAACCTTGGACGTTTCATCTGTTGGTTATACAATGCCGCTTCCTCTATTAACCTGATGGATCTTGCTTCCTCTTCCATCTGTTTGTCGAGCTGAAGAATGTCTTTCTCCAGGTTAACAATTTGCTCTTTGATCTGCCACCCTTGTACTTCTTTCTCTGTGTCTAAGTTGTGAGCCTCCAAACACTTCATCACTGATAATAACGCAGCTAAAAACTTTTGGTTCGCCTCTTTCTGTTAAGAGAAGAAAAGCAAACAATGGTAAGAATCAGAATAGGAAAAAGAGTCAATGAAGAAGGGGCGGCCATCCATACAAACGCTATCGGTGCTTGAGCTTTCTGTTTTGCCTTCTCAAATGACTCCTTGCTCATCCTTAGGAATGAAGTTAGAATGGAAGAAGCTGAAAACCTATCCTCAATCCCAAAGGTATAAACCATCTCAAGTGCTTCAATATGCTTTCCACGCTTGATACTTGAATCAACTATACCTACCACCGTTATAATACTGTCTTAGTACCAGTTACTAAACCCTTTTATCGTCTCAAGAAAGAAGAAGATGGTACCTACCTGACATCATAGGGACAAGGAAAGGTGACCGTTTCAGAGCAGCAGCAATCTCAGCAGCACCACTCTTCCGTACCAAATCAAACAAATCCATACTCGTAAAGCTCGAAGGAATCCCAAAACAAGAAATTAGCAGAAGCAAACCCTTTGCGTCCATTGCCTCAGCGGCAGCTAACCTTCCTTCATTCATCATCCTTCTCTTCCACGCAACAGCAGCCGCCTCGGCCTCATCCTTGATAGAAGAACTATCAATGATGGGCTTCTTAGGATCAATCATTAGAAGATAACACTCGAGAATGAGAAGCGAAACTTGTCTGGCGGGGATCATATGGGAATCGCTCGCGTATGCTTTGCGTCCTTGCAAGTAAAACTTGCCGATGCATTCCAACACGAACTTAGCTGGCTCCTTGGCTAGCTTCAGAGCTGCGGGAAGCTCTTCTATTAGCTTAGCTCTTCGGTCAGAGATGTTCGAGTACATGTATCTACGCAGGCCTTTGCTGCACATCAACTCGCACAATCTCTCCACCTCCTCCGCCGGCGGCGATTGTGAGGCAACAGTGGTGGCTGCGGCGATGCCTTTGCTCTTGAGATTGGAGTCAATGGCGTTGTTGATGTAATCCATGTGGCTTTGCAAGTCGTCGTAGTGGCGTTTGAAGGTGCTCACCGCAGCTGAAAACGCGGTTAAATCGTCTATGGTTTTCGAAAACTGAGGATGGTTAGATTGTTCGATCGTGATTTCGTGGTTCGTAGGCACGGTTTTAACAGTCGCCGGCAATTCTCCAGACCGTAGTATCGATGGTTGATTCTCCCTCGTGGATGGATCATGGGCAGGGATCAGAGAACCATTATGGAAGGCCATGGGAATTGAAGAGGAGGAAGAAAGGTGGATCTGTTTGTTAAATCCCTAATTTTGTTAACATGTCGGGAGAGATGCGGTTCGTACTTTAAAAATAGCAATCTTCGCTCGAAAGTCAAACACGGCATGTTTGGTTCTTTGATGCTTGAATCATTTGTAGCAAGTTAAAACAAAAGTGATGTTGCCTCGATAAGGCAGAGAAGCTTTTCTGATATTGAGATAAGCTCTAGCATTAACCAGTGCACGATCTGAGATTATGGAGGGCTTGAGACATTTCTTTAAGAACTTCTATACAAAAAAAAAAAATTTCATAATTTGGGAGCTTATTTTTATATGAAAACCCTCTAAATTTTTTTGGGGCCGAAGCCGAAGCTTTACCGGCCTATGCCCAGATCCGGTTCTGGCATTAACAAAACTGTGCTACTGACATCTTTGTACTCTGCCTCAGAGCTTGATCTTGACAATGTTGTCTTTGTTGTTCTCTGTTGATGGTTTTGTTCAATTTCCCCAAGAGTTATTTCGTAAGTGGTCGAGTTTTTATGGATTTGGTCGGGTCGAATATTGTAAATTGGAATTTACGTTTAATATATTATGTTTTGACCCTGTAAATTAAGTTTAAAATCAATTAAACCTCATTATGATGTTGTTAACATATTAATTATTACTTCGTATATGTCACATGTATTAATATAAACTTCGTATAGTAATTGATATATTTTGATATTTCAGATGGTTTTCACCAGATTATAGTAAACTTCGTATAACTGACAAACTTTTTTCCAAAATTATCTCGTAAATAGTGTTTTGTTTTACAAAAGATGTTCATCCGTAAAAACTCTCCAAAGAAGTTAGTTTTATGAAATGTTATTTTTTTCAAAAATTGTTATGTTCCATGCATTGACAAAACAGAGGAAAAATATGACAGTTTAGAGATGTTAATGAAAATGTAGTCGAGGATGAGGAAGAATTAGTAGCCACTGCTACTGGTTACTTCATGCAGATTTTCGAATCCTCCAACCCAGAAGACATAGCAGACGCACTATAAGAGGTATCCACAATGATAACTGAGCCAATCAATAATGATCTTACGGCTCCTGTCACTGAGTGGAAGTCAAATTAGTATTTTTTCGATGCATGCTGAAAAATCTACCGGTCTTGATAGGATGACAGCTTTATTCTGTCAAAAATTTTAGGATATTATAAATGATGATTTAAATCATATGGTTAATTAATTCCTTTTTGATGGATCTATGACGAGTGGTTTGAATGATACAAATATCTGTCTCATCCCAAAAACAACTAAGCCCAATGAGATGTCCAAGTGTCGACCCATCAGTTTGTGTAACTTCAGCTACAAGATTATCTCTAAGGTCGTATGCCAGAGATTAAAGAAAGTTAAACCATATAGTATTTCTGAAACCCTGTCAGCCCTTGTTATTGGACGATAAATTTCGGACAATATTATGATTGCCCAAGAAATGTTTCATGCCTTAAGAACTAAGCCAAGCGGAAGAAACAAAAGGATGGCTATTAAGACGGATATGATTAAAGTATATGACAGAATGAAGTGGTCGTTCATTGAGGTGGTTATGCGATAGATGGGAGGTTTTGAGATTTGGATTTCCTGGATCATGAGGTGTGTTACATCGGTGAAATACAAGGTACTCATGAATGGGCACCCAAGAGGAAATATAGTTCTAGAGAGAGAGGCCTACGTCAAGGAGATCATTTGTTTGCTTTCATCTTTATTCTATGCACGAAAGTGCTCGTTAGCCTTCTTAACCATGCAGAGAACAAAGGGAAGATAACGGGGATGCGCGTTACACGTGCATGTCCTTCTGTATCCCACCTTCTCTTTTCTGATGATAGTATTTTCTTTTGTAAGGCAGAACTCCGTGAATGTGAAGAAATGATGAAAGTAGTCAAAAAATACAGAAAAACATCTCGACAATGTATTAACTTTGAAAATCCTCTCTACTCTTTGGTAAGAGGATTAACGCAAATGTTAGACAGCAGATCAAAGATACTCTTGGAATCCATAATGAAGGAGGAATTAGAACATGTCTAGGAATTTCAGAAAACATCGCCTCATGCTAACCACGAGAACCGTATGCTAGCTCCTACTTGCTCCCCCGGAATCACAGCAGTGGAAGAGAACCATAAAGGATTCCGAAGATCCAGAGAGGAAGAAAAGTCGTCAACACAGACTAAGCAACAACATCGAAAGCGGCATGAACGGTGAGGTAGAAAACTGGGGGGCTGCTGGTCCAGAGCAAAATCAAAGTCATAGACAGCCCGCTTTAAACTAAGACCAACAGCAACTACCACACAGCAGCTTTCACCGTGACGCACGCGCCTCTGGAATAGATCCCAAAGGCCAGCTTGACCTTAAACAGAGGAAGCATCTGTCATGTCCCTGGTTCTAGATAAGGCTAACAGAACGGGTCATGGTACGAGGAGATGCACCAGTCAGGTCATATGACCTAAAGACAAGCGTATCATGGTCCAAACAGAAGGTTAAGTGCATCAGATGGCTGAGACTTAACCAAAACAAGAAAGAAAGAAGCTTAAGAGAGTTGGACGAGTGATCCGGAAGCTGGACAAGGTCTGGAGGAAGCTCATCCAGCTAGGTGGGACTGGAAGGTAGCTCACACAGCAGGAGCTAGTTCACAGGAGCTGGAGGTCTAGCTCACTCAGCTGGGGCAGCTAGTAGTCAGCTCATCTCAGCTGGATGAAGTGTTAAGGTCATGGGCGATGGGTCCGGGTGTGGGTTGGTTATGGGTCCGGGTTGTGGGCACATGATCCAGCAAGGGTCCGTGGGTCTTGGCAACCAAACCAGAGACTTGGGTAAGGAGATTGGGCCTAATATCGACCAGCCCAAATGCCAAAAGAGCAGTTAAGAGGCAGTTGGTGGCGAAAGGGTGGGAAGGGTGTGATTTGCACCCATTCGGCCAAACCTTGTGCCTGTTCGCCCAAGAGGGTGGTTGGCGAGTTTCTTCCTATAAATACAGAGCCTGTGATGTCAAGAAAGCCACGAAAATACCTAGGCAAAACTCTGCCAAAATCACACTAGAAAGAAAGAGAGAAAGAGGCCGGCGGTAAGGAAAGCAAACCATGTGGTCTGTCCGGTGGGATTCAGGCAGTGGAAAGATGATAGAACCAAAATACGGATCACTCTACCGGTACGGATGATATGAACTCAGATCCGAGAGGATTGAGAACTGGTGGGATGAATGGTGACACAATGGGATGCGGAAAGGCCCAATGATACTACCAGACTTCAAATGTTGCCGGATGTGACGCACCGGTCCAACAAAGGAAGGATCGAAACTTGGAGATAACCTCACCAAGAGACTAGAAATGTTCTAAACAAAGAACAAAGAGTAAAAACTCAAAAAGAAGAAGAAAATTCGTTGATGATGTTGCAATGAAATGGGACTACAATTTATAGAGTTTTGAATCAAAGAAAAATAAAGAAAAGTGCAGAAAACAATGCATAGAAAATATAAATTTGACTAGATCTAGTCAAAGTGTGGAAAGCAAGGAAGACTAGTCAAAGTGCGGATTTTGATGTTGACTAGTCCACATTCAGAAAGATGTCCAGGTTTATGCTGGTCGTGCACACCATGCTGGGAAGGATACGGACACACGCGGGACGATCCACACATGTCTGAATTCGCGAGAACTGAACATCACCTGATTTGTACATGGCATAACTCCCTCATCTGAACTCCGTTTGATCTGATTCTTCTTCGAAGAGTTCCATAATTGAGTTGAGCACATTCTCCAAGTGGTTTCACGCCAAGAAACATCATGGTTTAGAAGATATGCTTCGAACAATGAACGTATGTTTGTGTTGCTTCTCGGGTGGTTTGATGGTCGAACCAGCTCGGAAGATCGAACCAACTTGCTCAGCTCGTCCGGGTGATTATTAGTCCGGCTCAGCTCGTCCATGATAGTGTCAGTCCAGCTCACTTGAGTATTCAGTTCATCCAAGATTGCATTGATGATAAGGAAATTGGCATAATCTGACGAGAAAACCTCGGCTAGGTCTAGCTGGTCGACAAGGTCACCATCTTGGGCCGTGTCCATGAACCAAGCAGGAAGGTGCTGGATTTTGGGTGCATCATACTCTCCCTCTTCAAAAGGATTTGTCCTCAAATCCATTTTACCTGTATCAAAAGGAAATAAATCAGATTCAAAGGAATTAAAATTCAAGGAAAATTCAGTGAATGAAAAGTTTGGACATAAACTTCCTTGGTGGTCTGAACCCTTTTCCATCAAGTATGTATGGTTCCATGTTCCATGAACACAAGTCCTTAGGCGTTCACCATTGCTTGCTCTCTTTGGAAACTGATCATGCTTTTCCTGTTCATCCAAAACAACTAGAGAAACCACATCAAATCTGCGAAAGAAATAATCAAAGGGTTTCTCTATCCTTAAGACATCAAAAACAGGATCCAAGCTCTTAGGATAATCATCAAGCACGTGGACAAGCATCAAGCAAGTAAACTGAGTGCCAAAAATCGGTTTATCAAATTCAAAATCAGGCCAAGATGTGAAACTGTTAGGAAAAGAATGAGATAATGCCAAATTTGTAAAATTCTCATCATGAACGAAATCAAAAGAATTATTTGGCCTAAGCAATTTCGGTTCATGCTTGTTCCTACACCAAATCTCTTTCAAAGCACAGCTCAATGAAAATAATTCATGAAAAGGTTTAAGCAAAATGTTTTTCAACCAAGTAAAGACTTGTTTTTGCTTAGAAATTCTCGGTTTCAAAACATTTTCATGAAGAGCAGAGACAATCAACTCATGATCCTTACAGTGCTTTTGGTTTGGACAGGAGGTGGACTGAGGAGACACCTTTGTTCATGGAGGATCGGTTTTGGCTCAGGTCGTTCCCTTCTTGGGCATGAATCTCCTTTAGAAATCTTGTACTCGCGGATAGATGGGCTGGAGAACCTCCGATTTGAAATATTCATATCTCCTTCATCCGCGAAGCTTTTCAAGTGATTCCAAGCCTCAGAGAATCCTTGGTGAGTTAGCCTTCCAGGAAAATTGGTTTCATGACAAAAGACCTTCTGAAAGTCGAGATACCCTTCGTGGACTGAACCTCTGTCGCTGGCATCTCCAAGGTAGCCGGTTTGGACAACAATGCTTCTCCAAAACTCAGGCTGTTGGGCACGATCAATGCTTTCATTCAGAGGCTGAACCTGTCTTTCCTGGATACTCAAAACAAACACTAAAAGACCAGGATCATATGTGCAAGAGAGATACTTGTTCAAATCAAAAATCAAGATATCTTTCCAAGAACAAGTAGCACACATTTCAGCCTTTCAAGATGCTCATCAAAATAGATGTTACAGACCAGAATTTTCTCAAGACATGCAAAAATATTAGACATTTTCAGAAAGTGCATATCCTGCTCAACATCTGAACACACAAGCTTAAGTTCAGATTGAGAAACATTTATCAAAGACTTAAGAGACTTATCAAAGAATGTGTTGTAAACCAAAATATCATCAAGGCTCAAAACAACACATTGATCACGAGATGATCTCAAAAGATGCCAAGTTTTATCAGTTTCAAAACACACAAGATCAGGCTGCAAAACATAATCACAAGAATCAAGATCACAAAAATCATTTTCAGTTCTAAGTGATTCATGTTCCAGCAACTTCTTAACCAAAATTCCGTCCAAGGCACAAGAGGATGCAAATAAATTATCAGTGATCAGTGCATGAATATAAGAACTCAGATCAAAGTCATTTCCTTTGAAAACAAACGAATCAAAAGAGTTTCTAGCACAGAAATCGGTTTGTTGCAAACTATGATCAAATGACTTTTCAAGAGAATGAAAACCTTTGTTGTGTTCCAAGAACTGATCAAAGCTCAAAATAATTCCAGAATTGATGCCATTGACATTTTGAAAACATTGTTGATCAAGAAGTTCATCAGGTTTAAAATTTTCAAAAGAATTAATTATGTTTTCAAAAACAGATTTTGAAACACAAAATTCTTTCATCTTGTCAAGACCAAAACGAGTCACATCATGAGAACTGATCTTGACAAACATTTCAGGCAGAGAATTAAGCAAATCAGAGTTCTCACTGTGCTTTTGAAGATCAGGAGACAAAGGGAGAGGAGATGTGCCGGATTCAAAGCATAGATGACTCTCCATAGCTATGGATGTGATGCTTGTTGCTTCCTCATCAAAGACTGGACCAGGGTCGTCCTCCTCATCAAAGATAGGACCTAGATCATCATCCAAAGGTGTCCTAGTTCCAGGAAGTCGTCCATGATGTGGATGGTTGAATGGCTCTTCCTCAAAAACCTGTGGAGACAAAACAAGACTACTCGGGAGCTCCGGTTGCAAAACAGTTAGTTCTACATTAGCTTGCTCATTTTCAAACACAAACTCAGGTTCAAGAGAGGGAAGATCACATTTATCCTCACAAGTGATCAAGCTTTCAATTAGCTCTTCATCAGATTCATCATAAATGGGTAAAGAATCTGAAAAATCTTTAAGCTTTTCAAAATGGTTTTCAGATTCACCTTGAGTTTTCTCACTGATGAACAAGGATGGCTCAGCTACATGTGCACGTGTGGATGTGCTCTTCTTGTGGCTCTTGCTGACGTCCTTGAGGGCTTGCATCATTCCCTTCTCAAAGTTGTCACAGATCTCTTGGACATCAAACTGAAAGGATCGCCTCTTTGGATCAGCCACATCTTTGACCTTTTCTTTGCACCTTTGGTTTGGCTTTTCCTGCACACTAACAAACTCATCAAAATTGTTCAAAGAATATTTAATTGGAGTTTGAGAGACAGATGGTCGTGGGGAGTTCTTCTTGCTACTTTGCCTTAGAAGACCAAACATCTTAACCTGAAAATCTCAACACAAAAGTTAGTAGATAAAATTCCTCACTCTCTCAAGTGTTTAATCTCACCCACTCAAGTGTTTTCTCTCAGATTTATGGTGATCACACAGTTTCTTCTCAAGGTTCTAAGAGAACAGATCAAAGAATCCCAATGGGCAAATCCAAGCAAGATCAAAGGTTTGAGATAGAAAGATAAGAGATTGTGATTTGGGAACCCGCCTTAACCACCTCAAAGGCCGGATTTCTCTTCGGCCAGCAGGCTTACTCTTCCACCACCACACCACAAACAACAAACTTTAAAACTTTCTTTTTTTTTTTAATAATCTTTTTTCTTTTTTTTTTTTTTTTTTTACAGTATAAACTTAGATCTTTTTTTTTTTGTTATGGGGGTAATGAGGGGCCCGGGTTCAAGATAGATAGATGAAGAAGTGTTTAGAAGAAATGGAGAGATGAGAAAATGGATAGAAAAGAGTTACCGGAAGAGTGGCTCTGATACCAAATGATAGAACCAAAATACGGATCACTCTACCGGTACGGAAGATATGAACTCAGATCCGAGAGGATTGAGAACTGGTGGGATGAATGGTGACACAATGGGATGCGGAAAGGCCCAATGATACTACCAGACTTCAAATGTTGCCGGATGTGACGCACCGGTCCAACAAAGGAAGGATCGAAACTTGGAGATAACCTCACCAAGAGACTAGAAATGTTCTAAACAAAGAACAAAGAGTAAAAACTCAAAAAGAAGAAGAAAATTCGTTGATGATGTTGCAATGAAATGGGACTACAATTTATAGAGTTTTGAATCAAAGAAAAATAAAGAAAAGTGCAGAAAACAATGCATAGAAAATATAAATTTGACTAGATCTAGTCAAAGTGTGGAAAGCAAGGAAGACTAGTCAAAGTGCGGATTTTGATGTTGACTAGTCCACATTCAGAAAGATGTCCAGGTTTATGCTGGTCGTGCACACCATGCTGGGAAGGATACGGACACACGCGGGACGATCCACACATGTCTGAATTCGCGAGAATTGAACATCACCTGATTTGTACATGGCATAACTCCCTCATCTGAACTCCGTTTGATCTGATTCTTCTTCGAAGAGTTCCATAATTGAGTTGAGCACATTCTCCAAGTGGTTTCACGCCAAGAAACATCATGGTTTAGAAGATATGCTTCGAACAATGAACGTATGTTTGTGTTGCTTCTCGGGTGGTTTGATGGTCGAACCAGCTCGGAAGATCGAACCAACTTGCTCAGCTCGTCCGGGTGATTATTAGTCCGGCTCAGCTCGTCCATGATAGTGTCAGTCCAGCTCACTTGAGTATTCAGTTCATCCAAGATTGCATTGATGATAAGGAAATTGGCATAATCTGACGAGAAAACCTCGGCTAGGTCTAGCTGGTCGACAAGGTCACCATCTTGGGCCGTGTCCATGAACCAAGCAGGAAGGTGCTGGATTTTGGGTGCATCAAAAGATCAGGCAAGGCGATGGCAGGCGGGCAGAGTGATAAGGAGAAGAGGAAGGAACCAGAGAAGGAAGTGGCTGCAGAGGAACGCACGCCTAAGGTTAGTGATGCAATCCGGATGGTATCACCCAAGGCCAATGGTCCGAATGGTCTGGCCGTTTGGTCTCTGTGATATTGGATGCATCTGTTGCTCTCTTCCTGTCAATATAACTCTCCTCTTGCATATTCTGAAGTGTTCTGTGGGTTCAGACTCATGGACACGCCACCAAGCCTTGGATAAATCAGAGTAATCTCTCCATGGCCTTGGTTGGGCATGTGTGGTCAGATCTTATGGTTCAGTGGGAATTGTTAGGATCCAACGTCAAATATCTCTTAATGGATATTTATCATGAATTATCATGGTAAAAAATTAGTTTTATCTCAATGATTTAGAGGTGGTCAGTTATGGTCATATAGGCTGTTCATGGGCGAGATCAGTATGATCGAGGCCAGTTCTGAGAAATCTGACTTGACCATTCTCTTAGTCTTGAATTATCATGAATTATCATGATTTTTATTTAGTTTTTGGACAAGTATTAGAAATGGTCACTTTTGGCCAGATTAGACTAAGTGTCCGAACCATGCTTAGTATGTTGCTTGTTAGGGTATCGGATTGTCTTTCTTATGTACTTGTGTTGTGGGTTTTGGTTTCAGGAACTGACAGGGATCGTGGTAAGGCTAAGGAGCCATGAAGACTTGGCCGCATGGGATGTGTGATGTAGGATTAGATTGGACACATTGAACTTATGATAGCCTATTATGCAAACTGATTGTTAAGAATGATTTGTATGGATCACATTGACTTATATATATGAAATGATATTTCTCTTATGCTTCCGCAATGTATGTGATTGTTTTATGAACCTCAATTGATTGAAAATGACTTAGAAACTAATGGACCTAACCGGCTGAATTACACTTAGACATTTAGGTAAGACTGCGGACTGGTTGGATCAAGGGATCCAGGTTTGGGTCTTACAGCATCCACCCCTCAATGCCGAGAGAAAGACAACACCCTCCACACCGGACCATTCTTCTCCAAGACCAGATCTGGAGAGAGAAGCCACTCACACACGGCCACACGCCTGCACCGCTAGAAGAAGACTAGATCGAGAAACTTGAAAACATCGACCCACATTTTCCTGAGACCCAAAAAGTCGACTTTCTAACGTCTCAAACCATCTACACTCGTCATGACACCAAATTTCCACCAAGCAACAGCCAGAGACAAACTTGCAGAAGTATATCTAAATCCAGATATGCTCTGCCTCATTGTTTCAGGGCTGCCAACATATCGAGCAAAGGAGATGAGACTGCTGAACAGCAAAGGAGAGAAGCAGAAGATAAACTAAAGCCTCTGACGGTGGAGGACCGCCAGAGCAGACTTGAAGAAAAGAGCTTTTTAGAAGTTTTTAGAGAGATAAAGAAGAGAGAGGAGTTCATGAACTCCAAAAATAGTAGTTTGATTTTTTTAAAGACCCTGAAATAGACCATTTAGGATCCAAATTCCACAATTATATTAATTTTTAAGTAAATAACTCAAACTTATTAAAAACATAAAATATGTAAAATTGCCTAAAACTATGGAAAACATGACAAATAAGAAAAATTAATTAAAATGATTAAAAGGATGGTTTCACCTCTTTGCCGGGAACCCAAACATTGTAAATAGTTTCTCCCAGCGTGAATTGAACCCGGATGGCAGAAGTTATAGCTGCAACCCATTTACCACTAGGCCAACTCGACGTTAGTAAAAAATGATTAAAATGATTAAGAAGGTGATTTCACCTCTTTGCCGAGAACCCAAACATGAACAACACCTTAATCTAATGGTTAAGGTCTAAAGGCTTCTACATCCATGTATGGGGTTCGACACCCAGACTATACAATTTATTGCAGATTTTCTCAAATCCATGTTTCAAGTCCCGGAAAAAGCGCGATTTATTAGGCAACTATGCAGATTATGGAAGGAAGAATTACAAACAACTATGCGATTATGGAAGGAAGGATTACAAGAGATCTTCAACGTGGTGCAAGTAAATCTGGTCAGGCGTGGATCTTCATAGTACAGCTCAGATGATGCAGTTAGGCGTAGATCTTCATAAAACAGATAGTATTGTCGGTTGTCGAATCATCTATGTAATGTTCCTTAATAATTGTAATATCATAATAAATCAGCGTTAAAAAAAAACAACACCTTAACCAAATACACCGGAGTTCATTACTAAATTCATAAATCACGGAAATGCCAATTCATAAATCACGGAAATGCGACGTCATATCCCCGCAAATAACAAAAGCAAAGTCATAGTCGGCCCACTCTAAACTAATACCAGCAACAACACGCGATGAATGCTGGAGCTACAGCCACCACACACAATCCAGTTGATTTTTAATTTCCATCTAATAACTTTGATTTTTGTTCAGCTTAAAATAATATTAGCTTTTATTATTTATATTTGTTAATTTTATCAGAGATCATATGATTCATCTTACCTTTTAAAAGATTGTCATGAATATGTGATTGCTTTACCTTTAAAAAAGTTGGTTCTGGTTTCAAAAAAAAAAAAGTTGGTTCTACCTTATGTGAGGTTTGGTCAAGCTCATCGGACTTGTTCATCGGCTGGGCCGAGTTGCACAAGTTACGCATGGACAACCTATGGACCTAATCAATAAAGCCCATTAGGTTAAGTGCTGACAATACAAAGAAGGAGAGATCACGACAGAGATCTCTAAGCCAAGTTTCTGGGAGGCACGAGCCTCAAGCATCCAGGAAGGCTTCCATGGCATCTCTTAGAGAGATAGAGTAAGCTAGAGATGATTTGTTGTTCTAGGCTTAGCTCTTAGCCATGTACTCTTATTATCTCTTTATACTCTCTAGGGTTTGCATACCCAGGAACAGAAAGAGAGTTATGATCTTGTAAACCACATCGGAGGTGTTTTCCGATACTTCATAGTGGATGTTGTGGATCCTGGATCCACCCCAGATGTAGTGTGCTGCGGCCGCGAACTGGGTGAAAATTTTTTGAGTCATGAACAAGGATTGAATCAATGGGAAAAATCAAAGGGACCAGGGGATTGTACGAATCCTACAACAAAGTTCTTGTTAGATTTGTGATTGACTCTACAAGTGGTATCAGAAGAACCACGAATTCCGCAACAAGTGGTATCAGAGCATAGGCTCATTGATTCATGGAGTCCACGTCTCGAGGAGGAGAGACATATGAAGAAGCTTTCAAGCGAGACAGGAGAAACTCGCAAGGTTTAATGGAAGCTGGTGGTCACGTGGTGTTACCCTAATAAGAGTAATACACCAAGACAAAGATCAGGTCAAAGAGATTTGTCGGTTTACAAGAGAAGAAGGAAAACTGTTCGACGTTCTTCGCTACAGTTGCACAAGTTTACGGAGGAAGGATTCACAAGTCAGTTGAATCGGTTGAGATGATTTCGATTTTATGAAATCAGGGCTTCTCTACAGTTCTCCAAGGGTGGAAGAATCTGCTACTATGTGAGAAGGGTTTCAGGTTACTCACAAGTCGAGATGGTGGCAGGCTGTTAGCATAAGAAACAGAGGTTTCAGAGTTGTTTTCGATCTGCAGTCGCAAGGCGTGTGTGACTATATGCATTGGAGTCTTGGATTTCGGCATATTCTGCAAGTTATTGGAGTTGAAAGCATAGTGGAGCATAAGGGGTTTTCGCACTGGTTTTGTATGGGATTGTCTGAAGATTTAGTGAGGGATTTCACGGTGTTCTTAGGTAATCTCTACATGGTATATCAGTCGCAGGTGGTGTGCTAATCTATGGGGTTATTTCAGCTCGGTATCTCATGGAATTCTTGGAACTAGGGGACGCCTTAGAACCTTGAATGATTTGAGTGTTTCATGTCTGTTCAGATGGTATTCTTTAGTCAGCGTGAAGGGTGTTGCAGAAGGGTTTGAAAGAGATCGACTCATGCGGGTTCGTCGATGTGTGATCATGGAAGTCTACAGTTGGGTAGAGGTTCAGAGAACAAGATACTACCAGGCTGCTATTTTCAGAGGGAATGCTGTGTGGTTTTCTAAGCAGATATGTGTTTGGCATAACACATAGTTTTCTGCTGGGATGGATCTACGAGAATGAGGAGTTACTTGTTCAAGGCAGATTTTGGTTGAACAGGTGGTGGTATCAAATCGAGATTGATTCAAGATGGAAACAAGTATGTTTCAGGTTTTCTGCTTGGGATTCAGTAGTAGTTTGTTTTGGCTTCTCAGGCATATGAGGGGAAACAAATGGGTCTACAAGGTTTCACGGTTGCAGAGGTAATGATTTGTTTGAGCAGAGGTTGAGCAGGAATTCTTTGCGTCGAAAGTCTTCTTAGCAGGTTGAGCTAAGCGGCGGGTTCTGTTGGCAACAGCAGCGGTTCAGAGAGATGTTCAAGGAAAGGTGTTCAATCAGATTGTTACAAAGAAATTCTCAGGATAAGGAGTTAGTGTCTACAGGCTGTTGAGGCTGGTTGAGGATTTTGAGTCAAAGGGCTTCTGGTGTGAGGCAGTGGCGATTCAGGTTCTGCAAGAGCTTCAAGTTAGCATCGACATCAGCTAGAAATTCTGGAGAAGAAGAATCAGTAGATTTGTAGTCACAATCACATGATTATTTCAAGAGTGACGAACCAGGGATGATGCTGAAAGATAGGCATTGTCAAGGAAAGAAGCAGATGGCGTTTGTATGTGATAGGCAAAGACAACGTCAGAGACAGAGGAAAAAAGGTTCACAGTGGAAAATCATAATGCACGTGATGGTTTCAGGTCTATGAAATCATGATGAGAGACTTGCAAGGGATGCAGTGGTTGTTGGCAAGAAAGGGAAGACTCGCGCAAGCTGCAGCAGAACAGCTGCACAGGTGGGCGTGTTCGTGATCAGAGTGTTGGAGATTGATTTGAGTCGTTTGGGATGGATGATATCTCAAGGAAATACAGACTCATCTTAAGTCAAAGCTAGGCTTATGGAGAAGGAATCAAAGGTCGTCAATCTCACAGTCACAAGGACTGAAGGTTTTCAGAGATCACAAGGAATTGAGGTTATCTTTGCGAAAGATGATCAACGGATCTTGCAGCTGCACAGGTTGGTTGTCGTGTGACAACAAAGTGTCAAAACAGAGGTGATTTGTTTTGGGTCAGTTCAAGTCAGTCTCGTGGGTGCATAAGAGGCTAGATTTCTGGCTATGAAGAAAGTCAGAGGAGTCACCAAGTCAGGATGGCAGTAATAGGTTGTACTTCCACGAAGAAGCAACTAGAGCAAAGGCACAAAGTGTGTAAAAACCTACACAAGGGTATGTTGGAGCAAATGGTTATTTGTGGTAACAACATGTAGAAGCTTTAGTGAGGTCGTGTGAGTGACATGAAGAAACCTAAAGATAAAAGGCGATTCAAGGTTAGACTTAGCTTGAAGATTCTGGTCAAAGGCAGAGGAAAATGCGCAGGCAGAATCGGGTTGAACAGGTTGTTACGACTGGTTGTAATCCTGAGGATAAAGGGTATGAGACAACAGTCATCAACACTTGTTCAAGAAGCAGAAAGTCGCTACCACAACTAGGAGAAGCGTGTGTGAGTTATACCTTAGAGGAATCATCGAGGATGTCTGAGTCGGAAATTCAAGATGAGTAGACTCAGAGGAGAAGTCAGGGACGCTGATCTGGTGTCACGACCACAATGGTCAAGGTGGAGCTCTCAGATAAGAATTGAAGCTCAAAGGCAAAAGAAGAAATTTGCAGACTTGACGAGGTCGAAACTTCATGCTTGAACATGTTATGGTTCGAGTATAGTTACAGCTGAAGAAACTCGTCATGAGTTCGAGTTTGACACGACAACAGCTGTAAGGGAATATCTCAGGAGCATCACAGGCGTGGATGATGAGAGATATGTTTAAAGGCCGACAGGAACATTGAACAGTTGCAGAAACTTAGTTACAGAGACATGGTACTTCTAAAGGGTTATCTGATTCAGGTGGAGCCACTGAGATTATATAAGGATTGATGCATCAGGGATATATATAATCTGATTCCAGGTGGAGTGAGTCACTGGTTTAGAAGATGTCTTGATTGGTTCAGCTGAAAGGTAGAAGTTTCGGGTTAGGAACTTTGTCAGCTCAAGGGAGTAAGAGCTGAAGGGAAAGGTTATATCCATGATAAGGGGCTTGTGGATATGTTCAGAATGTCAAGGCCAGGAGTGTCAGGATCAGTTAACAAGTACAAAGCGCATCAGAAGGAGATTTGTAAGAGGAGTCTTACATAAGGGAACTTGTAGGCGAGACAAGTAAATCGGCATATGTATCAGGAATACACTGCTGTGAGGTTGATACATAGGACCACGAAATCTGAGCCGATTATGATGCAGGATAACACGTGGTGAGGTACTTGGTTAATCTGAAGGGAAGTAAATATCAAGAGATACTGAAATATTGAGCAGTGAAGATGAAGAATGGTGAGATGAAGCAGAGTAAAAATTGTTAGAAGACATTGCAGGGATTGCAGGAAAGTGTCATACAGTTTATCCATCTCAGGAAGGGTAGGACTTGTTCTCCAAAAGCAGGCTCATCTTAAGCTCAAGACATGGAACTGAAAGAAGCTTCATGAAAGTCTAAATGCAAGGAAAAGCCGATTGCATTTAAGGGAACAGAACAAGTGTAGTTCTGGATATATGGTTGCATCATAGAAGAGAGGAAGTTTCCTCAAGGAAGTCCATTGGCTAATGGCAGGTTCAATGACTAGCAGGCGTGTTCAAGTCGTTGATGGTGATGCACAGGTTTCGGCATTGGAGACATCTCAGTACAAGAAAGGTATTGAGGAAAGTAATTCACAGCTGAGTAAAGGAGGGATATCAGGCATTCTAGATAAGATATCACAGGCAGCTAGTGAGGAGAGCCAAGGCGTATCATGGTGAAGATGGTATGAAGCTCAGTTCATTTAACTAACAGTGGGGTCTAAATCTGTTAGTGGGGGTTCTGTAGTTGCAGAGCAGGTTGATCAGATGGTGGAGCAAAGATGTTTGTGTCGAAAGTCTTCCTAATCAGGTGGTGTTAGGCGGCGTGTCCTGCTTGTGCAGCGGTACAAAGTGATGCTCAAGTGCAGTCTGTTCAAGAACATCAAGGGTAAATCAAAGACTGTTTCAGAGATATGGAGCACGAGTGACTTCAAGGGTTTGCGGTTGATTTAAGGAGGATTATGTGGTAGCAATGTTTGTTAACAACATAAAGGATGAACCAAGGTTGTGTCGAAAGTCTGTCCAGCAGTGATGGTTGGATGGCGGGTCCTGTTCAGAGTAACAGCGGTACAAAACGTGTTCAAGGCTGGAGTGTTTAAACAAGTAGAGAATCAGAGGTTGTTTCAGGTTTGAAGCATATATGGTTCGAAGGTAGTTGCACAGAATTCAGGTAATTTTGGTTCAAGGCTCAGTGCACATGAGTGGAATCGAAAGGACAAGGAGAAAATCAATTTGCAGAAAGATGTTCAGGTTTATGTTCAAGACTTGAACAAGTTCGTGGTTTTGACAGCAAGGCTTTGTTGTTGGTAAGTTCACGAGGAGTAAGATATGAAGTAACACGACTTCAATGAGGAGTTGAGCTTGACACTTGGAGTGTAGCAGCTGGGTTAACAACTCAAGACAATGGATGAAGGTGATGGAAATTCAGAATGACAATGGGATTGTCACATACCCTTCATCAAGCATGATGTCTATTTTTCATTGATGGGGCTAAGTGGATTTAAGTGTTTAATCTACAGCAGTTGTGGTGTATAAGTGTAAGCTTATGCAGGTTTCAAGAAGATCATGAGAGGACTTCAAGCTAAGCTTAAGGTGGAGCTGAGAGAAGTGAGAAGAGATAAGAGAAGACATGAAGATGCAGAGGATAAGCAGATTTGCTCAAGTTTCAAGAGGTGTCGAGTACAAAGGAAGGGTTATGGACTTGGACCAGACAGGTGGAGATTTGTGAGGTTTGGTCAAGCCCATCGGACTTGTTCATCGGCTGGGCCGAGTTGCACAAGTTACGCGTGGACAACCTATGGGCCTAATCGATAAAGCCCATTAGGTTAAGTGCTGACAATACAAAGAAGGAGAGATCACGACAGAGATCTCTAAGCCAAGCTTCTGGGAGGCACGAGCCTCAAGCATCCAGGAAGGCTTCTATGGCATCTCTTAGATAGATAGAGTAAGCTAGAGATGATTTGTTGTTCTAGGCTTAGCTCTTAGCCATGTACTCTTATTATCTCTTTATACTCTCCAGGGTTTGCATACCCAGGAACAGAGAGAGAGTTATGATCTTGTAAACCACATCGGAGGTGTTTTCCGATACTTCATAGTGGATGTTATGGATCCTGGATCCACCCCAGATGTAGTATGCTGCGGCCGCGAACTGGGTGAAAAATTCTTGAGTCATGAACAAGGATTGAATCAATGGGAAAGATCAAAGGGACCAGGGGATTGTACGAATCCTATAACAAAGTTCTTGTTAGAGTTGTGATTGACTCTATAAGTGGTATCAGAAAAACCATGAATTCCGCAACACCTTATTATAATAAGCAGGATGAAATTTCTATAACACATAAATTATGAATTAATTTTTGTTCTTAAACGTTTGTTTCTTAAATTCACTGGTGTTTTCTTCTTATGTTTGCCACTTAAATATCTTAAAAATTTAATATAAATAGTTACTATTGAGAAATAGTATATTTGAAATAATTTTTATTAAGATAAAATGTTTATATTTTCTCCTAACATAAGTTTAACTGTTTATACAAATTGTGTTATTAAATTTAAAATTTAAAATTTTATTTTAAAAATTATATTATTAAAAGTAGTTTAAACTAATGGATTTTAGAGATTTATGATGATTCTAAAGTATTTTGGTACAACTTTTTATTAAAAATAAAAATTTAAAATCAGATGATTGTGTTTATAGTATTTTTACTAAATCCTACTTTTCTAGTTCATTCAAAATCATCTAAAAACTCATTAAAATCAAATATTCAGAAATACTATATTAAATACATTCTTCTCTTGATCAAAACTAAAAGACAAATAAGTTATGTTTGCCATCCAAAATAGTTCAATATGAATCATGAAAAAAGAGCAAATTTACTGAAAATTGACCAAAAGAACAAAGTGCTATGTCCACACCAATCTGTGGGAAAACATTTACAAATGAAAAATAAGACAAAAACCAAACTAAATAACAAACTTTTAAAACAAACTACCACAGAAAAATTTACATCTAATTAAAATATATAAAAATCAGGCCATGGCTAATAGAATAAAATAAATGTAATGATAATAGTAATCAGATATAATACATATAAGTTACTGATATAATATATGGAGTCGCCCTTTATGAAAACTGACATAACACACCATATACATGATTTTCATCCAATATTATAGCGAGCTTTGTAGACTCCTGTTATTGCTAGTCATTTAATCTCTTGATTTGCAAATCTTGTTCTGCTTTATCCCCTATTTGTTTCAAGATCATAAAAGTAAAATAAATATGTATATATATGATCAAAGTATTATATAATTTACATGTAACAATACTATTATATTTAACATTAATCAGGGTTTTTGGTTTATTCGGTTTGATCTATTTATATGTCAAACCATATTCATATACTGCAGTTTTAAAAACATAACATCCATTTAATTATTCGGTATTACAAAATTAAAATCACTTTCCATTTCAGTTTGATTTTAGTTGGTCTGATTTTACCAGATTGAAGCTCTAAAATTGTGTTTAAGAAAAAGAAAAGAACAATTCTAGTTTCACCAAGATTATTCATTTAAATGTAGGTCTCCTAAATTTGAAATAATTTATTTTTGTAAATAGAGAATAAACAAACTTTAATATTTCAAAAATTTTGATTACGTATTTTTTATTTCCTCTAATATATTATATTCTAATCCCAAGCTTTTGGGTAAG
The DNA here is from genome assembly GCF_000801105.2 of Raphanus sativus. Lineage (NCBI taxonomy): Eukaryota > Viridiplantae > Streptophyta > Magnoliopsida > Brassicales > Brassicaceae > Raphanus > Raphanus sativus. The sequence goes on from NC_079519.1 coordinate 12,604,347, forward strand.
AAGACGAATGATTCCATATAGTTTTGAAACATTTGTGTTATATAAAGTGAGAGGAGACTGTTGTCTCGGGCCACTCCTTCCCCATCCGTTTTCGCAGTCAGTCACAGCGTTCTGGCCAACACCCGCAAGTCTGTAGGCTTCCGCAAATGATTTTTTCAGTGCATTTTCCCAAGCAGTTCGGAACCTAGCCAAAGCGATATCATAATTCTTATTGCAAACACTGATCCGTCTCCTCCCATTAGGACCACTGTATTGTCGACTGACACTGTTAATATGGGTCTTTGCGTCATTCACTTGGATAGTTGACAGTGTTATCTGATAAAATTTCCAATCATAAAACAAAGCTTTCATCTATTTATATATCGTCTATTATTATACTAGTCACTAACTAAATAAAATAAATAATATACGCAATCCTTAATTGATATGAAGACATATGAAAATATAAAACATTACCGCAATAACAAGCACGTCTCCGAGATCTCTTGCGGCTTCTATTCGTGGATCTGAATCGAGTTGGTTCACGCAGAACGCGGCATCAGTCGTCTCTCTGCACAAGTTTTGAATGTCACTTTTTGGAATCGCGTTTGTTACCGAAAACGCGGACAAAAGGAACCATGTAAGCAAACAAATGTAATTTATCTTCATTGTGGGCACGTTGAGACAAAGTGGTGTTGGGTGTGTTTTCTTGGGTTTTAGTTTCTTTTTTATTTTTTATTAAAGAAAATTGAAACTTAAAAATGATAATGATATTGTATGAATTAGATTCCTTGATAGATTAGAAAACTATGAATCATCTATCTGCTAAAAGACAGCATATATATATATATATATATATATATATATATATATACCATTGGTTTTGCTTTCTTTATTTATCATGTAACTGGTAATATGCATGGAGTGAAACACCTCAACCTACAGAGCTTTTAATGAGTTTGAATGATTTTATTCCATAAGTTTTATCATCTTTATAGTTGATTTTCTTTTAATTTTCAATTCTGTCAAGAAATTTAGTTGTTTTCCCATTTTTCCATTCTTCTCCATAATTGTTTTTTTCCTGTTTTGGCAAGGTATCTATACTATTAAAAGATAATCTGTTTCAAAAAATCTACTTAAAATAGTTGTTGCACCCTTTTATTTTTTAGTCCAACTTATATAACATATAACCAAATTTATTATAACAACCAAATGTAATACTAAGAGTAGTATCATGCGTATCTTTTTTTGTGGCGGCATGCATATCTTACGTATCTCACCAAAATCTTGCTCTAATATTTTAGGAAATATTCTTTACAAAAAAAATTTTTAGGAAATATATTAATATTCTGACTGTTATATAGTTGTTTACTTTTTAGAAAATTAATGTGACATATCTGGTCTATCATAAACATGTCTCTCTAGATATCATGGTCTAACAAGTAACGTGGAACTGAGATTTTGTGTATGTCGATATGTAACGTTTAATTTGCATTCAAATGAATCAGTCCAAATCATAAAGTTTTTTAGACTCCCTAATAATATAATTGTACAACATTATACTATATTTTCTTTTATCACACATTAGTATATTAGATATATATTTAGTTAACACATGCGGTAATATAATATTCAATATCAAATTGTGCTATCAATCAAATTTTCACTGTTTGGCTTTTCTAAAATGTTGGTTAGGTAATTTCAAATACATGAATAATAGTGGGACAATCCGTCCCGTAGACCTCACTGTCTCTTAGACACCAGGTTCATAGCACTGCACCGCACCGACCCTAATCCCTCACCGTGGGAAGAACCGTCTCCATATCCACCGGTAGGTTATTGGTGCGCTTGACGTTACTCGAACCCAAAACCTCACTCTTTAACAACTTTTCACAAGACAAGATATCACCAATTAATTGACCTGCAGTTTTGTGCGCTTAACATGAAGAGAACTCACGAAATTGGTGACAGCTTGTTTTGTGGAGAGTTGTTAAAGGATGAGGTCTTAGGTTCGAGTAACGCCAAGCGCATCAATAACCTACCGGTAGATGTTAAGGCGTTTCCTCCCACGGTGAAGGGTTATGATCGGTGCATTGCAGCGCTGTGAGCATGGAATCCATGGGACAGTGAGGTCCACGGGACAAGTTGTCACAATAAAAGTCAATTTTTTGTGACAACCTGTCCCGTGGACCTCACTGTAGCGCTGTGAACCTGGATCTAAGGGACAGTGAGGTCCACGGAACAGGTTGTCATCAAAATATTTTGAATTCTAAAACTAATTTTGATTGTGTATATTTTTATTAACCTATCCTGGATTGTTTCAGTTACAATAAAATAATAATATTTAATATATTGAAATAAACAGATGTTAAAATCAAAAATTTAAAGTTTGACTATCACCTTATATAAATATCTTATATAATACCAATTTTTATAAAAATGAAATCAGATTTCTAAAATGGTATCAAATATATATATACATATATATATATATATATATATATGTATGTATATAATGATATTTATTTAAATATTCTAAGTTTCTCAAATTTTGTAACCATAATATTTTTATACCAGAAATAGATTCAGAAATATTTATTTAATTCAAATATGTACTTATTTATCATATATACTTGAAAGAAATCAGATTTCCTAAACCATATAAATTATATAACTACTTCTTAACATACCATTAATTATTCCAATCGTACTATTGTTACTCAACATTTCATGTGATATTATTTTTCTAAAAATATTTTATCACACAACGTTATGCTCACGATAACATTGTATAACATATTTTGTGTTCAATAGTGACATATTTTATGACATAGCAGATGTTTTGCTGCTACGAAGACCGTGTCACAATTGTTCCGTAGGTTACATTCAGACTATTAAACATCGATTATTAAATTGAGTTATCATATATCATATAACATATTACTGTATACTATATCTTCTTAGATTATATGGTTCCAATTATTTACAAAATCAAATTTTATAAAAAAATAGTTTAGCGAACAATTTTTTTTAAATTATATATATTACATTAAATTATTTTTATAAAAAATATTTATAATAAAAATTGTTATTTAAGATAAGTTTAAAAACTGTAAAAATCTTATAAATATATACTATTAAATTACCTAAAACACTGTCGAGTAATTTTAAGTCTCACCAAACACAAAAAAATGTAAATTTTATAAAATGCACACAAAATATAATAAGAGAGAGTAAGTGTAGGCATTCGTTTGGGTCAGGTACCGATCAGTTTTTCTTCTGGTACAGATCTTTCGAATTCTAGACATTTAGATCTACGTAGGTGTTTGATTTTTTTTGTTTAGGTTCGTGCCGGTTTCTTTCGGGTTTGGATGAATAATTAAGATACATGTAAGCTACATGTAATTTTTGGATACCTAAAAGGTCCATATCGGTTCAGATATTAGGATCCAAAAAATATTTGAAGTATCCGAAAACTCCAAAAATACATAAACACACAAAATATCAAAATATTCAATACTCAAAATAACCCGAAATTGACCCGAAATCTGACACGATAAACCAAAAGTACCCAAATTTATCTAAATATCCAAAATATTTTTAGTTTTTTGATATTTTACTGAATACCGAAACCCAAAACTTAAAAATAATAATTATGATACGAAAATATATCTGAAATATCCAGATATATCTAATATACACAAATGTTAATTTATGTACTTTGGATATCCGATCTGGTCTCAGGTAAGATTCATACTCGAATAGAGATCCGCATATCAAAAAACTATTTAATAGATATTTTGCCTTGGATTCGGATCCAAACCAATATCAATGCATTGTTAGTCTGTTTATATCTTTTTAGTTCGATTTTAATCAGAAAACAAAATCTGCGCTTTTAAGCACGGGTCAAAATCTAGTTAACTATTTACAAAGGCACTGTTGAAAATTAAACAATAATTAAATCGTTTCAATAGAAGTAGTGTTGAATTTGGCCTTGAAACTTATATGAATAAATTAAATTCAATGTATTCAAAATGTTGAATGTATTCATAATGTTGAATGTATTCAAAATGTTGAATGTATTCATAATATTGAATGTATTGTGTGTATGTACACAAAATGTTAAATATGTTAATTAAATGTGTACGTAGGAGTAGGGCTGAGCATATCGGTTTAGTTTTGGATTCGGTTTGATTTAGTTAATTTGGATTTTATAAAACTCAATCCAATTAAAACCAAAGTAGCTTCAGTTTGGATTCGGTTTGGGTTTGGTTTGGTTTTGATTTAGTTTGGTTTACTTTATTATGGTTTAGTTTGGTTTGGTGTAGTTTGGGTATGCGAATTATAAAAGATCTAGTGTAAATATAAACTTTGTTAGCTAAAAAATCCATAACTAAAAGTAAAAAAACAATGTATCTAAAAACTAAAAGTACCAAACAATAATTTTGTTACATAATTTTACCTTTACACAATGGATATTGGAAAAGAACAAGACGACTACGATCTAGATGCTTATAGTTTTTAGGTTTTGTTTTGAGTACAATCTTTAGGTATTAAGATTAAAGAATATATACAATAACATTATTTGAATCATATTTGGAATTTTTTAAAAATATATGGAAGTTAAAAAATGGAAAACAAAACTTTAACTAAAATTTACAATAATATATATATATATATATATATTAAAAATATATTGGGTCATTGGTTTGGTTCGGTTTTTGTTCGGTTTAAACCCAAACCAAACCAAACCATTCAGGTTGAGTAGAACACGAACCAATTGGGTTATATAAATAACACGGTTTGGTTTTGGTCGGTTTAATTTCAGTTGGGTCGCTTCGGTTCGGTTCGGTTTTTGGACTTTTTCCCACTCCTACGGTAGGAGAGTGTGATGAAAAGAAATTTTTTTTTTTGCTGAAATTTTAAATTGATTATCAACAAAAGAAAAAAATTACAGACCACTGAGGTTTATGCTTTCATAATTTGAAACAGAATATTGAAGGAAACAGAGAGCTACTTATGAAGAAACAGTCCTTTGCAGCCATCGCTGCATTATGTCACTGTAGTAGGCTGGCTTTCGTTAGCGAAGAGAAGATATCCTATTCCTTATGGTCTTATCGATGAATCGGACCATCTGGGATGGACTAAGAGGATCACCCTGGTGGCGCCTATTGTTCCTCTCTCGCCATATACTGTGAATTGTAGCTTGGAGAATAAGCTTAAGGAGGCATGTATCGATCTCCTTCCTGCGTGGTGAAAGGAGCGAAGCAATAGTGATAGACCAGTCTGGATTCACTCGAGGTCCCAGCAGAAACTCTGCGAGATCATACCACACCACAAAAGAGTAAGAACAAGCGAAGAACAGATGGTCGCGAGTCTCGTCTGGTTCGCCACATAGTATGCATGGTTGGATACATTCCCAAGCTCTGGTTCTTGCTCCCGTCGCCAGTCTATCTTGAAAAGCCAGCCAAGTTATAAATGAAAACCGCGGAATGCCCTGTTTGAACCAGACCACTCTGCTCCAGTTAAGCATCAGGTGATGGGTTCGAAGCTGTTCCCATGTTTCCTTACTAGAAAAGTTCGGACTGTAATTTTCTTCCCCTTGACGCCATAGACGACGATCATCGGCTGCGTCTTCCTCTGGAGCAGGAACAGAGTTGATGCAAGCCATCATTGCCCGTAGGTGACGGCCACGACATTGACGTATGTTCCATTGTCCACCAGAAGCCGCTTCCGAGACCGTCGTATAGCGGGAAATACCTAGGACCTATGTGCCATAATCACCTGCAATGCTTAAAAGTCTTCCAACACTCAGCCAGTTATCAAACCAAAACAGAGTGTTCTTGCCATTTCCAATCTCAGACCGGAGAAAAGATGATGCTTGGTCCCTAAGCTTCAGAAGCTTCCGCCATATCCATGATCCTGCTGACTTGTCACTTACATCCCACAAGCTCCGAGAGCGAACTAAGGTAAACTCAGGTCTATGCTCTTCTGATTCAGAAAACCAAACCGGAGGCATAGAATCGACATAAAAGATAGCAGAATGGGAACATCTAGCACCTCGTGCCAGCTTGTCCACCACAAGATTATGTACCCTCAAAATATGTCGGATCTTGAAGGTAGTGAAGAAAGTCTTACTGTGCTGGAATTCCTCCAAATGTGTAGAAAAAGCTGGTCATTCTCCAGGCGATGACACCATCTTCACCAGTTGAGAATAATCAGTTGCAAAAACTAGTCTGAGAAATTGAGAGTCTTCATGCACTCCATAACCCATATCAAAGCTTCACATTCGGCATGCAAAGCATATAAGCTTCTTCGGAAATTCATAGCTCCCATAATTTTCTCGTTTGAACTATTTGTCGCGCAGAACCAAACCTATCTTGAGAACTTATGTTGTGCCTTACATGCTCCATCAACAAAACAGATTCTTGAGACCTCTGATGAAAGCCAATCAGCATGCTTGTTAATTGTCTGATGTCGATCAGGAGTCAACTGTTGGGCTTCTACCCACACCCTTGCCTCCACCTCCGCCATCCTAAGGATTTCATGCGGATCGCATGATCTGTTTGTATAAATCTTATTGTTCATATTCTTCCAGATGTACCAAAAAATCCAGGAAAAAAACCAAAATCATAATCCTTTGGTAGTTTCCAAAAAAAAAAGATAATCTATATTATAGAAAACTGAGGACCATGGAAAAAAAACCTGGGGCTGAAGGTATTTTCGACAGAGTCCATGTTTGCAGGGCCGATAGACATTCAAAAAGAACATGGTTAATTGATTCTTCCTCGGATTCAGTAGTAGTTTGTTTTGGCTTCTCAGGCATATGAGGGGAAACAAATGGGTCTACAAGGTTTCACGGTTGCAGAGGTAATGATTTGTTTGAGCAGAGGTTGAGCAGGAATTCTTTGCGTCGAAAGTCTTCTTAGCAGGTTGAGCTAAGCGGCGGGTTCTGTTGGCAACAGCAGCGGTTCAGAGAGATGTTCAAGGAAAGGTGTTCAATCAGATTGTTACAAAGAAATTCTCAGGATAAGGAGTTAGTGTCTACAGGCTGTTGAGGCTGGTTGAGGATTTTGAGTCAAAGGGCTTCTGGTGTGAGGCAGTGACGATTCAGGTTCTGCAAGAGCTTCAAGTAAGCATCGACATCAGCTAGAAATTCTGGAGAAGAAGAATCAGTAGATTTGTAGTCACAATCACATGATTATTTCAAGAGTGACGAACCAGGGATGATGCTGAAAGATAGGCATTGTCAAGGAAAGAAGCAGATGGCGTTTGTATGTGATAGGCAAAGACAACGTCAGAGACAGAGGAAGAAAGGTTCACAGTGGAAAATCTTAATGCACGTGATGGTTTCAGGTCTATGAAATCATGATGAGAGACTTGCAAGGGATGCAGTGGTTGTTGGCAAGAAAGGGAAGACTCGCGCAAGCTGCAGCAGAACAGCTGCACAGGTGGGCGTGTTCGTGATCAGAGTGTTGGAGATTGATTTGAGTCGTTTGGGATGGATGATATCTCAAGGAAATACAGACTCATCTTAAGTCAAAGCTAGGCTTATGGAGAAGGAATCAAAGGTCGTCAATCTCACAGTCACAAGGACTGATGGTTTTCAGAGATCACAAGGAATTGAGGTTATCTTTGCGAAAGATGATCAACGGATCTTGCAGCTGCACAGGTTGGTTGTCGTGTGACAACAAAGTGTCAAAACCGAGGTGATTTGTTTTGGGTCAGTTAAAGTCAGTCTCGTGGGTGCATAAGAGGCTAGATTTCTGGCTATGAGAAGAAAGTCAGAGGAGTCACCAAGTCAGGATGGCAGTAATAGGTTGTACTTCCACGAAGAAGCAACTAGAGCAAAGGCACAAAGTGTGTAAAACCCTACACAAGGGTATGTTGGAGCAAATGGTTATTTGTGGTAACAACATGTAGAAGCTTTAGTGAGGTCGTGTGAGTGACATGAAGAAACCTAAAGATAAAAGGCGATTCAAGGTTAGACTTAGCTTGAAGATTCTGGTCAAAGGCAGAGGAAAATGCGCAGGCAGAATCGGGTTGAACAGGTTGTTACGACTGGTTATAATCCTGAGGATAAAGGGTATGAGACAACAGTCATCAACACTTGTTCAAGAAGCAGAAAGTCGCTATCACAGCTAGGAGAAGCGTGTGTGAGTTATACCTTAGAGGAATCATCGAGGATGTCTGAGTCGGAAATTCAAGATGAGTAGACTCAGAGGAGAAGTCAGGGACGCTGATCTGGTGTCACGACCACAATGGTCAAGGTGGAGCTCTCAGATAAGAATTGAAGCTCAAAGGCAAAAGAAGAAATTTGCAGACTTGACGAGGTCGGAACTTCATGCTTGAACATGTTATGGTTCGAGTATAGTTACAGCTGAAGAAACTCGCCATGAGTTCGAGTTTGACACGACAACAGCTGTAAGGGAATATCTCAGGAGCATCACAGGCGTGGATGATGAGAGATATGTTTAAAGGCCGACAGGAACATTGAACAGTTGCAGAAACTTAGTTACAGAGACATGGTACTTCTAAAGGGTTATCTGATTCAGGTGGAGCCACTGAGATTATATAAGGATTGATGCATCAGGGATATATATAATCTGATTCCAGGTGGAGTGAGTCACTGGTTTAGAAGATGTCTTGATTGGTTCAGCTGAAAGGTAGAAGTTTCGGGTTAGGAACTTTGTCAGCTCAAGGGAGTAAGAGCTGAAGGGAAAGGTTATATCCATGATAAGGGGCTTGTGGATATGTTCAGAATGTCAAGGCCAGGAGTGTCAGGATCAGTTAACAAGTACAAAGCGCATCAGAAGGAGATTTGTAAGAGGAGTCTTACATAAGGGAACTTGTAGGCGAGACAAGTAAATCGGCATATGTATCAGGAATACACTGCTGTGAGGTTGATACATAGGACCACGAAATCTGAGCCGATTATGATGCAGGATAACACGTGGTGAGGTACTTGGTTAATCTGAAGGGAAGTAAATATCAAGAGATACTGAAATATTGAGCAGTGAAGATGAAGAATGGTGAGATGAAGCAGAGTAAAAATTGTTAGAAGACATTGCAGGGATTGCAGGAAAGTGTCATACAGTTTATCCATCTCAGGAAGGGTAGGACTTGTTCTCCAAAAGCAGGCTCATCTTAAGCTCAAGACATGGAACTGAAAGAAGCTTCATGAAAGTCTAAATGCAAGGAAAAGCCGATTGCATTTAAGGGAACAGAACAAGTGTAGTTCTGGATATATGGTTGCATCATAGAAGAGAGGAAGTTTCCTCAAGGAAGTCCATTGGCTAATGGCAGGTTCAATGACTAGCAGGCGTGTTCAAGTCGTTGATGGTGATGCACAGGTTTCGGCATTGGAGACATCTCAGTACAAGAAAGGTATTGAGGAAAGTAATTCACAGCTGAGTAAAGGAGGGATATCAGGCATTCTAGATAAGATATCACAGGCAGCTAGTGAGGAGAGCCAAGGCGTATCATGGTGAAGATGGTATGAAGCTCAGTTCATTTAACTAACAGTGGGGTCTAAATCTGTTAGTGGGGGTTCTGTAGTTGCAGAGCAGGTTGATCAGATGGTGGAGCAAAGATGTTTGTGTCGAAAGTCTTCCTAATCAGGTGGTGTTAGGCGGCGTGTCCTGCTTGTGCAGCGGTACAAAGTGATGCTCAAGTGCAGTCTGTTCAAGAACATCAAGGGTAAGTCAAAGACTGTTTCAGAGATATGGAGCACGAGTGACTTCAAGGGTTTGCGGTTGATTTAAGGAGGATTATGTGGTAGCAATGTTTGTTAACAACATAAAGGATGAACCAAGGTTGTGTCAAAAGTCTGTCCAGCAGTGATGGTTGGATGGCGGGTCCTGTTCAGAGTAACAGCGGTACAAAACGTGTTCAAGGCTGGAGTGTTTAAACAAGTAGAGAATCAGAGGTTGTTTCAGGTTTGAAGCATATATGGTTCGAAGGTAGTTGCACAGAATTCAGGTAATTTTGGTTCGAGGCTCAGTGCACATGAGTGGAATCGAAAGGACAAGGAGAAAATCAATTTGCAGAAAGATGTTCAGGTTTATGTTCAAGACTTGAACAAGTTCGTGGTTTTGACAGCAAGGCTTTGTTGTTGGTAAGTTCACGAGGAGTAAGATATAAAGTAACACGACTTCAATGAGGAGTTGAGCTTGACACTTGGAGTGTAGCAGCTGGGTTAACAACTCAAGACAATGGATGAAGGTGATGGAAATTCAGAATGACAATGGGATTGTCACATACCCTTCATCAAGCATGATGTCTATTTTTCATTGATGGGGCTAAGTGGATTTAAGTGTTTAATCTACAGCAGTTGTGGTGTATAAGTGTAAGCTTATGCAGGTTTCAAGAAGATCATGAGAGGACTTCAAGCTAAGCTCAAGGTGGAGCTGAGAGAAGTGAGAAGAGATAAGAGAAGACATGAAGATGCAGAGGATGAGCAGATTTGCTCAAGTTTCAAGAGGTGTCGAGTACAAAGGAAGGGTTATGGACTTGGACCAGACAGGTGGAGATTTGTGAGGTTTGGTCAAGCCCATCGGACTTATTCATCGGCTGGGCCGAGTTGCACAAGTTATGCGTGGACAACCTATGGGCCTAATCGATAAAGCCCATTAGGTTAAGTGCTGACAATACAAAGAAGGAGAGATCACGACAGAGATCTCTAAGCCAAGCTTCTGGGAGGCAAGAGCCTCAAGCATCCAGGAAGGCTTCTATGGCATCTCTTAGAGAGATAGAGTAAGCTAGAGATGATTTGTTGTTCTAGGCTTAGCTCTTAGCCATGTACTCTTATTATCTCTTTATACTCTCCAGGGTTTGCATACCCAGGAACAGAGAGAGAGTTATGATCTTGTAAACCACATCGGAGGTGTTTTCCGATACTTCATAGTGGATGTTGTGGATCCTGGATCCACCCCAGATGTAGTGTGCTGCGGCCGCGAACTGGGTGAAAAATTCTTGAGTCATGAACAAGGATTGAATCAATGGGAAAGATCAAAGGGACCAGGGGATTGTACGAATCCTACAACAAAGTTCTTGTTAGAGTTGTGATTGACTCTACAAGTGGTATCAGAAAAACCATGAATTCCGCAACACCTTATTATAATAAGCAGGATGAAATTTCTATAACACATAAATTATGAATTAATTTTTGTTCTTAAACGTTTGTTTCTTAAATTCACTGGTGTTTTCTTCTTATGTTTGCCACTTAAATATCTTAAAAATTTAATATAAATAGTTACTATTGAGAAATAGTATATTTGAAATAATTTTTATTAAGATAAAATGTTTATATTTTCTCCTAACATAAGTTTAACTGTTTATACAAATTGTGTTATTAAATTTAAAATTTAAAATTTTATTTTAAAAATTATATTATTAAAAGTAGTTTAAACTAATGGATTTTAGAGATTTATGATGATTCTAAAGTATTTTGGTACAACTTTTTATTAAAAATAAAAATTTAAAATCAGATGATTGTGTTTATAGTATTTTTACTAAATCCTACTTTTCTAGTTCATTCAAAATCATCTAAAAACTCATTAAAATCAAATATTCAGAAATACTATATTGAATACATTCTTCTCTTGATCAAAACTAAAAGACAAATAAGTTATGTTTGCCATCCAAAATAGTTCAATATGAATCATGAAAAAAGAGCAAATTTACTGAAAATTGACCAAAAGAACAAAGTGCTACGTCCACACCAATCTCTGGGAAAACATTTACAAATGAAAAATAAGACAAAAACCAAACTAAATAACAAACTTTTAAAATAAACTACCACAGAAAAATTTACATCTAATTAAAATATATAAAAATCAGGCCATGGCTAATAGAATAAAATAAATGTAATGATAATAGTAATCAGATATAATACATATAAGTTACTGATATAATATATGGAGTCGCCCTTTATGAAAACTGACATAACACACCATATACATGATTTTCATCCAATATTATAGCGAGCTTTGTAGACTCCTGTTATTGCTAGTCATTTAATCTCTTGATTTGCAAATCTTGTTCTGCTTTATCCCCTATTTGTTTCAAGATCATAAAAGTAAAATAAATATGTATATATATGATCAAAGTATTATATAATTTACATGTAACAATACTATTATATTTAACATTAATCAGGGTTTTTGGTTTATTCGGTTTGATCGATTTATATGTCAAACCATATTCATATACTGCAGTTTTAAAAACATAACATCCATTTAATTATTCGGTATTACAAAATTAAAATCACTTTCCATTTCAGTTTGATTTTAGTTGGTCTGATTTTACCAGATTGAAGCTCTAAAATTGTGTTTAAGAAAAAGAAAAGAACAATTCTAGTTTCACCAAGATTATTCATTTAAATGTAGGTCTCCTAAATTTGAAATAATTTATTTTTGTAAATAGAGAATAAACAAACTTTAATATTTCAAAAAATTTGATTACGTATTTTTTATTTCCTCTAATATATTATATTCTAATCCCAAGCTTTTGGGTAAGAAGACGAATGATTCCATATAGTTTTGAAACATTTGTGTTATATAAAGTGAGAGGAGACTGTTGTCTCGGGCCACTCCTTCCCCATCCGTTTTCGCAGTCAGTCACAGCGTTCTGGCCAACACCCGCAAGTCTGTAGGCTTCCGCAAATGATTTTTTCAGTGCATTTTCCCAAGCAGTTCGGAACCTAGCCAAAGCGATATCATAATTCTTATTGCAAACACTGATCCGTCTCCTCCCATTAGGACCACTGTATTGTCGACTGACACTGTTAATATGGGTCTTTGCGTCATTCACTTGGATAGTTGACAGTGTTATCTGATAAAATTTCCAATCATAAAACAAAGCTTTCATCTATTTATATATCGTCTATTATTATACTAGTCACTAACTAAATAAAATAAATAATATACGCAATCCTTAATTGATATGAAGACATATGAAAATATAAAACATTACCGCAATAACAAGCACGTCTCCGAGATCTCTTGCGGCTTCTATTCGTGGATCTGAATCGAGTTGGTTCACGCAGAACGCGGCATCAGTCGTCTCTCTGCACAAGTTTTGAATGTCACTTTTTGGAATCGCGTTTGTTACCGAAAACGCGGACAAAAGGAACCATGTAAGCAAACAAATGTAATTTATCTTCATTGTGGGCACGTTGAGACAAAGTGGTGTTGGGTGTGTTTTCTTGGGTTTTAGTTTCTTTTTTATTTTTTATTAAAGAAAATTGAAACTTAAAAATGATAATGATATTGTATGAATTAGATTCCTTGATAGATTAGAAAACTATGAATCATCTATCTGCTAAAAGACAGCATATATATATATATACACACCATTGGTTTTGCTTTCTTTATTTATCATGTAACTGGTAATATGCATGGAGTGAAACACCTCAACCTACAGAGCTTTTAATGAGTTTGAATGATTTTATTCCATAAGTTTTATCATCTTTATAGTTGATTTTCTTTTAATTTTCAATTCTGTCAAGAAATTTAATTGTTTTCCCATTTTTCCATTCTTTTCCATAATTGTTTTTTTCCTGTTTTGGCAAGGTATCTATACTATTAAAAGATAATCAGTTTCAAAAAATCTACTTAAAATAGTTGTTGCACCCTTTTATTTTTTAGTCCAACTTATATAACATATAACCAAATTTATTATAACAACCAAATGTAATACTACGAGTAGTATCATGCGTATCTTTTTTTGTGGCGGCATGCATATCTTACGTATCTCACCAAAATCTTGCTCTAATATTTTAGGAAATATTCTTTACAAAAAAAATTTTTTAGGAAATATATTAATAATCTGACTGTTATATAGTTGTTTACTTTTTAGAAAATTTATGTGACATATCTGGTCTATCATAAACATGTCTCTCTAGATATCATGGTCTAACAAGTAACGTGGAACTGAGATTTTGTGTATGTCGATATGTAACGTTTAATTTGCATTCAAATGAATTAGTCCTAATCATAAAGTTTTTTAGACTCCCTAATAATATAATTGTACAACATTATACTATATTTTCTTTTATCACACATTAGTATATTAGATATATATTTAGTTAACACATGCGGTAATATAATATTCAATATCAAATTGTGCTATCAATCAAATTTTCACTGTTTGGCTTTTCTAAAATGTTGGTTAGGTAATTTCAAATACATGAATAGTAGTGGGACAATCCGTCCCGTAGACCTCACTGTCTCTTAGACTCCAGGTTCATAGCACTGCACCGCACCGACCCTAATCCCTCACCGTGGGAAGAACCGTCTCCATATCCACCGGTAGGTTATTGGTGCGCTTGACGTTACTCGAACCCAAAACCTCACTCTTTAACAACTTTTCACAAGACAAGATATCACCAATTAATTGACCTGCAGTTTTGTGCGCTTAACATGAAGAGAACTCACGAAATTGGTGACAGCTTGTTTTGTGGAGAGTTGTTAAAGGATGAGGTCTTAGATTCGAGTAACGCCAAGCGCATCAATAACCTACCGGTAGATGTTGAGGCGTTTCCTCCCACGGTGAAGGGTTATGATCGGTGCATTGCAGCGCTGTGAGCATGGAATCCATGGGACAGTGAGGTCCACGGGACAAGTTGTCACAATAAAAATCAATTTTTTGTGACAACCTGACCCGTGGACCTCACTGTAGTGCTGTAAACCTGGATCTAAGGGACAGTGAGGTCCACGGAACAGGTTGTCATCAAAATATTTTGAATTCTAAAACTAATTTTGATTGTGTATATTTTATTAACCTATCCTGGAGTTTTTTCAGTTACAATAAAATAATAATATTTAATATATTGAAATAAACAGATGTTAAAATCAAAAATTTAAAGTTTGACTATCACCTTATATAAATATCTTATATAATACCAATTTTTATAAAAATGAAATCAGATTTCTAAAATGGTATCAAATATATATATACATATATATATGTATATAATGATATTTATTTAAATATTCTAAGTTTCTCAAATTTTGTAACCATAATATTTTTATACCAGAAATAGATTCAGAAATATTTATTTAATTCAAATATGTACTTATTTATCATATATACTTGAAAGAAATCAGATTTCCTAAACCATATAAATTATATAACTACTTTTTAACATACCATTAATTATTCCAATCGTACTATTGTTACTCAACATTTCATGTGATATTATTTTTCTAAAAATATTTTATCACACAACGTTATGCTCACGATAACATTGTATAACATATTTTGTGTTCAATAGTGACATATTTTATGACATAATGTAGGGTTATTACACGATAAAGTTATATAATATATTTTTATGTTCAAAAGTAACTTCAGATGTTTTGCTGCTACGAAGACCGTGTCACAATTGTTCCGTAGGTTACATTCGGACTTTTAAACATCGATTATTAAAATGAGTTATCATATATCATATAACATATTACTGTATACTATATCTTCTTAGATTATATGGTTCCAAATATTTACAAAATCAAATTTTATAAAAAAATAGTTTAGCGAACAATTTTTTTTAAAATTATATATATTACATTAAATTATTTTTATAAAAAATATTTATAATAAAAATTGTTATTTAAGATAAGTTTAAAAACTGTAAAAATCTTATAAATATATACTATTAAATTACCTAAAACACTGTCGAGTAATTTTAAGTCTCACCAAACACAATAAATGTAAATTTTATAAAATGCACACAAAATATAATAAGAGAGAGTAAGTGTAGGCATTCGTTTGGGTCAGGTACCGATCAGTTTTTCTTCTGGTACAGATCTTTCGAATTCTAGACATTTAGATCTACGTAGGTGTTTGATTTTTTTTGTTTAGGTTCGTGCCGGTTTCTTTCGGGTTTGGATGAATAATTAAGATACATGTAAGCTACATGTAATTTTTGGATACCTAAAAGGTCCATATCGGTTCAGATATTAGGATCCAAAAAATATTTGAAGTATCCGAAAACTCCAAAAATACATAAACACACAAAATATCAAAATATTCAATACTCAAAATAACCCGAAATTGACCCGAAATCTGACACGATAACCCAAAAGTACCCAAAATTTATCTAAATATCCAAAATATTTTTAGTTTTTTGATATTTTACTGAATACCGAAACCCAAAACTTAAAAATAATAATTATGATACGAAAATATATCTGAAATATCCAGATATATCTAATATACACAAATGTTAATTTATGTACTTTGGATATCCGATCTGGTCTCAGGTAAGATCCAGACTCGAATAGAGATCCGCATATCAAAAAACTATTTAATAGATATTTTGCCTTGGATTCGGATCCAAACCAATATCAATGCATTGTTAGTCTGTTTATATCTTTTTAGTTCGATTTTAATCAGAAAACAAAATCTGCGCTTTTAAGCGCGGGTAAAAATCTAGTTAACTAGTTACAAAGGCACTGTTGAAAATTAAACAATAATTAAATCGTTTCAATAGAAGTAGTGTTGAATTTGGCCTTGAAACTTATATGAATAAATTAAATTCAATGTATTCAAAATGTTGAATGTATTCATAATGTTGAATGTATTCAAAATGTTGAATGTATTCATAATATTGAATGTATTGTGTGTATGTACACAAAATGTTAAATATGTTAATTAAATGTGTACGTAGGAGTAGGGCTGAGCATATCGGTTTAGTTTTGGATTCGGTTTGATTTAGTTAATTTGGATTTTATAAAACTCAATCCAATTAAAACCAAAGTAGCTTCAGTTTGGATTCGGTTTGGGTTTGGTTTGGTTTTGATTTAGTTTGGTTTACTTTATTATGGTTTAGTTTGGTTTGGTGTAGTTTGGGTATGCGAATTATAAAAGATCTAGTGTAAATATAAAATTTGTTAGCTAAAAAATCCATAACTAAAAGTAAAAAAACAATGTATCTAAAAACTAAAAGTACCAAACAATAATTTTGTTACATAATTTTACCTTTACACAATGGATATTGGAAAAGAACAAGACAACTACGATCTAGATGCTTATAGTTTTTAGGTTTTGTTTTGAGTACAATCTTTAGGTATTAAGATTAAAGAATATATACAATAACATTATTTGAATCATATTTGGAATTTTTTAAAAATATATGGAAGTTAAAAAATGGAAAACAAAACTTTAATTAAAATTTACAATATATATATATATATATATATATATTAAAAATATATTGGGTCATTGGTTTGGTTCGGTTTTTGTTCGGTTTAAACCCAAACCAAACCAAACCATTCAGGTTGAGTAGAACACGAACCAATTGGGTTATATAAATAACACGGTTTGGTTTTGGTCGGTTTAATTTCAGTTGGGTCGCTTCGGTTCGGTTCGGTTTGGACTTTTTCCCACTCCTACGGTAGGAGAGTGTGATGAAAAGAATATTTTTTTTTGCTGAAATTTTAAATTGATTATCAACAAAAGAAAAAAATTACAGACCACTGAGGTTTATGCTTTCATAATTTGAAACAGAATATTGAAGCAAACAGAGAGCTACTTATGAAGAAACAGTCCTTTGCAGCCATCGCTGCATCATGTCACTGTAGTAGGCTGGCTTTCGGTAGCGAAGAGAAGATATCCTATTCCTTATGGTCTTATCGATGAATCGGACCATCTGGGATGGACTAAGAGGATCACCCTGGTGGCGCCTATTGTTCCTCTCTCGCCATATACTGTGAATTGTAGCTTGGAGAATAAGCTTAAGGAGGCATGTATTGATCTCCTTCCTGCGTGGTGAAAGGAGCGAAGCAATAGTGATAGACCAGTCTGGATTCACTCGAGGTCCCAGCAGAAACTCTGCGAGATCATACCACACCACAAAAGAGTAAGGACAAGCGAAGAACAGATGGTCGCGAGTCTCGTCTGGTTCGCCACATAGTATGCATGGTTGGATACATTCCCAATCTCTGGTTCTTGCTCCCGTCGCCAGTCTATCTTGAAAAGCCAGCCAAGTTATAAATGAAAACCGCGGAATGCCCTGTTTGAACCAGACCACTCTGCTCCAGTTAAGCATCAGGTGATGGGTTCGAAGCTGTTCCCATGTTTCCTTACTAGAAAAGTTCGGACTGTAATTTTCTTCCCCTTGACGCCATAGACGACGATCATCGGCTGCGTCTTCCTCTGGAGCAGGAACAGAGTTGATGCAAGCCATCATTGCCCGTAGGTGACGGCCACGACATTGACGTATGTTCCATTGTCCACCAGAAGCCGCTTCCGAGACCGTCGTATAGCGGGAAATACCTAGGACCTATGTGCCATAATCACCTGCAATGCTTAAAAGTCTTCCAACACTCAGCCAGTTATCAAACCAAAACAGAGTGTTCTTGCCATTTCCAATCTCAGACCGGAGAAAAGATGATGCTTGGTCCCTAAGCTTCAGAAGCTTCCGCCATATCCATGATCCTGCTGACTTGTCACTTACATCCCACAAGCTCCGAGAGCGAACTAAGGTAAACTCAGGTCTATGCTCTTCTGATTCAGAAAACCAAACCGGAGGCATAGAATCGACATAAAAGATAGCAGAATGGGAACATCTAGCACCTCGTGCCAGCTTGTCCACCACAAGATTATGTACCCTCAAAATATGTCGGATCTTGAAGGTAGTGAAGAAAGTCTTACTGTGCTGGAATTCCTCCAAATGTGTAGAAAAAGCTGGTCATTCTCCAGGCGATGACACCATCTTCACCAGTTGAGAATAATCAGTTGCAAAAACTAGTCTGAGAAATTGAGAGTCTTCATGCACTCCATAACCCATATCAAAGCTTCACATTCGGCATGCAAAGCATATAAGCTTCTTCGGAAATTCATAGCTCCCATAATTTTCTCGTTTGAACCATTTGTCGCGCAGAACCAAACCTATCTTGAGAACTTATGTTGTGCCTTACATGCTCCATCAACAAAACAGATTCTTGAGACCTCTGATGAAAGCCAATCAGCATGCTTGTTAACTGTCTGATGTCGATCAGGAGTCAACTGTTGGGCTTCTACCCACACCCTTGCCTCCACCTCCGCCATCCTAAGGATTTCATGCGGATCGCATGATCTGTTTGTATAAATCTTATTGTTCATATTCTTCCAGATGTACCAAAAAATCCAGGAAAAAAACCAAAATCATAATCTTTTGGTAGTTTCCAAAAAAAAAAGATAATCTATATTATAGAAAACTGAGGACCATGGAAAAAAAACCCGGGGCTGAAGGTATTTTCGACAGAGTCCATGTTTGCAGGGCCGATAGACATTCAAAAAGAACATGGTTAATTGATTCTTCCTCGGCTCCACACAAACTGCATCGTAGATCACAATCTATACCTCTTGACCGCAATTTTTTTGCAACCGGGATAATCTCCTTAATAAGTCGCCAAATAAAATGTCTCAATTTTGGGGGACTTCCAGCTTCCCGGTGAAGCTTAATAATGGATTAATATCTGGTCCCAATGTTACTTCTTGAAGGACTCTATCTGGAAATTGTGATTCCACTTTATAACCTGATTTAACAGTATATTTACCGGTATATGTAAACGCCCAGCCATAAGAATCTGGTCTGCGAGACGGCTAATTGCAAGCCCTGTAATGATAGTGACATCTTCAGGGAGAATGTATGCATTAAGCAAATCGACGTTCAAGAAAAAGTAACCAGATCAATGAAATATTCCACCTTTAGAGAATTAGGTGAGACCTGAGATTGAATTTTTGGGGTTGCTGACCTCGAGCGAGGAGCAGGAAGCCACAGATCATTCCATACTGAGATAGGTTTTCCATTTCACACTCTTTTAATTAGTTCTTTTTTAACCAGAGATCTGGCTGAGCAGATGCATCTCCAACCATAAGATGGTGAGTAAGATCTGTAAGGATCCAAAGGATCTGTATTCCTAAAATATTGACCTTTAATTTTTTTTAAAAACAAACAGTCTGGTTTGTCTATTAATCGCCATAGTTGTTTTGTTAATAATGCCATATTTAAATCTTGAAGATCTCGAAAGCTCAAACCCCCTTCATCCTTATTTTTGAACACTTTGTCCTAAGAAAGCCAATGAAGTCTTTTCTTGTTACCACTTCCGTCCCACCAAAAATGAGCAATTGCCCCTGTGGTTTTCTTTGTAACCGATTTTAATAATCGATAACAAGACATCACACGGTTTGACATTGCAGTAGCTATCATAACTTCTTTTCCTCCTTGATAAGGACTCTGACTGTCCAACTATTAATCTTTTGGTTAATCCTCTCATTCACATAACCAAAAACATGTACCTTATATCCTCCTAGACTCACCGGTATACCCAAATAGCTACCCATTCCTCTCAACGTATTGATTCCTAACTCAACTTTTATGTCTGATCTGATTCCTAACTGAGTCCTCTAGAATAAACTATTTATAGGAGAAAAATAGGTTTATATAGTTTTAAGATTCTTCATATGATGCACATCAAATAAATAATAATTAAAATAAAAAAAAAAAAAAAATTAAAATAAAAATTTACAGTTTTTTGTAAATGAAAATTCTAAAATAATCATTTAAAAATTATGTTTCGTTTATTACTTACTTTAGTTTTTTTATGTGGGTATTATTTGGTTAAATGAAAATCATATATATAATGCAACACTTTTATATGAGACTCGCATAACCAAACAAGTCTAAAAAAAATCAGATTTTGATCAGTGAAATACAAAAAACCACGTTTTGAGTGCTGTGTATTTTTTATGGCCTTCTACTGAACTCGGCATCATATAAGCGAATCCAGTTTGTACAGAAGCCCAAAGGTTATAGAATTTTTAAGTCTCTAGGACACTTTTGTCTTTAAAATTTCATGTTAGGACATTATTCCTGGTGGCACACTTCTTACTTGTGCAATATCTACATACCCTCTATATTAACTACAGTCTCTCCTAGCTCTAACATCTCACTTTCGCAACTACAAGAATTTTATGTTTTTTTCTTTTAAAAATAAATCCATAAAGCAAACATTTTTTTGAGTTTTCGAAACAGACCCTTTATTCTCTCTCCATCTTTATTTCAAAATTCAGATTCAGTTTCCACATTTCTTTCCTAACCCTAATTCTGGAACCCTAGTCTCCTTCATCTTCAATTTCGTAATATGCATGATTCCAGAGGTCTCGCCGCGAGTTTGATCTCTCTCCTAACCCTAATTCCTCTCTCATCACCTTTATCCTGCTTTCATTTTCGCCCATTTCCATCGCTCCGTGTAACGATGAAGAAATATTCCCCACCGGGAAACGATATCAGAGGTTTTGTTCTCATCTCGGGCGTAACAACAGAGAAGGGGTGGTAACGGAGAGGTTCGTGGAGCTAATGATGTCGTCTGGTTTGATCTGCAATGAGTCAGTGAGGTGGGTTACGCTCGAGAGAGCAAGAGCAACAATGGCGAAATTTGATTTGTTGCAACTGTGGTCCTTCGCGTTTTGGTTATTCACGCTTTCACCCCAAAATTCTTCAAATGTACTTTATGGCTCTCTTCATTTAGCCACAAACTTTTAATTGTATATTCAAGACCCTTTAAAATGCAAATAAACATATATATATATATATTTTTTTTTTTTTTGATCAAATTTTTTTAAAGGGGTGCAACACGAGGACTTCCCGGGAGGTCACCCATCCTAATACTACTCTCGCCCAAGCACGCTTAACAGCGGAGTTCTGATGGGATCCGGTGCATTAGTGCTGGTATGATCGCACCCAAACATATATATATATATATATGTATCCAAATTTTATGTTCATGTCTACATCCTTTTAAATGTATAATTCAATCCCTTATGCTCGTGAGAGTTAGAGCAAGAATGTCTTTTTCGTTTACAAATTTTATGTCCATGTCCACATCTTTAACATTAACACTTTTTACCATACAAATATGTCTATGCCTTTTCCATTTACACATTTATATCTATGTCCACATATCTAACGTCCACACTTTTAGCATCCATATCCATCCATTTTATTTATGGGTTGATATATAAAATATATATAGAAAATTAAATAGAACAAAATAATAAAAGTATATATAATCAAATAAATATATATATATATATATATATATCACTTTATTATAGTAAAAAATTGTCATATATATTTAAATAAAAAATAGAAAACAAAACATTAATTTAGAAAATAATAGTGTCCACATCCACAAAACACATGTCCAATAAATTATAATTTTAAAATTTAGTTAGACATTAAGGTATAAAATATATGTATATGGATATCAAAATAATAAGTAAAAAGAAACATGTTTCTATACGGTTATTATATATTTATTTACATATCAGAAATTGAATTAATGAATAAAATTAATATGATGGAGATAAATAAAGTATAGATGATTATATCTCCATGATCTCGTTTACTTTCTTTTTCCATTCAACTACATATAAATTAGTTCTTTTATAAAATTATGATAATAACTTCAAAAAGGCAATAAAAAAAAACTAGCATTGGTCCCCACAAACTAAACGGAAAAGAAACAACTTTGCTTACTTTCTCAGTATACACAAATGAAAGTTATTTCTGTTTAAAAATAGGACAAATAAGAGAAAAATGCATCGCCAGCAACATGTGCCTTAAGTTGTCAAAAAAGTCAATAAGTTGTCAAAAATGTCAAGGAAGTGTCTCATATAGTAATGCACTCAAAGTTATATTGAATCGTTTAAACTTCATGTATACACCGAAGCACACATCCTAATTGTGTATTCTTCTTTTTCTATCCCACCCAGGGTTCTCCCACTATATGACTTAACTCACACCATTAATGTTCAAAATGTTTTGTTTATATCATAGTGCAAAAGTCAAAAGTAATAACCAAAACGGAAAGATGTTCAAATAGTTTACACTTACCGGAAAGCGACAAGGCGTTACCTATATTTTTTGAAAATATTACATTTAGAGGCAGTTTATGCGCTTATTTTACACTGTGAAACAGTTTATGATACTAAAATATTTTTTTCATAACTAAACCTATTTCCTAGTTATAAACTAACTAGATAAGTTTGTAATTAATTGATATCACTCTAATTAACTTAACATCTGATTTGTGCGTACATTTAGTCACATCTCTTCTTTCAAATAAAATAAAGTGGGTCACATGTATCTTCTTTGTTCATTTCCTTTTCTTGAGTTATATATATTTTTTTTGTAAAATGAATGTTGTTTTTCGAGAACTTTTTTTCAGAAAATGTGTTTGTAGTCAGTATCTTTATTATTCAATCTATCTTTTGATATCTGTCACGCTATAATTCTGTGGTGGTTGATTCAAGCTTCGATCTTGGTATTTATGTCTTCTCGCATTGATGTACTCTCTTTTTGGGCAACATGATACTCTCTCATTATATGTCCTCTTATTTCTCAACCTTTATCTTTTTTCCATCTCTAATCCAAAGACTTTTCCATGGAAGTCGAAACTTTTCTCGGAGAGCTCCAATTCATCTCCTCCCCGATGTA
Organism: Raphanus sativus; assembly: GCF_000801105.2. NCBI lineage: Eukaryota > Viridiplantae > Streptophyta > Magnoliopsida > Brassicales > Brassicaceae > Raphanus > Raphanus sativus. Next base: position 12,627,814 of record NC_079519.1, read on the forward strand.
TTCATGCTTTGAAACTCTCATTGAACTCTTTATCTCCACCGCAGTACTCCTCTCTCACTCATGACTATCCTTCAACGTTCAAGCTCTCTCGCTCAATGGATACACCTCTGCCTCGACACGATTCAAAGCCGTGGAACTGGTTCTAAAGCTCTGGAATTGTCATTCCTTTGCTCCTTTTTGTCACAGCCATCACCTGTGAGAAGTTCGATAGCAACAATGGCCAACTTTGGCATTTTTTTAATCTGGTCCCTCATTTTGTATAATTTGTTTTGACCCAATACTTATATTCTGGCGCAACAAAAAGTAGGGTAAAAAGCATATGGTCCCACCAAAGTAGAGTAAATTTTCTCCTTTTTTTGTTGGGTGAAAACATTATCGCCATGTGATAACAAAAACATATTTACTCAAAATATGGAGTGTCCAGTGTCAAAAGTTTTACTTCAATTATCGCTCAGCTTTTACCAATCACAGTGATTATGAATTTGTTGTACATATGTACCTTTGTAAATGATATGTCCATGTGGACAGCAAAGTATGTGTACACCTATAAGAATCATTTTCACCAACACACATATCAGCCATGATCATGATGTAGTTTTCTTGTGGCATTTTTATACAATTGTGATATAATTTCTTTGAATTTTAGTAGGCGTAATAATATATACAAGTTTGTGTGAATTAGATTATTGTACATGTGCATATTTATTGCATAATGTTTACATAAGGTTAACTAAACATAGTAAAAATAGTTTTTAGAGTTTACAAAAAAAAAAATAGTTTCTAGAGTGTTCACGAGTACAAAAAAAACTGAACAAGACAGGTATACACGTGTATAACAAATATGATAGGTTTCAGGTGTACAACAAAATATGTAAATAATTTTTATGGGATCCACCACAATTATTTTATAAATATGAGAAACAACTGATTATATTCTCCGGCCATACGAAGATCACCTAGCAAAAACTCTCTCTCCTCTATCTCTCACTAAAACTCTCTCGTCCACAGATCTCTCCGGCTCAACCTCCGACGTGTGCGGTTACTTTTTGCCGTCGGAGGGTTCATCTTTCTCCCTGATCTCTTTTTTTCTTTTGCTCCCTCTACTCCCATCTCCTCTCCCTTCGATATGTCGGTTGCTCTGGCGGCAGAGCCTCACTAGTGACGGTTCCGCGGCTCGTTCCGGTGACTCGCTTGGCTTTCTGGTGTAACCACGAGTTTGGAGAGGAGGAGGCGAGTTTAGGGGGTCGGCTTTTAGAACTTTTGAAGGATTCCGTTTTCATCTAGGGTTATCCTTCTGTCGACACGGTGGCGCGTGGCGGCGATGAACCGCCCCTTCTTCCAGATCCGGCTCAAGGTCTTTCAGATCTGTTCAGGGTTGGTTTGCGTGTGGTGTGCTGTCGGACTTAGGCTCAAGGTGCTCCTCGGTGTCTTGGATACTCTTGACCTCTGTTCCGGCGCAGTGAGAGCTCCGGAGGGTTTGTCTACCTCGGAGGAGCGTGTTTAGCCGGTGGTTTTTCCAACGTGTGTTGGTGCCTCTGGTGGTTGGCGCCCTGAGATACGATGAGTTGCGGGTTGAAGTGGTCGTCTATGGCCGGTTCAGAGCAGCTCAGGCGGTCTCTCTCCCATCGGTTCTCTCTACCTTGGTTTCGGCTCCAGTCTCCATTGAATCTCAGCCGGCTTCTTCAATGGTTCAGCTCTTGTTTCTCTCAGATATGGATGTTCTGTTGTCACCAGAGGATCCTCTTAGCGTAGCAGTGTGAAGTTACCGTGTTTCGGTTCTCGAAACCGGCAAGTGGCGAGGTGGTTTAGGGTCGAGTTGTCTCCGAGCTTCATCTTCTTCGGTGACACCGCTTGGAGGCACATCACATCCCGATGTCTATGGTGGTTGTTTAACTTCCTGGACAGTGTTGTTTCTCTAATTTTGTGTAGGCTTAAGAGCTCAGACGGGTGTCGTTTCAGCTGCTGTTTCGGGTTCGACTTGTTCGTCTCGTTCGTGTTGGTGTTGTCATTTGTCGTTTGTTGTTTGTGTGTTGTCGTTCGTATGTTTGTTTTTTGTTTTGTTTTGTTGTTTTTGTGTTTTTTAGCATCCTGAGTGCTTAAGAGTAAGCAGTTACTTCTGCTAGGACGAGAGTGGGATCCAACTCCCTTACTGGATTAACCTGGAATGAAGGTAACGAGGGAAGGAACCGGAGTTGCGCCCACAACTTGGCCGTCTGTCCGATGACTCAAAGTTTTCATCACAATGGTTGTACCAATTTTGCTCAAATCCTAGTATGTCTGTAACTGCTTAATGTCCATTTGGGAAGATAAATAAAATTTAATTCAAAAAAAAAAAAAAAAAAAAAAAATATTCTCCGGCCATGCATAAAAAAGATTGGATTTTATACGAAGAGAAGGGGACGAGAATGTGAAGTTTCTCGGAAAAAATGCAAAGAAAACAAAGTGGAGACGAAGGAGAAGGGTGTGAGATTGATGTAGCAAGTTGGATTCGGTCCATGGGGCCCATTTATTATTTATCCTTTTCTGTTTTTCACCATTTTTTTTACTTTTTACCAAATAAAGATACTGTAAAAATCTTAATATAGATTTTAGTTCCCCTACGTGACAGACTAGTCAAATGAGCTGGGGTCCACCATTAATGTTTAAATAATCTCTCCGTTTCATAAAGAATGTCACTTAGACACTTTTTACACATATTAAGAAACTCATTAAAATGCATTTATGTTTTCATTAATATCACATATCTAACCAATAGTATTTTAGATAAATAGTTTTATTTATAAGATCAATCTATTTTACAATTAATTTTGAGCTGAAAGAATGTATAAATTGCATTGGTGAAATAAGAAAAATGAGCTAAAATGACACTTAATATAAAACAGAGGGAGTATTAAAAATCCAAACAAACAAAAACGGGTTGACTCCGTATAACTCCATGCAGACCCGTAGACCCTATCTATTCCTACCCATACTACACACCTCCTGACTAAACCCCATGATAGTATAAAATTCTTCACAAAACCTATATATCTTCAAAGATCCCCTTCTTTAATCGCGATTATGAACTCAATTTTTAAGATCTAAATCACGATACATGAACAGTGAGTACCCAGTAAATTCGCCCAAGCCCTACCTAATTAAACCAAACCCGATCCAAATTAATACACACAGGCAAAAGAAAAAGGAAATTGTAAATTGATTTGGGGGAAATTATAGGGTTTCTGAGGCAGAGTAATTTGGGAGACTGTGTAAGAGACGAGACTGAGAGACATGAAAGAGATACATCTGGATACCATGGAGAATAATGAGCTTCAACTTGCTCTAGAAACAGAGACAAGTGAAAATTTCAGTCCAAAAAAGGCAGAGAGAGCTGATTGAGAGAGGTGAGAGAGGTCCATCTCGGGTTCCATGGAAGAGGAGCTTCAAATTCGTCCAGAGACAGAGACAGAGGGAGGCGATGGAGAGAGGCAGTGCCGGTCTGGAATTCTTCGGCGCCTAAAGCGCAACTAAAATATTAATGCCCTTTAACAATAATAATTTTATGCTGATTTTTATATCAAACAATTTTCTTTTTAAAACCCCTGATATGTTGATCTATCATATTGATAGAATAATGATTCTAAAACGTTCACAAGCATTTAACATGTTCCTTAGACTACAGTCACTACACCTATCCCTTAGCTGATTTTTAACCCCTTCTACAAACGAATTAGTAACTAGAAAAACTTTGTGCACAATTTTTTATATCTATCTATACTATTAAAGTACAAGCACATTTGGATTTTTACTCTGTTTACCCCTATTAAAGAGACTTTCTTTTGTATTTATTAATGACATTTTGGACATTTTGCATTGGTTTCTTTTTTAATTGTTTTTGGTTTGTCATTAACCACCGGTTTCCTAATTCAATTTTGGTATGTGATTATTCCGTGTTTGATACTGCATCATTTTAATATTTTTCCAACCGGACATGTTTGAAACTGCATCGTTTTTTCTCAAACTATTTAATGGTTTGGTTTTAAACCGCTTTTTACTAAAAATAATCCCAACTATCTAACAAAAATTATTTATAAAAAATAAAAATTGTTTATTGGTTCAACCAGTGGTTCAACCAGTAACTGGATTTCGATTTTAGTAGTTTTTATTGGATTTATAAATTTTGTTTTTTTTTTCTCAAACCCGAACTGAATTTATCTTTGATCAACCGGTAATCCGTTCAACAGCAGGTCTCAATCGAATTTCAAAACACCGATCAAAACTATAAAACTGTTATGTTGATTTATATTTAAAATATCTAATTCAAAATTATAAACCTAAAAATACATGTATAATATAGTTTTACCGAACATAAATCTGGATATAAAATACATATATGAGACGGATTATATAAATACATATACAAGACGGATTATATAAATGTGATTATATAAAATTTTCACCAAAAGCGCGGGTCAAAATATAGTAATAACTTAAATTTTTTTAACACTAAAAAAAACAGAGCAATGCATTAAAAGAATAAGGAAGAAGAGAGAAGAGGAAATATGAGTATTCTCTCGTAAATGGCATCGATTTGGAAAAACAAATTAGTTGACTTTTTCTTGTTATATGACGATCATTTAATACAATATAAAAAGGATACTAATATTATCAATTAAGGAATGAAATCAATCATATTCTTTCAGTTATTATAAGAAAAGGGGAAACAATGCACACACAGGTTTTGAACCTTGCATAGTTAGTCAACTTAAAAATATTTCAAACCACTAGACCTGAAAGAGTAATACATATTAGCGCCCCTAAAATAGACATATTGTCTGGTAGCTAAAGCCCAAGCTTTATAGGCTTTACCCCAGGGCCGAGTCTGGAGAGAGGAGAAAGAGCTCCCTGTCGGGTTCCATGTCAAAGAACTTATTCTCAAGACCATGAAGAGGTCGGACTGACACAACCAACTGAAAAACTAGTTATGTGTACAAGAGGCTTTTGTGTTTTAGATTCATGTATAGTCTTTTATGCTTATGTAAGACTTTTGTGGTTTAGACAACTCTAAGACTTATTATGTATTTGTGGCTTTTGTGTTGTAGACATATTGGTCCAAATGCAAACACATCAAGATGAATTTATGTTCCAAACACACACAATACAAATTCATTATTTAAAGATAACCAAAACCGTAAAAGAAATTCATGTTCCGAACCCGTGGCAGATCTAGAAGAACTTTTAATCGGGGGCACAACTACAAACTTTTAAATTAGACGGGGGCACTATCATAGAATTTGAACTAATTATTTCAAAAAAACTCAAGATTTGAACTGAATGCTTAAACAAAATCAAAAATTAGTCGGGGCACGTGACCCCGTACGCCGTAAGCTACATCCGCCCTTGTTCCGAACACATGATATACTCAAACTCAAACACATGTTACCACTCGTCTCTTCTTCTTCAGTTAGAAGTTAGAACACAAATAGAATTGTCAAATGGTCCGTCCATAGCTGATAGCTCAACTGGGATTGTCCAATTGGACCATTTCAATTATGGGCAATATTAGGTGGTCTATATTGGACAATGGTCCAAACAAATGTCCAAGACCAATAGAGACCATGTCCATTAGACATGTCCATCAGCACCTATTAGTATTTATCAATATTTTTTTTTATTTTGAAAATACATTTTCTCTTCAAAATTACAAAATTATTTTTTTCTCGCCAAAACTATAAAACTATATTTTTCTGCCACAATCGAGAAATCATGTTTTCCCACCAAAACCGAAAAATCACGTTTTCCCACCAAAAAATAGGGGTGAATGTGAAAAGAATTGATCAAAGTTACTGGATGAAGCAGCAAAGAAGGGAGATATAGGATATCATCCAAAGTGTAAGAACATTGATCTTACACATTTATGTTTTGCTGATGATCTAATGATCTTTGCTGATGGAACAAGAAGATCGATAGAGGGGATTCTTAATGTCTTTGAGAAGTTTGATAAGATGAGTGGGCTCAAGATCAGTAGAGAAAAATCTGTTTTATTTATGGCTGGCTCGGATCAGAGAAGAGAGGATACTCTAAGGCAATTCAGCTTTGCTACTGGGAAGCTCCCTGTCCGGTACCTAGGATTACCACTTTTGACTAAGCACATGACTGTAACCGACTTTCTACCATTGGTTGAGAAGATCAGGAAAAAAAATTGGTTCATGGAGAGGTCGATTTCTTTCGTTTGCAGGTAGATTACAGCTTATAAATTCGGTCATTCGAAGCCTTACAAACTTCTGGATGGCTGCATTCAGGCTACCTAGTGGATGCATCAAAGAAATTGACAGAATCTGTTCGGCTTTCCTTTGGTCAGGACCAGATTTAAATGGAAAAAAAGCTAAAGTCTCCTGGGTAGATGTTTGCAAGATGAAACAGGAAGGAGGTTTAGGATTGAGACCGTTGAAAGAGGTTAATCAAGTGAGTTGTCTCAAGCTCATTTGGAGAATTCTATCTGCAAAATCGCTTTGGGTGAATTGGATAAAAGTCTATCTCATCAGAAAAGGATCGATTTGGATGATAAAAGACAACACTCAAAATGGGTCTTGGATGTGGAGGAAAATTCTCAAGAGTAGAGAAAGAGCAAAGGAGTTCTATAAAGTTGAGGTTCGAAATGGTAAGAAAGCTTCTTTTTGGCATGAGAAGTGGAACTCGCTAGGATGCTTGAAGGATCTGGTTCGAGAGGGAAGCCATATTGATATGGGTATCTCTATTCAAGCCACAGTGGAGGAATGCTTGAATCATAGAAAGAGAAATCACAGAGTGCAAGTGCTGAATAAAATAGAAATGGAGATTGAGAAGTTTAAAGAATGCTGTATACAAGAAGATGATATCTCGTTGTAGAGAAATGAAAAAGGCAGATTCAAGAGAAAATTCTCCACAAAAGAGACTTGGCTATGTATCAGAGAGAAGCATATTCTGTGTAGCTGGTACAAGGCTATTTGGTTTAAGCATGCGACACCAAAATTTGCTTTTGTCACTTGGATTGCTATGCGTGGGAGGTTAGCAACAGGTGATAGGATGCAGAGCTGGAGCGCAAATGTGGATGCATCCTGTATTCTGTGCAATGAGCCGTTGGAGACCATAACACACTTGTTTTTTGACTGCTCTTACTCAACACAGGTATGGGAAGCTCTTATGAAAGGGGTAATGAGGGATCAATACACGATAAGCTGGGAAAGAATTGTAAGACTTATCACGGATAATGCTAGATGGAGCAGAATACAGATGTTCATTGTGAGATATGCATTTCAACTAGTAGTCCACACAATTTGGAGGGAGCGTAATAGAAGGAGGCATGGTGAGCCTGCTATTGTTGCAACAGCTCTGATTCGAAGGTTGGATAAGATGATGAGGAACCAATTCACTGTAGTACACAGAAGAGGTGATAAGGAGCTTGGGGAGGGCATGACTAAGTGGTTTGAAACAAGAGAAACCATTTAGTGTTTTGAGAAGAAAGAATTGGGAAGGAAGAAGAAAAAAGTGCATCTTTTCTTTTTGGCTTAAGTTTTTTGTATAAAAAAATTAAAAAAGGACAATCATTGTAACAAGGTTTTTCTTTTTGAATTAAATTTAACATTCAATTCAAAAAAAAAAAAGAATTGGTCTCTGGATAGTTTGGTTAAGAGGTGGATAGTACAAGTGGGAATAGATAAGGTTTACTAGTCTACAGGGGATTATATGCAGTCAACCATACATGGGCAAATTAATCTGGACCCGAAAACCCGAATCGGAATCGATCCGAAAATATCCAACTAAAAACCGAACCGAAAATTTACAAGTACCTATTGGGGCCAAAAAAATCTCTACCTAAAAGAATCGGAACCGAAAAAACCGACTCGAATAGACCCGAAAAGAACCGATTCATATCCGACTTAAAGATATGTATATCCAAAACTATAATTTTTTGTTCTATTTTATATATTTTATTTTATGGTTTAGTTAAAATATACTTTTATTAATAATCTTTGTTATTGTTTTGTAACATTTTTAAGTAATATGAAGTTTTAAATGTAAAATTTAGAGTTAAAATTTTTTATTTTAATTATTAATAATTTATTTAAGTTATTTTGTAAAAGTTTAGATATATATGAAAAATTTGACTAAATTTAACAGAATTTGGATATTTTATGTCTTTTTAGGATCTTAAATACCCAAACCCGACCAGGACCCGATAGGGACCCAGACATTATGAGTATCTATATAAAAACTGAAGTACACATTGAGACTGTTTGGAAACATGAATAGTAGTCTAAATTAAAATTGTTTTGAAACATGGATAACAATATTACATTAATTGCATTTCCATATTTTACTTAATTTAACAATTTCATTAATTATATTACTTTAACAATAATTCACATCATTAATTATATTACCATAATAATAATAGTGCAGATTTTTATTTATTAATTAATCAATATAAACTTGTGCCAATTATAAAATCAATATAAAGTTATGTTTAGTTTGTTTTATTAAAATATTTTTTTATTTTAGTTTCAATTCATTGGAAAATTACGTAGTCAAAAACATAATTCAAAGACATGTTTTTGTGAATAAAATAATAACTTAAAATTAAAATAATAAAAATGTGTTACTTTTACTGTCACTTAAATTTTCACTCCATATAATAATTTACTAAATAAAAGAACTTTATTTCACTTAATGTAGCCAAATACATAGAAAAAGTTTTTTTTTTAATTAAAATCAGTTAGGCATGAACATTTGTTATAAATTTAGGTACAAGTTGTTCTTTTCGGGTATTGTTTTTGGATTTAAAATTAGGTCTGTTTTAATATTATAAATTTATGTAAGTATTTGAGTTGGATCCTTTTGGATCTGGATGAGTTCGGTTTTGATGTATAGAAACCTAAAAATATCTAAATAACCGATATATCTAAAACAGATTCGGATAGTGTATCAAGATAACCATATTACCCGGTTCGGTCCACGTCTTTTGAATATAATTAGTTATATTACATGACATCTTAAACATATAGCAATATTTATGAAAAATAGATAAACAAAGATGTAAGAATTAATATCCGCACTGGTGTGCGATTAATATCTAGTTATATTTGAATTTTAATTATAAATTCGAACAGATCCGGATTCGAAAAATACCGATTCGAACCCGAACCAAAAATTTACAAATATCTATATGGGTCCAAATGTCTAGGACCCAAAAAATTCAGACCTGAAATGAACCGATCCGAATCCGGCCAAAGACCCAAACGCCCAGAACTAGAGTCAACCCTAACAAAAACAGCCTAACTAAACGTTACAGTATCGATTACTTTTTTTAGGGGCATGTTAAGAATTCACACATAAACTACCCTAGTAGTACTAAATAAAATTTATAAACTGACCTGCAAGGTAAATTACTCTATTTTTTCCGCTGTCCATTACAGGGACCATCAACATTTCTTCTAATACAATAACCATGGAGTATATGATTAGGTAAGAAAACGTAGCTACAGTTTGTTCAGCCAGGAACTCGAAACTAAAGAGAGCTTTCTACAATAAGAAAAAAAAGTCCAAAGAAACAACATTAAAGTATATTATATCATTACAAATGATGATTAGAAGAATCAAGTATGTTAAAAACAACCTAGTTTTAACTAGGTTCCCTTTTTTTTATTATTTCCACTCTTTCGTCAATATCAAAATGAAGTCATTAATCAAGTTCAAGACTCTTTTTCATCGCTTCGTAGACCATATACGTAATGCTTGCAGCAGGAACAACCTTAAGAAGATTCGGTAGAAGCCCTTTGTAGAGTGCTTTGTACCCTTCTTCACTTATTGTCCTCCTGAATACTCCAGACATCGACGTCCTTGTTCGCTCCGCTTGCATTCTGCTAGACAGAAACATATATTAAATATATTGAAAAAAAAAAACACTTCAAAACGCACTCAAGAACTGATCTATGTTTCTCTATGCAGGAAAAGCAAATGGGCACTGGAATTGATTTACCTTGTTCTAACAACCTGTAAAGGATAAACACAGGTTGCTCCAAGAGCTCCTGAGATGGTTCCACATCCTAGTTGAATGAGCGGACCTGGTTCTGAAGTCCAAACCCGAGCCAAGTTTTATGAGTCTACGTTCAAGTACATTTAGACATGAATGTGAAATAAGGAGATTTACCGGCGTCCTCTTGAAGAATATAGGTCCTGGACAAATCCTTTAATTTCTCATATGCAGCAAGATCGATACCGGCATAAGGAATAATCCCGAGAAGAGAAGGGAAAAGACCTTTGTAGAAGGCACGTGGACCCTCATGAACCAAAATGTCTTTAGTGAGCGTTCCAATCCGAGGACAAGCGGCACCTGCTTGGCTAGTGCAAGTCTGCAACCTAGTTTTCACAAGATCCAGAGGGTATATAGAGGCTTGAGCCACTGCACCAGCCATACCTCCAGCAAAAAGTCTAGCGGTCGTGCCTATATCCGCTTTATCTTCACCCATGTTTTCACCAATAGCGTTCTTGAAAAGTTCATACGCATAGAACTTGATGGCACTCTCTGGGGCTACCTTCACTATATTCAAACCGTTACCACGAAAAAAACCCCGAACCCCGCCCTGATTCCATATCGTCTTTACCGCTTCTCCGATTTTAGCATCTGTTTTCTGAATTTGCAAAAGAACTTTTAAGCGATCTAGAGGTGCAGTTGCAGTCCTCGAAGCCGCACCGGCTATGCCACCTGCAATGAAGTAGTTGCTTCTCTTTACGTGTTTGCTCATTCCTTCGGGGATAACGGCTTGTTCACCAATGTCTACAAGACACACTCTTTCCCAGTGATGGTAAATATTTTCGATGGTGGCTTCGTGAGGATACAACAAAAGAAAATCTCTCCATTCCTCAAACAGTATGATTCCATCGTTGTCCTTGTCAACGTGCTCCACAAAGCGCGCGAGCTCCTCGTCATTTATCTCAATTCCTGCAATACAGAAACACTGTTGTGGCTTATAGGACGAAAACAGAGCTTAACATCTTAAAAGCTTTTATCATTGACTAAATCACTAAACCAGGCAGCCTAAGATAACGAGTACTCCCTCCGTTTCAGATTAATTATTGTTCTAGAGAAAAATAAGCGTGATTTCGATTTTCAATGCAAAATTTATTAATAAGATTCTTCTGTCTATTTTTCTATTGGCTAAAATATGGTTAGGTGTATAGGTAATTGTGTTTTTATCTTGAAAATATATAAAATTACATGTTATATTAAATCTAGAACCACAATTAAAATGAATCGGAGGGAGTAATTAACAATGAAATGTAGGGAATAAAACAGTACCGGCCTTAACGAGTGAATCCCAGAGACCCTCGGGAGAGATGCAACCATTGTGCTCAACATCAATAGCTTGAAAAATTCTATACAGCTCGAGTTCCTTATCATCCATGTACCTACGAAACTCGTGGTAATCCACACGCCCGTCTCGATTGGCATCACAAACCCTAAACAGCTCCTTGGCGTACTTGTAGCCGCTAGGGATTTGAAGCGCGACCAGCCCTTTCTCGATCTGAGCGCAATCCAAGTAGCCAGCATTCTCGGAATCGAAGAAACTGAATAGGCTGCGGATTCGCAAATCGCGCTCCTCCCTCGTCTCGCGGAGTGCTAGAAGAACGTGATCCATGGAAACGGGTCCGGGGGGTTTCTTGAAGGAGCCCTGTTTCGATTTCATTTGCGTGGGTAAACCAACGTGCTCCACCCCATGGTGACTCGACATGATTAGTAATCAAAATTGGAGGTCGTTGATGATCATATATATTCAGATCTACGACGAATGTAATGAATCTGATCTACGATCTCCAAAACGCTTACCCATTTAATAACCGTAACGCAAGGGGGAGGAGGATTATTCGATTCACTCGAATAACGAATAACGAATAACAAGATGTTACTCACCAGCTTCAGGGAGATGTAAATCGAAAGATGGAGAAAGGTAAGAGATATTGACTCAAAAGAACAATGGTGGATTTGTGCTGATGCTTACAGGTGACGCTGAAGGGAAGAAAGAAGACAGGAGAGAGAGAGAGAGAGAGAGAGAGAGAGAGAGAGAGAGAGAGAGAGAGAGAGGTGGAAATGGGAAAAAGGCCAATCTCTCTAACGGTGTGGAGTCGAGATTCGCATTGGATATTCGATTTTTTATGTGATCATTTAACCCTTTTTTTTTTGTTTATTTCATTTTTCTGATTTAAAAATGAAATCTCTTTTTGGGAAACCAAAGTTTAATTTCTTTTATATTCCATTCATAAACTTTTCTTTTATTACTGTAGATGATATAATATCTTTTGGTGATTGTTGACGGATCCAAGGATACTATATTTATCTTGACACACCTCCCGGAGCTTTTGCATTAAATCGGTTCAAATCTTATATACTAAAATAAAAGTTTGACTTATTTGATATATGATCTTTTAGTTTGGATTATTCTTTAGAAAATCATAACTTTAAATATGTGTATTTTTATTCAACTATACATTTTATTTCAAGTTAACATTAAAAAACTTAATTACTTAAAACCAGTAACTTTCTAATATTAAGAAAATCAAAAATGTGTTTAAAAGGATTTTAACAATATCTTAATTTTCAAAAATTATATGTAAATATTTTCACTAATTTTGTGAATAGCTTTGAAATATATTATACACTAATTAATATATTCAGTTATCTTTATATGTAAATTTTTTATTTTTAAGACTCAGACCCTGTTCAACTGATCCAATCACTGTTAGACGGCCGGCCTTGTGGTATTAAATGGTCTCAAATCAAATTTACCATGTTTCCTTGTGGAACAGTTTATAATAAATAAAAGATATTCAGTTATCTTTATATGTAAATTTTTTATTTTTAAGACTCAGACCCTGTTCAACTGGTCCAATCACTGTTAGACGACCGGCCCTGTGGTACTAAATGGTCTCAAATCGAATTTACCATGTTTCCTTGTGGAACAGTTTATAATAAATAAAAGATATTGTGAACAATTATCATTTCTATAGCCATGATTTTCGCAAAGATATTTTGTTTCTGAAAAAAATCAAAACTAATAAACTTGTGGAATACCGAAAGATTAAATACCAGATTTTGTGAAACATACTAACAATAAATCAATTAAATTGACATGTAAAATCGGCCAAGGCAGTTATGATATTTTCCACCGTGATTTATAAAATATTTTCACAATATATACACCTCTATTTTGAAAACTATAGATACTACTTTACAAACTGAATATTCTATTGAATAAACTGCCTACAATATATTTACTTTCTTACAAATTTTATACCTAATGTATCAATTTTTTTTTTGAAATGTTAAATTTATTTATCAACAAAGAAAAAAAAGTTTACAGTACTGAGAATCTGGTAAGATTACAAAACTTGAAAAGAACTTGGAAGAAACAGCATAAACCAGCCACTAATTTCAGTTTCTCTCCAGCCACCGAATCATCATGTTACTATAGAGGGTCACGTTCCTTGAACGTAAAGATGACACTCTGTTTCTAATGGTTTTATCCATAATTCGAATGAGTTCTGCAGTTGTACGATAGGTAGCGTTATGCTTCCTATTGTTTCGTTCGCACCACAATCCATGAATTACTGTTTGGAAAGACAATCGAAGAAGGCACAGATCAGTAACACTACGCCTAGGAGAGAGTAGAGTTGTGACCGTGATATTCCAGTCAGGTGTAGGACGTGGCAAGATGACTCTCATAAGCTCTGTCCAGATGGTATAGGAATATGGACAGGCAAAGAAAAGGTGGTCTCGAGTCTTATTCGGTTCTCCACATAGTCGAGAGGCTTGGTTTTCACCCCACACTCTCATCCGATCCCCTGTTGAAAGTCCGTTACGGAAACTAGCCACACAATGTATCAATTTTTAATATCATACTAGCTCATATTTGCCTTTTTTTAATTCAGAAAATTTATTTGCTAGATATTTTATACATAAATCTAATTATCCAAATGTTGGATTTGTTTATATGATGACCAATAAATTTCAGTCATATAATTTATTGTAGAACACAAAAATAAAATATTCAATGTAATTAAACACATTGTTATTTCTCAAAATGTTATATTACACACATTGCAAATATGTATAATACAACGAAAGATCAAAAATGAAAATTGACCGAGCAGATCCAAAAATCTAATTTGGTAATTATAAGCAAAGAAAATTTTCAATATAGCACGAAAGAAAGTAATAGCAAGAAGTTATTAAGATATGAAAAATCTTGAAAATACTGTCTTTCCTCCAGAACTCCGAGCCAGAATCTCAAGTATCTTTTGGCAATTATAGTGATATTTATGGGTTATCAGCATTACTAAAGTATATTTTTTTGGGAAAATATGAGAGCTTAGAATAAATACTTGATTGATTAAAAAAATCTGAATCTGGTACATTAATAATTCACAGTTTTTTGTATATTATAATTGAAAATTTTTAATAATGAAAAAAGATTTAAGGCAAACAAAAATATTAAGCATATACAACAACTAGTCAACTACTCTGGTGTTGCTAGATTAGATGCTTCATTGGTTAGTGAACAAAAGGAAAAGATGCTTCATTGGTTAATGGCATGCTTCAGCCAAGCTATATGCAGCCACCTATTTAAATTGGAGCTATTAATTATGAAACTAAAAGAAATTAATTTGAAGATTTGATGGACTATTGGTTTTGTCAAAGACAGGAAAAATAGAACTGTTAAATTATATCTAAAAAGGAATTACATATATTTTTTAAATTTCTCACAGTTTTTTCGAATATAATCAATATTTGTCATACTAATAAAAAAAACTAATACAAATTCTATACTAATACTAATACAAATAAATTTTATAAAATTTCTAATTTCATTAAATAATTTTTTGAAAAAAAAATATTTTTGAGCTTCGAAAACACAGTTCAATATAAAAGAATTAATAATTAATCTAACTTATAGGGTAAGGTCTAGGTTTGTAGAACAGAAGAGGTGAAATTAGAGAAACCAAAACAAAGGATTTCAAGAAAGTAAGACATTCAAGTGAGATTTATTAGAGAATATGTAGTTGTGATGATTAAAATTGATAACAATCCATGTATAGAATATGGCATCAAAAATCCTTTACATGTAAGGAATATGACATCAAAACTTCTTTGCATGTAAGAAATATCTTTAGATTTAAAACCTCTGAAATAAGCAAAAATATTTAAAAAAATGAGAAAGCAAAAATTTAGAGAAAATTGAAAAAAATAAGCAAAAACTTAAAAAATTGAAAATAATAAGAAAAAAACGAAGATTATATATTTTATATATATATGGACACCCGTCCGGTCCGGTTCTAGTTTATGTTTATAATATCAAGCTTTAAAGCAATAAAATCCAAACTGCATCAGTTCATTTCGATTTCGCTAACAGGAACTACTCGCGGGGATTTCTTCAGGCGCTTCTTGCAGCCGCAGACTATCACCCTCCATATGAATATCAGCGTGATCACGGTGATCACGCTTCCTATAATGGCCCAGCCTCCCGCGGTGATTACTCAGGAAACATTAGGTGGAGTATCATTGACCGTCATCTGATCATTTAAAAGAGCAAAGTTAGTAATTTTTTAAGAAATAAAAACAACATTTAAGATTTATATAGATTAAAAGTTTTTAGAAACAATAAAAATAAATTGTTATCTATTATTATTACGTTAACAAAAAAATCTATTATTATTGTTTACTAGGATAAAACCTGATGAGATTAAAACGACAAAATCAATATATACATATATATGTATGATTTTTAACTTACACAAAATAATAGATAAAATAATTGACTATATTTAACATGCATTATATTTAGCATGGATAATAACTTACGAAAACTATATCTAAACCCCGAGAAATTAAATTTTATCAGAAATTGTATAAAATCATGGTTGAATTTGGTTAATTTAACGATCAAATAAATGAAGCCCATATTTCATATTTAGCCTAGAAGCCTGGCCATTTTGTAAATAAATAAATACAATTCGTAATCCAGATTTCGTTCCTATGATTTTAACAGATTCGATCATACTTTCGTGTTGACATATTCATTCTACTTGTGAATGTTATGAGTTTCCTAATTTGTGATATCAATTCAACTTCCAGTCTTAGATGAACGTATTTTCATTTTCGGGGATCCTAGATCCACCATGTGGAAGCTCGATGTCCAGTAAATCTGATTATCCAAATGTTGGATTTGTTTATATAATGTCCAATAAATTTCAGTCATATAATTTATTGTAAACACACAAAAAGAAAATATTCAACGTAATTAAACACATTATGGTTTCTCAACAAATATATATAATATTTAATACAACAAAAGATAAAAAAAATGAAAATTGACCAAGCGGGTCAAAAAATCTAGTACAAGTGTTGAAAGGTCCTACGTTTCACACAATGGTTGACGTTGGTACGAATGTATAAAAAGTTCAAACAAAATCAAGGTCTGACTTGAATGATGTCGGTATGTGTTAGTGCAAGATGCAACCACAATTAAGCAATGTTAAAAATAGATCAGAAAAATAATAATACATGTTTTATTAGAAAATTTTACAATATTTTGTTTATTCAGTTTTATTGTATTAACACTCTAATATATGCTATTGAGGATTTCTAACCTATCCAACTTTGTCATTCCCTCGTCACTTACTTTTGGTAACTGTTTTAAGACGATCAAGAACACACTAAGAACTCCATCCTCTCTATAAAATGAGTTATTCTTAGGTTCATTTCTTAATGCTCACCAACCAATAGTATTTTGTTATTTTATATTTAATATTTTTTACAAAAAAACAAAATACTATCAAATTATATTATATTATTAAAATAAAAAGATAAAAATAAATAAAATAGTATATAGTTGCAAAAAAGTCAAAATAATATTCTTTAATGGTGTCAGCAGAATACTAAACTTTGAACCTAAATTCTAAACCCTAAACTCTTGCATAAATCTTAAATTAAAAACACTAAACACTAAATCTTTGATCTTAACTCTTAAACTTAGGTTTTATGGTTTATCCAAAAATTTAGAGTTTAGTGTTTAAGATTTAACTAGGTGATAACCTGCGCGTTGCGCAGGATGAAATAGCTTAACGAAATTATAATTTTAAATATATAAATATTAGAAAGGTAAAAATCATAGACACAAATATTACATATTATTTCATATTAAAAGATTCCACGAAATTTAGGATATATGTAAATAAAGTAAGCTTCAGAGTTTTTTAAATTTTGTGTTATTTGTTTTTTTGTGGTTGAAATATAGTTCGTGGAAGTGAATCTATAAGAAGAACCAAAAACTTATATAAAATTAATGAAATCCGCCATTGGTGGTTTCCTAGTGTACTTCTAATTTTGTTAATAATGATTGGAAAAAAATGATGTGGTAAGAAAATGTGTTGAAGTTGCTGTATGTTTAGGGTTTTAATGATGAAAACAAATAGCCAAAATTATAATAAATATTTACTAATTAATATTTCCAAACTTGCGGTACAATTTAGTTTAAAACTTACCTTAACACATGTTGTTATAAAAAAATGCAGCTATCAAATTACGCAAAATTTGGATCTCGAACTGTATATGGAATTTGTTTCTCAGCGACTATAATTGAGAAAAATTACCTGATCGTTTTAAAAAAATTAATTAATGAAGATTATGAATTGATTCCAAACTTGACTCCAAAATTTGAGATCTGATTGATATGTTTGTAAAATCAATCAATGAATTGAATACTTATTTTGAGTGGAAAGAAAAACATAATCAAAGATTATGCAATGTTTACGGAAATTGAATGTATTTTCCTAAATAACTGTTGATTTTAGTTTTTATTTTAACTGAGACTAATAATTTTGAACATATATGTAGTTTCAAATATTGCATAGTTTTATGATTGGTCGAATCCAAAAATTAAACCATTCCAATATAGTATTTTGTAGTAGGTACATACTTCTTTCATTAGTTTTTCGTCTCACATCGTAAAAGATGATTTATGCATATTTTGATCATGAGCTTCGAAGTATTAAAATATTAAAAAATACTTGAAAACTTGCCTTAACACATGTTGTAATAAAAAATGCAGCTTTCAAACTACGCAAAATTTGAATTTCGAAGTGTATATGGAAATTTGTTTCTCAATGACTATAATTGAGGAAAATTAATTGATTGTTTAAAAAAAATCAATTAGTGAAGATTATGAATTGATTCCAAACTTGACTCCAAAATTTTAGATCTGATTGATACGTTTGTAAAAATAATTAATGAATTGAATATATATTTTAGATAGGAAACAATTACCGTCTTTATTTCGATCAAACATATTGAATTGCATACCAAATTTAGTTTGAAAGAGATTGGGATAGAGTAAAAAATACGTAGATCACATATTATATACGAAGTTTTTATTATAACATATAGATTGATATAAAAAATTTATAATATTAAAAAATAAATTGTAACTAATGACTTTTGTAAAGAATACAATTTTACATAATATATTATATTTTTAAAAACTTACAATTAATTACTATCCAATATTGTTGTATAATAGGAAACAAACTGAGGATTTGGTCAATCTTATTAAATTTAAAAATCTATCGGTGACGATCACATTTATATTTTTAATTTGACGTGATTGACAATTCAAATTTGGTCTTTTACATGTATTAATTTTCGAAACAATACCATAATTAACATATATATATTATTAAGATCATGCATTAGGTCCCCCAAGTAAATTGTGATTGATATTTCTTTTTTTAAACAATATGATTGACAATTCATATTTGATCTTTAAACACCTAAATTAAGTGAATCAATGACCTAATTAACGTTGAAATATATTTTTCCGCTATTGCATTAACGTTGTAAAGAAAATTCATATTTCCTTTTGCCAATAAACAATCAAATAGTATATTGCATTAAGAAATATGGCATTAACAAAACATAGTTATCGATTACTAAACATAGTTATTGATTGCAAAGGAGAAGTAACTGGTATTTAAAAATAATATTGGATCGTCTTATGAATTTTTTTAAAAGTGATTCAAAAGTACAAAGGTACCATTGATAGAGAAATAATATCCCTTTAAATCAAAATACTATCATGCAACTCAATAAGCCACAATGACTCAAACATTTCTATGAAGAAATAAATTTTGGTTTCTCTATAAAAACAATTATGGTAAAGGTGAAGCAATCATTGTTTTAAAAATAATATTGGATTGTTTTATGGCAATTTAAAACAATGATTCAAAAGTACAAAGGTATCATCGATAGAGAAATAATATAATTCAAAACCATATTATAAACTCCTTGTATATATATACTATGTTGCATCTCAGTAAGCCACAATGACTCAAACATTGACAAAGAAATAAAATATGGTTTTTATATAAAAACAGGTTCCAAAGAAATAAATTAGGTTTCTCTATAAATAATAGTTACGTTTTAATACATCGTCGTGATGTAAAAAAAAAATACATCGTCGTGTGAAAACTCATTGTCATATTCGATTTCTATATAGTCCTACAATATATTCTGAAAGTACAATATACCTCAATAATTTATTATGTCTAAAACCATATAATAGACTAAGTAATAAATATATTTCCGAAAATAGTCACACTATTTCATTAATTGTAGACGTTTTAATTGTTGTTTGTCAATAATGAAGAAGATTATAGTATAATAGTCAAGTTATATTATAATGATCAATGGCAAATTTTGTAATTTGTCTAGTTAACAAAGGGTCTTTTAATATATGGTGTGAGAGAGCTTGTGGGATTGACACATAGGAAATGGCACAATTGAAAATAACACATGAACTAAAGGTTAGTTATCAAATGGTCTCCTCAAATAATAAGAAGGAGATGTTAAGTATTTAGAATTTACTATTTTGCAGACAGCATCAAAATACTTAAAAAAATTTTTTTTTAACAACTACCACTAATTCTTATTTATGATTACTTTTTTATTTCAGAAACATAATATAACTTAACCATATTTTGTTTTATTTTTTCAAAGATATTGAATATAAAATAATAAAATAGGGGTTGAACCCAAGAATAACTCTTACTCCCTCCGTTCCTAAAAGATAGTATTTCTAGTATTTTTTCACACATATTAAGAAAACACATTAAATCACTATAATAAATTTATTGTTTTTCGTGATTTTCAATTTTCAACAACTTTTAGCCAATAGTAATCCAATAAAACCAATTTTTTTTTTAAAGTTTGCAATTTTTTCATAGAAAACATAAAACAACCATCTTTTAGAAACAATTTTTTTTTTCAGAACAATTATCTTTTAAGAATGGAGAGAGTATAAAATTAGTTTATGTGTCTATGTTTCTCTATAGATAACACATAGCTGTTTTATAGTAGCTATTGTATAGTTATTCTTTACGTTTCCCAAAATCCTTGTCCAAAACAATATGGATATTGACATATTCATAACAATAAGTGCAATTTTTCTTTTGTTGAAATTATATTTGTTTCTTTTTTTTTAAGTCATAAACTTGCTCTCGAATTTCTTCATCTTTCATTTTCTCCAAGATACACACTTCCTCTCCAAGTCTACACGACTCCAGTTCAACATCTTGACTTTATATTGTCTTTCCGCTCAACACGTCATCTGCGATAGTGACTATTTCAAGGCAGACTATTGACATTTACAAACTGATGCTTGCATCTTCTATCTCCCACTTTTAGCTTTGTGTGCCGATTAAGCACAACATTCTTCTGGCTCAACAACCATGTTCCTCACCTAGAAACTTCCATACTAAATGTGTTTTTCTTTCCCACGAGATATGCACCACCCCATGCTTTTCTCCGCCGTGAGATATGCATTTTAGAACCAGAACATCACCATTCTCTCCCTGCTTGAATGCATACTAGGCTAAAACAAATGCTTAGATTTCAAGACTTATAGACACACCCGTTTGTTTCTTCATGCATAATCATGAGACTGTCCATGCTGCAACAAAATAGATTACAAGTACTGCATCAAGCTTTGACGCACCTGTCAAACTACCTTCCGACCAACTTCTGTTAAGGACATGGCTTACTACATGTGTCGTCTTCTTGATCATGAGCCCATCCACACCCACACTGAGTGCGCACTTCACTTATTACTATTGTCTTGGAGTGATTTCACTAACACCCTCCTAATAATCATCTTGTATCACTTTCTGGTGCACTTCAATCTCCTTCCCCTTTGTTCCATGAACAACTCCTTATTCTGACTCCAGACTTGATGCTTATTGATTCTCTTCAAGATCACTCATGCATCCTTTTTATGATGTCTCATCCTTGATCTCATCAAGTAAGCCACTCTTGGCTAATAACAACTCTTCAACCCTCTTGGTTTTAATGAACGTCGTGTTCACCTTCTTGGCCATGTTTCTGCTCTTCTCATGAGAAAAATAGTCCCAATTTCTTGTGTCCAACCTTCCCACAAACCAACAGCACAATCGATGTTGTTTCTTGTTTTGCTTGACACAGTTGATGATACACTGATTAGTCTCCTTCTTTGTACCGGATGCACAACCATGTTTCAGAACCTCTTGTCTAACATTCATATTGTTGCACTATGTACCACCTTTGTCTTGTTACTCGCAGCTATACGCTGTATAACTTCTTGTCGTACTCTTTGTCGTACGTCCTGATGTACTTCCCAACGCACTTCTTTGGCTCCACTTTTTGATATGCTCCTTTGCAAGAAATGTGACAGCCCCTTATGATGTACTTCCTTAGTACTCTCAGCTCGTAGATATCTCATTACCTAGTTCACCTTGGCTGGTTGTCCCATTGAGGGTATCTTATCCAAGTCCTTGGTTCCACTATTGAGCATCATGTCCGCTTGAAATTCTCAGCCGAATCATTTTCCAACATCACTGCTCTCTCTCTCGTTCACCAATGGCAACTTTCCTCAGTTTGCTAACCTCATGTTCAAGGGATGCCGCAAGTTCTTCAGACAGTTCTTCAATCAGCTCACTTTCTTTTTTGAGACACATCTTGCTCAGATGACTGCAATGAAACTTCTTTTCCCTTATTTGAGTTTGGCCATTAAAATAGTATATGTTTAACACCTCTACACTCAGACAACTTGAATTCCCTTCGTTGTGTTATATGACAGTTAACCCTCATATGACCAAAGTCTTCACACTCGTAACACTTGAGAGATTCTCTTCTTCTGTCACGACCGCCTCCCTTTAATGATCATACTGATTCCTCCCACTAGAGTGATTCATCATCTTACCAAAATTCCTAGCCAATATACCAATATCATCTTCAAGCTTCTGAAGTTTATCATTATCTTTGTCAGTTACAAGCGTTATACTCCTTGGTGTACCACTTGACGTAGAGACCGAGCTATTATTTGTCTCCATATCTTCTACCTTTAGCATACCCACAAGTTTGTCAAACTTAAGATCATCAGTGTTTGTAGTCATCTTCAAGACCGCCTTGTCAGTTACAAACTATGTTGGAACACATCGTAGGAACTTCTTTACAAGCTTCTTCTCCTTGTACTTCTTTCCAAGTACAAATGCTTCATCCGCAATAGCACTAAGTTTGGCACTGAAACTTTCCATATAATCATCATCAGACCATTTGAGATTCCCAAACTACGACCCAAGATGATCCAAACGTGTCCTCTTGACACTCTCATCTGCTTCAAACGAATTCAGCAGGATTTTTCACGCCTCTTTATATGAAGTACTCCCATGAATCAGTTGGAACTGTTCTGTTTTAACGGCTCCAAAAATCACCAAAAACGTCTTTGCATTGAACTTTGATGCATTGCGCTCTGCCTCTGAATAATCCTAATTTGGTTTGGGTTTCTTCCCATCTCATGTAACTATCGTAGGTTTCTCCTAAACCTGGGCATAAAAACTAAGAACTGAAAACCAAACCAGAACCGAACCGATAAACCAAATCTGAAACCGAACCAAAATTCAAAAACAATAGAACGGTTCCTATATTTCTATAACCAAAAAACCAAAACCGAACCGAGAACCGAATGGGTACCCAAATATCTGAAATACAATATATATACCTAAAAATATTAATTATATTTAGTATTAAAAATACCAATATTGTAAACATACTACTTATACACCGAACTATTCAGAAAATTGAAATACTCTAATTTTTTTTATCTATTGCATTTTAAATTATTAAATTATCCTAAGGAACCAAAATACCCGAATAGTTTTTATCCAAAATATTAAAATTTATCTGAATTATCCGATTTATATCCGAAAAAAATCAAAAATCTGTTTTTTACTCTGAACTATCCAAAATTAACAAAAAAATTGGAACCGAACCATAACCAAATTGGAACCAAAAATTTGTTGGATATTAATCGGTTCTTATAATTGTTAATGAACCGACCCGAAACCGAAAAGAACCAAACCGGACCCAAACCAAATTTAATAGATAACCGAACGGTTTCTATATCTCTAGAACCGAAAACCAAAACCGAAAAACCAAAACCGAAAGAACCGAACCAAAAATCAAACGCCCATGCCTAGTTCCTCCCATCCAATATCCACAGCTGTCCACGCATCTTCATTGATTCCTCAAATCAACTTCTTCATACGAGCCTTCCAATGACCATACTGTTCCACATTCAACATGATTGCCTTCTACATAGAGACAATTGTGTCCATCTTCACTTTCAGAATTATATTAATAACTTAGGTGCCCTTCTCTAATATCAATTTTTAGTGTAAGATGCAACCACAATTTAGTAATGGAGAAGATAAATCAGAGAAATAATAATACAAGCAAACACATATGCTTTATTAGAAATCATCTTTAAACAATCTTACAAGACTTTAATTTGTATTCAGCTTTATACGTCTAGTGTTAACACCCTAACACACACTAGTGAAAGATTCCTAATCTATCCAACCTTGTCTCTCCCTCGTCACGTACTTCAGCAACTACTTCGGGACAAACAAGAACACACCAATAGCTTCTCTCTCTATAAAATCAGCATTTGTGTATTTGTCTCTCTATAGACGATGACTCATAGCTATTCTATAGTTATTCTTCACGTTTCCCAAAACCATTTTATAAAATAACATGGATATAGACATCTTCCAAAACAATAAGTGCAATTTTCATTTTTGTTAGAATTGCATTTATTCTTTTTATTTAAGTCATAAACTTGTTCATCAAGTTTATTCATCTTTCATTTTCTCCAAGATACACAACTCCTCTCCAAGTTTACACGATTCCATTTCAGCATCTAAACTCCACATGGTCTTCACCACTCAACACATTATCTGTGTCAGCGACTACGTCAGCGACTATTTCAAGACAGACTATTGACATCTACAAATTGTTGTTTGCAGTAGGAACGACAGTGTTTTGGAATGGATTACAAAAGAAGATAAAAATTCGACTATATATTGAGAAGACTTAGATCAATTCACAATTACACATAAGTCGGCACAAAACTAGAGTTTACAAAACATTATTGTTCTTGTCGAGTTCATCACACCTTTACAATTTCACAGTCTTTTCTTTCTGTAATCGTTTTCGATCATACAAAAAACGTCATTCAAATAATTCGACCATCGAATTCATGTATTCACCTCATATGTATCGAATTCATATTAAAATCGCCTCACCCATGTCAATCTTTGGTATCTCAATGCCTTTTGCAACTAACTTCAACAAGCATTTCTCATCCCAGATTCCCCACTTAACAAGATATCTTATCATTCATGATATCTTACTATGTCATGTAGTTGCAGAACTTCTCCACATCATCCGTACAGTAGGCTCGTATCTCGGACTCCATCTTGGAGACACATTGGGCACAAGAGGGCCTCACACGGGTAGTTACAGTTTTAAGCATATGAAAGAGAGCCGTTTTCTCTGATTCCAATGCCACAATCTTTACCTTGGAAACCTCAATTTCCTTGGCCATAACTATTAGCTACTTTTTCGCGGCGTTCAACTCGATAAGGCTTGACTCCTTTCAATAGACACTTTCTCAGCACGTCAATCTTGTTATTCCAGAGACATAATAAATTTAACTGATGGAACCAAACCAGTGTTTTTAAAACCGAACCAGCGAGCGAACCGGAAATATTTTGGGTCAGGGGTCAATATGGTTCGACCTGGTTCGATTGAGTTCGACCGTGTTTGATGTACTAAAATGAATTTAATAATGTTTTGTATATAATATACATACTTTAACAAATAAATTTAGAAAATAGCAAACTGAAATTTAATAAAAGTAATAAAACAATCTAATAGTTCAAATCTAAATCAATAGAAAAAAATACATTTAAAGTTTACTTTTCCAGGTTTTTATCACTATAAATCTTTATCATCTTTTAAAAAAATTATATACACATTGTGACGGTTGTTGATTTTCTATGTTTGAATTTGATGGAAGTAGAATTTCTTGATCATTCTCTTCCATTGCTTAGTACACTGCAAAAATTTTGCAGAGAACATCAAAGATACAAACGTAAGTTTTCAATTATTAATTTCACCCAGAAAGACAATACCTTGAGAAGTATAAAATACCTTGTGAACGTCATAGACTTAAAAAGAAAAAAAATGTCAAAGACAAAAATACTTTGAGTTGTAGTTTGTCATAAATCCTATTTTTATTTTGAAAAGAACAAATTATTTTATTAACAAAATTTTGTTTTTTATACGAACCATGGTTTAACCGGGTTGTTGGGTCACCGGTTCACGGGTTTTTAACGGTTCAATATGGGTTTTTAATTGGTTCAGTTTTGATTGGATTTTGGTATTAACCCAACCCGGCTTGGTGTTCGGTTCGCAGTTGAACCCGGTCCTACTGCCGAATTCGGTCCTGGTTTAAAAACACTGAACCAAACCAAATACCCGAATTTCCAAACATATGATCGATGTTGATCCTTTATACATTTAAAGTTTAATCCTTTAAGCTTAAAGCTATGTTCTTGCTTCCCAACATCATTGATGTCTCTCTGTTTCTTTATTTGGTTGTTGACGGAACTGGGACGATTCTGTATGTAACAACTGCTGGTTTACAAGTTCTTCATGACAATAATACTATCCACCGTGATTCAAAACCTCAAGTGTGTCTAATTTTCATTCCTTTCACTAATCTTCTGTGCAGACTGCAGATTGTGTTATGTGACCTCTGTGTTAAATTATTTACATAAGATTTGAGTATTAAACCGTTATAGAATTACCGAAGTTATCCGAAAAAATGATCTAAAAACAAACCACTGAAGTTATGCGAAAAAACGATCTAAAAACAAACCAAACTACCATTGGCGGTTTGTATCCGGAACCAAACCAAATACCCAAATATCAAAGCCTACTTCTTTACTGTCCAACACTCGTCTCATATCGAAAAACCATCATCACCATAAGTTGAAGTAAGAGGCCAAATACAGAAAAGACAACGATTTCAACAAACAAAATCCCTTGATACCTGTATTTATATATCAAGAACTTCGACAAGCAAGATATCACTGTAATTTTCTATCTCATCCTTACGTCGAAGACGCATTATACGCTGTTACGCTTTATTCATACAATAGTAAAAAGTAACGACTACTCGGCGCGGTATCTATGTTAGATACTTTTTATATAACATATTTTCTTTTTGGAAATTCGTTATTTTCCAAGGTAGTGTTATTTTAATTTTTACTGGTTCCCTGAGATGGGAGCATCACGGCCTCTCTTGAAATCATCCCAGCCTTTGACCCAAGGTTGTCCAGCTTCTGCACGTGTCTCCGGTGCTGCATGCTTGTTCAGATTCGTCATGACTTTCTTGTGCAACGCCAAGAATACCTTTAATCATTACAACCATATGATTGATTTGAAGTCATTGGCTACTTATGCATTCTAAACATTGGAGGATATATCATGAGGGTTGAGCTTACCGGGTTTGAGCTCACTATCTCCGGAGGTTGTTCCTGACCCAGTTAACCATTTCCAAAGATCAGGGTTTTCCTGCACAGAGCCAAAACCACTATTATCAAAAAGAAAAAATTATGTTCAAGAAATTATTTCAGGCCACTATGAATCAAATCATATCATCATCTGCTATTAGCAAATCCATACTATTGTGTATGTTCTCTACAGTGATATTAATACAGTGAATCATTTAACAATTGACAAACATCATTTTTTTTTGACTAAAGGCATAAACAAACATCATTTTGAGATTATAATTATACGAAGTTACAGAAACTCTTATAACATGTATCGCAAAATAATATGCAGCTACATATATACACAAGAGAATTATATCAACAAAACCACATGGAATCAGAGATGTGAAATATCCTGATGATAAAGACATTACCAAATCGAGGACATGAATCAGGGATTTGACGGTGTTCTCGTCCATGGAATTGACATTCTCTTCAACCCAGTTCCCTAAAACAAGATCAAGTTCCAGAAACCCTCGTTGCTTGCTCCTATACAATAATCTATATTCACACACATAACAAAAAGAAAACTCAAATCACCTATACATTTATTTATTCTGAATCCAAAAAAAAAAGAAATTAAGAAGACCTGTTGATCGTAATCCTCTTCTTCTCTTCGGTAGAGAGATCTATATCAAAGTTCTGCGGACTCGACGTGTTCCCGCACAAGAATCTCGCCCCCAGTCCGACTCCATTTCTATAAAAGATCAAAGAAACATAAATATTCGGAATTCCATTTTTCTTAATTGGGTATATTAGAATACCGGAAAATAGGATGTGACTGGGTTGCAGCGGCTGGTATCACGGATCTCCGGTTAACCACCGCGGCGGAGCGGATGATACGGTGGATGTTAATTAGAGCTTTTCGGTTGGCCATTTTGTTTCTGTTATCGATCGTAAAACACTAGTTTTAATTTTGTAGCGAAGAGAATACATATGGATCCATAATGGGCCCTACACTTGCCGTGGACCATGTTTGGAAACTCGCTAGGCGCTATCTGTATGTTCGGGTTGGGCCTAGCGATTAATGAAAAAATCGGAGATTAATCGACGATTAATCGGGGATTAATTTTACGATTTTTAAAAATGTTATGTTATATATAAGTTATATGTGACATTACTGCAAATGAGTTTGCGTGGTCTAGTGGTTAGTCCTCTTAATAAGGACACAGTTGTCGCGGGTTCGAGGGTAGGGTTGGTCTTTTTTGCTGATTTTCGCTCATTTGTCATTAATGAGCGAAAAATTACCAAATTAGCCTTGTTTTTTCTTCAACCTCTGCGACTGTAAACCCTAATGGCCGCCTCTCTGTTTTTTTTTTCACGATTTTCTACTCTTTTACTTGTGTTTTTAACGATTCCTTCTCAGTTATGTTAGATTTTCATTGTGATACATGATTCTAAGCTCAAAATTCAGAAAAAACTTGACTTTTCGTTGTGCCTCCAAATCGCTACGGTGGGAGAACGATCAGCGTTTAACCGCCGAGTAACTGGTCAACACGGCCGCGTTTTTGAACATGACAACTAACCTTTTTTATTCTTTTCGACAAAAATAAAAAACGAAACCTGACCCTAAACCTTGCCTCCGCCTCCATCTCCGGTGATTACTCCGGCCAGTCGTTCGTCCATCTCGGGAACCATCTCGTTCTCGTTTCACTCAGGTTCTCTGCTCTCATCCTCGTTCCTCCTCTTCTTCTTTACTATCTCAGTCAACGGGTATTAGCGATCCTGTGTGTATGTTTGCCTCTTGCTCCTTTGAATTTTGATTTCCTCTTTGCTCCTGCTTTGTCTTTTCTCTCAAGTTTTTCGACTAGTCTCTTAACAAATATTGAAACTTTCTGTACCGATTTGAATCTGTGAGTGTTTTGTTGGTTCAGTAAAAATACTCGACACTAACGATTGGGACTTCGTAATTGTTGTTAGATATCTTTTTTTTTTTTTATTACAAATCTACTTTGTTGGGTTTGTATGTCGTGTGGAAAAGCTTGAACTCGTAGATTCTTTGCTTAGTAACATATATTTTTTTTTCTTGTCTTTGTAGTGGGTTTTCACCTTTGTGGGTGAACAAGGCATTAGAAATGAGTAGTATGTTTCTAGCACGTCGTTTGGTAACTAGATGCTTCTCCTCCCGTCCTCCTCTCCACGTCTGCATTGTTGGCAGTGGACCTGCTGGTTTCTATACTGCCGATAAGGTTCTTCATTCCCTTCCCTCTCTTTTGATTATTTCTTCTTACACTTGTGGCGTTACCACTTACTTTACTTAGGTGAATGTATATGTTTCAGTTTTTATTGATAAACACATATCAAGGTCAATATGTAAATGCTTATGCACAGATAGAGATGCGGTGAATGATTTCGTTTTCCATGTTTCTGAGTGGACAGCGTGTGTGTTTTGATTTTATTAATGCTAAGGTTGTTGGTATGGGGAAGTTCATCAATTAACCTCTGTGTGATTTGATTGGCTGGTGTAATCAGTTATTAAAGGCACACGAAGGAGCACGTATTGATATAATTGATCGATTGCCCACACCTTTCGGTCTTGTTCGGTCTGGTGTTGCCCCTGATCATCCTGAAACTAAGGTACTTCTTGCATTTCATTTCATTTCATGACTTCTTAATCTTGTTTGTTTAGAGAGATTTAGAAACAAACAACATTCTCCAGTGAGGTCATCAACATTGCTATCTTTCTTTCTTTCTTTCTATAGATTGCCATTAATCAGTTTTCTCGCGTCGCACAACACAACCGTTGCGCTTTTTATGGGAATGTAAAGCTTGGTTCCGACCTATCACTTTCTGAGCTGCGGGATTTGTATCACGTGGTAAGTCCTCGTTAAGCTATCTTCTTATGTGATGTAGATTGATCTGTCTGTCATTAATGGCCTTGTAATCAGCTAGGTCATTAGTCATAACATCTACATTCAGCAGCAATTTTATTTTATTTATGTTTCAACTTATTATTGTAAGCATGGTCTGTTCAGGTTGTACTTGCATATGGTGCTGAAAGTGACAAAAATCTTGGCATTCCAGGTGAGGTATGCCCATCAAAAATCTTTCATGTGGCGTGTTTCTGGCATAACTTACTGGGTTTTGGGTTGCTTATACTTGTTACTCATTTACTTTGGTAGAGTTTGGGTGGTATATACTCTGCAAGAGAATTCGTTTGGTGGTATAATGGGCATCCCGACTACAGCAGTTTGAAACCGGACTTGAAAAGCTCTGACACAGCTGTCATTCTTGGCCAGGTACTCTTATATAGTTTATGGTTTGCGATCCTCATTTGTCTAAAGGGGCAATCAAATTCTAAGAGTCAGATTATATTTTTTCTTGCGTGCCACATGTGTCCGAGTAAATATATTTCTCAGGACTTCTCTGACATATGAATCATTCAAATTTAAGGGTAATGTAGCTCTGGATGTTGCTCGGATTCTCTTAAGACCGACAACAGAGTTGGCGTCAACTGATATAGCTACACATGCTCTATCTGCGCTAGAAGAAAGTTCTATAAGGTCCGCAAGTTAGATACTATTGCATTCCATCTTTCTTATAGTTGAGACAACAACCTGTGTGTGGTTCATAATACAAAGTCCTAACGTCTACAGGAAGGTGTATCTTGTTGGAAGACGGGGGCCAGTTCAAGCAGCATTGACTGCTAAAGAGCTTCGAGAAATTCTAGGTATGTTACATATCTTTTGATTGTATTTTTTTTTTCGATAGATCCCACAAAAAAAAATATAACGTAGAAACCAAACTGTGTGAATGGGGAACAATTTGTAACTAATTGATTAAGTGTGGTATGGTGTGTGTGTTGCTGCTGCTTTTGTGAGCGTGTTTGAGTGGAAGTGTAGTTGCATAAAACAATCTTTGTTAGTCGTATATAATTGGAGTGTACAGTATTTTTGATAAATGAGTTCAGAGATTTACTGGTCTCTCCAAGTTGCATCCAAACTTGATATTTATGATAGAATCAGACCTTAGGTTACATTGTTTTTTCTTACACTTAGTTAAGTTAGTTTGCTCCATATTTAATGGGGATTGCTGTGGTGATTGTTTTGCAATTAACTATACATCCTTTTGTATACTAATATGAGACGGTGCATGGCAAAAATACTACTCTTTTGCTAAGGTTTTGTTTGTCTTGACCTTAGGTTATCTTCTTTATGATGTTCAATATATTGTAATGTGTTTTTTGTTGCATCTCTCTACAATGCAGGGATTAAGAACTTGCACATTCGAATAAAGGAAACTGACTTGACTGTAACTCCTGCTGATGAGGTAACCTAATGTCAACCGTTTTATTTCTTTCTGCATTTAGAGAAATTGTAATATCACTTCTATGCCTACTTTCATCGGGATTCCACAAAAATCAGTTCGATCCGTTGTGGTATTTTTATCAACCCATATGATAATTTTTTTTTTCTTCCAAAGGAAGAAATGAAAAACAGTAGAGCCAGGAAGAGGATCTATGAACTGCTGTCAAAGGCAGCAGCAGGAACATCCAAAGGAGACTGTGATCAACGAGAACTTCACTTTGTTTTCTTCCGCCAACCTGAGCGATTCTTAGAGTCAGATGAAAGCAAGGGTCGTGTTTCTGGTGTAAACTTGGAGAAAACCATCCTTGAAAGTAAGTGCACCTCAAGTTGAAACTATATCAGTATAACTTGTTTCTTTTTAGCTCAGCTGTAACGGATAAGTGATCCATATATCTCTTGGTACTTGTAGGTGGTGGAAGCGGAAAGCAAATTGCAGTTGGTACAGGGGAGTTTGAAGATATTAACTGCAGGTAATAAAATATTCATTTACGATGAAAGATTCTCAGTGAACAAATCTTGAATGAAAGCATGCTCGGTTTTTGCAGTATGGTGCTGAAAGCCATTGGTTACAAGTCGGTTCCAATCGACGGTTTACCCTTCGATCACAAGAAAGGTGGGTCTGATATGAATATTGTGTGCGATTAATGTCTATTGAGAAAGGAAAAGAACGATGTGTTCGTCTGATTTTTTTTTTTTGGTCATGTTTTAAGGCATTGTCCCGAATGTAAGAGGTCGAGTGGTTAGTGGAGACATTTCACAGACAGAGCCAGGCTTATACGTATGTGGATGGCTCAAAAGAGGACCAGTAGGCATAATTGCCACAAACCTTTACTGCGCCGAAGAAACAGTGAGCAACACTAAACTTGTCCACTGATGTTCTTAAGCTATAAGATTGGGAGGTTAAGAAAATGTGTTGCAGGTTGGTAGCATAAGCCAAGACATTGAAGAAGAAGAAGAAGGTGTTGTTGGTAAGAGCGAGAAAGCAGGAAGGAAAGGACTGGTGCAGTTGCTTGAGAACAAAATGGTGAAAAAGGTAGACTTTAGTGGGTGGGAGAAGATTGATGCCAAAGAAAAACAAATGGGTATTGAGAGAAATAAACCCAGAGAAAAATTAGTTACATGGGAGGATCTTTTAGCAGCATCATCAGCAGACAGCTAGGATTTTTTAGCATTTATCTGGCTGATTTATTGAATTATTATTTTTTGTCTACAAAATGAATAAGCGACTTAGAACCATTCGGTTAACCCAGTCGGTGGATCTTTAAAACTTGTTTCTTTTGTGTGGCCTCTTATGATTGTTATTGGCACAAGTTCTACAAAATGCTGCAGGTCAGTTACAACGGATCTTTTTATACATTTCATGGAAAAAAAATGTTCTTAGATCAAACCGTAAAGATAGAAAAAGGGAACAAACGTGTTTATTAAACGATGGAAACGGCTCCGTAACCGTCATGCTGAAAGTGATGATTACTTGACACTGTATAATGACTTGAGTTGCTGAGTGATCAACCTGCTGCTGTGAATAGCTGACTGAAGCTCTAGATTCTCCGACCACCATTGCTCTAACCCATGCGCCTCTAGGAACTTCTGCTTCCCTTTTGACATCACAAAAAGCTTTGCTGCCGCTTGAGGAATAGTGTTCACAACAGGACTCTTGTTCTCCTTGTCGTTGTCCACTCCATCCTGGTCTGTGTAGTAACAGCAGATATAGTCACTGTCGTTCACATACAAATGAGGCACCCATTTTCTCAAATCCACAGAAGATTTCTGATTCTGTCCGTAGAAACTCGGTACCCAGTTCCTAAACCCTCCAGAAACACTCCCCGGAGCAGCCTCGGCTTCTTCATTACCATGCTCGTTTCTGGGAGGAAGCATCGACATGAGTCGTTTCCAAGCAACACCAGCTTTCTCACCAATGTTCCTCAAGCTCATAGCTAAAGATATAGAAGGCGGATTAAACAAATGGGCATCAACAAACAGCCCATCTTTAGCCAACGCCTTACCAACTTGCAAAGCAAAACCAGCTCCTAAAGAATGACCAACAACGCAGACGTTACCGCTACCGTATCTCTTGGCTACCGATTCCAGCGCTTGGAGAGCAACGTTGAACCTCACGGAGCCTTTGAGACTCTCCCAAGCTAAAAAACGGAGATCGTCTTGGATGTCACGTCTCATGGTAAGGCTCTTGAGAATCGTTCCTCTCAGCGCAAGCACCGCTTTTGGTGCACCGCTCGGTCTGATGACGACTAAATCGGCCATTGCAGCAGATCTGTCCCATTCGAGAAGAGCTCCGAATATTGATCCGTCTCTCTCGTCGATCAGCGTTTGCGTTAGCTTGTACTTGAAAGGAATCCACCATTTGGGTGCGAGAGCGTTTTGGTCGTCTCGGTTCTCTTGTCTGTCGAGTTCGAGTAAGTAGGCTGCTTGGATAAAACATGCCATGACCGTCCTCTTATAGTTCGGATCCTTCCTACAGATAAATAAAAGAAGAATCGAAACAAGATCTGTAATTAAAACAGATCTAAAGAAGTATCCAAAAAAAAAAAAGAAAAATCGAGAGAGGAATGATACCAACTGGAATTGATAAGATCTCTCCAGTTAGGAGAAGCAACGTTCCTCGGTCCAGAAACGTGAAACGCGTAAGGATGATGATGATCAGCGTCATCTTCCTTCACTACCACCGTCTTCGGAGTAGTCGGCGTGGTAGCCACACCTGATTCAGATTCCGTCATCTCTTCTTCCACCGACGCACAATTCGCCATCAACATTATTATAGAAAAAAACTACACTCTTTGTTTCTTCTTCTTCTTCTGAGTAACTAGAGATTCAGATTAACTCTCTTCCCGGTGAGAAACGGATTCGAGTGATTATTTCAAGCGTTTGAACTGAGATTAGTTGTGGAAAGAGTATGAAATAAATGATTTGAAACGCCTGAGATTTGCGGATCTATCAAACGGTCATCTCCTTTTTGTTGTCGGCTTCTACGTAAATACCATTTGTACCCTCAAACGCTTCTATCGGGGAAGGTTTTCCTTAAGGGGTAGAGTAGGTATGACAATAAATTAATAGACTCCACGTTGGAGTGTGTGGGAAGCCTGAAGTGCAAGCGCGTATGTGTGCTGCTGTCAATGATTTCACCTTTAAGT
Organism: Raphanus sativus; assembly: GCF_000801105.2. Taxonomy (NCBI): domain Eukaryota; kingdom Viridiplantae; phylum Streptophyta; class Magnoliopsida; order Brassicales; family Brassicaceae; genus Raphanus; species Raphanus sativus. The sequence continues at coordinate 12,662,270 of NC_079519.1, forward strand.
AATTCTTAATTACGATCCTATTATACCAAGAAAGCTTTTCTTATAACTAGATTTTAAATTAATAATTAGTTTATGTTTTATAATAATTGTAAGTTATTTAAATAGAAATTTATTTAAATATTTTTGTGAAAATGTAGTTAAGATCTGATTTTCTGTTCTTTAATTTATGTCTTTTTTTTATCAAATTACTCTTTTAAAAATTAATTATTTTCTAGCTATTATTGTTTGAACTGACAAAAGTATAAATTATTTTTATAAATATATTTAAAAATTTTTAAATTAATATTTTTATCCTTTTAATAGTATGTAAATTTCTCGATGTATAGAAACTGGTAATACACTACTATAAATATATTTATCATATTTTTTACTTATTATGTTGCTCACTTAATATAATTACTCGTTTATTATTTTTATCGTACATTTTAACCAGACATTAAAGTTATATATCATATGATACTTGATTAATCTAGATAAGATGATGATTAAAAACTATCAATATACTGTTAAATTCATATTGCGTATGATAATATGTATGATAAAAGTAACATATAATAATTATACATTTTACCTATCTTTTTATTTGATAAATTTATTATCATCTCTATATATTATATTATCATACTGATAAAAACATATTGACCATTCTTCCTATTTTTTTTAAATTGATCCAACTTATTAAAGTGCACTTTTACATTTTATTATTACATTATTTATTATTAGCATCATTCTCTAAATAAATTTATTCAACAAAAACTTGTATGAGATCATTTTAGTTTTATGTATTATATGAAGTCCATAGTTTTATCCGTGAATTGAGTTATAGATCTATAAGAAGTTATCAATTGGTTTGCTTTATCTTAATGACATTAATATTTAAAAATATTTTGTAAAATAATTTTTCCTATGTTTGATTACAATATTTGATATCTATTATTTTTTATTTTCAAAATATTGCTTTTGAAATCGTGATATTTTTTAAATTCTGTGTAGATTTTTATATTATGTAACTTCAAATTTTGAACTATATGTGTTTAAATTTCATGTAGCTTTGATTATTAAAATTTGTATACTTAAAAAAAAAATTTAACACAAAAGTATTTATATGTTAAATTTCAAAATTAGTATATATATTAAACTTATTCTTCTAATGAGTTTTAAGATTACTTTAATTTTTCTAGAAATCTCCTATTTTGAAGTAACTATTTTGGGAAAATTGTTTCTAGAAAATAGTATATTTTTGTAATGAGTTGTCATTTTTTTGACTGGTGGTTTTAAACATGTGGACAATTAAATGTAGTTTTATATATAATTGTTTTATATCTGTTTTGAATACTCATAACTTTGGTTTTAATTTTTATTATTTTTAAAATATTATTATTTTATGTTAAATTTTCACATTAGTATATATATCCATTTAGTCTCTTTCATTTTGAAAGATATTTTTCAAGAAAGTTTGAAATCTTATAAAATAGTAAAACTTTGTAGTGATTTAACATTTGTAAATTCTGACATTTTAAAAATAGTAAACATTCTTTTATTGTTCTGATATTTGGGACTTTTGACATTTTAGAAAACAAAAAATTTGTAATAATATGACAGTTTTGATTGGTGGTTTTAAATCTGATGTACGCAATCCAGGTTTTATAACCACATTTTTTATATAATTATTTAACGATATGATGAAATTTTGACAATATTTATAAGCTCACTAATACTTTATATAATTTAAATGATATTATGAAATTTCTTATTTTATACAATGAAACTGTTTTAAATTTTTTTATACTTTAACCATTTTAACATTGATTTACCATCTTATTTTGGCATAAAATGTACTTTAGATTTATTTTTACGAAATTGCTAATGTAATACTTTTGTTAATATTGGTGTTGTCCTATTAATTTTCTATTTACTAGGTTTTTCACTCGCGCTACGCGCGAGTCTGTGTTAATAATATTTTATTCATTTTCAAAAATATAAAAATATAACTAATTTATATAAATTTTGTCTTTATGAAAATATATTAAAAAAACATTTAGTTTTTATTTTTATTTTGTCTATATAAATATACTCTTTACAATCTATATATTATTTGTGAAATAATTTTTGATTATAAGTTCTTTCCTTAAAACTATAAGTTGGACGTTCGATTTCGTTCACATGTTTATTCGGTTTTAGAGTTTTGAGATTAAATATTTAAGTTATACTCGGGTATTTATACAATTTAATTTGAGTTTTGTTCGAATTTTTTGCGGTTTAATTCAGATTATAACCCGTTTAAACTATTTTTAAAATAATTTAAATTCATATACACCTATTCCTAAACAAATTAAAATGAAAACAATATATAATATATAAATTTGAATAATTTATATCAAAATACTTAAGCTTAACATAAAATGGTTTTGGTTGAGTATTTGGATGGAGAATCAATAAAATTTTCAAATATTTGGAGATTTTGAGTATTGTTTAACTACTTTGGATATATATTTTTGATTCTTTTATATATTCTTAGGTGTTTTGGGAAATTTCAAAAAATCTTATCTATTTAGATTTGTTGATATTGAGTCTAAAAATAATTAATACATCTAAATAAATAAATGTAGATTGGATATTTTCGCATATTTGAAATATTTTGGTTGGAGTCAGATTTACTTTTGGTTCTCTATATAGCAAAGTTCTAGATCTGTTCATATTTTAGTAGTTTTGGTTTGAATTCGATATTACTTTTCAGATCGAGTGTGTCTAAGTTATTTGGTTTTAGTTTTTTTGGGTCTTATTAAAATTAGGGCAGTAAATATATTTTAAACTTATAATTATTTATTTTATTTAATATATATTTCGATTATGATTGTGTTTTTCTGATAGCTAATTACAAATCTTATAAGCAGATATCAAAAGTGATGCAAAAAGATAAGAAAAGTTTCTAAATTGGTTTAATGAATATAATTATATATATGATAACAATAGTTTTCGATAAATTTGACATTTTCTCTATTAAATTTTTAGTTTATTATTTCAAATATATTAATTGTTATCGTTCTTTTCACAACAAATGCACTTTGATCCTCTCGATCGATGAGATGATTAAGCTTAGTCAAAAAAAAATATATATATATATATATTAAAATTAATAATCTTATTAAATTTTAGATTGATAATGTCTAAATAAAATTCTTCATACCTTTTGATCAATAAGAAATAACTCCAAACCCATAAGCACATCTTTGTTGATGTTATGTGCTTTCCAAAAGTGAATCACTCTAGCAAAAACTTCATTCTTATTAAAACATTTTCTTAGATCATCAAAAACCAAAGAAGAAGCAGAAGCCACCATCGCATAAATATATCTTTTTTCTTTTCAATATCTCTATTTTTCCCAAAGTAAATCTTGAAAACCTTTGGAACTCTAGACAACTATTTATAGTCATATAATACTTCATTTATTAGAAATTTTTTTCTTTTATATATTAAGTGAATTTCCCTTTTAAATATTTTAGTTTTGTTATATATTTATGTTAATATGACATTTTTATATTCATGCTATATATTCCCCTTTTTTGTTAACTTAACTATTTTCTTTTTATTTTCCATTTTTCTATATCAGTTACCATTTATTTAAATAAGTTGTCAAATTTTAATATTTATTTTTTTAGTTTATGTTATATATATAATATTAATTTCGTTTTAAAAAAAATATTTTTGGAAATATAAACATTTTAAAAATAATAAATTAAAAATCTGAATTTTTTGTTATATATTCATGTTAATATGACATTTTTATATTCATGTTATATATTCCTTTTTTTGTTAACTTAACTATTTTCTTTTTATTTTCCATTTTTCTTTATCAGTTACCATTTATTAAAGTAAGTTTTCAAATTTTAATATTTTTGTTATATATTCATGTTAATATGACATTTTTATATTCATGTTATATATATCCTTTTTGTTAACTTTACTATTTCTTTTTATTTTCCATTTTTATATAGTATAGATTTATTAAAGTAAGTTATCAAATTTTAATATTTATTTTTCTTAGTTTATGTTATATATATACTATTAATTTCGTTTAAATTTTTTTTTGGAAGTATTAACATTTTAAAAATAATAAATTAAAAACTGAAAATGTTAATTTTTTCTAGGTTAAGTTATATATATAATATTACTTTCGTTTTAAAAAAGAATTTGGAAATATTAACATTCTAAAAAAAATTAAATATCTGATTTGTCGTATTTTGATTGGTCGTTTAAAATCCTACGTGGACGCTCTCAATGGCTTATAGCCTCAACTTTTATTCTTCAATACATTTTGATCAATAAGAAATAACTCCAAACCCATAAACACACCCTTATTGATGTTACATGCTTCCCAAAAGTGAATTAGTCTAGCAAGAACTTCATTCTTATTAAAACATTTTCTTAAATCATCAAAAACCAAAGAAGAAGCAGAAGCCACCATTGCGTAAATATATCTTTTTTCTTTTCAATATCTCTCTCTTTCTCAAAGTAAATCTTGAAAACCTTTGGAACTCTAGACAACTATTTATAGTCACATAATACTTCATTTATTAGAAAGTTTCTTCTTTTATATATTAAGTGAATTTTCTTTTTAGATGTTTTAGTTTTTGTTATATATTTATGTTAATATGAAATTTTTATATTCATGCTATATATTCCCCTTTTTTGTTAACTTAACTATTTTATTTTTATTTTCCATTTTTCTATATCAGTTACCATTTATTTAAATAAGTTGTCAAATTTTAATATTTATTTATTTTAGTTTATGTTATATATAATATTAATTTCGTTTTTTTAAAAATATTTTTGGAAATATAAACATTTTAAAAATAATAAATTAAAAATCTGATTTTTTTGTTATATATTCATGTTAATATGACATTTTTATATCCATGTTATATATTCCTTTTTTTTGTTAACTTAACTATTTTCTTTTTATTTTTCATTTTTCTATATCAGTTACCATTTATTAAAGTAAGTTGTCAAATTTTAATATTTTTGTTATATATTCATGTTAATATGACATATAAATTTATGTTATATATAATATTAATTTCGTTTTTTAAAAAAATCTTTTTGGAAATATAAACATTTTAAAAAATAATAAATTAAAAATCTGATTTTTTTGTTATATATTCATGTTAATATGACATTTTTATATTCATGTTATATATTCTTTTTTTTTGTTAACTTAACTATTTTATTTTTATTTTCCATTTTTCTATATCAGTTACCATTTATTAAAGTAAGTTGTCAAATTTTAATATTTTTGTTATACATGTTAATATGACATTTTTATATTCATGTTATATATTCCTTTTTTTGTTAACTTTACTATTTTTTTTTTTATTTTCCATTTATATAGCATAGATTTATTAAATTAAGTTGTCAAATTTTAATATTTATTTTTCTTAGTTTATGTTATATATATATAATATTAATTTCGTTTGTAATTTGTTTTGAAATATTAACATTTTAAAAATAATAAATTTAAAAAACCGAAAATGTTAATATTTTTTTAGGTTAAGTTATATATATATATATATATATATATAATATTACTTATGTTTTAAAAAAAATTGGAAATATTAACATTTAAAAAAAATTAAAAATCTTATTTGTCGTATTTTGATCGGTCGTTTTAAATCCTACGTGGACACTCTCAATGGCTTATAGCCTCAACTCTTATATAGTATAGATTATAAAAGTTAGTATCTTTAAGGAAATTTTAAAATTTTAATACTTATTTTTATTATTTTAATTATATATTATATAACAATTGCGTATTTTATTCTTTTGAAAATATTAACTTTATAAAAAAAATTCTAATAATAGATTTCCATATCTTGATTGATTGTTTTAAATCTTATGTGAACATCATCAACAATGACTTATAGCCTCAATTTTTATATATAAAGTCCAGAATTGAATATTTTGAAATTTTAGAAACATACACATTTTTAATAATTTGACATGTTTTGATTGATGGTTTAAACCTGAAGTAGACAATCTAAATGGCTTATAACATCATAATTACTTATAATCACACTAATAAATTATGTAATTGAAATTATATTAGATTATTTATTTATTTATACATAGCAAATGTTTTAGATGTTTTTGTTACTTTTAACTATTTTATGTTGATTTACTATTTTATTATTGATTTACTATTTTATTTTGACCTAGAATGTACTTTGGATTTATTATACAAACTAGAGAGTAGAGATTAACTCGCACACCCGTGCGAGTGATATGATTTTTTTTTAATAAATTAATATTTTGTTTTTATGATTAGTGTTGTATTTTTTATTTTTCATCACATAATTTTATTGTATAAAATAATTTTAGATTCATATGCATCAGAATCGAATCCGAATCAAATCGAGTGATATGATTATTTTTGGTTATATGATTATTTTTAGCTAGAGTTTAAAATATCCTAACTGAATCACTTAATAAGGCTTTTTAATACAAATATCCGAACCAGTTTCAGGTACATTAATTTTTGGATATTTTTAGATTTCTATACCTCTAAATCGAATCCATCCGGACTTGGGAGGACATACTCGAAACTCATTTAAAATTTTATGATACCCGAATAAAGCTTAATTTCAAAACCAAAAAAAAAACTGATACCCGAAAAATAACTCATACCTGAATGGATATCCGAATGTATTATCTTAAAAAATAAAAATAAAAAAAAACTCTTTGTTGACCATTTTGAATTCTTATCACAAATGGAGCAATTTCATTAAATCATGTCGAATTATTTTCTTATGGATCAAAACTTCTGTATGATAAATTAGTTTATATACTATTTAAAATCTGGTGCTATAGATTTTATACACTTCAATGTTTTTCATATTGAATTTACGTTGGGCTATTACTTATTAAAAATATATGTAAAATAATGTATTTATATATTAATTTATACATTATATAAATGATTCTTTTTATGTGATTTTTAATTTTAGTTATTACTAATAAATAACAAAAATATAACTATATGTATTTAAAACTATATTTTATTCTAAATTTATTAAGTGGATACCTAAAAGTTAAGATTACGTAATTTGATAAAAATATAATAAATGCTAAAAGTTAGGATTACATAGTTTATAAGTGGCATTATATTAATTGTTTTAATTTAAAATTAATTTAGGAAATAATTTGATAAATTAGAAAATATAAAAGATCCATAAATATAGCTTCATTTAATATATCAGTGGCATGAGAGTGTAAATATAATGAAAAACTAAGGGGTAATCTAAGTAATCATATAATTAATAATATTTTGTGCGTACTATTATATAAATAATCACATATACTATATTTTTAAAAGTTTAATGTGAAATATAATAACTATAATTTAAATTGGTATATGAAGTTGGACATTGTATTGTGTTTTTCTTATATATATTGAAAACATTTTTAATAATGGTTATTGGAAAATATTTTAGTAAAAATAAATTTTTGAATATATGCTTATTTTTGAATCGATTTTTGATATAAATCAACTTTATATTATTATTTTGATTTGAAATATGTGTATAAAGAGTAAATTTTATTTTATGATTATTTTAGATAAAAGATAATTTATATAATTAGATTAGCTCATTTTCTTCTATAATAAAGCTGACCCAAATATATAGTTTTTGATAATATAATGGACTTCCAAACTTTCTTAATAACATAAATCAATTTTTTTCTTAATATACTGTTATCCATGTTTTCAAACAACATTATATTTTGTTATATTGTTATTCATGTTTTCAAACAATTTTTTTAAACGACTATTCATGTTTCCAAACAAACCTCTTTTTTAATCTGCTATTTATGTTTTCAAACAATTTTTTTTTTAAGCTACTATCCATATTTTCAAATAAACCTCTTTTTAAATGATATTCATGTTTTCGAACAAACCTTTTTTTATCTGCTATCCATGTTTCTAAACAAATCATTTTTTAAATTACTATTCATGTTTCCAAATAAACATAATTTGTACTTCAGTTTTAATATTATACATAACATGAATATGGCCTTTTATGAGACATCGCACTTGGGTTTAGGGGAGGTCAAACCCATAACATTTAATTACCATTTGACTGATGATTCTATACAATTTTTAATACAAAAAAAATATTCTTATCATTTTACCTGTGTCATTTGACACACTCAATCTCTTAAAGCATCTCCAACCCATAACACTATTTTTGTGTCAAAATTACACTATTTTGTGTCACAATTACACTATTTTAGTGTAATTTCAACATTAAAAAAGTTCAACTCCAACCACAACAAAAAATTTAACACTAAAAGCAATTTATAATATTATATGTATTTATATTTTTATTTGTCATTTATTTATTTATGCATTTTATTAATAAAATAAGTAAATAGTGTTTTAGTAGAATGAATAATGTTTTAGTGTGGTGAATAGTGTCACACTAAATTTGGTGTGAAATTATAGTGTTGCACTAAAATGGTGTAGTTTTTAGTGTTGGGTTTGAGAAGATTTTTGTGTGAAAATCACACTAAAATAGTGTTTTGGAGTTGGGTTGGAAATGACCTTAGGCCATCTCCAATTTAACTCCAAAACACCATTTTAGTGTAGTTTTTACATCAAAATTATTTCCAACCCAACTGCAAAAATTACACTATTTTTGTCTAACACTATAATTTCGCACTAAATTTGGTGTGACACTATTCACCACACTAAAACACTATTTACTCCATTAAAATACTATTTACTTATTTTATTAATAAAATATACAATTAAATAAATGACAAATAAAAAGATAAATACATATAATATTATAAAGTAAATTTTAGTGTAAAGTTTGGTGTTGTGATTGGAGAAAATTTCATTTTAGTGCTAAAACTACACCAAAATAGTGGTGTTTGACACTAAAATAATGTTATGGGTTGGTGATGGTCTTACCCATTCGCTTTTGTTCATGACTATTTGTATTAAGATGTTTGTTTACTGTTGGTTCAAATTTTTGTGTTGGTTAGAATATGTGTTGTAGATATCTAATAATGTTCTGTTTATAAGAGATAAACATCGAATATTTTTCTATTATCTGATTAATTCTCAGATGTTAAATAGGAAAAATAAATGTACTATTTTAAAATTCAACCAAAACTAAACTAAAATTCGTATTGAAAAGCTTTTGTCTTCTTGGGTTTTGGTTAGTGAAATCTGTCAAAGGCTGAAAGGACAGGAGTTGAACTATTAGAAGCTTTGCATTTAGAGCACCCTTAACCCTATAACCCCATTTGGGTTTCTGAATGACTTATTTAATGATAAAAGTTAGTTAAAACTTTTGGTTAAGAAACTCTTAGTTTTTGTGGTACATTGGGAGTTTCCTAAGTAAGAGTTCTTAAAACAATGATCATGACATACATACAAATCAACAAGATATAACAATGATCACGACCTGCTTCACTCTTCTGCGTACAAATCAACAAGATATAACAATGATCATGACCTGCTTCACTCTTCTGCGTGACACAAGAAAACAAAATAAGTCTTTTTGTCCGTGATGTTGTGGCCAGGCCAGTCTTCTGCGTGACCTGTTGTGTCTTTTGCGTGACCTGAAAAAGAAACAAATCACACAAAAACAAACCTTTAGATTACATAACAAACTTCAGAAAATTGAGACAGAGCATGACTCCATTACACAATAACATCATACACTTAATGATCGAAGTGAGAAACTTAGCCTATGAGAGGAAACAAACGACATCACACAAGAAACACAAACTTAAATTCATTAGTAGAAATTCCATTACAACTTAACTCCATTACAGAACAACATCACACAAGAAACAAGAAACATAAATATTAAACATATTTCGAATCATAATACGAGGTTGTTAAATTCGAATCAAGGATAAAGTTTCTGACTTTACAATATATAAATTACTCTGGTTTTAACGAACTTTGGAGAAGTAAAGGAAAAGACTTTACCGTTTAGAGACGAAAGCACGCGAGAGGGAGGAGACGAAAGAAGAGACAGACACCGTTGACGGTGATTGAATGTAGGAAACGAGAGAAGAGAAAGATGTATGTCAACGACGATTGAAGGGAAGAGACGAGAGAAGAGAAACACCGTTGACGGAGAATGCGAGAGAAGAGAAGAGAAAGAAGAGAGACAAAAATACATTTGGCTCAGACAAGTGACATGTGGGTTTAGAAACCTCCTAGTTATCGTCGCGAAAGACCTCAATAAAGGATCGGTTATCTTAATTTTTTTTTGTTTTGATTTAGTTAAATGCTCACTTTTGTTTAAAAACCCTGCTTAGAAACTGCGTTAATGCTGCTCTTAGTAAACAAGAAAGCTAGACGTTTAGTTTGGTTTAGAACTAACTACTAAATTCTAACGTTGACCAATCCTTCTGCCTTCTCAATTTTTTCTCTCTTTTTAAACTCCTGAACCATTTTAAAGGGCTTTTATATTAAATTCATGAACATTACTGAATAATTTTAAAATCACCGTCTTTCGAAAACTCACGGGTCTTTGAAGAAAAATTTCTCGACAAAACGTGCATGAGTTTTGTCGTCGTCGTGGTCTTTGGTTTGGTTACTCTTTTTTCCTTTTCAGGCTCTTTGATAACACTTTTAATTTTTCTTTTGAATGATAACTAGGGTTTGAATTAGTCCAGTGGTTTGAATTCGTCGGATAATTTTACCCGGACCTCGTAGTCCAGTGGTACACCCCAGGCTTCGGTCACTGAGGGGCAACCCGAATTCGACTCGCGGGAAGGGGAGGCGTGTCCAGGGCCTTAAACGGTACAGACACAGGCTGGCGCCGGGCCTAGGTGGGTGGGTCCCGAAGGGGTCAACCAACCTGGTTAATCAAAAAAAAAAAAATAATAACTAGGGTTTGAATTAGTCTTTGTGGGAGACTTGCAATTACAACATGCTGTCCATCGTCAAAAATGTATATGACTTGCTTGCATAAATCAGTTTGAAATAGTGGAACATTCCTCGATACAAATGATTACGAAGTTGCTTTAGTATTCTCGAGTATTAATCATTAAAATAAACTGAAGTATTAATCATACTTGGTAATAAATTCTCGAGTATTAATCATTAAAATAAACTGAAGTTCAGTTTCCAGCTGTGAGGATGGAATCTTGAGGGGCTTTATTACAAGCACTTTAATTTGTGGGTTGGTTTAGACTACGTGTCAATCAGACAGCAAATGTCCTTGCTGATGTATTGAGTATTTTCTGTTATCTTTCATTTTTTCAAAGATATTTTCTATAAAATCTTAAGGACTAAATTGTATGATACATTTGTCCCAAATCATTGGTTTTATTTTGTTTGTATCCGCACACCGAAACTACGATGCTCTGTCACTTATTATTTCATGATTTAAATTTGATGTTACTCTGCCTAAACTGATATGAGATCGACAACATATTCAGTTTAGATTTCGTTTTTCTTCTCATTTTCTGGTACAGATTTTTTTTTCGGGTACAGATTAGCAGGATATTTTTCTGGCGAATCTCTAACTGAATTAGTGAAATATTCCAACAAAAAATAAACTGAGGTGGGATGAAATCAACTACATACTTAAATTGCAATGTTTTGTTTCAAGACCATCTCCAACAAGATACCAAAACATCAAATTTGATGTAATTTCATCTCCAACAAGATATTATATTTGACACCATCACACCAAATAAATACAGATTTTATTATGTTTCATTTAATAATATAGTTCAATTAGTATCAAACTGTAACTAAACATTACTCCCTCTGTTTCATAATAAATAATAAGTGTCACTCTAAGCTCATTTTCTTGTTACATAAAGAGTGTCACTTTACAATTCCAATGTAAATTATATTAACTTTCAGCTGAAAATTAATTGCAAAGTGCATTGATTTTATAAATAATTTTATTTATCTAAAATGCTATTGGTCAAAGAGGTATAATTAATTACAATTTACATATATTTCAACAACTTTCTTAATCTGTGTGAAAAATGTCACAACGACACTCTTTAAGAAACGGAGGGAGTAATATACTGTATTCTTGTATTTTTAATTTGTTTTACCTAATTAAAAAACTATTTTTTTTGAAAATGCATTACTAAATGACTATTATCGTTTATAACTTACACATAATAAAAGTATAAATAAGAATTTAAATGTGATAAAATAATTATTTATCAAGTACAAAATTACAAAAAAATAAAAATTTAATACTGAAAACATCAAATAATATATAATATTACTTTTGTGTAAAATTTGGTGTCATTGTTGGAGATGAAAAAAAATTAGTGATATCAAAACATAAAATTTGATGTAATTTTCACACCAACTTTGGTGCTATTGTTGGAGATGCTTCAATAGTAGACGAAATATTTTGAATGAACCGATTCAAATTCAAATATAATTTTAAGAGAAATATTAGTATATTTACAACAATTAAATTGTTTACATTTTGATGAAATCAACCATATTTTAAGATGATATAATAAATTTCAATATTTAAATCATATATTATATGATATTAATTCAAATGGCTAATAAAGTATTTGTATTATCTTTACACATTATAATAATGTGATAAATGCTGAAAACCAATGTTGATATTTTTAAAAATTCTGTTGTATACAGCACTGATCTTCAAATTATTTTGGTAGTTGACAAAAAGGCTGGAGTAACATTCATAATAAAATAAAAAATGAAATTTAAGTTAAAGAAAGGAACATAAAGTCAAATCTGTTTGAACTTTGAACGAAAAAGTAGAATAACTTTTGGGCTTCAAAGGTTTTTTACCAATAAGAAAGGCTTTCTCAGGCATTAATCAGGTTATATTCTTTCACAACTCTTCTAGTTACATAGATAGAAACATCTCAGAGTTAAAACTCTAAAAAGATCTTCCACGTGAAACCACCGTTAACTATTAACGGAAAACCACCAGTCTTCTTCACTCACCTACGTGCGAAAGACTCCACTGATCCAAAACTCTGTCGTTTCGGAAAATCTATATTCCCACTGTGTAAATGTATCTTTCCAAGTGAGACAAACAAAAACAAAAACAACTCACATTAAAGCTGAAACATCAGTCTAGCGGTTTGCCGTTCACGGCGGCGATAATGATAAACTAATAAAGAAAAAAGCTTTCGCCGATTCCGAAACAATGGGCTGCGTTTTCTGCAAGAAGTCCGCTCGAGGAAAACATAATCCCGACGATGAAACCAAGACGAATCATCATTTGCCTTCCACCGCCGTATCTGTACCGGAGGTCATCGAAACCGGAGAGAGCAAGAATGATTTAGGCTCGACTCAGATTCAGACGGCGAGAACGTGGCACACCGGCGACTTCTCCGCCGGCTCCTCTCGCCGCCCGTTGGGGATGAGTCTCCGTGCGCCGGAAGGATGGCCACCGTGGCTGATTTCTGCTTGCGGCGAGTCCATCAAAGACTTGACTCCACGGCGAGCCACCACATACGAGAAGCTCGAGAAGGTAATAATTAATCAAAACACTAATCATTAATCATAAAAGTGATAATATAATTAGAAAGTTTATTACTTTTTTTTTCGATTAATTAATTTTACTACTTTTTTGTTTTTAATGTTGTCATTCTATAGATTGGGCAAGGAACTTACAGCAATGTGTACAAGGCGAAGGATCTATTGACTGGAAAAATTGTAGCTTTGAAGAAAGTTAGGTTTGATAATTTGGAAGCAGAGAGTGTTAAGTTCATGGCTAGAGAGATTCTTGTGCTGCGACGCCTCAATCATCCTAATGTTATCAAGCTTCAAGGGTTAGTTGCTTCCAGGGTTTCCTGTAGTCTCTACCTTGTTTTCGAGTATATGGAGCATGATCTCACCGGCCTTGCTGCTGCTCAACGTGTCAAGTTTGATCTTTCTCAGGTTTGTGTCTTGTCACACTGATTAATGTATTAAAGTAGATTACATGATCTTTTATTACAAGGAGCAAGTTAATATGTTCATGTCTTCATGTGCAATTGTAGATAATGCTTTCCAAATATAATCTGAAGTACATTTTAATGTTTTAATGAATTGTCATTCATTTTTTTTTGTTCTTCTTTCATAATCTGAAGTACATTTTTTTTTTTGTTTTTGTTTTCTTCAGGTGAAATGTTTTATGAAGCAGCTACTATCTGGGCTAGAGCATTGCCATAGCCGAGGAGTCTTACATCGGGATATCAAAGGTTCTAATTTGCTGATAGATAATGATGGAATACTGAAGATTGCTGACTTCGGGTTGGCTACCTTTTATGATCCAAAGCAAAAGCAAACGATGACTAGTCGTGTTGTCACGCTCTGGTACCGCCCTCCTGAGCTCCTTCTTGGAGCTACCAACTATGGAACTGGCGTTGATCTCTGGAGTGCCGGTTGTATCATGGCAGAGTTACTTGCGGGCAAGCCCGTCATGCCAGGAAGAACCGAGGTAGACAGAATCAATGTTTATATCTTTATCATATACAGACACGTGTAGGCCCCCTCTTATCTTTAGTTTCATTATAGAGAGAAGTTATTGCTTCTTTGACTTGCATGATCTTGGGACCATATTAAATGCATGTTACACCCACCCAAGATTTTAATAAGACTGTTGTTTAAACTGCTAATTTTGTTCTTTTTTTAGGTGGAACAACTTCATAAGATATTTAAATTATGTGGCTCCCCTTCAGAATCGTACTGGAAGAAGTACAAATTGCCAAACGCAACCCTTTTTAAGCCCCAACATCCGTACAAACGTTGTGTGGCTGAAGCATTCAACGCCTTCGATCCGTCCACTGTGCAACTAGTCGAGACACTTCTTGCCATAGATCCTGGTGATCGAGGAACGTCTACCTCAGCCTTGAGTAGTGAAGTGAGTCATCCTTCCAACCTCTCCAAATCTTTCTATTGTTTGATATTATGGTAGTTCGTGATTTAGATGGAAAACACACATCCTGTTTGTTTGTACAGTTCTTTACGAGTGAACCTTTAGCTTGTGATCCATCAAGTCTACCAAAATATCCACCTTCCAAAGAACTGAATTTAAAGCTAAGGGACGAAGAGGCAAGAAGGTACTTCTTCTATGCGTTTTCTGGTTGCACTTGCTATTTGATTAGATTGATTTGTAATATTTGTCTTGTCTGGTGGCTGCATTTGTTTGGCTAAGGCAAAAGGGTCTTGCTGGAAAATCTAGTGGTGTTGAAGGAGCCAGAAGAATAAGGTATCGTGGGGATCGCACTGGGAGAGCTTTTCCAGCTCCAGAAGCTAATGCCGAGATTCAAGCAAACTTAGATGTGAGAAATCTCATTCATACTTATGCACACAACACAAAAGAAAGATAAACAATGTCTTCATATGAATGAACAAAGCTTTGATTAATCAGCTATGCCTATAAACGCTATAGGGTGATTTTATTAGAGAGTTGTTAAAAATGTAATATGTGACACTTTCCTAATGTGTGCTTGCAGAGATGGAGAGTGGTACCACAAACACATGGAAAGAGCAAGAGCGAGAAGTTCCCGCCTCCTCACCAGGACGGTGCTGTTGGGCACCCAGTGGAAGAAGATCAGTCAAAGAAAAGCTCAGCATTTGGTGCAAAGCCTGAGGCTTCTTTCGGGTCATCAAGATCATTGAAGGCCGGGGAAGGGGCATCAATGAGAAAGATTTCAAACAAAGAAGGAACTCGGGGGTCTTCTTCTAGAAAGTACATATGGGGGCTTAAACCTCCTCCAGCGCTTGGGCTATCTATGGACTTACTTTTCAGGAGCAGATCAGAAGTTTTTGGGAACCGGAGATAGGATAGGTAAACGAGAAACAAGTCGAAAGTTACATTAGTGCATCAGGAATAAGAGGTTGTTTCCGTTTCAGTTCAAAGAAGAGAGAGATTAGTTGAAGAAAATCATGTTCTTTGTAGCAGAATAGAATGAGCGAGATATTGCACAAATGGAAATGTGGTTCGACTCTCATGTAAAAATACAGTTAAGGTACTTTTTAGAATGTATAGATTGTTGAAATGGGTTTTGTGGTTTCAGTCATTAAGATGTTCAAAATATTTGACTTCTGTCATTTTTCAAATTTCTATCTTCAGAAATCTTAGAAACTTGGATGAATATTTGAATGATAGCGAGTAAGCAAGGTAAAATTATCAGTAGAGGGCTGAACTCAGTCATGTGACTCTGTTGATGTCTTTTGTTTGTTTGCCTCTCCTTTATTAATCATTGTTATTATGTAGTAGTTGGCGGTGGTTTCAATATGTGAAGGAAGTAGTGAACCTATTGATCTTACATTCTTACTGACCATTGGTGATTTGAAATGAAAACAGATGACAGAAAGGAAAACCAGTAACACAAACATTTCATCAATTATTTGGTGGGGGCCTTTGTTATGATCCAATCATTACACAAAGAAAAGACAGGTGCTGTGAGCTCCATTACTAAGCTTTCTCGATCGATTTATCAATTACCCCAAAAGATTTATAATTTTCAATTCGGGAAGGACAAAAAAGAAAAAGAAAACCGCAGTGAGCGAAGATTAACAAGATAAATAATAGCAAAATATCAAATAAAAATCACGAATGGTGGTTTGGTAGCAAAAGAGACATCAATTTCTCTTTTTTTTTTTCTTATTTTCCTTTCCTTTAAAAGATCAAAGAAGAAATGTGTTCTTGACGATGATCATTTTTTTTTTCATTTGGATCTGTAACAAGCTCTCTTGGCTGCTCGAACGATATCCTCTACCTGAGGAAGAGCCAATCTCTCTAGGTTAGCTGCATAAGGCATTGGTACATCAGCTCCTGCTATCCTCTCCACCGGTGCATCCAAGTATGAAAAGCTCTCCTCCACAACCGACGCACTGTTCCACCATAACAGATTACATTAATTTTGACAATGACAATTAATATATGGGTTTTATTTTTCTGAGTCGATGAAATGAAGTTTAACCAGATTTCTGCACAGACTCCATGCTGAGGGAAACCTTCTTCAACTGTTACCAATCTACTTGTTTTTCTCACTGAAGCATTGATGGTTGCTCTGTCTAGCGGACGGATTGACCGTAGATTTATTACCTATCCATTTTTATCAACAACCAAACGTTTCAGAGCTTATGTATCAGTTTAAAGCAGGAATCACAAGACAGATGACTAAAATTCTTCATACCTCAGCACTTATTCCCTCTTCTGCGAGCTTCTCAGCTGCCTGGAATCATGTACATTACGTAATCCAGAGACAGAACAAAAAGAGGTGCATGGTAGGCAGGAAACTAAAAAAATGTAGATAAGAAAGTCTCAAACCTTGAGGGCAAAACCGACCATCTTCGAGAAAGTTACTATTGTTACATCCTTTCCTTCTCGTTCAATCTGTTATAGCCATAATACAGCATTAAAGAATCCAACTTGCTAGATAGAATATCTTGGACTTTTGGCAAAAGGACGATAAATATGAGGGACAGTAGTAACCTTGGCTTTGCCTATGGGAAGACAGAAACTTGAATCAAGTGCTTCTTCTGAAATTGGAAATGATTCACCATATCTGCGTGACGGGAATCAAATTAATATGTGACTTTTGGCTCTAATCACATATCCAGAATTCAGATTAGGTGTTCTACTTACAGTAACTCGTTTTCAAGGAAGACAACAGGGTCAGGGTCTCTAATGGCAGCTTTAAGAAGACCACGAGCATCTTCAGCTGAATATGGAGCGAGAACTTTCAAACCAGGAACTGAGGCGTACCAGGCTGCATAGCACTGCAAAGTGTAGAACATAATACCTCCGTTTAACATCCAGAGGACCGGAGATACAGATACAAGGTCTCAAGCAATCGTAAGTACATATTGATCCTTGTATCATGTTTTTTAAACGTTGAATACTACAACTACAAAGACAGAGATAAATCCTAAATGCACATATCGTTAATATTAGTCATACAGTAAACATTTTAGGACCTTCCCTGAGACAGTCATAGTTCCATGTGATCATAACCAAGCTTAAGAGAACAGTTGAACAACACAGTTTTTATCAATCAGTGAAATGCACATATTTAATGAAATTTTTATCACTGTTAGAGCCAAAGCCTGTTTCCTCATTCTAAATTATCGTAATCAGTTACCTAGAAGCTCAAGGCAACGTTTGAACGAATTCAGAAGCGTTTACCTGAGAATGCTGAGCACCAACACCAGCAGCAGCACCATTGGGTCCTCTAAAGACGATGGGTACATTTATCTGTCCAGCAGACATGTAGTTTGACTTTGCAGCAGAATTAATGATATGATCAATTGCCTGAAACAAGTCCAAAAGGATGTTAGGATAGAGATAGCTGTCTGTGTACTTTAGTGTCAACAATGACGAGATGCCAAAAGAGAGAATAATAAAGTCAATGATGCCTGGTAACATATAACGCAACAATGATGCGTAATCAACTCAAGGAAGGAGGTGAAATGTAGTAGTAGGAAATAGAACAAAAAGCAACGCTAACCTGCATTGAAAAGTTAAAGGTCATAAATTCTACAACAGGCTTTAAGCCAGCATAGGCGGCACCAACTCCAATTCCAGTGAATCCAGCCTAAAAACATGGTTAAGAGATTACTGTCAGAAATCTAGAGAAACATGGACATACACGGATACACAAGAAAGAAATTCAAACCTCGGTAATAGGGGTATCATAAACTCTCTCAGGACCATATTTCTCCAAAAGTCCTTTAGTTATCTGTGCGCACACCACACGATTGAAATCCAGGATCAGAAGATAAGGATCAAACAAGAGAAATTTAACTAAAAATTCTGAGTTTTCTAACCTTGTAGGCACCTTGATATTGTCCAACCTAAAGAAGAAGAAGAAATATCAACATCTGATTATAAAGGCTTAGATGATATCAATCATGTCAGCAGCAACTAACCTCTTCACCCATGACAAATACTTTAGGATCTGCAGACATTTCCTCATCAATTGCAGAATTTAGGGCATCTCTGACTGTCATCTAAACAAGGATTAACAATATTTTAGTATACATAAAACTCTATACATATGTTGTGACTCTAAAATGGTATATACTCCTCAAAAACTCCCAATTTCAGTGAGATGAGTCACTAACAATTGTTCTATGTTTAACTATACCCTAAATCGTCTTCCCAACAAAGGTAGCTGAGAACTGGATAGAGAGACAAATACCTCTTTTGAACCAGCTGCGTAGCTCCTTGCTGAAACCAATGCGGATCGTGTCCTCCTGAGAGACTGTTCAAAATCCATTTTCAAAAAAAAAATCAGAAAATGGAGAAATCTGTAAATCCCAGAGAAGTCTCAAATCTGTAATCCTCTCTTACTTACCAAGCCTCCATCAACGACGGCTCTTTGCCTCAAGATTCCCCACATTTTCTCTCTCTCTACCTGAAACCAAAAATCAGCAATGATCAAAATTGTCATGGGGGATCTAACAATCGTAGGAGAAAAAGAAAACGAATACAGAAGTCATAATCTGGAGGAGAGAAGCAGAGTCTAACGATATTGGAGAAGGAAGAATGGATCACCTTAGCTTTGTACGATCAACCGCACCGGCGGATTCAGAAGAGGAGGAGAAGAAGAAGAAGAAGACGGCTCAAAGCTTGAGCGAAAGGGTACTTGCTCTTGTTGTAACAACAACACACAGCACACGAGATTTTTAATTGAATTATAGGAGCCGTAGATTAGTTATGATCCAATGGTTGATATTTTCGGATTATTACCTTTTCTTTTTCTCTCTTTTTTTTTTTTTAGCAACATCTTTTTCTCTCTTTTCTTTGTCAACTATATAATTATGCTTATGCCAGAAGTTTATTATAAAAAGGAGGGCAACGACCCAAATGTTCTTTTTTATATTACTATGGATTAACCCGGGCTACGCCCGGAACAATTTTGATTTTTCAAATATTTTGTATACAATTATTTCGTTGGATGTTGTATTTTGAACTATATATTTTTGTGAATTTATGAATATTTTATATTTATAGTATGCATAATAAAGAATTTGAATATTTTTTGAGTTTGAAATTATTTTATTTTGCATTGTGTAAACATTTTTGTGATAGTTTAACCTTTGAAAGTTTTGTATATATTTGAACTCTTATTTCTACTTTTTATGGGATCTAATAAATATTTTCCAACAGAAATTTATATTATATAATCAGAACATTTGATATAATATATGTTTTTTCTTTTGACTAAAATTATTTCTTTCCTATCATTTTGTTTTTGTTTTTGAAAATTGGCTTTCAAATTAGGTTTGGACGAATGAATTTGTATCCTCTAACGATCACTATCGCTAAAACCCATAATATTCCAACTAAAAACCTTCATATTTACACCAAAAGGAAGGGAAAACACTCCTTTCTGAGTTAGAGTTTCTGAGTTAGAGTCTTCTACCCAAAGCCACGGCTTGGATTCGGACTATGAATCTGAGCTCTTTTACTGTGCAAGCTGGTGGAGATCGCCATAACCCTCTTTGAAATTGAGCTCATTTTTCTTTCTCAATTGCATTAACTGCCACAGATTTTCTTCATCATCATCACTTACTTTGACATTATTTTCTGAATCTGCTGCATTGGGATGGAGTTTAGCTGAAGAAATTACAGGAATTATTTTTGGTATGCCGAAGAGCAAAGCTCCCGTCCCGGACGGATTTCCAGTAGAATTCTTTTGGGAAGCTTGGTCAGTTGTAGGCCCCAACACTATAGCTGCTATCAAGGAATTCTTCACTAGTAGCAGGATGCTAAAGGTTCAATGCCACTGACATTACACTGATACCTAAGGTCACAGGAGCAGACATGATGTCCCAGTTTCGGCCGATCTCTTTATGCTCTACTGTCTATAAAGTCATACCGATGATTTTAAAGAATCGATTAAGGCGTATCATTCCTGAGGCAGTTCAACTTAATCAAGTAGGATTTGTCCAAGGTAGGCTTTTGTGAGAGAATGTGCTCTTAGCGTCGGAGTTGGTTAATGATTATGATAAACCAGATGATACCACTCGGGGTTTTCTGAAGGTGAATTTATCAAAAGCTTATGATAATGTGCATTGGGGCTTTCTGGATAATGTGTTTTAGGCTATAGATCTTCCTCCTAATTTCATAGAATGGAACAAGGAATGTGTTATGACAGCCTCATTTAGCATTTTTATCAATGGAGAATTGGCAAGTTTTTTCGGCGGGAAGAAAGGCTTAAGGGCATCTCCAACCCTACTCCATTTTCTACTCCAAACATCAATTTGGAGTAAAATCTTCTCCAACCCCACTCTATTTTAAACCTCAAAATGGAGTAATGGCTAGGGTTACTCCATTTATGGAGTAATCTTATTCTTTTTTTTGTCATCAACATAAAAACAGATTCAAACTGACTCTGTAAACCACACTGGGAGATCTGCGTCCATGTGCACGACGAAAGACGGTTGTTTCCTGAAACTACGTGCTAGACTGTCCGCCTTTAAATTCTTCGTCCGTGGTATATAAACTATCTCTGAGCGTAAGAAGCTCTCTTTCAAGGTCTTGATATCTTCCAAGTAACTTACAAAAGCTGGCCATTTCTCTGGTTTTGAAACCATCTTCACCAACTGGGAACAATCCGTTGCAAACGTGACCTGATGTGGAGTAATCTTATTCATTACTCCATTTTGGTCTTGAACTTTTTTTTATTTATGAAATAGTCTTTTCAATTTTTAATGTTTTTATTTCTTAATTAAATAATATTTTAAAATGATACAATAACATAAACAAACAAGATATTTCATTATTTAGTAATTTTACATAAAATGCATAATATAATTAAAAAATAATAATATAAAATAAAGATAAAATAAAAGGATGTACAGTTACGTTTCGCTATTCTGAAAAGACCTGTTCAATTTTGGAAAAAATGTGTTACATGACATAATGACTACATGTATAATTTTACATAACATGATAATTGATGATGAGCGTGAATTTGATGCACCAATTAAACTTGGAGAGAAGCTCCACCTCCAGATATCAAAATTAAAGAAGATGAAAGTGTCTGATTTCAATTTGTTTTGCTCAATTTAGGAATATCAAAGATAAAGAGCTTATGTTTCATTACGAAATGCATTAGCTAATCACTTGTGAGAAAATATTCTAATGCCATTATTGAACCAACTTATATATTGTCTTTTTATTTTATTTTTATTGATTTCTTGTACTTTTTAATAATAAATGTTTAATTCAAATAAATTATATTTTAAAGAATTTTTATAAATATAAAGTAGTTGGGGTTAATTGGTAAATTTTTATAAGTATAAGGTATTATTAGCAATTATTAAAAAAAATATATTATTTTTGGAGTAGAAAATGGAATAATACATTAGAGTAAAACCTTACTCCATTTTGGTGTTGCACCATTTTGGAGTAAAATATGGAGTAATACATTGGAGATGCTCTAAGGCAAGGTGATCCTATCTCGTTGCTCTTATTTGTTCTTATATTGGATGTTCTCTCAAGCTTGTTAGATAAAGGCGCAGTGGAGAATATCTTCTTCTTCATCCTTCCTGTCAAGCTCCTTTGGTAACCCATCTCAGTTTTGCCGACGATGTGTTAGTCTTCTTCGACGGAACTGAAGAATCTCTGAGAGGAATACTGGGATTTATTGAAGATTTCTGGAAAGTTTCAGGACTCTATGAACCGGAGAAAGACAGAGTTATTAATTGATGAGGGTAGTAATACTCGGTGCAAAGAGCTGGCAGAAAGAGTGGGAATTTCTCAATGGTCAGTTCCGGTGAGATATTTGGGAGTCCCACTCTCCTCTCACAAGATGAAAAAGTCAGACTTCCAGCTGCTGGTTGACAAAGTAACCTCTCGGTTTTGATCTTGGACAGTAAAGCATTTATCTTATGCTGGCCATTTGGTTTTGGTAAAAGCAGTCATATACTCCATCATTACACTCTTGGCAACAATCTTTATTTTGCCAAGCGATTGCATAGAAGCATTAGTACGCATGTGCAATGGGTTCTTATGGAAATGGGACTACTCATCGGCAAGAGGGGCAATGGGTTCTTATGGAATGGGACTACTCATCGATAAGAGGGGAAAACGTTTCGTGGGTTTCAGTTTGCACCCTCAAGAAGTGTGGAGGTCTTGGTCTGAAGAGAATTGCTGAGTGGAACCACGTCTTTGCTGTCAAGCTGATATGGCTGATTTTTCCGAATTTTTTTTTATTTGTGAGCAGCTTGTATTTGAGTTAACATGACTGGGTCTGAGAATTTTTGGACTCTACAAGTTCATCGGCCAAGCAACTGGATCCGGAAAGCTATATGTAAACTGCGTCAAATTGCCAGACAGTTTGTGGTGTGTGAAATTGACTCACGTATTACAGCAAGCTTTGGCAAGACTCATGGACTCTGCTGGGTCCTTCGATAGAAATTATGGGTCCAGAAGGTCCACAAGTCACTGGGCTTCCCATTGATGCGACGGTTGCAGACAGTATCAGTGATGGTAACTAGTGTCTTGAGAGTATGAGAACTAGAAACCCCATTATTCAATTTCTGAAGCAGTGCTTGTCTTCTCCGGAACCTATCACAACCTCTATCTCGGATGACAAATATGCTTGGAGAGTAGCAGATCAGGTCCCTGTCCAAAAGTTTCTTACTTGGTCCTTTCTGTTCCCCCTGGGTAGGTTGTATCATGGCATAAGCATGTCAGGTTCTTAGGGCACATACCGAAGCATGCTTTCCTTACTGGGGTAAATGTTAGGCACATATTAGCGACCAGAGACAGGATGAGACAGTGGGGTGAGGTCCCTACAGAATGCGTTCTATGCTCAGCGCACAACAAGACTCGTCAGCATCTCTATTTCGACTTTCAGCTCAGCAGTCTGGTCTTATTTTATGGTGAAAAAACCTACAGCCTCCCCACTCTTTTGAGGCTATTGGGATTTTACAAGCCCATGTCCAACTATACATTGTCCGATTAGTACGATATTGTCCACTTTGGTCTCCTTCCCAAAAAGCCTCGTACTAATCAGAGTTAGACAGCTCTTTATATACTAGACATTATTTGTTTAAATTTCTAATGTGGGACTTTGTTTGCATTCACAACAAACCTCCATTCAAACTTTGTTTGTACTGCTGTAATCCCAAACAGGACTCTTCACCTAACCTTGTTACACTATTAAGATTTATCCACCTAACCTTTGCAAAATCATTAGGATATTCACCACCTAATCCTTGCAGCACCATTAGAAATATCCACCTAATCTTTGTAGTATCGTTAGGGAGAGACTTTCGATACAAATCTCCGACACCACTTAATCGCGAAGTCACCTTGAGGATTCTCCTCCCACAACCGAAGCTTCCAGGATCTTTGACTGGCCTCTGCTACGTACCCTCCCTTCCCATCGAAGGAAGCACTACTTCGAACTTGAAGGGTATTTTGGTCTTCTTGCAGATTTTCATCATCCCGGCTCTGATACCAATTGTTGGGATTGCAAGACCCCATGTCCAACTCTATATAGTCCGATTAGTACAATATTGTCTACTTTGGGTCAGAAGGCAAAGCCCTCATGGATTTGGTTTGGGCTCGTTCCCAAAAGGTTTCGTACTATTCAGAGTTTGACATCTCTTTATATATTAGACATTATTTATCTAAACTTCCAATGTGAGACTTTGCTTGCATTTACAAGAGAGGCCATCTTGAGTTGACTAGATAGACCGTCCTCCGATAATCATCTGGTTATGACTATCAGATTCATATTTGGAAGGAGCGAAACGCCAGAATTCATGCCTCCACTTCTCGTCTGCCGGAAGCAATTATCTCGGATATCAGAGACACGATTCGGCTCCGTTTAGGCCCGCTCTCAAGAGCTCTCTCCTCCTCAACTTCGTCTTCCCCCATCCCTCATGTTTCTTTATTAGGAATGTGGTTCTCCTTTTTGTATCATGGGAAGTTTCTTTAGTTTCTAGTAGAAGTGTAGGTTTTATGGCATACTTGTGTTGTAAGACCTTTTTTGCAGTTTTTTATGGTTGTATCGGTTTATATTATTAACGGAATTTAAAGTTAAAAAAATAAAATAAAATATAGTTACAAGTAAAAACATCTTCTCATTGCGCAAGTTCAATTACTTACATATTTTCCACATGAAAGTAAAAAAGGTAAAATTCGTCAAACACTAACTTATCCTGAGAGAAAGCAAAGAGACGAAGAGGTGTACAAATTCTGAAACAAGCGTCTCTCAAAACAAATAAAAGTCTAATTAAAAGGGTATTAGTGTTTTGCATGTTGGGGTGGTTTTTGAATACTCATTATAGCCTCGTACACCATTACACCACGCATCATTCTTCTTTGAACAAATCAATTTAAAGATGGCAATCATAATACTCACTGGCTCGATTTCTCTTGCACACGTCGAGTGTGAGTGTTATTGCCCATGCATCCTGCATTGGCATAGCACTGTGCAGTCACATTAGCTAAATACTTCCTTGGCAATGCTATTCCGAATCTATTTCCTTTTCTTTCTCTTTTCTCCTTTTTCACGATGCTTTCGTCCTATTGTATAACGAAGGAATGTGATTCACATTCTATTTATTGGTAATTTTTTTAAATTGTTGTAAAACGATATTCTACCTCTTTTGGCTCTATACTGATGCTTTCGGTTTCCATCGACTTTCTCGCAACTTCACCATATTTTTCTGCAAAAGACATGGATAATTTTTTTAAACGAAGTCAATTTTTAACCTTATTGTGCATCGACAATCATATTAGAAACTAAACAAAACAAATCTTACGTAATATATACATAGTTTTTTTTTTGGAAAAAAGGCTTAATAATATATACATAGTTTCATGTTATTTACAGTTTTTTGGGTACATATATATTTAAGGTTTACCTTCTTCGTCATCATCAGAAGCAACATCGATACAATAAACCCGAAAGCTTGGAGATCCAGGACATATCATCCTCTCATCTAAATTGCTCATCCTCCCTTCATCATGATCAACACCATTATATCCTTTCTTCTTAGCAATGATGACCTCATCAAGATTTATACGACCATCTTGAGCAACACCATCACCTCCTTCCTTCTTAGCAATGATGATCTCATCATGATTTATACCATCATTTCCTTCTTTCTTAACATTGACGGCATCATCATTTTTCTCATCTTGTTTCTTCACAACCTCTTCCTCCTCTTTAACCTCATCTATGGACGAAACCTTCTCATAAATAACCTCTTTTTTCTCTTCCACGTGATGTTCAGGCGCAGGAGCCACCTTAGACGATAACTTCAAGCTTTCGACGTTCTCCTCCTTCTCATCTCCGTCCTCGGAGGAATTGTGCCTTAGAAACTCCGTCTTGGATAGCGTATTGTTCCCTTTAAAGACGTTTGCATGGCTCCGTTTCTTCATCTCGTCTAATCTACGCCGGAGAAGCGGACGTATTCCCGCCGGAAGTGGCACAACGCCTCCCTCATCCGCTCTTGCCGCCGCCACACCTCCTAGCCTTGAACCACCACAACCCATATCAATACAAATATCAAAAAGATGATTTAACCGCTGCCACGAAACAGATCATACGGCGGCGGATGGGTGGCGGTAGATTCTTGAGAACAAGGAAGAGAAGAGGAGAGAAGAGAGCCAATTAATTGGGAGGGTAATGAATGGAAGATAATATTTATGAAGAAGAAGGGAGAGAATGCGAGACTGTTAAATGATTGAGATTGTGTGATGAATTAATTGGTTAGTTGCAATCTATTTGCTAAATTTGGCAACTAGTGATTTATTAAGGCAAATTTATCTAAGTGACATATTCATTCTTGTTGTCATTTTTGACTTGCAGTTAGCCTCTCCTCAATTACAGATATTTTTGATGACTAATTTACTGTAATCGTCAACGCGTTGTTCAACGTATCTTGATCTTTCACTTTGGAAGAAGCTCCGTTGTATTTACTTGTGAAGCTCTTAATTTTATGTATATGACACCAAAAGAAAAAAAAAATCTTTATTGGTTTATTGATGCACATCCTCTTTTTATTATCTGAGGAGCACTTTTAAAAATAAACCTCATCCTCATGTATGATTAATAACTTTGCCATTTTCTAGGTGTCAACACTACAATGCACCTCACATTCTTCATTGAATAACTCTTTCTTGCCTATGCTAATTACATGTCATGTCATGTCAATCCCAAAAAACCTACAAAGCCACTATCAGTGCCGGCTCTTGGCATGTGCCAGAGGAGCAATAGCACATAGTCCACTTTTTGACCAAAATTTTCCTTTATATTTAAGGTCCATTTTTAGATAAAAAAGGTCCTCAAACGTACCAACCGATGTACAGCTGATGTACAGAGTCCATCATACATATGAGCCGGGCCTGGCCACTATAGCATGTGTTTCATTTTATATGCATGGTAAAGACATTATGAATAGTGTAATTTCGTTAAATATTGCTATTATTACGATTGAACGTGGTTAACAAAATAAATCTACACTTATTATTTTATAAAATGTACCAAGACAATCATGATTACAACTTCTTTTTGGTTTTTAATATTTTATTAAGTGTATAATTTTAAACATAAAGATGAAAATATATTTAGTACAACTCCATCCATAACATCAAATAATATTTTGGTGTAATATTATATTTTTTCATCTCCGACTATAATTCTAACTTCATACAACAATATTATATAGTATTTAATTGTAAGTTTTTTTACGTTTAATTATATTACGACATTTGATTTTTATATTGTTTGCTAAATTTGTAAAATTTTATTCTTTACAAAAGTCATTAGTTACAATTTAATTTTTTTTTTCATTAAAAATATGTATATCAATCTATATGGATCATAGAAAGTTAACGACATATATAGCACGTTTCTATGTGATTTCTACTCCATCTCAATCTATTTCTGGCTAAATTTTGTATACAATTCAATATGTTTTGACCGAAATAAAGATAATATTTTTTTCCTATAATACATTACAAAACATAATCATGTCATTATGATAATGGCCAACATCGCTATAAATCATAATCATGTCATTACTTGCGTGATAATAATTCAAACTGATTGATATTACAAAGTACATAAATTCAAACAGATTTATATTGCGCTTATAAATCATAATTTACTGATATTACTCCAACCATGACATCAAATAAATGTTTTGGTGTAATATTGTATTTTTCATCTTCAACTATAATCCTAAATTCAGACAACAATATTATATAGTATTTAATTGTATGGTTTTTTAAATTTAATTATACTATTACATTTGATTTTATATATTGTTTGTTAAATTTGTAAAAGTTAACACTTTATATAGTATTTAGTTGTTATTTTTGACAGTTAGTTATATGATTACATTTGATTTTTATGTTGTTTTTTTAATATGTAAAATTGTATTCTTTACAGAAGTCATTAGTTAAAATTTAATTTTTTTAATCTTAAAAATGTGTATATCAATTTATATGGATCATAGAAATTTAAAGACCTATATATTACGTGTTCTACGTACGTGATTTCTACTTCATCTCAGTCTTTTTCTGACTAAATTCCGTATGCAATTCAATATGTTCGATCGAAATAAAGACGGATATTTTTTCCTATCATACATTACAAATCATAATCATGTCATTACGATAATGGCCATCATCGCTATAAATCAAAACCATGTCATTACTTGTGCGATATTAATTCAAACTTGATATTACGAAGTACATAAAGTCAAAACGATTGATATTGCGCTTATAAATCATAATTTATTGATATTACTTCAACATGATATCAAGTAATTTTTGGTGTGATATTGTATTTTTCATCTCCAACTATAATTCTGAATTCATACAACAATATTATACAGTATTTAATTGTATGGTTTTTTAAATTTAATTATACTATTACATTTGATTTTATATTGTTTGTTAAATTTGTACAATTTTTTTTAATATTAAAAATGTGTATATCAATGAAATAATATATTTTTTAAAACCGAAGTCATATAACTTCAATGTAATAATATATTTTTAAATATATTTTATAATATATTTGCTCCATTATAATAGTATATATTTTTAATATTAAAAATGTGTATACCAATGCAGTTATGATTTATCATCGGTGAAAAAGGATCCATGATATTAATTCAAACGGATTGATATTACGAAGTAAATAAATTCAAAAAGATTGATATTGCGCTTATAAATAATAATTTATGGATATTAAGAATCCATAAAATTTAATTAAAAAATCCATAATAAATTGATACAATCCCTTAACTTAAGCATCAAAACCTTGAATTTAGAAATCTCAATCTACTTTAATAGACTAATAATGTTACTGTATATCAATTTGAATATTCATCGAAATATCTGATTCGTGTGATGATTAAAGTAGATTTCTTTTCCAATATACAGAAATTACGAAGATATAAATGATATGATTGTTTATGGAAAGTCGAGTTTATGTACTTTTTGACATTCCCGAAGAAAATCTAACTAAACGACAAATTCAACAGTTCCTTGGTGTCAGTGACTTCATTCCGCAACTTTCGCAGTTGACAAGACCATTCCAGAAGATGCTAACAAAGAATCCACCGCAATGGACAAAAAGACAAACCGAGGCAGTCAAAAGCCTAAAAATAGGGTTGCAGAAGATACCTCCTTTAAAGATTCCTTCCACATGAACGCGCATTTTGCAAACTGATGCAAGCGACAAATATTGGGGACCCATTTTATTTGTAGAAATATATGGGAAAAGTCAAATCTGTGGATACAAAAGCGGACGCTCTAAAGTTTCCGAAATGCATTATCACTCCACGTTCAAAGAGATATTGGCAGTCAAGAAGGTTATCGAGAAGTTCGAGTTCCATCTGACAGGACATAAATTTCGAATCGAAATGGATATGTCATATTTTCCAAAGATGTTACAATTCAAGCAGAAAATAGTCCCACATCAACAATTATTGAGATGGAGCGAATGGTTTTCAGAGTACGATTTTGAATCCGTCTATTTAAAGGGCTCGAAGAACACTCTAGTTGACATGCTCAGTAGAAACCCTCCAAAAGAAATACACATGATGGAGAGCTCTTCTGCAAAGAGTTACTATAACTTCACCTCCAACATGCCTGAAGACGCCCAGGAGCTCATCAATAAAAACACTCTACATGAACGTCTCAGCAATCAATCATTCTGCCGAAGTATGGACCCGACAACCACTTTATCAGTCCTATGGGAATTAATCCTGACTTCCCGTTTGCACATCTCTACAGAATCAAAAACGCCTATATGCCAGAAGAAGTCCTTGTTTTCTTTGGTACCTTTGCTCAATCTACACCATCGGTATCACTTTTGATATTCAATAGTTGTACCAGCACATCAACCCCCATTTCTACGTCCCTCTCCTAGGAGACAATGAATGCCTCTCCACTTTCTTAACATGGTTTGCGCCATTATCTGTCTTGAACGACAAATTGAGAAAATCAGCAAAAGCCACTAGTTTTCCGTTCAAATGGTTAAGGAGCCGAGGAAGTCTCAACCCCTTCTTCAACCCTCACACAATATATTTCTTTCATCGTCTTGTCCAAGTCAACAGCAAAACAAGAAAAATCCATGTCCTACCTACCCTCATTCACCACAATGATTACCAGAGAGGTGTTACACCTGATTTCAAACTCAACGACAACAAAGCCTATGAAGACTTCCAAACTCATGCATTCCATCTCAACAGTGCCAGACAAATATTCCACATTCCTTTAACCCCAAACTTATCAAATCGATTACCAAAAGAGCCTCGACGAAAGACCTCCAATTCTATATGGAAAAACGTGCCCCTCCACCAGCCGATTTGGAACTCCCAAAGAAAAGACACATAGAAACGCAAGAAAATGAACAACCCCAAGAATGTCCTCCAGAGTACTTTCAAGATGCACAACTCTCAGACGATGAAATGAATATCGACGAAATAGGAAAAATGTTCAACATCGAAATCGACAACGGTCTCTCAAAGTTAAATGAAGAATTTGAAAAAGAATATGAGTGTCCTGACGACCACTACAGATGCTGCGAGAAGAATATCATCAAGTTTGAGATCAACCATTAAGCAAGCCATCCGTTATTAATGTATAATTATGTAAAATATGTGTGTTTAAAATAAATAAAGCGATGATGTAATCGCTATGTAAGCATGATGTAAGCGATGAGGTAAGCGCATATGTCAGCGCCTTTTCCTCATTTATAAAAAATGTGTGTACCCCTTTGTGAAATATCATCAAATAATTTCATAAAAAAACTCTTCTAAGTTTCTCTCTCCAATGTTTCTTTAAAGTTCTCAAGTTTTCCAGACCTTATCTCATATTTGATAAGCTCTGATTTCTATCTTCCATACACAAGATGCGATCCAATTATTAGCTGTAATATTTCTTGATCGGTTTTAGTCAATACGACTCTGTCAACACGACTTTCGGGGGAAGTGATTTCCTAACAGTGGTTGAGCTTGATCGAAAGGTCAGCAGTAGTGCCTATATCGCTCCCTTTATCTGGAAATCACCGAACTCATCTGTCAACACGACTTTGTCAATACAACGAGATCGGTTCATGACAGCTATCTGGTATCAACAATAGTTTTTTTTTCTAACAATTTTGATATGACAATAATAAAATTTTGATATGTGGCTCGATTATTGCTAACAATTTACTGATCAAGGGGATCACAATTTTTTATGATGTAATATTGAAGTTGTATTCTTTCAAAATTTTACAATCAATTAGAAATTGTAGACATGATTTGTGGCGTTAAAATCTTAATTAAAGAGAGAAGTTTCTTCGCCTAAACCCTAACCTCGAAAGACTATATATCTATATATATATCTTGCCTATACTAAGACTACACCGCCATCACAACCCAAAAATCGATGCTTTCAGAAAGAGGTATATCATTTCCTTTTGTAGAAAATAGTAAATAGGCGTGTTTTGTTTGGTAAACTTTTTATTTTATTTCTCTATATAGGATTGCAAATCACGAGTTTTGAAGAAAACTTTCACATGATTTGGTGCTTTATTTTTCTATTACCTATGTTGCTTTAATTATTACTAGATTTTTGACCCGCGCTTTGAAAGCGCGGGATTTTGTCCTCTTAAAAGTACTTCTAAAATGATAAATATTAGTTGAAATTTAAAAACAATTCCTAGATTTCATATTTGTTTATATCAAATATCAATAAAATTGACCTCTTTATTTATTATTATTATTTTATAAATGATTGTTTATCTTCATAAAATACTAATTAAATTAGTTAGAAGATTATAAAAGTGGTATACTTTTAATCGATAAATTAAATTATATAGTGGTTATACTATTTAGTAAGATTATTTATTTACAATTTTAACTTATAAATATATACTGTTTTATTACAGATGTAACAAACATTTACGTTTTTCATTATACATATTTTAATTGATACATATATTTTAAAATATAATAAAAATATGGTTTTAATATGAGCTTATTTTTGTTCTTAAAAACAATACACTTTCAAATGATCTTTATTTTAGTTGGGGTTCTCTTGTTAATAGTATAGATCCTTGTCTAGAATCACAAGATCCACACATGCAAAATGTTTATGTAGTGATAATCTGCTTGGTTAGGATACTATAGTAGAAAGTAGGGTGGGAAAATATCCGTAAATTTTGATTCGATCCGTTATTCGTTTCGATTCGATCCGAAAAATCCGAATATCCGTAACTTAACAAATCAAAGCAAATATTAAAATCTAATAACCGTCAAAGACGAAGCAAATCACAAATATTAATATTTTTAGAAACGGATATCCGCTCCGATCCGTTATATACATATTATGTATACATGTTTATAAAATTATATAATATATATACATTTATATCTCTATATAAGTTTTATAATGTTTTTATTAACTAAATTAATTATTTAGTTATTAGAAATTTTGAAAGCATGTAATTTTAAAAAAAATTGTAATCAAATATCATTATTTTATTTCAGATTTTCTTCTTGATTTTTTTTATTATTATTTTTTACGGTTCGAATCGGATATCCGGCAAAAATTCGGATATTCGCGAATATCCGGATATCGAAGAGTTACGGATCGGATCAAATAAAAAAAGGAATATTCGTAGGGAACGAATCGGATCACGGATATCCTTAAAACTCTGGATATCCGCTCCGTGCCCACTCCTAGTAGAAAGTGCATGTGAATCGCTAGTGTCAAGAAAATTCATATAAAGTAACGAAATGCATGTATGTCGCTAGTCCCATTTACCCCTTATTTTTTTTCATTTACCCTTTATTTATTGTTGTTTTGTTCAGAAAGAGAGCACAAGTGTGATTACAAGTTGTCTGCTCCCAGTGCAGGCATTTATGAGGCCTGTGTATATTTTTTTCTTTCTAAGAACATATATGTTTCAGCTATTATGTGTAGGTTGAGATTGCTATTCGTGAAAATACAAAGAAGCTGCATGCCATAACTGTGAACGTTGAGTTGATAGAGGTACGTAATGTTATTCATGTTTTGCATCATAAAATAGAAAGTAATGATTAGTTGATTACACTTGTATAATGGATGAAGTTGCTGGAGCTGGTTAAGAACGATGGGTTTAAGATGGTTTTTGACTTCTCCTCCTTTCCCAAGGCCTTAGATCCTTAATCGCAGGAAAATCTTATTAGAAGCCATTTATTTTTGTGTGAAATTTGTGATTTGTTTAGTAAGAAACAACGATGGATATGTATTTATAATAATGAAGTTAAGGTGTTTAAGGTTTTCGGAAAGGATCCTTTGCATATGCAAGATATTCGTATCAACCTGGTTAGTGAAAGATCTAAATATAGTATATGCCTAATATTATGGAAACATAATTATTGATCATCGGAATTTATGTTACCTTTTATAAGAGAATCGTATATATAATAAATACCTAATTATTAAATTTAAATCAGAAATATTCAACACAATATAAACATGCCATATATAGTGTTTACTCCATTATCTGCTAGATAGATTAGTTTAGATTTTCGTATCGAATGCTATTTCTTGGTAACCAAGTTTACTAATTTATTTAAAATAGCTCCGATTTTCTATATCTAGCATAATAGTGATTAATATTTAGTTTTGATATATCAAGTATATTAAGATTGGAAATTTACAACCATAAATAACAAATGAATGGTATATTATAAATGTATGGAATTATATAATAGATACAACCGTAGGTTAATATTGTAATTCGTTATATATTGATTTGTAACATCGGTATTGAATGATATAGCTAGATATATTATTATTGTTATTAGACTAAATTTGAATTTTTACGAACCCTTTATATTTATTGAATTGATAGTTTGTATGTATGTTTAAGGTTTAAGATTTGTATAGTTTATAGATTTCCATGCTTTAGGGTATGAATATATTTTTGGATATTTCATATTGTAAAGTGACATCTAAACAATTTTAATATGCTCAAAATTATAATAAACAAAATCCGTGTACATTTAAGTAATCACTAGATTTTGACCCGCACGCCCGTACGGGTATTTGTTTAACTTATATATATATAACTGAATTAACTAAAATCAAACTAAAACAAAGAAAATAGTTTGGATTTACTTATACAGAATATACAGAATGAATAATATTTCTGTAAAAAAGCACGGTATAATGATA
The DNA here is from genome assembly GCF_000801105.2 of Raphanus sativus. Classification (NCBI taxonomy): domain Eukaryota; kingdom Viridiplantae; phylum Streptophyta; class Magnoliopsida; order Brassicales; family Brassicaceae; genus Raphanus; species Raphanus sativus. The sequence goes on from NC_079519.1 coordinate 12,696,949, forward strand.
TAATGTGGTATATAAACTGACCAAACCGAATAAACCGATTAATTAAAATATAGTAGGATAATTATATGTAGATTATATAATATATTTAATAATATGTACATAATTTATTTATTTATATGATTTCATATTTAAAACATAATTTTCAATTTTTTCACAGAAAATTTTGTGTGATAATATTTTATAATAATAATATGGTATTACTAATTTTCTTATTTTATTTTATGAAATTTATTTCTGTTAGTAAATTAGTATGTTTACTAATTATTTTTAATAGTAAAATAAAACAGAAAAAGATATTCTAGTCAAAAAAATAAAAATATTTATGTTTTAGTAAAGCCAATATCTAATTTTATAACGTATAATTCACAAAATGTTATATTATAAAAATAAATATATTTATGGTTTTTGGTATAAAATCGTATAAACAAAAAACTGATATTTTTATTGTTTATATGTTGTAATTTATTTACGGTTACAAAATAGTTTATATACATATATTTTAGATATGTATATTTATATATAATAATACATATTTGTTTTAAATGACATGTTTACACATAATATTTTTATTGTTTATATGTTGTAATTATTTGTAGCTATGTGTAATGTATTTTTTTTATAACATTTGTAACAAACACACAGGAACCAAAACATGTAATTGATTTAGTGGTATACGAAAACAGTTAGATGAGAAGAATTATTTGATAATTACACGCTTGGTTAGTAATGATATATATTGGATTGGATTAATGTGGGATGTTTTATACGATTGGTTGTATAATAATAGTGTATTGAATTTTGTATAAACCGGACTTGACTATGCAGACCAACATAAACCAATATATATTTAGTACTAAAACACGTCAGTTTAACTGAAGATTTTTAAATTGATTAAGATTGATTAGTAATGTAATTAAATGATGGTATTAATAGTCAGTGGCATACCATTGTAATTTCTGAGGAAAACTCAGGACTAAGTACAAAATGTACTCCTGTTTTAATAGATTAGATTAATAACAATTTCTTGAATGTGATAGGCTATAAAAACTCATTAAATCTGATTGGTTGATAAAATGAGGCCGAATTACTTTTCTTTTGGTCAAAGGAATAAGGAACGGAAATGGATGTGATTAGTTGTAAAAATTGGTTAAATGTGATGGGTGGAATTAAAGCTAGCCGAATGATTTATTATTTTTTAGGAATATAAGACAATGGCATTAGGATGTAATTATCTCTAAAAATTAAGGGCATAATCCTAGTATAGATAATTATAATTTTATTATTAATGCAATAATTTTATTTCCTATGTTTTGTTTTTTTCTTGATTCATAATAAGTTTATATAAGTCTTTTTTTACTCTTACAGATTTTTTACATACAATATACTTCAGTGCACTTAGCCGACTATACAAACTTTTTCCAAAAAAAAAACAAATAAGCTTACATTATATTAACCTGCACATTATAGTAAGATATTTCGTTTTATCTAATATTTGTGACTTTCGAATTTCTAATATCTATAGGTTAAAAGTAATAATTTTTTTAGTCATTCACTCCGCAGAGGACACTGATTATCACATAATAAAAGTATTTAAATCATCTACTTACAAAGAATATGAGAACAATAACCTAAATTCTTTATTGGTTTTATTGTTGCACACAAAAGTATTTAAACCATCTGCTTACAAAGAATATGAAAACATTAACCTAAATTCAACTCATATATAACCTGTTGGGAGTTCTCACAGAAAAGAGAAGATAAATATTACGTTAATAATGCCATAACGTTAATTAACTGCAGTTAATTTGGAATAGCTTAATAATCAAATTACAAAATACCAAAAATATAAAGAAATAAATAACCATCCATTATTCCGATGACAAAAACAAAAAATAAAATTATAATATCTAGTAAACAATCCCTGATTGACATATGTATCATCGATCGACAGTGAAGCGCGCAACCCAACATAGTTTATATCTGACTTTCGCCTAATTTTTATGTGCTTTGCTATTGTTCTAGGCAACACACGCTTTTATACTTTCTACATTTCACACGATTTAGAGAAAATATCCAAGACTCTTTAAGAATTTGTTATTGGAACTCCAGTTTTCTTATCTTTATTCTATCTATTCAATTTATATTTATGTTTATGTTTTGCTTTGTCAGAATAATCCACCTGTTAGCTTTAGGGTTCAAATATGTTATGAAGGATTAGTCTCAAATATTGAATTGCTAGGTTGTGATATTCATCAATAAGATTGTTTTTACTGCTTGTGTTCTAGAATAGCTAACTAAAACCTTGTCCTAAAAATAACTAGGCAGAGACGACAGCTTGGTCTTCTACCTGAATAGCTTTTGGTTGAACTAGGATCGATAGAAACAAACAGCAGTTGATCTAAGAAACCTAGTGAGCACAATTCAAACCGATCACTAAAGCTTGCTAGAAAGACCATCGATCGACAATCCTATAAATTGATCGATTGACGTTCTGAAAGGTATATCGACTGACTATCCATCGATAGCATCGATCAACACTTACTCTTATCTACCAACGACAGTTAAGATCTTAGATCTAGACAGGAGATGATCTTGACAAACGAAATTGATAGATTATTATTTAGTTTAAGTTCTAACAATATCATGCACGCAACCATAGTCTCTATACTATTATAATTATGGTTACCTGAATAGAAACCCTAGATCTAGCGCTTTCTCATAATTGTCTACAAACCTCAATCCAAACAACCGAACAACTACCTTGTTCACCACTGCGATTTACAATTACATTTATTTACCTAGCTTAATTATAAACTGCTTAGATATATTGTGTGCCCTAGCTCTCTGTGGATTCGATCCATAAGTACTACAACTCGATTTCTTATTTGAGGAGTAAAAATCACTCCTTAAGGTAATTTGAGTGATATAAAATTTGGCGCCGTTGCTGTACTAAATTTAGTATAGGTTTTACTAATGTTCAAGAAAACTCATAAACTCAAGAAAACACCGCTGCTATTCTCAAATCATGCACGCTTGGAATGTATGAACCGCAAAGAAAGACGCTCCACATCGATCGACAACAAAATCGGTTCATCGACCGATACTCGCCAACAACCTTCGACCGATACTCCTCATCTGTCGACTGATACTCGGCCACCACAATCGACCGAGACTACTCTTCTGTCGACCGAAACCTTCTATCCGACATTGCTCGACACTTCACAGCAAACACCGATCGATACTCAGCCGCGAGACATGGTTGCGACTCTAATTCTCATTCAGGACGAGAATTGAAACCTGCATGACCTGGAGGATCATCTGCGTAATGCATCAGGTCAACAGATAGATGATCAAGGGGCAATCCTTGTCTTGATGCTGAAATTGCTACAGCTGCTGCTCAAGCTATAGACGAGGCTGCTCGACCCAGAACTTTGGCTGACTACAACTGTCCATATCAATACTATGCCAACAGATCTGCTATTCATCCTTTAGCTCTTCAGAGGAATGATTTCGAGCTGAAGCCCCGTACTTTACACTCGTGTGACAGACACCCTACTGTGGGTTACCACACGAGCATCATATGGACCATCTGGAGAGGTACGGAGGATTTGGTTTCTACCATTAAAGCCAATGGAGTCCTTGAGGACTATCTCATTTTCAATCTCTTCAAGTACTTACTTGTTGGAGATGCTTTTCACTGGTTTAAGCAGTTACCACCATGATCCCTTACATCCTGGGTCGACTTTAAGAACACCTTCTTGCGTAATTTTTTTGATGAGACACGCGTTGAGGACTTAAGGAGCAAGATTGCTACATTCACACAGGAGCCCACATACTCATTCAAAAGCTCTTGGATCAGATTTAAGTCCTATCAGAGAGACTGTTCACACCATAGAATCAACGAAGTGCAACTGCTTAGCACTGTCTTCAGAGGCATCGCGCTGGCATATCAGATGGCTTTAGACCCAATTAGTGAGGGAAAATTTAACACTGGGAATCTAGAGGAGGCTGTGAGACTCATTAAGAACTTGGCATCTAGAAATAACACAAAAAACACTGACATTGAGAGGAAAAAATCGGCCACTATCCTAGGAAAGGAGCAGATGGACGATGTAAAAGCTAAGCTAGATAGTGTTCACAAGCTTCTGAAGAAGCATGTTAGCTTTGCAGAGGATGTAGCTGTAGATTTCAGTAGTGATTGAGGTGAAGATGAGGATGTGAACTTCATCAGTGGCATAAGTTTTTCGTATTGAATGCTATTTCTTGGTAACCAAGTTTACTAATTTATTTAAAATAGCTCCGATTTTTTATATCTAGCATAATAATGATTAATATTTAGTTTTGATATATCAAGTATTTTAAGATTGGAAATTTACAACCATAAATAACAAATGAATGGTATATTATAAATGTATGGAATTATATAATAGATACAACCGTAGGTTAATATTGTAATTCGTTATATATTGATTTGTAACATCGGTATTGAATGATATAGCTAGATATATTATTATTGTTATTAGACTAGATTTGAATTTTTACGAACTCTTTATATTTATTGAATTGATAGTTTGTATGTATGTTTAAGGTTTAAGATTTGTATAGTTTATAGATTTCCATGCATTAGGGTATGAATATATTTTTGGATATTTCATATTGTAAAGTGACATCTAAACAATTTTAATATGCTCACAATTATAATAAACAAAATCCGTGTACATTTAAGTAATCACTAGATTTTGACCCGCACGCCCGTACGGGTATTTGTTTAACTTATATATATATATATATATTCAATCTAATAAAACTGAATTAACTAAAATCAAACTAAAACAAAGAAAATAGTTTGGATTTAGTTATACAGAATATACAGAATGAACAATATTTTTGTAAAAAAGCACGGTATAATGATATTTGTTGCAAATCAATAAAGAATAACAAGATGACTACATTAGCATCATTGTTCATTGGAATTGAAATAAATGATTCAGAGAAGAAAAAAAAAGAGAAGACTACATGTATCTTCAGATATATTTATTATATATAAGAGTCTATTTAGTATAATTACATGTTCATGGATGATTTAGAGGAAATTGCTGATTTTTGTGTATTTCTGATATAAAGAGAGTGATTGGTTCAGCTTTATCAATCTACTTTAACTTTATTTATTTTTAAAGCATTAAACTTTATCAATCATGTTGTACCTTTATTTTTGTTAGTCAAAGCCTACATCAAATTACTATTAACTTTTACCAATCATGCTTTAAATTTATTTTTAAAGCTACAGCAAAAAATCTAAAGTAAATTTTTTTCTTATGTATTTTAGGCAAGAACCCTACATCCATGTTTTATAAGGCTGTAGAAACTTTAAAATGAAAAAAAAAACTATTTATGATATCAAATAAATTAGATAATCATAATAAAAACATTTCTAAATATTTTACTTTAATTCTGGGTGTTTTCAAAACTGTTGAAATATTTAAATAATATAAAATATTATTTATATATTACATTTTAAATAACAGTAGATTGGTTCGGCTGTGGTTTTAAAAATTTAGCTGTACAAATTTAGCTGTAGATAAATTGGTTGTAGCTGTACAGTTGTTACTGTAGATTTTTTTGCAGAGACTTTTGCTGTAATTAAATTTGTTGTAGCTGTAAGTTATAGACTGTAGACAATTTAAAATAAAATATGTGAAATATTTAATGTATATATAAAATAATTAATTTTTATCAATTAAAGAATTTATATTAATTTTTTTTAATATATCAAAGTTTACTATTATTTAAAATGTGATATGTAAATAATAACGATTTTATTTAAAATATTTCAATCAATTTAAAAACACCCAAATTTATATTAAATATTTAAAGATGATTTAATTATGATTATCTAATTTACTTTATATTATAGATAGTTTTTTTATTTTATAGATTCTACAGTCTATAAAAAAGAGCTTTAGGTTTTATACTTAAAACTCATAAGAAAAAAAATTACTTAAAATGTTTTGCTGTAGCCTTAAAAATAAAGCTAAAGCACGATTGGTTAAAAATTATAGAAACTTGATGTAGGCTTTAACTACTAAAATTAAAGCTACAACATGATTGGTAAAGTCTAGTGATTTAAAAATAAATAAAGCTAAAGTAAGGAGATAAAGTCCAACCAATCACCATAAGTAAACCTTGATAATTTATAAAAATCATTAATATGAATTATTTTAGTTGATAAAAATAATTATTTTATATATACATCACATATTTTATTTTGAAATACGTAAACAAATAACTTACAACTACAACAAATTTAACTACAGCAAAGCGCGCAACATCCAGCAAAGTTCATAGCCAACTTAAACCCCATGTCCCACTCAATAAAAGAAATACCCCTGACCGACTTTAACGTAATATTTATATGCTCTGCCATTGTTCTAGGCAACACACGCTTTCATACTTTTTAATTTTCACAGCAAATATTTCTTAAGGGTTTTAGTAGATTTGAAGAGAAGATCTAAGATTTTTTCAGAGCTTGTTATTGGAACTCCAGTTTTCTTATCCTTATTCTTTATATGCAATTTATATTTATGTTATTGTTTTCCTTATCTATGTCTGAGTAATTCACATGTTAAGTTTGTGGTTCAAATAGGTTATGAAGGATTACCCCCAAATATAGAAGAAAAAATTGGCAAAATAGGCAAATAGCAAGTTTGTAATCAGACAGTTGGGCGACTTCAAGTTTAAATTAGCCAATTGGGCAACTTTTTGCATTTGCCCATGTAAACTTATGTCTAAATATCCTTTGGGACCTTTGTGAGATTCATTATTTACATCTTTTCCATTCCAATTAAAATATATCTAAAATAAAAAATTTCACACCATCCCTCTCATTTTTTTTCTCTCTCATTCTTTTTCTCTCTCCTTCTTTTTCTCTCTCCTTCTTTTCCACACCACAAACCATCATCTACGAAATCATCTCCCTCTCCTTTTTTTCCTCTCATCTTCTTTTTCTCTCTCATTCTTTTCTACACTACCACCTTTACAGTTAAATTAACTGAAGAAGAAGAAAGCATTTTCGTTAACTGAAGAATAAGAAACCATTACGCCTCTTTGCACTCCAAGCCCCTGTTTATGAAATTTATACATATGCAACTCCTAATAACACCTAAATGCGATATTTATACACTAAAATGATTAAAATGAATGCTTAATATCATACAAAAATACTATATATCATTTATTAATTATTAAAAGTATAAATACTAAAAATGTTATTAAAATTTAAAAATTGATTTCTTAAAAGTAATCTAATGGGAAAAATGATCTAGGTTAGATTTCGATTTTAGTGAAATTTATTGTAAATGTATTACATATTACATTCTCTTAATTGTTTGGTTTTAAAAAAAAAAATCTTTCATTATATTTCATTATCTTTTAGTTGTTTAAATTATATTTCATTATCTTTTAATAATTTAGTTTTTAAAAAATCTTTGAATAATACAAGATAATATAAAATGTCTGTTTTCTATTAAAACATCTTATATCCATCTAAAATTCTAGTTTGCATGGCTGTGATTTTATTGAAAAAAACTAAACAATTAATAGAAAATGTCTTTTTTCTTTTGAAAAATTACCTAGATTTTATTTTGATTCTATTGATTTTTTTTGTAACTGTATTATATATTTCATAATAAAAATATGAAGTATTTTTTTTAAAGAAATCTTTCATATTATTCCTTTTTAGATGTCTTTATGTCAATTATTTATTGTTTAAGCTTTAATTGTTTAGTTTTTTTAATTGTTTAGCTTTTTATTATAAAAAATATTTAATTGTTTAGCTTTTTTATTATAAGATGTATTTCACTTATTTATTTCAACATTTCATTTCTAAACAATCTTAAATTTTATATGAAAAATTATGTTGTCTAAATGAATGTGCTTCACATATATGAAAAAAAATTAAACTAATATGTTAATTTATTTTATTGAATTTAATGAAAATATTTTGGTATATCAGCTTTCACAAATGAAATGTTGTTATAAATTATTTGATTGTTTTTACCACCTTTTAGTTAATTAGATCATTTATAATGAGATTGACAAAATTTTAGATTATAATACCAATAGGTTATTAGCAAAATATTTAAATTTTATATAGAGTAAAATGTGAGCTCTAAATAATTAACGTATAATTGTTTTGGAGAGCACTGTGCTCACGTTGTATTCGTAGATGTATTTAAATTTTATACTTAATATGTATTTAAACTCTCCAATGCAATAAGGGATATAAACAAAAGGTATTCATAGATGTTATGTATTCGTACATCAATGTATCAGTATACCTTAAATATATGTATACTTATGTATTCGTACACCTTAAGTATTTGACGGGTTATGTTGGTATTCGTACATTTTATGTATTTGTACACCTTATGTATACTTATGTATATGTACACCTTATGTATTTGTACATCTTAAGTATTAGATGGGTTATGTTGATATCGTACACTTTATGTATTCGTACACCTTCTGTATACCTTAGATATTCGTACACCTTAGGTATTTGTACACCTAAGGTATTCGTACACCTTATGTATACTTATGTATACGTACACCTTATATATTCGTACACCTTAGATATTCGTACATCTTATGTATATGTATACTTATTTCTTGAGTTATAGTGAATTAGATTGTCTTAAACGTTAGGCATATGGTTCCGAATTTACCCAAGGGTTCCAGATTGTTTCAGATTCTGGATTTACCGAATGGTTTTGGATTTACCCAAGGGTTCCGGGTTTAGGATTCAAGGTTTAGAGTTTAGGATTTTAGGTTTAGTGTTTTGTTGATGATTTTTAATATTTAAGATAAATGTAGACAAATTTGTTCTTCCTACCATTTTGACAAAAAAATGAAAGATCCATGTAGGTTTCCAAGTTTATTAAATTTACCCAGATTTATGAAAATTACCCATAAATTTATATAATTTTATGAATAATTTATCATTTATTTGGGTAAATTTCATAAATATGAAAGTTTCTTTTATGGGTCAAAATGTATAATTTATTGGGATTCCGGATTTACCCAAGGGTTCCGGGTTTAGGATTCATGGTTTAGAGTTAAGGATTTTAGGTTTAGTGTTTTGTTGATGATTTTAAATATTTAAGATAAGAAGTTTATGCGAGAGAATTTGGTCAAACTCAGGTTGAGTCTTAACTTCTTAAGACATAAAAATCACTAGATACTTGACATGGGGACACCAAATTATCCTAAATTTTTGGGGTGAAATAGCACTATAGCAGATATCTTTTTCAATAGACTATAAGCACGGCTCTACCTATGACTAATCAAGAACTTGGGATGATTGGAAATCTGCAGGTTGTACTCAATATGGGATTATATTGGTTCTAGCAAGTAGATATGATCCTTGAAAATTAAAGCTATAAGATCACTTCATCGTGAAAGGTGTAGGATTTGTTATTTTATTAACAAATTTGTCATTTCATTAACAATTTTTGTCATTTATAAACATAAAAATTATAACGAATGCACTTTGCTGCCAGATCCCAATTGTCACTTTATTTTTGGGAAAAAATGTAGCATTTCGTGAGTGTTTCTATTTTTGGCAAAAACAAAAAGTGTGAGATCAAATTTGACCAAAAATGTAAGATTCACGTAGGTTTCCAAATTTATTAAATTTATCCAAATATATTAAAATTAAATGTAGACAAATTTGTTTTCCTGCCATTTTGGCAAAAAATGAAGGATCTATGAAGGTTTCCAAGTTTATTAAATTTACTCAAATTTATGATAATTATCCATAAATTTACATAATTTTATGAATTGTCATTTATTTGGGTAGATTTCATAAATATGAAAGTTTCTTTTATGGGTCAAAATGTATAATTTATTGGGTAACTTTCATAAATTTTAGAGTTTACATCGATTTATATTAATTCGTATAGATTTTATGTTGACTTTATATATGAAAAAACCTGTATTATATTAAAAGTAGTTGCTCATATATGATCTTTAAATATTAAATATGATCCACAAGTTTAATGAATAAATAATGTTTATGGGGTCCACAAAAGTTAGTTGTTAAAAGTTAGTGTGAAAAAAAAAATATTCTTTATAGGCAAAGTGGATTTTGGGTCCCACGAAATTACTTTTCCAACTTGTCAAGTTTAATAGGCAAAATGGTTAAAAATGTCATAAATTTATTCTCTCTCTACTAGGTTGCCCAACAACCTAATTAAAACTTGGGTTTACCCAATTTTCTAATTCAAACTTAAAAGTTGCTCAATCTCCTAATTCACCAAATATAGAATTGCTAGGTTGTGATATTCATCAAAAAGATTGTTCTTACTGCTTGTGTTCTATAATAGCTATAGAACTTTGTCCTTAGGATAATTAGGCACAAACGATAACTTGGTTTTCTACCTAATTAGATCTTGATTGAACTAGGATTGCTAAAAACAAACGACAATTGATGTAGGAAACCTTGTGAGAATACCCGATCGTTAAAATTGCAAAAAAGACAATCGATCAACAATCCTATAGATTGATCGATCGACATTCTGAACAGAGTATCGATTGACTATCCATAGATAGCATCGACCGACACTTTCTCTGATCTACCAACGACATTTGAGATCTTAGATCTAGACAATACATGATATATACAAACGAAAGTTGATAGACTATTATTTTTAATAATATCATGCATGTAACCATAGTCTTTATACTATTATAATCATGATTACCTGAATAGAAACCCTAGATCTAGCGCTTTCTCATAATTGTCTACAAACCTCAATCCAACCAACCGAACAACTACCTTGTTCACCACTGCAATTTACAATTAGATCTATTTACCTAGCTTAATCATAAACTGCTTAGATCTATTGTGTGCCCTAGCTCTCTGTGGATTCGATCTCTAAGTACTACAACTCGACCTCATATTTGAGAGAGTAAAAGTCACTCCTTAGGATAATTTGAGTGATATCAGAAAATTGGTTATGATTCTAATCACTTAAATGACCTCTTTCTCTACCATAATCACGGCCTCGACCATGAAATCCACCTCTACGTCTGCAATAACCACGACCTCCACAATACTCAAACCTTACCTTCTCTGACGATTCTCCGTTCACTTGAAAATCTTTCTATTTACCTATAAAATGTGTAGGTGTTCAAATCATTAGACTCAATGATTGCTGGAACAACATACTCAAATCGCGAATATAGACTTCTCAAGCTTATTTACAATGCTTTCGTTGGTAGGAAACTCACCATAAGCTTTCATCTTATTCACAATGGTAGAAAATCTAACCAAGTACTCCATAATAATTTCTTTCTCCTTCATAGATAGAGTTTCGAACTTTGGCGTTGGGTTTGTAACTTCACCACATGATCACCTTTTGTGCTTCCATATACTACTGCTTCAGAATCTCCCATGCTTCATGAGCTGTGTTCAATGCAGAGATTCTTGAGAGTATATCTTCATCTAATGTCAATTGGATGAAAACAAAGACTTTGTAGATTTCTTTTGTTTCTCCCGTACAGATTGATCATTTTTTTGGATTCTCATCTTTACTACCATTCCATCAAATCTCATAGTTCCTGCAATTGGAATATTGTTTTCATCTTGAGGTTCCATAAATGAGTATTGGGAAAATGCCCAATTATATGCTTGAGTTCAAGTCCAAGACAAGAAAGTCAAACAAGTGTGTAATGGAAATTTTCCTTACTCTATGTTGGCAAAACACCTACAACCAGAAAAAGGAAAATAGTCATAATGGAGATGGGTTTAGGAAAAAACCTACGAACTATACGTAGAAGTGTATAGACAATGAATAAATCATCCGATTAGAAGACAGACAAGAGCAATAAGAAATAAAGAGAGATCAAGAGAGATTAGCAATTAAGAGAGGTTTTGCTAGGGTTATTATCTTGTGATCTTTATTTTGTTCTTGAGAAACATTATTCTTTTAAGAGTGAATAAAAGATAATTTTTGGCATTAAATTATTCCAAGTTCTATAGCACAAGGTAGGTTTAAAACCTAACAAGTGGTATCAGAACACGGTTTGATTGAAAGTGCTAGCTAGAATTATGGAACCAATTCTAGGAAGATTTGAGATGGAGAAATTTGATGGTAAAGGTGACTTCGGAATGTGGAAGTACAAGATGATGGGTCAGCTGGAGATACAAGGTCTACTTTCAGTTCTTAAGGAAGACTTTCCGGTCTTGACAGAATATGCAAAAGAAGTAGAAGGATCGAATGCAAAGGTTGATCAAAAGAAGGCTGACAACGATCTTAGAGTAAGAAGTCTGTTGGGAACGTGTTTAAGTGATTCTATTCTAAGGAAGATTATGAATGAAACAACTGCATTGGAGATGTGGAAGGCCCTTGAAATGAATTATCAAACGAAGTCGCTTACCAACAAAATCTACTTGAAGAAACAATTCTCCTGCTACGAGATGGAAGAGGACAAGACGATAGAAGAAAACGTGGATATCTTTCTGAAGTTAATTGCAGACCTGGAGAGTCTCAAAGTTACTGTATCAGATGAAGATCAAGCTATTCAACTATTGTCAGGACTTCCAGAGGCGTATGAACAATTGGTTCACACACTCCAATACGGAACCGGGAAATAAACGCTGTAAACGAAGTTGAAACTTAAGCTTATTCCAAAGAAGCGGAACTTAAGAAGAAAGGTTTATATGTGGAGTCACCTGGAAGAACTCAAAAGAGATCATAGAACGGTAATGGAAACTCCAATAACTGGAGAGGAAGATCTAAAAGTAAGGAAAGGCAGAAATCTGATGAGAACGACACAAGCTGTTTTATTTGTAGAAAGGAAGGGCACTGGAAACGGGAATGTCCTGATAGGAAGAGGCCTCCGAATTCTGCAAATTTTACAAAGGAGCCTATGCAGCCATTGGTGTTAACAGTCAGCAATCGAGATACACGCAATGAATGGATCATGGACACAGGATGTTCATTCCATAGTATACATGACAAAGAAATCTTGTGTGATTTCAAGGATTACGAAGGAGGAAGTGTATTAATGGCTAATAACACTGAAGGTAGCATCAAAGGAATGGGGAAGATTCAGATTCAGAATCCAGATGGTTCTAAAGTGATACTCAAGGATGTTAAATACATACCGGACGTGAGTAGGAATCTGATATCTTATGGGATGTTAGAAAAAGCAGGCTGCAGATATGTAGGACACGACTTCAAGATTCAGTTCTACAAAGACATGAAGAAAGTAATTTCAGGAAAATACAAAGATGAGTTATACTTTCTTCAAGGAACGGTTGTGAAAAGTAAGGTGAATACTCCAAAAGCTGTACGAAAGAAGCTAAAGGTGTCTTTCAGTGAGAATCTGATTCAGGGAGCAAGTCTGTATGGTTTTGGGACAGAAAGGTTATCAGCTCAAGGTGGAGATTCGTTTCAATAGAGAAACACAAATCCAGTAAAGAAGCTGAGAACGGGAAGGTTCTAGATGATTATTGTCTCTCTAAGGATAAAGAAAAGAGTAATGATAAAATCAAAGGCTTGATGGATTCAAGAAGGATTCAGAGTTTTGCATTGAAAGTTTTCTAAGCTCAGATTATGCAACAAACTTAGACGAGGATGAATCAACTACAGGGTATGAGTTCGAAGTTAGCGATGCAGAAACCAAGTCTATCCTTACCGCACTAAAAAAAGGGAAGATGTATCAAACAAGACAGATACTACGGCTAATCATGAAGAGAGGTTGAATGAAAACGCACCTGACGAGAAGTTGCAGCACTACTGTGAACTTCCTAATATCCATTAATTGGAGGAAAGCATCACAGGTAATTTCATTATCGAGACACCGCGCACAAGAAGAAATAATGAGTAAGGAACTACTGTTATTTCTTATCGATAATGAAAAGGAGTTAGAAAGGTTACTTGTGACGGATAAGACGAGGTGGATGTTTCCGTTCAAGGTGGAGCAGCTGAAACGTTGGGAAATTGCTAATAGGTCTCAAGTAATCAGATGGAGGGTAGGAGAGGCTTTTTGAAGTGCTACCTGAGAGAACATCTTAAACATCAAGAATGGTGAACGGAGACGAGTATCTCAGGCTAGAAAAGAATTGCAACGGGTCGCCAAACAAGTAAAGGGAAGGTTGATGAGAGAACGTCTTAAACTAGTAATGGTGAAGGGAGACTAGTATCTCTGGTATATGAGAAGCACAACGGGATCATTGAACAAGCAAAAGAAAAGTCATCATTGTAGACAGGATGAAATAACTGCAAGAATCATCGAAGGTTCAACTATCAGGATCAAGAAAAAGAAAAGGCTTTTAGTGATAATCAGTTCGTAACTATAAAATAAAGAAGCTTAAAAGAAGAGGACTAGAAGAAGGTCTTACCGGAAAACTGCAGAACTCTTGTGAAACTAGTTCGTCTAATCATCCTCGAAGGAAGGGTCATCTCTTATGGTAACGACAGTCAGTAAAGAATGAGAAACCACTAGAGGATGCACATCAGTGGTTGAATCTCACGGATTAGAGCTACTGCGGAAAATATTAAAAAATCAAAGTTATGATCTGAAAAGTATTTGGTGAGATTGCCAATTATCAAAACCAAAAATCACTATATGATTGAAGAAATTATTAAAAGGAAAATTAATTTCAAAAGGCAAAGGAGTGATGACCTGTGTTGGATAGCAACAATGGTTGAGAGTAGAATTTCATCGAAGAAGTCGAAGTGTTGTTGCAGTGGGGGAGTAATGGATTATGAAGTCTAACGATGGTCAGTCTTCACATACTCGAGCTTGGATCCATGAACGGCGGAGCACACTTTGCAAAGCGTGGTGGTAAAAGTGATGCCTATAGAGATCTTGGTGGAGCTTCAGGGGTTAGAGTAATCAAGCCAAGCAGAAATTTTGCATCCTTCTCTCGTTTGGCTTTCATGCCAGTAGGGATCGCCGTGAGCCGTATGGCAATGGAGCTTCGGGAAAATCTGAACCTATACTTGACAAAGGGGTCGGAGTTGAGAGAGATTGAAGACTAGGAGCTGAGTACGAGCACAAGTATTGGTAATTACTCTTGCTAATCTTGATTCAATTCTCAGGTTAGAAGAGTGATCTATCGATTCGATTGTTTGTATGCAGGTGATCAAACACAAAAGAGAAATGCAAAGACGTTTTGTTCACCCAGACTTCGTTGCCTAATGTCCGGGGAGGGATCAGTACCCTCAACTTCACTAGAATCAGTATGGAGCTTCGGTTACAACGCGTACAACAAAGATCTAAATACAACGAAGTAGTCTCGTTGACTGTTACCTCCGAAATATACCACAGATAATCGGATCCTCGACTAGATCAACGTCGGAGACTCCTCACCACCGCCTCCTGTTGAAATAGCTACCGGTAAAGCTCGCCCTCTCTGATTCTCTTCGTGTGAAGCTTTCTCGTCTCACGTCTTCTCTCTTATCTGTTTCCAGATCTCGCGAGTGAAGAAGATGAAGACAGTTGTGGCCGTTATGTCAGTTATAACGGCCTCTCCTTACGTCGCAGCAGAGACATGGGCTTAAGTGATCACGCGCAAGTCCAGCTCGATCACTTCACGCTCAGCAGACTGAAGTCGAAGCCCATATCAGACGGCCCAACTATAGTGAAACTGAAACCCAAAGCCCACAAATCTCCACCTCTTTGGTTTCAGACCAAACCGAGAGAGCCCTAGACTTCGATTTCTGCTTTCTCTCTCTTCTCTTCGTCTGTCTGATGCGATTTCGTCGCCTCCGACGACAAACGACTCCATTTCGCCACAAACCAGCGAAATTAACCATGCTTCTCCAGGAAACCAACCTCTCTCACCCCTGTATCATCAATCCAGCTCAGTCTCCGATCTAAACTCCTCAGAAAAAACCCAGAAGAAAATTCAACAGACGCTCAAATCAGACGACTCTGCATGTGACGAACACGCACAGCTGAAGCTCAACAGATCTGAGAATACTTACTCGAGAACCCCGCAAATCTCAGCCTTTACTCCAATCGTGTAATCAGATAAGTTCCTAGAACTTCTCTTTTCCAATGAATACTGAAACTTCAGTCTTCAGATGAACACTCCTGTGTAACCGCTAGAACAAACAGAGTTGACTCTTCCTCTCTTTTGATTTACAGATTCCAAAAGACGTCTCCACCTGTAACGCTTAACCCTGAGGTCTCCTTGCCACGGCCTCTATATCTCGACAGGTAGCTCCTTCTTCGCTTCCTTTTTTTTCTTTTTCTTCAGAAAAAATATTAATATATTCTGAAGCCGTATATCACACGTAACCTCCTTTTTTTTATGTTTGTGAGACCACCATGGAGCTACCTGGAGACGATCTGTGCCTCTCAGCACACGTTCAGAACCTCACAGCCGAATTCGAGTGCCAGGTAAACACTTAGTTAGAAAATCTGCCGGGTTCTTAGATGTATGTATCTTCGCTAGGTTGACAATCTTTTTAGATACGATATCCCTGATGAAGTTGAACTGAGTATCCATATGTTTAGTCCTTTCATGATGCACTGCGTTTTTAGATAATGCAATAGCACTCTGCGAATCGCAGTGTATCCTTACACTGTCTTGCTTGTAGCCCAACTCAGTAACAAAATTCCGCAACCAAATAGCTTCCTTAACTGCTAGAGTTAAGGCCATGTACTCTGCTTCCGTAGTGGAGAGAGTGACCACTGACTGTAGTCCTGACTTCCAGGACACAGTATTCCCCCCAACCTGAAAAACAATTCCAGAGACTGACCTCCTCTTGTCTAAGTCTGCAGAGTAATCTGAATCAGAAAACCCCTCAACTCTGAAATCTCTAGACTTCTTGAATGTCAAACTCTTCTCATAAGTTCCTGCCACATAACGTAGAACCCACTTCACTGCTTCCCAATGTGCCCTGCTAGGATGAGACATGAACCGACTGATTAGCCCAACTGCAAACCCCAAATCTGGTCTTGAACCAACCATCGGATACATAAGGCTGCCAACTGCGCTTGCATATGGCACGTCCTTCATGTGTTCATACTCATCTGCCCTCTCTTTAGGATGTAAGCTCTTTAGTTTGAAACTTGAATTCTTAGGTGTAACAACTGGCCTTGAGTCAATCATACCAAACGTTCTCAACACCTTATCCAAATACTTAGACTGAGATAGCTTTAGGATTCCATTCTTTCTGTCACGGGTGATATCCATTCCTAGAATCCTCGACGCCTTTCCCAAATCTTTCATTTCAAACTGTGCACTCAAACTGTCCTTCAAAGTCTGTATAACTGACTTACTCCCTGAGGCAATTAGCATATCATCCACATAAAGCAGTAGATAAATCGCATCATCAGAATCAACGTTCTTCATGTAGACACACGAATCATATTCGCTTCTGATAAACTTCTGTTTCATCATGAAACTATCAAACTTTAGGTTCCATTGCCTTGGTGACTGTTTAAGTCCGTACAGGGACTTCCTTAGTAGGCAAACTTTATTCTCATCTCCTTTCTTTATAAACCCTTCAGGATGCTCCATGAGAATCCTCTCATCTAGATCACCATGTAGAAATGCAGTTTTAACATCCATCTGCTCAAGTTCATAATCCAAATTAACCACCAACGATAGGATAATTCAGATAGACACATGCTTCACCACCGGTGAAAAAATCTCGTTGTAATCTATTCCTTCTTTCTGGGAGTATCCCTTAGCCACCACTCGTCCTTTAAACCTTGGATCCTCAACCCCAGGAATGCCAGGTTTATACTTGAAAATCCATCGACACCCCCACAAGCTTCTGATCTTTTGGCCTTTCAATTAGATCCCAAGTTCGATTCTTATCAAGAGACACCATCTCTTCCTTAGCAGCTGCATTCCAGAACTTTCTCTTCTTAGTTCTCATAGCTTCTGCGTAAGATTTAGGTTCATCAATCTCTAGTTCCTCTGCAGCATTCAAGGCGTATGCAACTAAGTTTGCATCATCAAATCTTGATGGTGGCCTGATGTTTTGTCTTCTGTTTCTATCACGAGCTAGCACATAGTTGTCAAGTGACGGATCTCCTGAACTGACAACAATTCCTCCTCCCAAATCTGAATCATCTGACTCCTCTCCTGAGTCTAGAGAGCTCTGAGAACTCTCTTCATCTGACACTTCTGTGAAAACTCCACCTGAACCTGACGACTCTCCAATCTCAACTGTTCCTGATGAAGGTCCCTGAATCAAATCACTACTGAAAGTAACTTTCTTCTTCATCTTACCATCGCTCTTAGTTCCTTTAGTGTCAGACTCACTCTCAGCTTTCTGAACGTCTTTATACAATTCATCCTCACGAAACACGACATTTCTGCTTGTAGTACATTTTCCCTCATCCTGAAGCCAAACCCTGTAGCCTTTCACCCCAAAAGGGTAACCAACAAACACACACTTTACAGCTCTAGGACTTGTCTTCTCTTGTACTCTGTGTACATACGCTGAGCACCCGAAACGCCTTAGATGAGACAAATCCACTTTCCCACCTGTCCATCGTTCCTCTGGAATATCAAACTCAATACTTGATCCTGGAGTTCTGTTAATCAGATACACTACGGTTGAGGTTGCTTCAGCCTAGAACTCAGAACCCAAACCAGTTTCAGAGAGCATGCTTCTAACCTTGTCCTTAATCGTTCTATTCATACGCTCAGCGACTCCATTCTGCTGAGGCGTATAGGTGCATGTACGATGACGTTTAACTCCAGATTCCTTACACAGCTTGTCAAACTTGTGATTGCACAACTCTAAACCATTATCTGTTCTTAAGCACTTAAGCTTCTTCCCTGTCTGGTTTTCGACTCCCAGTTTCCATTCTTTAAAACGATCAAAAGCTTCATCCTTAGTTTTTAGGAAGTAAACCCAAACTTTCTTTGAGTAATCATCGATAAAACTCACAAAATACTTGCAACCACCAAGGCTCTCTGGTGTAGACGGAGATCCCCACAAATCTGAGTGAACGTAGTCTAGAATTCCCTCTGTTGTGTGTTTTGCTTTCTTGAAACTTTGTTTGTGTGATTTTCCAAGAACACAACTCTCACAGAAAGCTAATTCTTTGACTTCTTTGATTTGCAGGTATCCTTTCTTTATCAAGACGTTCATGTTAGCCACACTTATGTGTCCAAGCCTGGAGTGCCACAAGTCAACAGCACTTGGTTCTGCCTTCCCAATGTTAGCTTCTCCTTTAGCAACTGTTCCTTGAAGGTAATACAGCCCGTCTTGATACTTTCCTGAAATGACACGTTCACCATCTTTGAAGAACTCAACTCGGTAACCTTCACCTTTGTAGGAGCACCCAGACTTCTCAAGCATGCCATACGATATCAAATTCCTGCTCATCTGTGGCATATATCTCACATTTGCAAGTATAACTTCCACCCCATCTGAATTTAGAATTTTGATGCTTCCGATTCCTTTCACTTCACACTGTGTATTGTTTGCCATGAGAACCCTTCCTCCGTTAACTTCTTTGAAATTGAACAATACATCTCTCTGTGGTGTGATGTGAAACGAACATCCTGAATCTAGAACCCATTCTCGCTTAGAATCACAGGTGCTAACCGTCAAGACTAGAGGCTGCTTTCTTTCTGAAACTGTGTTTGCTGAATCATTAGACTCTTGTGGCTTGTTTTTTCTCTGAGGACACTCACGCTTCCAATGTCCTTCCTTTTTGCAGATAAAGCAGGCTGTCTTTCCATCTCTGTTGGCTCTCGGCTTAGACTGCGCACGTGAGCCTTGTGACTTCGATCTGCCTCTGCCAGACTGACCGTTACTGTTTCCACGACTGCCCCTCTTGCTGGACCTTCCACGAGACTCAACATACAAGCCCTCATTTGACTTCCCAGCCTTCCCAAGAAGACCCCTTTGCCTCAGCTCTATCTCTTTGGCATAGGCTGATGACACAACTTCCCTCACAGTGAGAGTGTCCTTACCCGTTCCATACTTCAGAGTATGAACAAGAGCTTCATACTGCGGAGGTAACCCGGTAAGTAACTGTATCGCCTGATCTTCATCACTCACTGTAATGTTGAGGCTAGATAAGTCGCTAATCAATTTTAGAAAGCCATCCATGTTCTCTTCAATACTCTAGACTCATCCATTTTGAAACTTGCAAACTGTTGCTTCAAATAGATCCGATTAGGTGGAGTCTTAGTCTGATAGACACGCTCTAGAGCTTTCCACATTGCATAAGCCGTAGGTTCATGCATCACCTTACGTAGAATCATATCACTTAGACAGGTTCCCATAAAAAATTTGACTCGCGTATCTTTGGCAACCTTTGTAGGATCAAGAACAGGATCAGCTCCATCTTCCAGTTTCTCTGACGTCTTGAAGAGAGTAGCTCCTTCCTCAAGAACCGAACCAAGCCCCTGAATCTCAAGCTGACCAAGGAGCTTATACTTCCACATTCCAAAGTCTCCCTTCCCGTCGAACTTATCCATCTGAAAGCGACCTCGAGTGGGATCCATCTCAACCTTATCCTTATCCTTCTCCATACGACTCTCCCTTCAATCAAACAGCTCCACCTGAATCAAGAAACCTCAAGCAAACAACCACAGCTCTGTTACCACTTGTTGGTAATTACTCTTGTTAATCTTGATTCAATTCTCATGTTAGAATAGTGATCTATCGTTTCGATTGTTTGTATGCAGGTGATCAAACACAAAAGAAAAATGCAAAGACGTTTTGTTCACCCGGACTTCGTTGCCTAATGTCCGGGGAGGGATCGGTACCCTCAACTTCACTAGAATCAGTATGGAGCTTCGGTAACAACGCATACAACAAAGATCTAAATACAACGAAGTAGTCTCGTGTACTGTTACCTCCGAAATATACCATAGATAATCGGATCCTCGACTAGATCAACGTCGGAGACTCCTCACCACCGTCTCCTGTTGAAATAGCTACCGGTAAAGCTCGCCCTCTCTGATTCTCTTCGTGTGAAGCTTTCTGGTCTCACGTCTTCTCTCTTATCTGTTTCCAGATCTCGCGAGTGAAGAAGATGAAGACCGTTGTGGCCGTTATGTCAGTTATAACGGCCTCTCCTTACGTCGCAGCAGAGACGTGGGCTTAAGTGATCACGCGCAAGCCCAGCTCGATCACTTCACTCTCAGCAGACTAAAGTCGAAGCCCATATCAGACGGCCCAACTATAGTGAAACTGAAACCCAAAGCCCACAACAAGAGTCTTCAGGACGACGGTGAAAGAGGCCACCGTCTCACTCCGTCATCATTGCCGCTGAAAAAAAAACGAGAAGAACACAAAGTTATCAACTTTGGAAACACAAGGGAAGAAGACGAGGTGATTAAATAATTGGGCCAAGGTGGAGATTATCGGGAAAATGTCCAATTATTTGCTTGAGTTCAGATCCAAAACAAGAAAGTCCAACAAATGTGTAATGGAAATTTCCTTTACTCTATATCGGCAAAACACTTACAACCAGAAAAAGGAAAATAGTCACAATGGAAATAGGTTTAGGAACAAACCTACGAACTATATAACGGTGTATAGACAAGGAATAAATCATGGGTTAATATCTTGTGATCTTTATTTTGTTCTTGAGAAACATTATTCTTTTAAGTGAATAAAAATAAGTTTTGGCATCAAATTTATTCCAAGTTTTATAGCACAAGGTAGGTTTAAAACCTAACAATGACTCTTCTCTCATTTGAAAATAGGGATAAGCACATGCATATTTGAACCACTGCCCGCCATCGTTTCTTCTTCTTCTTACGAAGAAACCAGGAAATATGGTTGCTCTAATACCATAATTTTTTTTTGAACTAAGGCTTCTCTAGTACCATAATTGATAGGAAGTTTTAGAAAAAAAAGAAACTGAATATTATGTTGATTGAAATTAGCTTAAAACAAGGTTACAAAATATCAAATATTTTAAGAAACAGATAACAATCCATTATCCATAATAACAATAAAAAACATAATAGCTAGGAAACAACCAATATTATTAAACCATAAACCGCTTACTTTTTAAATTGTAGTTACTTAATCAACTTAACTGGTTACAAAAAAAAATCAACTTAACCAACAAATTAAGAGCTGAAACTATTAGGGTTGCACTATTGTTTCAATCTTTTATTTTATTTTATTTTATTGAGTATCTCGAACTGTGATATTGTAGTAAATAATACAACAAGGATAATCATTCCCGAAAAAAATAGGAATAAATTATTATTGCCACCAAAATGTATTACTTGTGATCTACATAGTTAGTCAAAAACCTTCAATCCTTCATCAACTAACCATGAATATGTTTTTCGAAAAATAGTTGAGTATAAAGGAAAAGCTGTGTAAAATCCTCTAAAATATACATCTTAGATTCAGGAATCTAGAATTCAAGCTAAAACTACTGATGAAAGAAAAATAGATTGTTAAATACTCCCTCTGTTTTTATTTAATTGACGTTTTAAAGGATTGTACACAAATTAAGGAGACTAATCTATTGTCTATTATATCCTTACTTATCATTATTTTACATGCAACTATTCTCGATCATAACTATTAATGCAAATATAGATAAGTCAAAAATCTCTATTTTCTACATAGAAGTTTGGAAACGTCAAATAATTCGACACAAAACAAAAACTTTAAAACGTCTATTATAAAAAACGGAGGGAGTATATTTTTTGGGAGAAGATTAAGACGGGAGAGTCAAAGCCACATGTGGCTTGGCTACACATCCTCTGTTACACTCCAAAAGGCTTGGAAGACAATAAGACAAATTAAGCAGCCTCATTTTCGTCTAGATACTTCCCTTATATTCTATAAGAAGCAAGTTACTAACTAAACTCGAATGATTTGCCACTTACAACACCATTTGCTTACATATATAATATAATACATATGACATTAACATTGATCGGTCGTCACCGGCTTTGAACAACTTCTTCGCCATCTGACTCATCCGACGCCTGCTCATCCTCCTCGATCTCCTCCTCATTATCTTCCTTGACGATCACCTTCACGGCCCTCCAGTTCTCTACCTCACCCTTCACCCCCAAAACATTAACCAAAACTATCAAAACATTAAAATAACTGTTCGAATCTAATACGAGAACGAACGAGTGGACGAATGGCTTACCCAAGGCAGGGAGGACGATGACCACCTTGTAGCCCTAGAAGAAAGAAGCCGAAACTCGTACATTATCCATGGAGTTATTGTTCCTCGAGGTCTTTTCCCAATATAGAAAGCAAATGTCTTTTTCCTTCCTTCTAAATGATTACAACCACGATCTCCAGACTCCATTACTTCCTCTTCTTCAAACTCTTCCCAGTAACCGGATAACGTCTCTCTTCCCTTCTTCTCTCGGTCTTCCTTCTTCACAAAGTAATACACTTCCGTGTTCTTATCTCCTACAGCAACGTATTCGTACAATATCTTCTTTAGACAACATTAATCAATACATTTAATATGACTAGAGGAATGAGTTTGGAGCAAACCTAGCAAGTCCCAGGGATCAACATTGCAAGAACGGAGCTCAGGGAGGTCGAAGTCCATCGGACGGTGGAGGACCTTCTTGGCTAGATACTCGAAAACAAGATCTTCATCATCAGGATCGAACCGAAACCCAGGAGGTAGTCTCATACTTCTTCCGTTCATGGCAAATCTCTGCGTAGAAATGTCCATCCGTACTTATCGATTTGTTTTGTGCTTGGTTTATGTTGTTTATATACTTATATATATAAGTGTCACCTTTTTTTTTTTTTGTTCAAAGTGTCACCTTTAGTTCGGCAAAAGCGGACACTACTTTTCCTTTAAATAACTTTACAATTAATTTCAAGAGATTAAATGATAAACTATCATTACTTAACTGCCAATGCAGAGTGGGAGTTCGATTGATATTATTTTTGTATAACAAAATGCGAGGATCGCGATTAAATTGTTGTGCAGTCAACGTTATTAAGATTTTGAATACAAACGTTCTTTATCTGTAAAAAAAATAATCTAATTCTTTTTTTTTCAGTAAAGGTTCTTCTCCCAAAACAGGTTCTATATAGATCAGGGTTCGCGGGTCAAACCTCCCCACTTAATCTGCTAACCCATGGATAGATTCATTTTTTTTATTCAAAATTTCGACCGTATGACTGCGGTCTCGTGGGTGATACTTTTTTTCAAAAAAATAACCAAGCTAATATAATTTTTCTAAAAAATAATACAAATAATATATTTATAATGAAAATTTTATATATACTTTTTAAAAATTGTTAAAAAATAATTTCTTCTCCTTTTATAAAATATGCTTTTATTAAAAAAATTACGGATTGACGGATATCCGCAATTCAAAGCCCCCAACCCTCACACGCGAATTGATTTTTTCAAATCATTTGACCCAAACCCACCCGGCAGCGGGTCAAACTGGATGGGACCCGCAGATTTTGATTAAAATTCTGAGGCTTAGTTCTATAGCTCCTATACACAGTGCTATCTTTTCTTTTTCATAAAATGTTTAAAAAAATTTAACAAATTTTAAAAGAGATCACGGTAATTATACACGTATTTCTTAAAAAAATACAATAAATGAAATTAAACATCAAAAAGTTAAGGCGACAATGAATCGAAACTCAAGCTGAGCATGACCTAATCTAATAACCATGTAAGGAACAAGGGGGGGCTAAGACCTCGTGCATCTCGAGCTATTAAGAGACTTGGCCGTCCTCAAACCTAGAAACAAAGGCTCATATGCCAACCCGAGACAGAGTCACTGAAAGAATTAAAGCACGGGGCCACCAAAATACTGACTGAAGCAACCTCCGACAACATGAGAGAGAGTCTACATCCAGAAGCTTAGCAAAGGTAAAACTGAAGATTTCGTCTCCAACCAACCCACTGAGACTGTATACGCCCTTTGAACCGCAATCTCACATATAAAGAGGGGACTGAACATAGACTAACCCTTTATAGGTAACACTAGCAAGAGAAGAGCTGGACTGGGAGCCCAACTACTGCACATCCACTAGATCAAAGCCAAACCAGCCTTTGGAAAGGAGATTCCAGACGTAAATCTTATTGGGGAAGGGGATCAAGGCGTAGAGCCACACCACAGAGAATATACTCTAAGAAAAAGGCTAGGAGACACCACAGCGAACGCCAAAATAGTTACTTAAAAGCAGAGAAGCTAGAACAAAAACCACTGTCGACGCGGGTATACTCCACATGCCATCACCTCCTAAGCCCATTGCTACTACGTGCAACCACCTCCGCAACACGTTGCCACCAGAGCACACCACGTAACGGAACCGAGATTACCAACATAAAAAAGCTCACTCGCATTTACCTGAGACCACCGAGATAGTAGGAGAAAAAATTTTGATCCGCAAAAGCAAAAGCCTAAACCAACGCCGGCACCAGGAGCACACATGTACTGACATACTATTAAACATTACACATGCCACCACTCTCAAAGAAACTCACCAAAAGCAATAGAAAATCAATATCAGACAAATTTATTGGAGCATAAGAAGAACGGACCCAAAGAGTAGTAGCCGCCGTCCTCTAACACACCAGCACCAAGATCACGACCACAAACTCGTTTGAGATGCACAATCTGAACCAGGTCTGAGCTGTAAATGAGCTCAACCCCACCGAATAAGACAACTAGAGATTGAGGAGAAAAAATGAGATGAACATAGGAACAACAAGACGAGAAATAGTAGCCCATCGGTCGCACAAAGACATGGCGGCCACTGTCTGAGACAAGCACAATTACAAACTCTAGATCTGGTAGAGATAGATCAGAGGAAATAAAGAGGAGAGAAACATTTTTTTATTACTTAACTTTTTTTATACATGTTATTTGTTACCACAATACTATCAGAATGGACTTGTACAAGAACATTGCCCAAAATAAACAAACGACTGAAATGGAAACAGTTGAAGATTTTTTTTTTACAACCAATGATTTTTCTATTATTCAAACTTGAAGTGGTATGGGTAACCAGACTGTAGTAATAACCAATAAAATAAAGCTATCTATGGAAATACCTCGCAGTCCTGGCTAGAGAATCCGAAAACTGATTTTGTGCTCTTGGTATATGAATGATCTTGAACTCCGGGAAGCATATTTTTTCAGAATCTTTATCCTATTCAATTCAGTTGCAAATCTTGGCTAAGCATGCGGCTCTTTAAACATCACTATCAAATCTTTGCAATCCATCTCAAAGGTCAGACATGTCGAATGCTTATGCTTACTCTCGATCGCCCATGGTAGTGCTTCCACTTCAGAATGCAAGGCAGACTCTTGCCGTAGATTATTTCATGTCCCCATAAGTTGAACCTTCTCAAAGCTGTCCGTCCAAACTCATCCATACATGTTGAACTGTGCAGTGGATATTCAAGACCCATCTATCATGCAGATATTAGGACTTGGGGTTCCTCCATACTATGATCTTGTGGAATAAATGGCACGATTTCGTTTGCATTGAACCAGGTTTGACACTCATCTCTGCATAACAAACTAACTCCAAAAAATCCATGTCTATCCCCCTAAAGAGCTTATCATTTCTGGCCTTCAAAATATACCATACTATCCAGAGATAAAAACCGGAAAGAACTTGTTAGCGTTACTGATAAGGCCCAGACTTGTAAAGCTGGTAGGCACAGACACTTCTGGTTCTTCATATCATGGATAACAGTTATCGCATCTCATGTTACACCGTATCAGATTCCTCGGTACTTCCATGTAGCCAGTTAACAATTGCCATATAAGATTACAGTTGAAGATATTTATTTGTATATATACTTTATATTTAACTGAGATATTTTCAAAGAGATATTAAATCAAAGATCAAAAAATTAAACATAAATGTTTTTAATATATATATATATATATATATATATATATATATATATATGTGTGTAGTGTTCTAAAAACACGCTATACACGAGTCGGATTGGCTACCATCTAGAGTATATATGTATACACGAGTGTTTATATGAAATATATGTATAATATGTATATATATATATATATATAAGATAAAAAGAAACCTAATTTTCTATGGCGGCGACAATGGCGACTTCAAACTCTATTATGAGATCGTGATCTCTAGGCCTCGATCCACTCCTTGGTGGTCGAATCCTCATTATCAGATTGATCCTTGTCACCTGACGGAGAGTTTGATCCCTTTTGCACCAAGTTTCTTCGATTCTGCAATTCCGTTCTCATTACGCTTCACCTCCACGTTTCACTGGCGGTCCTCTGGTTTTGCTTCGTGAATCAGGATCAGTTCATCAAACTGTTATAATCTGTTGGGATAATAGACTCTGTGATCTCCATTGAGATTAGGGCTCTCTTATCTCGTGCCTTCCTTCCGCATCACGTTACAACGTCTTCGAGCCGGATCGCTTCTCGTTGCTCCTCGTTCAGTTGCGTCGTGCTCTGTTGAGATTGATAGCATGATTGGTTCTGGTTCATACGTTGCTCATACACTCTTTGGTGTATTGCTTCTCTTAATCACACACCTCATCGGATCATCGTTCATAAGCTTTCACCACACGACTTCTCGGACCAGCTCTGTTTCTGGTATTGATTCCGTCTCATTGGATGGGATCGATGACTACGTATCGATAAACTCACCAGGCAGATCGAAAGGGAAAGGGGATTTCTTATGATAATGATGATGATGTGCCTATTAAGCTGGTCGATCGTGAAGGCTCGTTTGTGATCAAGGAGTTCAACTTAACCTTGATAGGGAAGATACTAAACCCGAAGAAACAGAATGTTGAAAAGTTCTTACAAACAATGCCATCTCAGTGGGGGTTGTCTGATAGAATCACAGCGAATGACATTGGTAATGGGAAGTTCTTGTTAAATTTCTCGACTGAGGAAGACCTCAAATCTGTGATTCGGCAAGGTCATTTCCACTATAATTTCTGCATGTTTGTCTTGGTTCGGTGGGAGCCTATTGTCCATGATGACTATCCATGGATCATTCCGTTTTGGGTTCAGCTCGTTGGCTTCACATTACATCTATGGGCTGATGGCAACCTTAGGAACATAGGAGGAAGGCTTGGTCATGTTGATACCCTCGAGCTAACAGAGGTCGTATGCTAATTGATATTGATTCTCGCAAACCTCTAAAGTTCTCACGAAAGGTTGAATATAAAGGAGACGAGGTGACGATTAAGATTAAGTATACTATGCTCTTTAAGCATTGTACGACCTGCGGTATGCTCTCTCAAGAGAAAAGCTATTGCCCAACGACTGATGTTAGATCATGGCTCCAACTTGTCGATCGCCCTGATGTATTTACGAGGATGCAACTACCTCATGAACGGCTTCGAGATGCACCTGCAACGGATCGGCATTTCTCTCAGTCTTCGCTGAACTCGATCCAGCTGAATTCAGGTCGTAACAAAAGTTTCGTTGAGCACTCTTATCATCAGTCTTCGCTGGTGTCTCATGATATGCAATCACGACGTGTGGAAACAAACTCTAGAGGGAGCACTCTTTAGGATAGAAGCTCTTACCACCAATCTTGGGATGATAATAAACACTAGGGTCGTCATTCTGATAGGATAATCAGACGCAAGGATGAGTACTCAAGGAACAATAGGTATGGCGGAGCCCGAGCTATTTCTGTCCTTATGATCAGAAAACAGAGAGGACGTGGAGAGAAAAACAGAGAGTGGTGGAGGTTGATAGAGACAAACGGAAGATGGTGGACGGTGATACAGAAAACAGGCGGCTTGATGGTGATACTGACTCTTCGAATATGATGATGGACAAGGCTATGGCTTCTTTTGTTGAAAAACAGAGACATGAGATTGTTCCTTATGAACATGATTCCGGCTCATCGGAAGCTGTTGGCCGAAGCCCAGTCGTGAAGAAGAAAGATACGGTAAGTGCTCGTAAGCTGGCTAGTACCATAATAACCCCTTCGCGCCTGGATCACCCAATGGAAGAAAACGTAACTGTTCGGCAAAGGGGAGAGCCACTGCCGATAAACTTCTCTCCGTCGACTGATAAGGAGCCCATGAATACTGATGAAGAGATTATTGGTGCATTGGATGACATGGAGATTCTTGAGCAACAGGATGGAGAAATGATGGAAGCGGAGATTTAATGGAGATGGAAGCTGTTCAAGAAAATGACTCGGTGCTAGTAAGGAAGAGCACGAAGACTGATCCTAAACCCACGAAGAACAAGAGGCATAGCAATAAAAAGAGTGCTCCTTTGAGCATTCCAAGTCGGAAGTTTGAGATCATTCATAGGGGATCTCCTAGTCGACACATTGCATCATTTGGATCACAGGCAATGGGTGGAAAAGGAAAATCAAGGCGACACAATAGTGGTGCAAGGAAGGCACATGAAGGTTCGTCTAAACATGATGGTTTGATGAGTTCCAAAAACTCATCCCACAATCATCCATGAAGACGCTCAGTTGGAACTGTCGAGGGATAGGGAGCGACCTCACAGTTCGACGCCTTACGGAGATGTGTCAGAAGCATCGCCCAGGACTTGTGTTCCTTTCTGAAACAAAGAATAGGAGGCTGCTATTGCAAAACATTCAGGCCGACTTAGGATTTGATCGTTTGTTTACTATTGAGCCACTTGGTCTCAGCAAAGGTATAGCTCTTTTATTTATTATGATTTTCAAGTTAATGTTTTATTTTCAAATAACAGAATGATTGACATTGAGGCAGTCATTGATGGAATAAAAGTCTACATGACATTTGTTTATGGAGACCCTGTTTTAGAACGTAGAGATCAGGTTTGGGAGCGTCTTACGCGCTTTGCCACAACTAGAAATGGACCTTGGTTCATGATTGAAGACTTTAATGAAATAGTCGATCATACTGAGAAGGAAGGAGGTAGGCGGATCTCAGATAATTCTTTTTTGCCCTTTAAACAAATGCTAAGTAATTGTGGTATGCTGGAGTTTCCATTCACTGGAAACAAGCTCTCATGGGTAGGGAAAATATCTGGAAGAGCAACTGTGAGATGTCATCTAGATAGAGCAGTAGGCAATAAGGATTGGCATGAAAAATTTCCACATACATCATCGAAATATCTCAGGATTTGGGGCTCGGATCATCGTCCAGTTCTAGCAGAGA
The DNA here is from genome assembly GCF_000801105.2 of Raphanus sativus. Lineage (NCBI taxonomy): Eukaryota > Viridiplantae > Streptophyta > Magnoliopsida > Brassicales > Brassicaceae > Raphanus > Raphanus sativus. Next base: position 12,727,054 of record NC_079519.1, read on the forward strand.
TTCTCAAGAGGCTAAAGAGAAGGAAAAAAAATTTAAATTTGATAAAAGATGGCTTGATAATGAGGAGTTGAGGCAAGTCATTCTTGAAGGATGGAAGTCGGACGATCTGCCACTTGATGCAAGTATAATGGATCATATTGCTAGCTGTAGGAAAGCTTTGAGTCAATGGAGGAGAGAAAATAATGTGAACTTAGAAAAGCTGGTGGAAGAACTTAAAGAGAAGGTAGAAGATTTATACTCCGATGATAATGCTACATCTGAACATATAGATGCAGCTCTAAAGGAGCTTTCTAATGCTCTTAAGGCATAATAAATGTTCTGGAAACAAAAGAGCAGAGTATTTTGGCTAAAGAATGGAGACCGAAACACAAAAATTTTCCATGCATTTGTTAAACAGAGGAGAGCAAAGAATAGGATAACACAACTCTTAGATGCATATGAGAATATGGTCGAAGATGAAGAGGGATTAGTAGCCATTGCTACTAGTTATTTTAGGCAAATATTTGAATCATCCAACCCAGAGGACATAGCGGAAGCACTCACGGAGGTTAAGACGACTATCATTGGACAAATAAATGCTGATCTCACAGCGCCAAGAACAGATTGGGAGGTTAAACTAGCGCTCTTTGCTATGCATCCAGAAAAGGCACCGGGACCAGATGGAATGACAGCTCTTTTCTATCAGAAGTTTTGGGACATTGTGAAAGATGATCTAACTCATATGGTTAATAAATTTCTCTTTCATGGTACAATGGCGCATGGATTAAATGATACAAATATCTGTCTCATACCTAAGATGAAAAAACCGAACGAGATGACACAGTTTAGACCTATCAGTCTATGCAATGTCAGCTATAAAATAATATCTAAGGTCTTATGCCAAAGATTAAAAAGGTTCTTCCACATTTGATATCTGAGACTCAGTCGGCTTTTGTGGCAGGGAGACAAATATCAGATAATGTGATGATAGCACAAGAGCTGTTCCACCCTCTGAGAACTAAGCTAGGAGGACAAACTAAGAGAATGGCCATAAAGACAGATATGAATAAGGCTTATGATAGAATGGAGTGGTCTTTTATAGAGGCAGTGATGAGGAAGATGGGCTTCTCTGAGGTATAGATTGAATGGATTATGCGATGTGTTAACTCAGTTAAGTACCATGTTTTGATGAATGGAGAGCCTAGAGGACACATAGTTCCAGAGAGAGGTCTACGACAAGGAGATCCTTTGTCTCCTTTCATATTTATTCTATGCACAGAAGCGCTCGTTAGCCTTCTTAGTCAAGCAGAGAATCAAGGTAAGATAACGGGGATGAGAACCGCTCGTGCTAGCCCCCCGGTATCTCACCTTCTTTTTGCTGACGATAGCCTTTTCTTCTGTAAGGCGGAGCCCCGTGAATGTGAAGAAGTTATGAAAGTAGTCAGGAAATATGGGCATGCATCTGGACAATGCATAAATTTTGATAAATCTTCTTTGTTCTTTGGCAAAAGGATACCAGCAAGTGACCGTCAACAAATCAAAGATATTTTGGCCATACAAAATGAAGGAGGTATGAGGTCCTACTTAGGAATACCAGATGATATAAGTGGGTCTAAATGTAAACTATTTACATTCCTAAAGGAGAAGCTACTATACAGAGTGAACGGGTGGACTGGCAGATGGCTATCGAAAGGAGGAAAGAAAGTACTAATCAAGTCTATTCTACTTGCTCTCCCGACGTATGTGATGTCCACCTTCTTACTCCGTCTGGAAATTTGTGAGAACCTTGCTAGTGTCATTGCACAATTCTGGTGGAGTTCCAATCCGCCAAAAAAAGGGATAGACTGGTTACATGGGATAAAATGTGTAAACCTAGAGATGAAAGAGGTATTGGATTTCGCATGATACATGAATTTAATTTAGCCCTTCTAGCTAAACAAGATAGGTAGCAGTTACAATTGGAACCTAGTACGAAGAAACATGAGATGTTATAACTACTGTCCAAGATGTGGAGAACCAGAAGAAACTGCTACTAATGCAATATTTGAATGCCCACCAGCTCTTCAAACATGGACGCTATCATCAACACCATCCAATCCTCAGATTTTTCCTACCACGAGTATTTACAATAATATGGATTATTTGTTTTGGAGGAAGAATAGCATAATGGAACCAGAAAATGATAGAGACCCATACTCATGGATTATCTGGTATATATGGAAAGCTCGAAATGATAAGTTATTCAGGGAATAGACAGGGATCCAGGTGACTTAGTTAGACAAGCAGAGAGCGAATGCCAAGCTTGGCATAATGCTAGAAAGAATATGAATACGCCTCAAGCTATTCAAAAGCCTCAAGTCTTAAACTTGGGGATATATGCATGATAGATGGGTCATGGACCTCTACGGATCAGTTTAGTGAACTCGGATGGGTTTGGAAAGATAGCAGGGGAAAGATCCAGTTAATGGGGACGAGGAACGTGAGGCGGAAGGAGTCAGCTCTACATTCGGAATTGGAAGCTCTGAAATGGTCTATGGAAACAATGTTGCAACACTCAGATTGTCAGAGATTTGGTACAGACTACAAAGACCTGATTACGATGCTGACGGAACCACAAGCCTGGCCAAGCTTCTCAACTAAATTGGAGATGATTCAAACGATCAAGATGTGCTATTCGGACTTCAAGATCTGCTATGTACCAAGAACAGAAAATGTGATAGCTGATTCTTTTTTTTTATCGAACTGATAGCTGATTCATTAGCTAGGAATGCTCGTACTTTCCATAGATCATTATACTACTTTGGTTGTTCTATTCCGATCTGGTTACCCAGATCACATCAAACTTGAATAATAGAATAGCCTTTTGATGTCAAAAAGAAAAAAAAAATATATATATATATATATATATATATATATATTGATTTATCAAATAAATTATATGTTTTTAAATAATTAATATTTATAAGTTATAATTATTAAAAATATGAATAAATAGAGTAAATATAAGGTATGTTATACATTGATATCGTTCAAAATATATAATACATAAGATGTTATTATAGTAAGATTTTCTTAAATAAAGTAGTAAGAAAAACTAAATTTGTAAATTATGATTATATAGTCATCCCATAAATGCCATATTTTAATATAATTTAATATTTAATTTTGAAATATACCTTTATGGTACTGTATAGCTAAGAATATAGGTTTAATTTTCTTCGTATAAATCAGTCACGATTAGATAGAAGTGATTAATGGAAAAATAATTCCTCTAACCAAAACTTGGTAGAAAGAAATGGATAAACCACAAAAAACTGTAGCATTTTAACATTATACATTTGACTGCACACACCGTATTTTAGAACACTGCGTATATAATCATATAAGACATTTTTTTTTTTTTGAACATTAATCATATAAGACATTATGGGACAGTTTTATTTTCTTTTAATTTTCTAGCATGTGAAAGATATATATGTGTCGGAATGGCTGTTCCTGTTTAAAAGATGAATGTACAACAAAAATGTAACAGAAATTCTTTTACGTGCAAAAAGTTTGTAGATCAAGACCCCTTTTTATAAAAATTGGTGGAAAAGAAATTGTTGCCCAAAAAAGGTGGAAAAAAATGTATACACGGCTAGGCGAGGAATTGAACATATATAAAATGTAAGAATAATTCATTGTGAAATCAGACAATTCGTGGTCCATACAGTTTTCATATGCGACATAACAATGTCGAGATGAAATACGTTTTTCAACAAGAAATATGATATAAAAACATGCAGAAGCAATGATTAAGAAAATAAGAAAATTTCAAAAGTATATTCAGAAAAACAAAAGTGAAACTGAAAGAGAGTCCAAGTCGATCCCAACTTAAAGATTTGAGAGAGAGGCTGACTTAACGAGTAAGTTATGAGATGTTGGTCTGACTCAATTTTCTACTCTCACTTCTTTATTTTCAATTATTTTGGTTATGTTATTGTAATTTCTTTATCTTTGGACTGGTGGTTTTGCCTTTTAATTCTCCTTTTCTCCCTTCGAGCAATAAAGATCACAAAGTCCGCCAAACCAAAGTTGTTGTATTTTTTTGCCTTCAACTTTCCAGCATCAGATTTTGAATTTTACAAATAGCATTTATGTTTACTCCTTTTTTTATATTTATAATAATGATGTAATCTTTTATACACTAGAAATAAAGTTACACTTAGTTTCGCTTTAAAAGAAATAAAGATAATTGTTTCAACGTTAAGGAAATGCATTTATTTTCATCTGTTGGATGAGACTGTTCTGTTGAATCTGAATTTGAATGCAAGTCTATGTTTGAGAACAATATAGCTTGTGAAAAGCTCGCTTATAGTCCGGGTATTATATAAAAACAAAATATTTTTATATTTGTATTATAGTAATTTTCTACCCTTTTCTTTTTGGAAAAAAAAAACTATTCTTTAAATTCTACAAAGTTGATCTCCAGAATTTTGAGTAAAATTTATCGTAATAAGTAAAATTGATCTATAAATTTTTTAACCAAGCTTTAATTAAGTTGTTTGTTTTAGTGATGTCATAAACACAGGTTAATACTTGAAAGTATTATTATTCTATTGTACATTTGTCGTTAGTATGGCATTCCCCTTCACGAAGAAAAACTATTTGCAATTTGTATGTTAGAAGTAGAAAAGATTAAGTTTTCAAATAAGAATCTGACGCTGTACTCCCCGCGCAGCGATTCGGATTTAGTACTTTTCTTCACCTCTAAGATGTTGCCTTTTAATTTTCTTTTTACTTTTAAATTTTAAGATTTGACGACCTTGCTTAAGCAATTACATACAAGGATAAAAAGTTTCATTTCTTTATAACTTAATGTTCTCATCAGTTGATGTATGAGATGTTGATATGGTTCAGAATATGGATAAACTGTGGGAAGTTTTGAAATATTAATTCATGATTTGATAACTGAACCGATATTATAATTGTTGGGGACAAAATCAGTCTTAGCATAGTCTACAACTAGGTGTGTCAAAATGAATTAGCTCGCTAAACACAGCTTAATTCATGGCGAGTTCAGTTTTTTATGAGTTAGCTCAGCTCAGCTCATTTATTATATGGGATTCAATATACAAACTCGAACTCAGATCATCCAGATCATGAGTTAAATGAGTTAACTCGCGATCAGACATAAAAAAAATAAAAAAATTATAAAAATAATTAAAAAATAAAATATAGAATATTTTTTATAATATAATTTAAAATTTAAAAATCCAAAGTGTTAATATTTAAATACTGGATAAAACCAAGACCTATTAATATATTAAATCAAAGCTAAATCAATGATCCAAAAATATATTCTACATAAGAGTCTTGTGATGAACCATTTTCAAACTATTTATCTATTCAGATCATAAAAATATACATTTCAGATGAAAGTCTTAGGAATATTTATTTTATATTATAGTTATAAAGATATATGATATGAGGATTTATATCAATATTCTTTTACATTTTAATGTATATATTTTTTTTGTTGTCCAAAAAGAAAAAATGTATATATTTTTTATTTTTTATTACATTTTAATTATATAAGATAGATATGATTAATATAGAAACTATTTTTTCTTACATAATAAAAATAGAAGTCATCCATATATACATATACATATAAATTATAAAACAACCAAGCTTATGAGTTAGCTAATGTTCATTAAAGATCGTTCATATAACTCGTGATCTAATTTATACTCAATCATTTATTAAATAAGCCTAAAAATAGAGATCATATTCATGAAAAATCGAGTTGAGCTAAGCCAGCTCATGAGCTATAGCTCATTTTGACACCTCTATCTACAACTACAATCCTCCAAAATTTGTATAATTTGCAAAAGAAAGGTGGAAATGTCGAAAATAACAAAAACTTTTCTATCCATAAAGAAACAACAAGAAAAATATTATTTCAGAAGTTTTTTTACAAAAAAGTCACAGTTTTATGGAACAATCTTCAGAAAAATAAACTTAAGTTTGTTTGGGAAAACTTTCGTAAAACTAACAAAGAGTTATTCTGAAAGCATACAAAAGCATCAACGGACAATGGAAGCGACAAAACGAAGCATGAGGATTGGCTCATCGCCTGGGACCTCTCTCTCATGGATAATCAGCATCCCCCATCACCCGAGACCACATCACCTTCCCTCATCGCCCAGTATCCCTCCCTCATGGCTCATTTCCACTTGTGACCTCTCTCGTCGCCACTCCTCATCGCTAACACCTTCGGCATCGCCACTCCTCATTGCCAACAACTCTCTCATGGCCACTCCTGAATGCCAACACCTCTCTCATCTCCAGTCCTCATCATATCTCCCTCATCGCCATCCACATCGCCATGCTCCCTCATCGCCGGTTCACATCACCTGTGACCTCTTCCTCTCTCCTCATCGCTAGATCCTCATATACATTGTGCCTCTTGGTCTTCTTCTTCAGACATACCTTCATTGTTTTTTTTTTCATTTCTCTGTTCATCATGTTCGCTTGTGAATTATGCATGATATGTTCTTTGTTTCGTCGCAGTCCGAGTTCTTGTTGAGATTTTACATAGAAAACAACAAACACATTGTTTTCTCGTAAAATTTAGTCAAACATTGAATCAGAAACAGTTAACTTGAAAACCTGAATGTTTTCGACAATACAAAATGGTTTTTATCATTTCGTAGACAAACATCACAAAAAACCGCAACTTCGAGTGAATTGATTATTTTCCCGAGAAATAATGTAAAACGTATAAGTCAAATGGTCCAAAACGGCCTAAAAGCACAACACACCCCACTTATGACTTAGGAAATAAAGCGGCCAAATATTAATGGCAGTTTATTGTACTTGGAGAAGATAATGCAAGGATAAACTCAAATCCTGAAAAGTAAGGCCATATAAAAGGACAATGAAGATGCGAATCTGCGGGAAAATGGAAACTCGGCCGACCTTGGAGGAGTATATAAACAAAAGTGAGCCAGAGAAGAAAACAAGGAAGAAGAAATCTTAGCTACTAAAACTCTCTGCGATTGGAAATTTAGGCTTTATTTTCACCTCCCGTTACTGAGTTGCATCTCATATAGGTCCTTTTGACATTGGTAGTGATTCTAGCGAACTCGGATAGATTTTTAAAGCCTATGTTCTTTGATTTCTTTTGCAATCTCGCTTCCAAACAAATGTCTTGAACGATTCTATCTTTTGAACTCTCACACATAGATTGAGATAAAGTCTTTAGTTTTACAATTCATTTTTCGTATAGGCTTGTTATATTTTCTACATCTTTTTAATTACTAGTATTTGCCTCTACAAAAAAATTTGGACCCCGTTAAATGTTCGTTTTCTTCATTACGAACTTGATAGTGAAAATTTAGGTTCCCACATTTGATGCTAGAAGGAGGGGGTGAATTATTCTTACTCGCGGCCGCAAAAGCATGATCGAAAGGATGTCTTGAACTACGTAAGAGGAACACGCAAATCGTGTTGACGATTTATACAAAGACAATGACAACATTTAAACTCCACTAGCAGTGAACGCTCCTACGGGCAACACAAACACCACAGCGCTCGATGAAATTATAAAGCTTGTCAAGACTCTTCTCCAGAAGTCGAACGACCAAGATAAGCTCACGGTTTCCTTGTCTAAACAAGTCGAAACCCTAACAACAAGAGCTAGAGTGATCCTCCCGCTCGGAACTGTGAAAGTACAAGACAACTTGACTTTTTAGGCAAGTACTCGCTACTTTGTGTGTACTTGCTACTTGAATTGACTTGTATGAGTAATAAAATTTTTGATTTGTACTTGACTTGTTAAAAACGAGTACTTGCTATTTTGAGTACTTGATCAAAAGCGAATTACTTGTAAGTTACTTGATATTTACGAGTACTTATGACAAATTTTGAGTATTTAAGAACTACTTTCTATATAATATTCTATTTACCAGTTTTCTGAGTATTTATAAACAATTATTTAATAAATCATGTAACAAATATAAAGTAATGGAGCATCTAAGTAGAGAGGCTAATGAGGAAGAGATGGATATCTCTACAAAGAGGGTAATAAGGATCCATGTGGATGTCCCATTCGATGATGCTTGTTGGGCCCACAGACTTTGGATGTTTGCAGAGAAAGCAAGGATCTAGAAGAGGACATTGAGTGTATATTCCATCAGATCAGAGAGAAGATGAAGCAGAGGATCATACTGAAGAAAAAGAGTCATCTTGGGAAGTTTGTAGTTCCCTGCATGATTGAAGGTCACATCTACCCTAATGCACTTTGCTATATATGTTCTTTAGTCAATATCATGCGTAGAGTGATGGCAGATCAGCTGAGTATGAAGATAGAACTTTTTAGCGATTCATTCCCTTTTGTGAATTGCTCTAAAGTTAATTCATGAAAAATTGTCAGAAACCTCTAAGTACAAATCGGTGATGCCCTAGTTTCCGTAGACTTTTATGTTATGGATATTTAGATAGAATAAAATTATTTTCTACTACTTGGGAGAGCTTTCATGGCTACTGTAGGAGTTGTTTGCAACATGTAGACAAATTAGATATGCATGACACTCATAGACAAGAATGATTTCTATGATCTGGTGAGAGTTGTCAAGGGTCACACGCCCTACATTGAGATAGGAGATGATCTAGGATTCGTGGCAGTTTGTTATTCTGATTTTTGCGTAGAGCGTGAAGATGACAGCAAGGTATTGACAAACACCCAGCCAGCATCGGTCAACACTTCAGTGAGTCCAGACTTTCGAGAAAGTGTATGGTTTGAAACCACCACTCCTCCTCGAAGAAACATACGTATAGTGTCACCAAATAAGTATGGAGTTTATATAGATGAAGAAGGCAATACATATGGTAAGGATGGAAGGATCATCAATGTTTCAAAGGAGGATATTCAAACAATACTTGAGATGGAAAATATTTTGGGAGGATGTTATCTTAGTTTACCACAGTATGAAGGAAGTTTCCAGATGCCCAGAGTTCATCCTACACCCGATTTTCCGCCAGGACATGCAACATACAACATTGATCATGTCAAGGAGTTGATTATTGATGTTTCTACAGCTTACGACAGGATGATTGATGAGTTCTACAAGAATGTTGATGCAATCTATTTTTCTCTCAACAACAGTATTGCATGGTATCAAAAGTATGGAAGAGCAAGAGCTGAAAGTGGATTACACATATGAGATCATTCAAAAAAAAGCAAGAGGCCAGACCCAGAGAAGAAGAATCAATCAAAACATTTGTTGGTACCTGGTTTGGTTTGAGATGAGCAAACAAGATGCTAACACTTGTTTCCCAACAAGTACTCAATTACCTCCACAGTAAGCGCTTCATGGGAAGAAACACATTAGTAAGTTTTAATTTTTTTATTTATTTATTACTGATTTTTTCGGTATTTATTTTGTTTCGGGGTAAAAAATAAAAAATAAAAAATATAAAAGTCTGAGGAAGATATGTCTGCACACATCACCGAGCGACACTTGATCCATGTCAATCAACAAAGCAATACGAGTATTGACCGCCACTCCACTATGTCGATCAACACTCATATAAACGAGCAGGTATACCGTTTTGCTTTTGTTGAATTCTTACTTACGATTTATTTTCCCACCAATCTTAGATTGCATAACACTGGTGACAATGTCTTTTAACTCTGGGGAGGTATTACAGATATTGTGTTTTATTTTGGGTTTTAATTTATGTGTCTTTATTGAATTTTATAGAGTTAAGAAGCGAATGATGAACTTTTTCAATTTTTATTATTATCTTAAGTTCGCTTAGTTCAAACTTGACAGACAAAACCAGCGCCGATTGACGCCTCATTAACATCGATTGTTGCCCATTGGGAAAAGATGCATAAACTTCACTAAAGACAAACGTCGATCGATACTCAACTAGTGTTGGTTGACGCTCTACTCTGTCGAAGGCTACACATAGTGAAACCCAAAGTCAGTTGAGGAGAGAGTTTACAAGCCATAATTTCCATATCCTTAGGTACCAAAGAATCTGAAAAGGCCTACTAACGCATTAGAACTTGCTGGTTTCCGCAAGCGAGTGAAGAAAATACCTGAAGATATTCCATTTGAAGATGCTTACCAAGTATATCGGAAAAAAGATTTTGGGAAGTTTGTAGTTCCCTGCACCATATCGTGAGTTGAGTTTCATGATGCCCTATGCAATACTAGATCTTCGGTTAGTATCATGACTAAACACATCGCTGAGAGATTGGGTCTGACTACGTCAGCTTCTAAAATATCTCTAACTTTTTCAGACCAATCCACCAAGACTCTAGAAGGTTTTGTCAGATATCTGGGAGTAAAGGTTGGGAATTGCATTGTCCTTGAAGACTCTCAGGTGCTGGATTTGGTCAATGGTTCGGACATGCCTCTAATTCTGGGTAGAGGCCTCATGGCTACAGAAGGTGAAATAGTTGACATGGTTGAGAACAATATATCTTTTTCATACATCGATAAGAATGTGTACTACAAAGCTATCCCACCAGGAAAAGGAGTGCATATAGTTCCTTACGTTAAGGTATCTTATAAGCATGCAGCTACAACTCCGAAAAGTGCAAGTCATAAGAGGGAGAGAGCAGAAAAAGGAAAAAGAAGAAGAGCAAAACAAACAAGTCAATTTGATTAATATTGAAAATCAGCTTTGGTTCCTTCTGACTTTCTCAGCTAGCATGGATGTTATTGGCAGGTGATCCGCTTTTGTGTTTCCATTCAGTATATTCTGCAGTCAATAACCTCAATGGATGGCTCGCAGAGGGTGTTTACCGACACTAGTGTGTGCCGATTGACATTGAGCTTTTGACTAGAAAGTCGTTTTCTCTAATCATCTATTATTCTTAATTCAAGCCATTCATCATCCTCAGCAATCACAACATTAAAAATGTGTTTCTTGCTCGACTCAGCATTCCTAGAGAGGATCATTTCTTCATGCCTTTCATAATTTAATCATTTTTTTTACTTGAGAATCTAGCTACCTGACATTAGCGCTCAAAACTTTCCCATTCAAAACAGCAAACATGAATTCACCTTCCTAGCTAAATTTGCAGCCATCTTCTGTTGATCTTCTTTCGTCAATCATAGACTCCAGCCTGCTCTCTTGAGTTGATGCATGTGATGTCTGGAAAGATTGCTGAAACTGAGATTTCTCGTGGTATCTCTGAGGGCTTGTACCATCGATGCAATTCATGTTCTTCTCTTCAGCATGTTCCACCATTATATATTTGTGAACATATTTAACTTTGGATTTGACCTCAGCGATCTCATTTCCATCCATACATCCATCTGATATCATACTGCTCATAGCTGCATTCCCAGTAATGTCGTTTGACATAAAGTTCTCAATCAGTATATTGGCTTCTTCTGGACTTCTAGTCTTGAAGTTACCTTCACTTGCAAGATCCAGTGTCATTTTATAATGCATATAAATGACCATGTAGAAGAATCCCAACAGCTGAACCTCGGTGAAACCATGATGTGGACAGTCCTTTTGGTATGTTCTAAACCTGTCCCAAGAGCTCCTAAACGCTTTTGTAGGTCTCCGAGAAAATATCTATACTATTAGAAAAGAAGTACAAATACAAAATATCCCGAATCTATACTATAAAAGCAGGATCCTATTATTTTTTTTACTAAAAATACCATTTTCTTTACTAACATTGCATATGTCATTAAGGGCAATCAAGTAATATTAATAACACATCTCTATTGGGCCTTTTTTTATTCAGCCCATTGCCCACATTATTTCTTTTGGGCCATTTGGGCCATTTGGGCCGATTAAGAAATCAGATCCAATTCTTATTTTTTTTTCCAAGTTCAAATTATTTATTTTCAACCATTCTTAATATTTTGTTTAGTAAACAAAAATTAATCACTTAATTATTATGTTTTTTCTTTTTTAATATAATTTAAGCATTCATTAAAAAAATTGAATTTTTTCATTGAAAAGTATAAATCTTTACTAGAAGTATATATTTTTTTATTAAAAAAATTAACCACATAATAAAATTAATTTATCAGAGTTATACCAACTTAATTCATTAAAAAGAAAGTTTAATCTTCTAAACATAAATACTCATTAGACCTGGACGTTCGGATACCCAAATTTTTATCCAAACTATCATATTTTATCCAAAAATACTCAAAGTACCAAAAATAACTACTATATTTAACTTATAATATTAATCTAAAATATTAAAATAATTATAAATATAATTATAACATATATTTTTAGATATATATTCACATTTCGGATATCTTCGGGTACTCATGGTTCAGGTCGGGTTCGGGACCGGTTCTTCGGATATAGCAATTTAGAACTCATTCGGATATTTATCCCGGGTCTGATTCGGTTCGGGACCCTGATTTTCTGGTCGGTTTCGGGTTGGTTCTTCAGGTTCGGATATTGTGCTCAGACCTATACTCTTTTAAAATGAAACACGATAAAGAAAGATAAAAAGCTTAAGTGTTTTATAAAAAAACAAATATATGAAAATATGACATTTACTAAATATTTGTCAGTTTTTAAAAAATAAAGGAAAATAAACCCGCGCTTTGAAAGCGCGGGTCAAAATCTAGTTTTCCAACTTATTTACAATGACATGCTACTGAAGTAATTAAATGAACCTATCTTTAAAGAAATTACCTAATTTTTAAACCATTTCCTAAATCAAATTTAGCTTAATTTTCGTATTTAATATATTTCCTTAAACAAATTACCTAATTTTTAGGAAAATTCAACTTTAAAATCGATTTTAACTATATTAAACTTAGATAATGTTACCATTAATTATTTTGAACAAAAATCAAATTTAAATTGGATATTAAAAAATATTGTGAATATTCCTAAAATATATGTTTAACTTACCATTAATTATATTGAACAATAAAATTTATATATGCTTAAATTTAAACATCTTTAAACAATTTATAGAACAATATGAAATATTTGTAAAGTGAATATTATTTTTAATATAATATAATATCACCTAAGATATATATATTTCAAAACTTTCTAACATATAAGTTTAGTCATTTCGGTTACTATTAATTATTTTCAACAAGAAAATTTAAATATTTTTGTAAAACAATGTTTAATGTTTATAACCAAATATTTTTTTTCTAACATATCTAAATCTCACCATATGGTCCATATATGATCAAAATATTTAAATTCTTATTACATTTGAAAAATAATTTCATGTTAAAAGAATACTACTCAAACATATCAATAGGTCAATATTTTGTCAAAAGTGTAGTAGCGGGCACACGGATCACTATTTTCTACAGCACGTAAACTATTTGATTGTTTTATTTATAAAATATTTAAAATATGATAAATATTTAAAATATAAACAAATAAACATTTAAATAATATTTATTTATATAAAAATGAAAATAACAACCCGTACGGGTGCACTGGTCAAGCTCTAGTCCAAATTTTCTTTCTCATCATTCTAGGTAATGAGAGATCTTGGTGGTAGGCTTCTAAGCCAACTAAATGCTTTTCCAGAGAGAAAATTTGAACAGCTTGCAGAAGGAGTAGTATTCAGGCGCTCCATGCACCCTGATACTAGACACACATTCTATAAATCAGAAAATAACTAGTATATTTAAGTATGTAAATCTGATTTGTATTTATTTGGATATTCAAAATATTTTGGATTAGTTCGGATTCGTTCTGGTTATCGAGATATTAACATTTTGAATCCGTTTGGACTTTAGCCAGTTTTTGTTTGGATTTGCTACTACATTTTTGTATTGGATCTGGTTCAGTCTTTCAATTCGAGTCTTTTGTCATTATTAGGTTTCCACCAAAAAGATTTTTTTGAAAAATTAATCGATGGTATCTAAGAGAATGGTATAATAGCTTAATAAGCAAACAGCCTCCTTAGCCATCAATAAATAAATAAAAATGTTTTTTATTAATACAGCCCACTTTAAATTCTGTTTGACAAACCTTTCGAACTTTTTTTCTAAAATGACGGGTGATGTGGTAGCAGGAAAATTTAGCAAATCTGAGGTGAATCATAGAGAATGTGTTTTCTTTTATTGATATAGATATGTGTGTATCTAATCTATTAATTTATGGTCCTATTTTTTATCTACCATTTAGAAGTCATTGTAGGACTATTTAATTAATTATATAATATTTTATTATTATATTAAACAATTTAATATATAAAATTTAAACAGAAAATTAGAGAGAATATACTCTGAGATGTAAAAAATCGTTTAGATATATCCTTAACATATATTTTAGGAATATCAGTTAGTTATAATTTTTACACAATTATTTTCATTAAAAAAATCTGCAAAGATTGCCAACAAAAATCGAAACATTTGATAAATTTATCTTTACATGTAACTAACCGAAATTTGTATATATTAAGATCACATACATATTCAAATATTTTAATTATAATGTAGACTATTGTATTATAATATCTTATCATTTTAAATCTGAAAACCATAATTAATAACAGAACATATCCAATAATCTAAGCATATTCATTGATACTGTATTCAAAAATAATTATTTAACTACAACCCAAAAAAATATATTTTAATAAATCCATATAAAGATTCTTCTTAAAATATATTTAAAAGTTATGATTTTATTACATAAACTGATATTACTTCAAATCGAGATTGAAAAACATACTCGATATTTCAATATTTAAAAATATGCAAATTTCTCTTCACTTTCAACACTAAAGAAACACTATAAGTAATGCAAACAAAGTTAAATTGGTGGACTATACTTTTAATTTTCATAAATTATATTTATATAAATTTTATTTACATTTACATAACTATTTCTCAATTAAAATCTAAATATTAAAAATTAAAAATAAATGTATGGTAAAATAAAATACGTAAACAAATATTTCAATAGATATATTATTTTCAAAATGAAAGGTTGTGATAATTATTTATAAAAAATATCGCGTTTTGAAAGTACGGGTCAAGTGCAAAACTATATTTATTTTTGTACTTTTTTGTCTAATTTAAATACTTATATTTTTGGTTATACTAAATACATAATTTAAATATTAAATATATAAAACAATATTCGTTAAAATATAGTATGTATCATTATAGTTTTATCACATATAAGCATTTACAAACTATGTAATTTTGCAAAAAAAAAAACAATTTTACATAATTTAATCTAATTCATATAACAACAAATGTTAATTTTTTAATAATATATATAGTTTTATATAATATAATTGTCAAATATAATGTATCTATCTTATTAAAATATACCACTCACATCGCTAAATATGTATTTCCTTTGAAAAATCCCAAAATAAAATTTGACATTTATATACAAATTTCAAATCAAATTACCATTTTTAAATTTTTATAAAACCTAAAAGTATACTTAAAAAATTCTAATATTTTGTATGTCAATGTTTAGATTATCAAAATAAAATTAATAAAAACATACGCATTGTTTAAAAAGAAAATAGTCTCATAAATAAGAAAGACAAAAAATTAGACACATTAGAAAATGCTCAGAAATCTCAAAACTGAAAAACATATGAATCTACAATAGGAACACAAACAATTAATTTGATAACATTCTCAAAGATAAACATATAAGAATGAGAAATAAATCCATGCATTTGCGAGGATAAAAATCTAGTTTAGTTTATTCTTGGGAAATTAGCAAAGTACTGTATGTGGTATAAATTAACAAATGCCACATCACAGTGTAAGGAAGGATGCAAGTGTAATAGAACTATGAACTATTAGTCTTTGATCCGTGCGTCTGTGTAAATGTAATTCATTATAAAATAAATAATTTATATATACTTTACTATTATACATATATAACATTTACTATATAACATATACGTTTTAGATGACCAGATAGAATGACAGCTCCTTTCTATCAGAAGTTTTGGGACATTGTAAAAGATGATTTAACTCATATGGTTAATTAATTTCTCTTTCAAGGTACAATGGCGCAGGGATTAAATGACAAAAATATCTGTCTCATACCTAAGACGACAAAGCCGAACGAGATGACACATTTAGACCTATCAGTCTATGCAATGTCAGCTATAAAATAATATCTAAGGTCCTACGCCAAAGATTAAAAAAAAGTCCTTCCACATTTGATTTCTGAAACTCAGTTGGCTTTTGTGGTAGGGAGACAAATAACATATAATGTGATGATAGCACAGGAAATGTTCCATGCTTTGCAAACCAAGCCAGGAGGACGGGCTAAGAGAATGGCCATTAAGACAGACATGAGCAAGGCTTATGATAGAATGGAGTGGTCTTTTATATAGGAGGAAGTCATGAGGAAGATGGGCTTCTCTGAGGTATGGATGGAATGGATTATGAGATGTGTTACCTCGGTTAAGTACCAAGGAATACCAGAGGATATCAGTGGGTCTAAATGTAAGTTATTTGCATTCCTAAAGGAGAAGCTGCTACACAGAGTGAATGGGTGGACTGGCATATGGTTAACAAAAAGAGGAAAAGAAGTACTAATTAAGTCTATCATACTTGCTCTCCCGATGTATGTGATGTCTAGCTTCTTACTCCCTCTAGAAATTTATGAGAACCTCGCTAGTGCCATTGCAAAATTTTGGTGGATTTCAAATCCGCCAAAAAGAGGGATACACTGGGCTACATGGGATAAGATGTGTAAACCTGGAGATGAAGAAATAATTGGTTTTCGCATAATCCAAGAATTTAACTTAGCTCTTCTAGCTAAACAGCTGTGGCGTCTTGGTCAGTTCTAAGATTCATTAGTGGCAAGGGTACTAAGAGGCAAATACTATCGACTGAGTTCGCAATTGCGAATATGTTGAGTAGATTCCCCATCCTATGTGTGGACAAGTATAATAGCAGCAAGGAAGCTACTACTGTTGGGTATCAGGAATAAAGTACACTCAGGATATGAGATTAAAGTTTGGCAGGATCCATGGGTTCCATCAGTGCCAGCAAGATCGGCTCGATCCAGTGCTCCAGTGGTACACCCGAAAATGACAGTCAGTAGTCTTATTAATTTTGAGACCAAAGAGTGGTATTTACGTATGCTGGAACAGTATGTTCATCATGAAGACATACCAAGTATACAGAGTATGACCATAAGCTCAACTCATCGACCAGATACGTTTTGCTGGAATTATACCAAAAATGGGCAATAAACAGTAAAATCTGGATATTGGGTAGCCACAAACATTCTGAAGGATGACGGAGAAAAACAAGCTCTGGAACCCAGCATTACTAAACTCCAAGCCTTTGCTTCGAAGGTGAGTGCTCCACAAAAGATTCGCCATCTTCTATGACAATTGATCACAGGACAGGTAGCGGTTACGAGGAATCTAGACGAAGAAACATGCGCTGTGATAACTACTGTCCAAGATGTAGAGAACCAGAAGAAACTGCCACTCATGCAATATTTGAATGTCCACCAGCTCTACAAACATGGGCGTTATCATCAACAACATCCATGTCTCAGATTTTTCCTACAACGAGCATATACAATAATATGGATTATTTTTATTGGAGGAAAAATAGCATAACGGAGCCAGAAAATGATAGGGATCCATATCCATGGATTATCTGGTACATATGGAAGGATCGCAATGATAAGCTATTCAGAGGAATAGACAGGGATCCACTGGGGTTAGTCATGTATGCAGATAGCGAATGCCAAGCTTGGCACAATGCTAGAGAGAATATGAATACAATTCAAGTTATTCAAGAGCCTCAAGTCTTAAGCTTGAGCGATATATGCATGATAGATGGTTCATGGACCTCTACGGATCAGTTTAGGGGACTTGGATGGGTTTGGAAAGATACCAGGGGGAAGATCCAGCTAATGGGGACGAGGAACTTGAGGAGGAGGGAGTCAGTTCTACGCTCGGAATTGGAAGCTTTGAAATGGGCAATGGAAACAATATTGTAATACTCTGATTGTCAGAGATTTTGTACAGACTGCAAAGACCTGATTACAATGCTGACAGAGCCACAAGCATGGCCAAGCTTCTCAACTGAATTGGAGATGATTCAAATGCTTAAGATGTGCTACTCGGATTTCAAGATTTGTTACGTTCCAAGAACAGAAAATGTGATACCAGATTCATTAGTTAGGAATGCTCGTACTTTCCATAAATCGTTATGCTACTTTGGTTGTTCTATTACGGTCTAGTTACCCATGCCACCTCAAGTTTGAGTAATAGAATAGTCGTTTGATGTCTAAAAAACAATCTTATTCTGTATAAGTATTAATTTGAAGTGTTCCCATAATAAATTTCTGTAGTTGTTTGTTTATATGGATGTATTTGTAAATTGTAAAAATTTAGAATATAAATTAAAATAAAATATAGGAACATATATCTAAAATATTAATACTGAAGTACATTTATCTATGTCCCCTTAGTTTTCCACAAATATTACAACTCCATGCCACTGCCATCAAAACACAGTAGTTTAATCATTTAGTTTTAACATAAAAAAATCGTGGCCTTTAATGCTAATTACCCATTATTATTTTGTTTGGACTTTCTTTTTGACTCACATGGCCCAAACTTCTAAACCAATCGATGGAAATAGCTACACTACTATACCAATCAATCGAAATATCTAAATTAAACACCCAAAAACAATTAGTGTAAATTATTATTCATATTAAAACATATCTACACAAGTATATTAACATATTCTATTGCTTACGGTGGAAATTATTTTCACAGTGAAGAAACATTTTAGATTGTTTTGCTTATGATGAACTTTTGGTTTTGTTTTAGATGGTTTATATTTTGTTTTTTTGTGACAAAAAAAAATTGGTTTGCAATATAAACCCGAAACGAAACAAAATTTGGTTTGCAAATAATATCTAACCTAATTAAACTGTTTTCCTTTCACTCCACGAAACATTCCTAAATCAGTCCTAAATTTACAAAAAAAATTAATTAATGTGCATTAATAACATTTAAAGCGATTTTTAATTGATACACACTCAAAGATTTTCCTAATTCTATGCGATCAAAATATAGCTATTCAAATATTTTCCTAATTCTACGTGAAAAGAATATAACTACTCAAAGATTTTCCTAATTGATCAACAGCTCGAATCAAATAACTAACACAATACGAAAATCTTTTTAAGAAACTTGACTACCAAGTTATCATTTTCTATACGGATATTCCTTTTCCCTATTAAATAATAAATAATAAATGTACATTTAATTACTTTTAAGATTTTTTGTCTTTGATTGTGTTTTTAAATTATAACTACCAAAAATAAAATATCGAACTTATTGAGATTTAACCTAACGGGCGCCATTTTTCACCACCGGTATATATATCTTATCATCTATTCTCCAAATCATATCAAAAAAAAAATTCCTTTCAAAATATTTTAATGGGCTTGGCATATTTTTAATCTTTTCAAAATATTAGCAAATCAGGCCTATTTTAAATTTTGGGCTATCATAATATAATTTTCAAAACAATTGTTTTTGTACATTTCCATTACTTTTTATTTTTTA
Organism: Raphanus sativus; assembly: GCF_000801105.2. Taxonomy (NCBI): domain Eukaryota; kingdom Viridiplantae; phylum Streptophyta; class Magnoliopsida; order Brassicales; family Brassicaceae; genus Raphanus; species Raphanus sativus. Next base: position 12,746,591 of record NC_079519.1, read on the forward strand.
TAAATCCTGTTATTAAAAGTTTAAAATATGTAAGCTTATATAAACAAGTTATAATAAATTTCAATTAAAAAAAACTCACAATAAAAATAGATATTTATATAACATCATACTTTATAATCAGACACTCAACAAACCGAACAAAATAGACCAATATCAAAATTCAACAAATATAAAAACCGCCAAATTTTAATTTACCATTTAATTTCTCCAAACATACACCCGCACGGGTGTGCGGGTCCAAAATCTAGTCTAATATATTAAAACTGAAGTACAATTAAAACTTAACCCTTATTTTATCCTATTAATTACAATGTCTGCCATTCAATCTTAACTAAAAAGTTAAGTTTCAGCGAAGCCTCATTAGTAGATCTTGGCAAAGCCCATTAACAACTGTAATTAAAACTTCATTAAAATTGTTTTTGTGTTTTCCAAATTTTGATTCACATTAATTATTTGATGTTATCGTCGTCTTCCATGTGAACGATGCCTGGAAACTAGAGGAAAAACTTTGGCAGAAGAAACTGAATATTGACGACAAAAAAGAAAAAACTGAATATTTAACTTTTCTTAAAGGTGGAAAACGTATATAAATGTCTATTACTAAGCTTTCGCAGAAGAAACTGAATTTTTTACTTATTTGTATGCATCTAATATTTGTTTTTTTTACTAAGTTGATACAGTTTGGTTTTCTCTGATGAATCGGGAGTCGTTTGGTGTTCTGTGATGAAACAATCTCTCAAGGATTTGGCTTTGACCACTTATCTCTACTGGGCTGCTGTCTTCTTCCACTTATCTCTACTGGGCTGCTGTCTTCTTCATTTTCTGGACCAATGGGCCGGCGCTTTCCAACTAAAATTTACTAGAGAAATGTAATAGGCCCACTATTATGTAAACTCTTGCCACTTTTAATTTAAATGCACCAAATTTTAGCAAAAAAAAAAAACGATGAAGTTGATATTTTAATTATCATCTTGAGAATGTTGGAATATGAACACTGTGGGCGTTGACATCCTAAATGTTATAAAGCGTTAGTTAATATTTTTGTTTAGAAAAGTGAATATTTCCAAATCTAGACTATACTATTCATTCAGTTACAAAAAATTCAAAACAAACTAATATAAATGATAGTGTTTCAAAAAAAGGTAATATAAACGATAAAATTATAAAAATAGAATCTATCTATATTATTAAAACTGAAATACAAATTGAGTTTATTTGGAAATATGGATAACAATTAAAAAAATGTTTGTTTGAAAACTTGGCTAGCAGTTATTAAAATAGGTTTGTTTGGAAGCATGAACAACAATTTTTTTAAAAAAAAATTTGTTTGGAAACATGAATAACAGTATAAAAAAAATATAATATTGTTTGGAAACAAATATAGCAGTATATTAAGAAAAGAATGAATTTATGTTATTAAGAAAAAATTGGAAATCTATTAGATTATAAGAAAGAAAAACTATCTACTTGGGTCAACTTTAAAATATACGAAAATTAGCTAATCTAATTATCTAAAAAATCATTGGTCTAGAATAATAATAAAACAAAATTTAAATTTTAAATATATATTACAAATCAAAAAAATAATTTAAAGTTGATTTATATCAAAAGTTGATTCAACATATACATATATTCAAAAAATTATTTTTACTAAAATATTTTCCAATAACCATTATTAAAAAATATTTTCAATATATATAAGAAAAATACAATAGAAAGTCAAATTTCATATACCAACTTAAATTATGATTGTTTTTATTTGACATTAAATTTTAAAAATATAATATATGTGATTATCTATATGATATTACGTATAAAATACTATTAATTATATGTTTACTTTGTTTTTTAAGGGAAAAAGATCGTGAATTAGGGGTGGGCGTTCGGGTACCCATTCGGGTTCGGTTCAGGTCTGTTTGGTTTTCGGGTTTCTGGGGTCAAAGATTTCAGTCTCATTCGGATATTTCTATAATTTTGGTTCGGATACGATTCGGATCTTTGCGGGTTCGTTCCTGTTCAGATAACCCATTTAAATTGTTTTTAAAATTTATTATATATTTTAAATTTCTCAAAAATATAAACAAAATAATATATTACATATAAATTTGAATAACATATGTCAGAATACCTAAACTTAACATATAAATTTGTTTTTAAATATTTGGACAGAGAATCAATAATTATTTTAAATATTTTTGGTGTTTTGAGTATACTTTAATGATTGTAGATATTTACATATGACTATTTATATATATTATCAATTATTTAAACCAACTTAAAAGTACCATATATATTTTGGATGTTTTTAAATACATTAAATATAAATAAATCTATTTCGAATACATTCGGGTATTTGAAATAGTTCGATTTAGATCAGATTCGGTTTCAGTTCTCTAGATACAAAAAAAAATTGAATAATTTGGATATTTAATCAATTTTTATTCGGGTTTGATACTTCTTTTTAGATCGGGATCGGTTCGATTTTTTTGATTCAAGTTTTTTTTCCAAGACATGAAAATAAATAGCAATATATTTTATAAAAAAATACACCCGCACGGGCGTGCGGGTCAAAATCTAGTATAGTGTTAAAAAGAAGTAACATATATATATATAGAATATATCCAATCTATTAAAAGATTAGTCCATTTTGAACACAATCCTGAGTTTTTCCTCAATAATTGTCATGCCTTTGAGTTAATAAAATTATTCCTTTATTAGATCATTAATGTTCTTTACGTAATTTAACAGCCGAACTTAACCCACCATTCGATTGAACATATGATCAAAAATTAACTTACATTAATTTTCAGAATATGGAATGTTAACATTAATTTTTTATTTAACAAAATAAAATGGAAAATCCCCTATATAAAAATACTGATTGGATTAACCTATAATTCGTAAATTAGTAAATAAGATACTTATGGACCATATCAAGACAACATACAATTGACAGACCCGGGTTTTCAATTAATACTTGGAGACAACATTTTTTGCTTTAAATCTGAAGCTGAATAGACAGCTCGAAGAATGATGGTTTTGTTTGAGTACAACCCCTAGTTTATATACTCCGAAATATACCATATATAATCGGATCCTCGACTAGATCAACGTCGGAGACTCTTCACCACCGTCTCCTGTTGAAATAGCTACCGGTAAAGCTCGCCCTCTTTGATTCTCTTCGTGTGAAGCTTTCTCGCCTCACGTCTTCTCTCTTATCTGTTTTCAGATCTCGCGAGTGAAGAAGATGAAGACCGCTGTGGCCGTTATGTCAGTTATAACGGCCTCTTCTTACGTCGCAGCAGAGACGTGGGCTTAAGTGATCACGCGCAAGCCCAGCTCGATCACTTCACGCTCAGCAGACTAAAGTCGAAGCCCATATCAGACGGCCCAACTATAGTGAAACTGAAACCCAAAGTCCACAACAAGAGTCTTCAGGACGACAGTGAAAGAGGCCACCGTCTCACTCCGTCATCATTGCCGCTGAAAAAAAAACGAGAAGAACACAAAGTTATCAACTTTGGAAACACAAGGGAAGAAGACGAGGTGATTAAATAATTGGGCCAAGGTGGAGATTATCGGGAAAATGTCCAATTATTTGCTTGAGTTCAGATCCAAAACAAGAAAGTCCAACAAATGTGTAATGGAAATTTCCTTTATTCTATATCGGCAAAACACTTACAATCAGAAAAAGGAAAATAGTCACAATGGAAATGGGTTTAGGAACAAACCTACGAACTATATAACAGTGTATAGACAAGGAATAAATCATGGGTTAATATCTTGTGATCTTTATTTTGTTCTTGAGAAACATTATTCTTTTAAGTAAATAAAAATAAGTTTTGGCGTCAAATTTATTCCAAGTTTTATAGCACAAGGTAGGTTTAAAACCTAACAATGACTCTTCTCTCATTTGAAAATAGGGATAAGCACATGCATATTTGAACCACTGCCCGCCATCGTTTCTTCTTCTTCTTACGAAGAAACCAGGAAATATGGTTGCTCTAATACCATAATTTTTTTTTGAACTAAGGCTTCTCTAGTACCATAATTGATAGGAAGTTTTAGAAAAAAAAGAAACTGAATATTATGTTGATTGAAATTAGCTTAAAACAAGGTTACAAAATATCAAATATTTAAAGAAACAGATAACAATCCATTATCCCATAATAACAACAAAAAAACATAATAGCTAGGAAACAACCAATATTATTAAACCATAAAAATCTTACTTTTTAAATTGTAGTTACGTAATCAACTTAACTGGTTACAAAAAAAAAATCAACTTAACCAACAAATTAAGAGCTGAAACTATTAGGGTTGCACTATTGTTTCAATCTTTTATTTTATTTTATTTTATTGAATATCTCGAACTGTGATATTGTAGAAAATAATACAACAAGGATAATCATTCCCGAAAAAAATAGGAATAAATTATTATAGCCACCAAAATGTATTACTTGTGATCTACATAGTCAAAAACCTTCAATCCTTCACCAACTAACCATGAATATGTTTTTGTGAAAAATAGTTGAGTATAAAGGAAAAGCTGTGTAAAATCCTCTAAAATATACATCTTAGATTCAGGAATCTAGAATTCAAGATAAAACTCCTGATGAAAGAAAAATAGATTGTTAAATACTCCCTCTGTTTTTATTTAATTGACGTTTTAAAGGATTGCACACAAATTAAAGAGACTAATCTATTGTCTATTATATATTTACTTATCATTATTTTACATGCAACTATTCTCGATCATAATTATTAATACAAGGATAGATAAGTCAAAAATCTCTATTTTCTACATAGAAGTTTGGAAATGTCAAATAATTCGACACAAAACAAAAACTTTAAAACGTCTATTGTAAAAAAAAGGAGGGAGTAGTATTTTTTGTTACGTTAAAGTTCACTTATAAGAGCCTTAACTATGTATTTCGTACATCAAATATTATTTTTTTTCCTTAGCTTCCGAGTTTTTTGGGCAGTGACATTACTTGGTGCCAAAGTTTTAGACTTATTCTTAGGTTCACTCCTAGAGTGAACCTAAAGGTTCACCCAACCAATAGAAATCACCTATTTCACAATCGATATCTTTTAAAAAAGGAAACAAAATATTATCAAGTTATATTATATTTTTAAAATAAAAAATGTTAAAAATAAATAAAAATAGTAATATATGCAAAAAAAAAAATCAAAATATTTTAAATCCCTCGTCAAAACACTAAACATTAAACTCTAAACTCTAAACTAAAACATTAAACACTAAATCTTAAAAATATCAAACCCTTAATCCTAAAAAGAGTTTAGGGATTAAGATTAAGGTTTTAGTATTTTTAAGATTTATTGTTTTAGTGTTTAGTTTTTTAGTTAAAATTTAGGATTATCCAAGTATTTATGATTTACCTAAGGATTTAGGGTTTAGAGTTTAGGGTTTAGTATTTCAATGATGGCATTAAAATATCTAATTTTTTTTGCATATACTAGAATTTAAGGTTTAGAGTTTAAGATTATACAAGAGTTTAGCGTATACCCAAGGGTTTAGCGTATACCCAAGGGTTTAGGGTATACTTAACGGTTTAGGGTTTACGATTTAGGGTTTAGGGTTTATGATTTAGGGTTTAGAGTTTATTTTTTTCGAAGATATTAAAAATATATTTTTAAATCATTTTTTTAACTACTATTATTTTTATTTGTTTTCATTTTATTTATTTTAAAAACATAATATAACTTGACAATATTTTGTTTTCTTTTTTAAAAGATATTAATTGTAAAATGAGTGATTCCTATTGGTTGGGTGAACCTCTAGGTTCAATCTAGGGGTGAACCCAAGAATAACTCAAAGTTTTATTAGTACTGAGTATAAATTACCATTTTTTTTGCTCAAGGTGAAGTGACGATCAAGCATATATAATTTTGATGTATATAATAGTTTGTGGATCTAGCTTCGTGTATTTTTTTTTTTTTTTGTAAACTGTCTAGCTTCGTGTATTATTTATTTCTTTGTTGACTAAAGACATAATATATAATTACCTAAATTTCCCTAAGTATATGAGTGTGTTACACGGTCCGTTAATTTGATACGATGATATTGTTTATTGACTACAGTTCGTTTAAATTAAAATTTAAATAAATTTTAACCAACATCGAAATATTATAAACCGGATATCCATTATATTTTCCATTGATATCTGTCAGAAATTTATTTTATCATTTTTTATGTTGGAATTCATACTGGTTTATAACAGTTTATAAATCAATCTATGAATTTATATGAATAGAATCTGATGCCAATACTGAAACAAATTTAAATTTTAAGGTTTTGAATAAACCTGATTATTTTGAGACAGAAGTTGAATAAATAAAATCAAGATTTCTAGCACTCCGACCATTGTGCCTTTATCGGTATCCACACACACACAAACTAGATCACAACGGGATGCTAGTGCCGTCAAACAAGACAAACGTTTTGTCTCTGGTCGCCTTAGGATTTTTGGTTACTTTTCGTTATGCTTAATGAGAAGACAACCCCATGCATATAATTAACATGGCAACGTGCTTAACCTAATGCAGGTAACCTAATGCAGGTAAAGGCTGGTGGCCTAAAGCCCATGCACTACACACGTTCATCTTTTCATTAAGATAATTATAACTATTATAACTATCACTTACATTAGTATAATACATCTTATGTATTATAATACATTACTTTGCTTAGGTGTGTAACCATATAGGATCGTATAAAATTAATAATGAATTCTCAATTCATAGATTATAAGCGGTTTTTAAGAAAACATTACAACCACCTAATATTATATGATTATCTAACCTTGACACTACGACTTTTATTAGAGTAAGTACAAATGATTTTAGGACATTCCCAACAATCTCCCACTTAACTAGAATCATCTATTCTTATAATTCATTTGTCTTTATATCTCGATCTCAGCATAAGGTAAGAACTAGTGTCATCCTTATTAAGCTAGATCACGTTTATCATATTTTGATTTATACTAATAAAACAAACGATTGACATTCACCTCGTTTAAACACTGCCATGCATTTCTCAGTATCAAATCTTCGACAGGCCCAAAGATATTTATCTCCTGTTATATGACAGGGACAAATCCCATTTTATTCCATCCATGTTCCTTAAAAACTTCATAGAACACCTAATCAATGCCTTCATAATCACCAATTAGGTCAAAGTGAACTAATCCACAAGTAAAGAATCATGACGAAAGGGCTATACTCTATAGTCGTAATGATAAACTCTTATGACACTCATATAACAATCTTGCAGAGTTCTCATAGCGGGCCAGTCCGATACTGTGTTCCCCAGCACATATCAATGTGATTGATTTTAATACCACATATTGAATGACTCCCTGAAACTTAGTCATCAATCACCTCACATACTAGTCATTCATGGTTATTAATGTCCCACATTAACAACCTTGACTAGGGACCTCAATAATTTATAGCATCTCTCACTTATAGGGGTTTCATGATCAAGTCACATACTTGATGACCTATTAAGAATGATATAAATTATTTTGGGACTTTTATTTAATTATCCAATAATCAAATAAATATGAAACAATTTCATTAGTTTTAAAACATAATCAAATGTATGTTAATATGAAAATCATATCATAAATGTAAAGCTCCCACTAAAATCAAGATCAAATCTAAAGATACTTAATGCCCATGGCTGGAGTATGACTCTCATGCTTAGGCCGTGGAAGAGGCTTGTTCAATGGATTAGCAACATTTGCATCCATTGAAACTCTGTTATGGTGCTTTGCTTGGAACTCTTCCAACTCACCACTTCTCTATTAAGACAAAAGATGAAACCAGATTGTGATCGGAAACCATATTTGTCCGTTTTAGAGCTGGCATTAGTAACCACCCACGACAAGTTCATCACTTGTTTCATAGACCAAGAACCTATCTTTAGTATTTCTCAAATACTTGAGGATATTCTTGACTGCTGTCCAGTGACTTTCACCTGGATCAGATTGGTATCGACTCTTCATGCTCTGGACAGGTGCAGATCATGGCATACATGATAGATCCTAGAGCCAACACATATGGGATTCTACTCATCCGCTCTCGCTCATCATGTTTCAAGGGACAATGAGTCTTGCTTAGAGTTAGACACTGGTAATAAGCCTTTCTTGGAATCATGCATTTTGAAACAATACAAGACCTTATCGATATAAGTATCTTGACATAATCCAATAGTCTCATTTAATATATCTCTATAGATCTTATTCCAAGAATATGTGTAGCTAGTCCCATGTTTTTCATTTAGAAACAACCTCATGCGTTTCTCGAACTTCTTCGAGCTGTACTTTACTCCCACTGTTCTTCTTAGAAAGAAATTCTCTTTCTAGAAAATACCACAATGATCAACAAATAGTTTGTTCTCAGTGAGATCATAAAGGTAAACACATATTTTCTGGAGTGTATCCTTAAAAGAATACTGGAAGATCTGTATGACTCATCATTGACCGAACCAAATCTAATAAAGTTTGGTTTCTCCTTTCAAATACACCACTCAACTGTAGTGTTCCCGGAGGAGTGAGTTGTGAAACAATTCCCATTTTCTCAGATGATCATATAACGATTGACTCAGATATTCCCCACCTCGATCAGATTGAAATGCTTTAATTTTCTTGTCAAGCTTGTTATGTACTTCATTCTGGAAATCTTTGAACTTTTCGAAAGATTCAAACTATGTTTTTAGATAAACATAACCATGAAGTACTGATAGTTTCCTCTCACATTAATACTCATTGTTCCACATACATCAATATGTATAAGTTCTAATAAGTTCTTAGCTCTTTCACCGTGTTCAGTGAAAATAGCTTTAGTCATTTTATTCAACAAACAAGATTTACATTTTTCATATGATTCGTAATCAAATGAGCTCAAAAGTCCATCACTATGAAGCTTTTAAATGTGTTTCTCACTTATGCTGCCCAAACGAGAACGCCAAAGGAAAGTTTGATTCTTGCCATTAGACTTGAATATTTTGGTTAGGGTTGGGCGTTCGGATACCCATTCGGGTTTCGGTTCAGTTCATTCGGGTTTCGGGTTTTCGGGGCCAAAGATTTCAGCCCCATTCGGATATTTCTAAATTTTGGTTCGGGTTCGGTTCGGATCTTTGCGGGTTCGGTTCAGGTTCGGATAACCCATTTAAAATGTTTTTAAATTTTCAAAATTCATTACATACTTTAAATTTTCAAAATCTATAAGAAAGATAATATATTACATATAAATTTTCATAACATATATGTCAAAATACCTTAATTTAACATATAAATTGGTTTTCTTTGAATATTTAGATAAAGAATCAATAGATATTTAACTATTTTGGTGTTTTCAGTATACTTTAGCTATTTTAAACATTTACTTTTGACTATTTGCATATATTTTCCGAGTATTTTGGAAAACTTAAAGATATCTTATATATTTTTAATATTTTTAATATACATTATATATAAAAATAATGTATATATTTAAGTATATAAATTTATTTCGGATACATTCGGGTACCCAAAATATTTCGGTTCGGATCGGGTTCGGTTTCGGTTCTTTAAATACCGAAATTTTGAACCCGTTCGGATATTTAATCAATTTCGGTTCGGATTCGGTGCTACTTTTTCGGATCGGGTTCGGTTCAGTTTTTCGGGTTCGGATTTTTTGCCCAGCCCTAATTTTGGTATTAATGTTATAAACATACATTTTTTGGTCTAGAATATAAAGTTCTTTCTCTAATTGATTGCTACCGTAAAAGATATCACAATGATTAAATAAACAACACTTGTCTTTAATCGAAAAATAAAATCCTTCCAAATCCAAACAAGGTATATAAATAATATCTATACTGTTAAAGCAGGTTCCTATTCTAAAATTTTAGGATTCTTCCCCTGCATTTCAATATATTTACAAATCTTTTCATTGACATTTAATTTAAAGTAAAAATAGAATATTCTCTATAACTATGATAATTAATACTTTCCATATTTTGTGAATGATAATAGTTTTAATTTTTATGCAGTATATACTTTTCATTTAATTTGAATATAATTTTTTCATCTATAGTATTATTAAAATATCGAATATGAATATATACATAAAAATTTTAAAAATATTATTATGTCATTTTTTACATAATAATGATGTCAATTTTGAGTGTTCAATATTAAAAATATTTATCTTAAAAATTAAGTTTTAGATCTAGACATATATAAAAATACAAACTTATCATAGTAACCAAAAAAAGAAAATAATATTTTCATATCAATAATAAAGTTTTTTATTACCACTGTTTCATTTTCTTCAAATGACATAATACAAATCATATTAAAGTCTAAATAGCTACTTTCAATTTTATATAATATTAAGAAGTATGAATTATTTAATAAACATTTCAAAAATATTATTTTTTTTGTTTCAAGCGGGTCATCTCATCGGATCTTAGGTTAATAGCGGATTTTTAGTTTTTTATCATGTTTTCTAAGATTATAATTATAATTCTTTTTATTAAATTGAACTGAATTATACACATATCACTGGATTTATCGATTCAATCATAGGTTTGGGTTGGATATAAAAATACCGCTAGAAAAACAATTAATATAATAGAAAATTTTTTTAAACACAAATAGAAAACTTTAAAGCTATTTATTTTTTAATCAAAATTAAAAATTCAATTAAATCTTATTAAAATAAAAATATACCCGCGCTTTTAAAGCGCGGGTCAAAATCTAGTTTCTGCTTATAGCAGATACATGGTAGCAATTCTTAGTTTCCAAAACCATGCCTCAAGACAAAGAGAAATGAAATATTCCTACAATTAATGCAACAACTCTTGCTCCATTTCACACGCGCAGGTCCACCTGTCCTTTCTCCAAGATTCTACTGTTGTTTAGGCCGTGCATATTTCTAAAATATGAGCACCACAACCGGCATCAAATACCAAAGAAGTTGAATCATAAATAGTTACATTTACTTTTATAACATCAATACCTGAAAATGACGTTTCAGAAATCTTCTTTTTCAGATCTTCCAAGTATTTCTCACAGTTTCTTTTCCAAAGTCCATAACCATTACAATAATGGCACTTATCAACATTAGAAGGACCAGGCTTAAACTTAGTAGAAGTATCAAGCTTGCCTAGATTCGCAATCCAGCCTGACTTAAACTTGTTACCCCCTTGTACCATAAGAACATTCGGGGTATCCTTCTTGATGTTGGGTTCAGTTGTTTTAAGCATCCCATGCAGCTCAGTCAAAGTCTTTGTCAAGTTGTTCATGTTATAGTTCATAACAAACTGATCATATCTTGACGGCAGTGACTATAGAATAAGATCAGTCGCCAACTTTTGGCTGATAGGACAATCCACCTTAGCCAAGTTATCAATATAACCCATCATCTTAATGACATGCGGGCTAACTGGACCATCTATTGGTAGCTTGCACCCAATGAGAAACTTAACCGTTTGGTATCCCTCAGTTCAAACTTGCTCTTGAAACATACCTTTCAGGCTGTGAACGATAACACACATTGACCCTATCACAGACATGCTTATCATAAGCATTTCTTTCAGCATGATGGACATTGGTCTTAGGTTTTTCAGGATGAATCTTTTCTAGGTCATAGTCCCTTTTCTCCTGTTTGAGAACAATTCTCACGTTTCGATACCATTCAAGGAAGTTCGACCCATTCATTTTTTCCTTTTCAAGAACAGATCGCAATGAGAATGAACTGTGGGGTATATATTGACATTTCTGGAATAGACAAGTGGAAAATGTAAATATGATGTTCAAGAATTAGAGAAATCTTAACAATTAAGAAAACTCATATTATATTTAAAATATTTTCCTCAAATGAATATAATAATTCAAGATCCATATTTCACTAAAATCCGAGTGATTTTTGGCTTATCGCCCGAATGTCTAGCTATTTAGGTAAGCAACATTTTGCTAATTACATCAAATATAATTCTTGTTTGTCAAATGACATCTTATAAAACCTTTTTGATAGCCTAGTCAAGTAAACCAATAATTTTCACATGGTAACTGTTACCTCCACCTCACTCATGTAATTGCAGACACCTTGCGTTGGCAAGCCCATCTTATAACGAAACGAATATTTATGGTTCATAAGATTGGATAGACATCAAAAATACTTAAAATTAATTGAAGAACAAATTTTGATTCAATTATAATTTATATTTAAAATTTATATGTAATATAAACTATAAATATAACTAAGACATATTATATATGTATTTTAATTGAATTATAAATAATTAAACTAATTTAAGCTAATTAAATTATTAATTAATATATATTTAATTCTAGAATCTAATCGTATTAGTTCTAAACAAATGATTAATACTTTTGAACCTGGTAAATCCTATTAACCAATTAAACCAAAATTGGTTTAACCGGTTTAATAGCTTGCACATTAATTATATCTCTTTATGTATTACAAATTTACAATAACACACAATTACCTTATTAATTAAATATGCCTTAATTAAATTACACACGATTTCCTTATGAACACGCGTGAGACAAAAGCACATATTGCGCATAATTTGTGCAATCATCGAATAATGATATATCATTCATAATTCTCTTATATGTTTTATTTATGTGATATTGGCCTTTCATAAACAATCAATATTTATTAACACATAAAATAATACACACATATTTATGGAACTATTATTAATTTAATTTGTTTAAGCTTTAATCAAATTAAAACTTGAATTAAATTATTGAAGGAAGAAAAGTCAAAGTCTACAAAATACTTTTGGCTTCGATGAAAGTTATTTGATATCGAACTCACCACATGAGTATTTCTACCTCAAATCATACATATCTATTTAACTTTCTAAAAGTCAAAACAAATAGGTATCGAAATTCACCATCATACAAGCTTTTTTCTAATCGAACATATTACGTGCTCTCTTACGTTTACATGTTCGTTTCAACTAAACGAGTTACGTTCAAACACATACGAAGCCTTACAACAGCGAATAGTTATAATCAAATTATACTAAAACAACATCTAAAGATACCAGATTCAATTATAACAAATATCACATATTTATTATTATAGATTCAAATCAATATTAAACAAGTAGGCTCTGATACCACTGTTAGAATTCATACTGATTTATAACAGTTTAAAAATTAATCTATGAATTTATATGCCTAGAATTTTATACCAACACTGAAATAAATTTAGATTTTTGGGTTTCGAATAAACCTGATTTTTCTGAAGCTGAAGTTGAATAAACCAAATCAAAATTTCTAGCTCCAAATGTCATGCCTCTACCGGTATCTACACATACAAACTAGATCACAACGGGATGCTAGTACCGTCAAATTAGACAAACGTTTTGTCTCTGATCGATCGCCTTAGAGTTTTTGGTTACTTTCTTTGCGCTTAATGAAAAGACAGCCCCATGTATCTATCTACTTATATAAAGTTAAGTTTGCTCTCTCCTAAGCTATGACACATAGGATGACAGGCTGGAAACTCATGTTTTGAGAGTGTGACACGTGGCAAGGCATCCAAAAGACATCGATTTCCTGATTCATTTGATTTGGGCATCGGCTGATTGGTGAGAAGGGCTTCAAATAAACATTATCTCTTGGTTTCTTCATCTCCTTCATCAAGCCCCCGAAAGCAACGGCTTTTGCTCCTCCGCCGCATATATCTACTGCGATAGCTGGAGACTGGTCGCAGAGACGTGGTTCATCCAGGTGATTGGATTTAGTTAACAGTTATCTCAACGGAGACCATTACAGTGTTTTCGCCGGTTATGGATCTGGACATTAACTAACAGCTCCTCACGAATTTAGACCACTACATGTCTCATGGTTATAAGTACACTTTCTCTTTTATTGACTGTTGGATCCTAATCCGTTATAAATCTGAAGTATTGATGATTCTTGATCATATATCAAACCTGAATCTGTTAGCGTATTATCCTAATTGCATCTATGTTCGTGGCGTATCAATCGGTTTGATTGAATTATTTTTGTATGATCATATAGCAGCATCTTCGCCGGTCAAGAAATGCCGTATCGATATCGATTCCGATTACTCTACAATCTCAGCTTCTGGTAGTAGTAGCAGTGCCGTCCACGTGGCTTCCGGTAACTCGAACGGTCAGGAGATCGATGAGGATCTGCACAGCAGACAGTTCGCCGTGAACGGACGCGAGACGACAAGGCGTCTCTTTGCTTCAAATGTTCTCATCTCGGGGATGCACGGCCTTGGCGCTGAGATTGGTAATGCATTTCTATTTCATTTTTTGATGTTATTGTTTGGGAATTATTAATTATTTGTTTTGGTGTTGTTGGCAGCGAAGAATCTGATTCTTGCTGGTGTGAAGCCTGTGACACTGCATGATGAGAAAGTGGTGGAGCTATGGTACTTATCTAGCAAGTCATGACGGTGTGTAGTTCTCTTCAATGGAGTTGAGAGATGATACAGTTGTGATGTTGAGACTGAGAATAGCAGTAAACAAATTATGTACTTCTGAAATTCAAGTCAAGTCTGAAGCCGAAACTTCTGTTAATCTAGGTAATGAATTGGTATCTCTTTATGAAATCACCTAAAGTGCAAGCTGGATATATGTTACAACTAAATTCACTCACTCAAAATGCTCATTGCATTTCCATATCTTAATGACAAATCCCATGATGAATATGTGCCCATGTATGAAACTGATAAATGTGTAACTGTAGGTTTTCCAGTTTATGAAAGCGACTCAATTCATGGACAAATGGAAGTATGCAAATAGACTTACACCAGAAAGAGGTATGTTACACACACACACACTTACCCATTGTATTCTATTGTGCATAGAGAAGACTTCATATGTTTCCCTGTTTTCTTAAGAATACTTCACCATTGTTGAATTTTCAGGTGAAGAGATTAAGAATTTCAGGTGACAATGGTTGGACAAAATCGTTAATTATCGTTTTCTCCAGGCTTTTTTTCTTGGAAGAAGGCCTTGGAGATGGTCAGCTTTGTGTATTCTTCCGCAGCAGTCACTTCTACACCATGATGAATGTTAGTAACTTTTTTCTTTCCCCTGTTTTTAAAATGATTTCAATATCAAGATCTATACACAACCGTCAAAAAGGTAATCTTATTTTATCTTCTTTTTTGTACTCCTCATTTTACAGTATGACAATGCAATTTATGATCTGGTTACTGATCAATGCTATTTGACTGAGTGAGATTTTGTTTGGGAGAAACTAAACTATGTATTTGGAATTATTATGTATTAGTTATCATTTGTAATGGGAATATTGATTTTTTTGTAGTCACGTCTACGACTACGAGTGCTATTTCTTATGCATAGCAAAATTGATTACCGTACAGTATTGTTTCAAAATTTAAGGTTCATGGTGATTCTGTTTTCGTGTCTGGTGACTTCAGGATCTTCAAGTGTGACAGTGGAAGATGGGATCAACATGATACAATTAGTAATATTGCGGTATGAACACTTCGTATCCTAAAAAAAAGAACACTTCATATTCTGCTTCTCTACTTATCACATGTATTTTTTTGGCATTAAATAATTTTAATCTTTTCATCTTTTTATCATGATTATATCCACATCATCAACAATTCATCAGAGGAAGGCATGGAGATTGAATAAGTATCTCCTATATTCTGGTCTCTGTCATTTGATTAGTGTGCATATTCAAAAAAAAAATAGAGAAATTGCCAAAAATACCATTTTCATAGTACCACTTTTCATGTTTACACTAACCATTTTTACCACTACTTTTAATGAAGGGTTTAGATTTGAAGGTTTAGGATTTAGGGTTAAGATTTGATGTTTTAGGGTTTAAAGTATATAGTTTAGGGTTTAGAGTTGAGGATTTAGGGTTTAGAGTTGAGGATTTAGGGTTTAGGGTTTAGGATATTGAATTTAGGGTATATAGTTTAGGGTTTAGGGTTTAGAGTTGAAGATTTTGGGTTTAGGGTTTAGAATTGGAGGTTTATGATTTAGAATTTGGGATTAGAATTTTGAAAAGCATATAAAAACAAAGATATTAGAGTCTTTACCATTTTAATAAATAAGGTATTTTTGAAAATTGTTATGAATGTCATGTTTGTGGATGTCCAGCAACCAGACCCAAACCATTAGAATATAGTCTAGAGTCTAGGTCCATTTATGGTCCACCATGTATTAGGCCCATTAGGGTTTATGATCGATGTAATCCTATATAAGGAACCCTCTTGTTCATTAACGAATAACACGAAATACTCTTTCACAAATACACTTTCACAACACGTTATCAGCACGAGACTCTAAAATCCCGAGCTACCTCAAAAACCCTGACGGCGCCACTTCAAACAGTTTGTTCTCTCCAACCGTAAGGATCTAGACGACGAGCCACATATCAAATTGAAGCTCTTGACGAGACGAATCCAACGCCGTCGGCCTCGACTCTATCTGACGTCGGACGCACCCTCACTCTCTATTCTAAGACGCGCCGTCAAGTGACCTAAAACCCTAATTTCGACCGCAACTTCAAACTGTCATATCTTTCTAACCGTAAGGACTCAGACGACGATCAACCTATCAATTTGAAGCTCTCGACGAGACGAATCCAGTGCCGCAAACCTCACATCAATCCGATTTCAGACGCGCGCTCACCTCCCGTTCTAAGCTGCGCCGTCAAAACCCTAATCCATCTACGATCTCTCTTTCTCTTCGTGGTCCGATTTCAGATCTTCTCTAAACAAAGGTAAACTGTCTGAAACTCTAAAAGAGAACACAAACAATCGAATTTGGTTTGATGTTAAAGGTTATGACAATTAAAATCTTGCAAAATCCCTAACAACCTAGATTAATAAGTCCAAACTCATCCATGAGTAAATCGGAGCTCTTAAACCTAAAGTTCGATATGAGATTGTTAATCAATTAAAATCACAGTCTCAATGGCTTGCTGAATCTCGAAAACATCATTGATCTGAATGATCAAATCGATTTTAAACTTTGAAGTTGATCATCTCCTAAAACATAATTATGATCGATTTCTTATAAACCCTAGAAACTTACTATAATAAGAAACTTTGTATTTTCAGAATATTTCTAGAAAAGGAAACTTTTTATTTTTAGAAACTTACTATAAAAGAAAACTTTCTACTTTCTGAAACTTACTATAAAAAGAAACTTTCTATTTTCTGAAACTTACTATAAAAGGAAACTTTCTATTTTTAGAAAATTACTATAAAAGGAAACTTTCTATTTTCAGAAAATTTATATTTTCAAAAACGTTCTATAAAAGGAAAAACTTTATATTTTAGACATATATCTAAGCCGTGTGGCTTGTTTATTAGGAAAGCATTAACTCGATTGTTTGCTTGATCACACGATTTATATGATTGATTTTCTTATAAAGATTGAGTGATATATAATATGAGATGTCGAAAATCAACTTGGATTATGCTGTCTTAAATCTCTAAAGAGATAATCATTTGAAATGGGCACTGGATACCGAGGTTATCCTAAAGTCAAAAGAACTTGGTGAATGAATCACAGAAAGCGATATTGCCAAATGAGAAAGATTGATACATGGCAATATTAGTTATTAGCCACCATCTAAATGAGAGTCTAAAGAAATCAGTATCTCAGTAAAGAAAATCCACTAGAACTTTGGACCGCCTTACAGCGGAGATATGATCACCATAAAACGGTGCTATTACCAAAGGATAAAATTTGAGTGGAAGAACCTGAGATTTCAATACTATAAATCTGTGGATGAATACAACTCAGTTCTGTTTAAGATAGTTTCAATGTTGAAACAATGTGGTGAAGAAGTAACTGAACAAGACTTTCTCTAATGTGTTACTGCAACAGCAGTATAGAGAAAGAGGTTTCACCACCTATACTGATTTGATCTCCTGTTTACTATTGGCGGAGACCAATAATGAGTTATTAATGAGAAACAGTGAGATGAGACTTCTCGGTACAAAAGCATTACCCGACATTTCTAGGCTGACTTTGGAGCCTAAGAAAAAAAGTAATCTCGTCCAGCACAACAACCATTCTGGCCCTAGCCGTGGGAAAGGTTATGGACGAGGTCGTGACACATTTAAGACACATGGGCGAGGACGAGGCCGCAGTACCACAGCCGGCTCTAGCCGTGGTCGAGGTCGAGGTCGAAGTGTGTCTTTTAAACCTTAAATAAAATCTTATTTGTGTCACAAATGTGGTATGGGTAATCATTGGGCAAATAATTGCCAAACTCCAAAGCACTTGTATGAGCTTTACATAGAGAGTTTGAAGAAAAATCCGGAAGCCAACATGGCTTACTGAGATGGTGAAGATGACATGGATCATGACCATACTGATCAAATAGAGTATGAAACTCATGAAAAAGAAAATGATCAGATGGATTATGAGACTTCAGATGCCTTGAAAAAAAAAATCTCGACATCAAAACTCTATGATATGGATAAGAGTATATATGAGTTTATAAATAAGAGTATAGTCACTCGGCCAAGGCATTATATACACCCAATAAAAGACCCATTGAGTTGTAAAGATTTTAAAATGAATGGTTTCCGCAATTAACCAATGGGCAAATGAAACAAAAGTTCCTTCAAATATATGAGAACAGAAAAATTGCCCAAGACCATAGAAAATGGTCGAGACTATACATGCATTCTCTACTGATCTAGACTATGCCAAGGATCAGTATGATAAAGGCACATGGCCTAGGTAACCAGATTGGTTGACCCACGAAATTAAACACTTTATGGCATGACCGGATTAGCCATCCTAGTCCAAACTTGATGCAAAGTTTAATATTACAAAGACACAAAGAGTTATCACATAGAAATCTCACGTTGTGAAACATGTACACAAGGGAAACTCATGAGGCTCAATTGTCCCAAGCATCACGAAATGGCATAATAGTTTAGTGTCCTTACACAAACAAATTTATAGCATGTTCATGAGGGGGAGAATACACACCCCGTGTGGTCCATGACCATACTATAAAAACATGAACATGATAGCCAAACAGAATGTGATAGCCTGGCCAAACAGGCCATAAGATATAAGAGCTTGGTCGAACAGACCATAACCTATAAGGTTCAGACTTTCAAAGTCTATAAGCTTGGAGACATTATGGATTTACATGTATGAAAGATAAGATGCATCATGCCATAAAAAGTGAGCATAGATATTCCCATCTAAGTATGATTAAAGGGTCATGATCCAGACACCATCCTAAGAGTTTATGAATAAACCACCACAAAACATATGTGCCGTCTAGGATGGAACCTCATAAGAAGATGAGATAAGATTGGGAATATATGTTGGACAAAGAATATGACTTTCTCTCACGAATTCAAAGAGACCATGAGCCAAACATGGGTGATCAGATTGTGGCCAAGGTACACGGATTACATACAAGATGAATCCGGTTATCCAACATTAAAAGGAGAAAGCTATAAGCTGGTAAAGAGTAAATGTGATAAGAGAAATGGATTGGTATTAACCATCCTTGTCTTGGCAAAGATCCTCGGACAAGATTTATATTATACTGGACGTCCAATCCCTAGAAAGAAGGAGAATCATAGAAAGATAGCCAGACAGACCCGAAAGAAAGAATGACTAAGTCATACCAGCTTAGCACCACGAAATAAATGTCCTAGTAGAGACATTATCAAGTTGCTGTAGAGTCTATACAAGATAGACCAATATGTTCCATATATAAAGGAACCTCGGAAATGAAAAGAAAGGTGCATAGAAATGACATATCCGAGGTCATAAAGGAAACCAGACCAGACATTGAGATAAGGCCGGCCGGCTCTAAGGTACCATACAATGCGACTTGGGACGCTAAGCTGCAAAGTATTCAGTGGTCCTGATAAGAATGAAATCTCAATCGATTATATCATGTCTGGACGCGATAGAACGCGATGGAACAGCATATAAGGTGTCGACACATACACACGTATAAGTGATAAAGATGCATAAGAGAAAGCACTTGAGCATAAGAGATATAAGCGAGGATCACGAACCCACGTGAAAGTACTCATAAAGAAAAGAAATGGACGTGGGGTTATAAAGAAAGAAAGATGGGCGTATGGCCATATATATATATATATATATAAGAGACGCCATCTAACCAGTGAACAGAGTCTTGTGAGGAAAAGAAAATCGTGAGACGTAGAAAATGAACATATATAGGTCGTCCATGTTACTACATAAAAACATTCAATGGAATGGTTTGATCACACAAGGATACTCACAGGGACTAAGGAACAAAAAGATATACTCCTATGTGGTGGATGCTACTACCCAATATCGAAATTGATAAGATCTGGATATATAAGAAAGATGTAGTAGACATTGAATATATCACTGGATATAAAGGTAATATAGATACCTGAAACATGAGAAAGAAGTTCTCATAGAACAGTGTCGTTCCTGAGCTGTTCATGGACTGTAGTAAAAGCAGCTACATATAAGGCATATAATGCATATGTAAGATAAGGCTAAGTGATACTTAGTAAATGGAATTCTGTAAGAACGATCCATATCAGTCCATGCATATATTATGTAAGAAATTCCTTGTGTTCATACTTAAAGAAAGGATGATTAAGTTTGACTGATTCTTGGAAAGGATATAATAAGAATACAATGATCTATAAAGGAGATCATAGCCATGAAAGTATATTTGGGTCTATGATCCAACGTACCAAGAATAGAATGTGATATGGTCAGAAAATAAGAGGATGAATCCATCAGATTCATAATCAAAGGATCCATATCAACTAGGATCATGTTTGACCTGGTTCGACCTTAATCATCCTGGTCCTTGTTCCAGCCCGTTCAGATCCGTTCCCTTAAGTCAAGTTCCGACCTGAAACGTCCAAGTAAGACAAACGGCATATTGACTCAAAAATGGTTTAGTTTTGAGGAACATCAAACTATAATATGGTAGCCATTCATGAACAGATTATGGACATATACTAAAGAAGGTTCATGAAGAAGTTTTGGTCAAAAGTTATGAACGGGACACACATTGGACGATAGCATATGATCCGAATGGATCATGGATATATGAAAGCATTTATGGTCGAGATCCATGGATGAAAATAAATGAGACATTCCCATGTATAGAAAGTCCATATATTATGGTCAAGTACCATAGAACATGTCCGACCATATTTATGAAATGGACGAAATATCTTGGTTTATTTTATACTAATCAAACAAGGAGAGTTTGGTTGATTTTGCTAATGCAGGATATCTTTCAGATCCACACCAGTTTAAGTCATAGTCAGAATAAGTTATACATATGGTGGGACTGCGATTTCCTGGAGACCCATGAAGCATACGTTCCACGTCCGTTACTAGTCAAGTGCCATCTGTCCAACCATGACATAAAGTGATCATCAGTAAAGATGTACATCCTGACCACATCTTAATGGAGTTCCAGAAGACATAAAGACATCCAAGAAGCTTCCAGTTCACTCAAGAGAGAATTCAGATGATTCCTTCACCATGGCACCACCGACAGCGACGTATGAGAAGCTTGTGCACCAGATTGAGACGTTCAGGCCCAAGGACCTACACTGAGGTCCAGAACAGGGGGAGTAGTGTGTGTTGTACTCTTTTTCCTGTCTTTGGTTTCCCTTTTACTATATTGGGTTTTGGGTTTTCCAAGAGAGGTTTTAATGAGGCAATATTATACACACTATGAGCTCTAGACGGTTCTGGCATCCAAGGGGGAGTGTTATGAATGTCATGTTTGTGGATGTCCAGCAACCAGACCCAAACCATTAGAATATAGTCTAGAGTCTAGGTCCATTTATGGTCCACCATGTATTAGGCCCATTAGGGTTTATGATCGATGTAATCCTATATAAGGAACCCTCTTGTTCATTAACGAATAACACGAAATACTCTTTCACAAATACACTTTCACAACAAAAATGTGTTTTTAGTGGTGGTAAAGATGAATAATGGTACTTTGAAAGTGGTATTTTTGAAAATTCCCCAAAAAAATACGACATTTAAATATATAAAAAGCATGTAAATAAAGTAAACATCTCAACCATCTTTTTTTTTTTGATAATTGGTTTAACATTTTAACCATATACGACATTTTTAACAGATTTTCAACATACAGACATGAAATTAGTTCTCATATCTATTCCAAAACAAGATTCTAATTTAATAAAACCTAATGAATTACAAAATAAGAACTCTACAACACATGAAATGAGAGAAACAAATATAAATAACTAACTAAATTTTGAAACAATTATTACAAGAAAATTAGATAGGGCATGAAACTAAAGTAAAATACTACTAGAAATGTAATATTTTATTAATTTACAACACTATTAATCTATAAAAAAATATTTTCAAATAGCATGAGCGAAATTTCCAACTAATATTTTTAATAAAAAAGGTTCAATAAATGCTAAAATAATTTTAAAATACAGTATTAGTAAAACACTAAAAATTAAAAAAAAATCATTATAAGTTGAAAATCTATGTAAACTGAAACAAACGTATATTATAAAACATAATTTGTTGTTACATAATATATACTAATTATTATTTATGACATTATTGAAACTATTTATATATTACTTTAAACTATAAATATTTTTTATCAATTTCCAATTGATTTTATTAATTTATTATCGTGAAAATTAGTTAGTGTAATATTATTAAAATCTGGTAAGAAATAAAAAAATTAGTTACTTTTACTTTAGATATTTTTCAACTATATCAAATTGAAATAGAAATCAAATAGAAAAATATAAATCATTACATTCTGTTTAAGTTTTTAATTTAATAATTTTGTATTCTCTGACAAAATTAAAACTAATAATGATATTAGTGGTCGTTTCAGTTCAAATAACAAAATTTAATAAAATTTACAATATAATCTTAGAATAAAAATAAATTATATTAATTATTTTCAATTTAAAGTAAATTTTCAAATTTTTATAAAACTAAAGTATGTTTTAATATAAAAATAGTTTTGGTGTAAACACTTAAAGGCTCTTCCACCACTCAAAACTACATGACGTACCTACCCATCATGAGGAAAATATAAAATCAATAACACATACACCCCGCTCCAAACTAACCTTTCCCTTCCATCCTACTTAAACTGTAACACAATTTAACATTGATATATCTCAATGCAAACTCTTACCGCACTAACAAAATCAAATAAGAACAAATTACACAACTGTCTGCGACCATGAAAATTAGTATCCCGCGCGTAGCGCGGGTCACCCCTAGTATAATTAACATGGCAACGTGCTTAACCTAATGCAGGCAAGGGCTGGTGGGCTAAAGCCCATTCACTACACACGTTCATCTTTTCATAAGATAATTATAACTATTATAATTATCATTTACATTAGTATAATACATCTTATGTGCTTGGAGATGGGCCTGTGGCTGAAGTGCTGC
The DNA here is from genome assembly GCF_000801105.2 of Raphanus sativus. NCBI lineage: Eukaryota > Viridiplantae > Streptophyta > Magnoliopsida > Brassicales > Brassicaceae > Raphanus > Raphanus sativus. The sequence continues at coordinate 12,770,106 of NC_079519.1, forward strand.
TGCGTCAGATTTTGGGTTTGGGCTTAGGCCCGTTTAAAGATGTCTTTTATGTCGGGTTTATGGGTTTGTTGTAATCGGGCCTAAATGGTCTTTTGTATTTCGGTTGGGCTTGGCCCGGTTTAAACCCTTACCCTTAATAATATCATATAATAGACGGAAAAATGCATCTTATGTATTATATTACTCCCAAAATCATAATTATTAATCTAGTTTACTTAGGTGTGTGACCTTGTAGGATCATATAAAATTAGTAATGAATTCTTAATTCATAGATTATAAGCGGTTTCTATCAAAACATTACAACCACCTAATACTATATGATTATCTAACCTTGACGCTACGACTTTTAGTAGAGTAAGTACAAATGATTAGCACATTCCTAACACTACATACTTGGATACAATCCACTGCTTGAATATTATAAGAAGATCACACCCTACTCCGACTTTATAATGAAATTAGAATGTTTGTAGGCAATATAATGTTACTATACAAAAAGCCACATTGGACTGCTAATTCATTCTATGATTTGTAGAACACATGATAATGATAAAAATTCCAAACGAAACCATATTCAAATGATCGAAATTCCAAACAAAACCATATTTGAATGATTTGTGGAATGCATGAAATGATCATACTCGAATGATCTTCGTAAAAGTTCTGAGAGATAATTCTTAGAAAAATCATATTCTGAAAAACCTTTATTGAACAACACATAAAGGTCGAAGAGTATTTAACAACATCACCGAGTATTAAGTTAATGAGATTGCCGAGTATTAAGGTTATCATATATAATTTGGTTTAGGTTAATATATAAGTTTTTCTAGCACTTGAATTTTGGACTTACTAATCGATACTATTAAAACATAAGCAATATTTATCTATTTGTAAGTAGTCTATGTTGTACCATTCTCCTATAACTAACTTAGTTTTAAGTTTGAGTAATATCTGCATGATAGATGGATCATGGACATCTACAACACAATTTAGTGGATGTGGATGGGCATGGATGGATGGCTCGTGCAAAGTACAGCTTATGGGAACATGGAACTGCGATCGAAGAGAGTCTGCCTTGCATATTGAGCTGGAAGTGCTGCGATGGGCAATGGAGAATATGCTTCAGCACTCGACATTACAGAGTTTCGGTACAGACTGTAAGGACTTGATTGCCATGATCAAGGAGCCCCGGACTTGGCCAAGTTTTGCAACCGAACTAGAAAGAATAGAGACTCATATTCCAAGAACGCAAAACTAGATTTCAAATTTTTTAGCTAAGACTGTGAGATCATTCCATAGATCTCTTTATTTCATTCGTTGTTCTATTCTAATCTGATTGCCCAAACCAACTCAAGTTTGAATAACAGGATAGCCTTTCGTAGTAAAAAAAAATAACTTAGTTATTATTATATATTATACCTAACCAATTATTTTAATATTTTCAAAATAAGATATCTAAGAAGATATTCTTAAGTATCTTTTTCTAAGATTACATGCCCTTTTAGTAATATATTTTAATATCATTTATTTAAAATGTAAATATCATTTCTGTTTAGTATTTACTTCTAAATAATAAAAGTCATAATTAATATAATTAAAAACGAATATTAATTCATTTTTCATTTATATAAAAGAAAAAAATGCTTCAATATATTTATATACATAATTTTATATTCATAATTAAATTACTACACCAAGTAATAATTATAAAGGTACTTAATCAATTTATTAATTATTTTACAAACTATAAAATAACAGAATGAAACATATTCATGAATTTTATAACATTCTTCAACTTAAAAAAACAAATATTAAAGTATGATATATAGACTAATAAATAATTTCATAAGTTAATATATATATATAAATTATATATACTTTTAACCAGATGTTTTTATAGAAAATATGTATGTATAAGATTTCTAATTTTCAGTAAATAAGTTTTTGAATAAAACTAATCTCGTGCTTTAAAAGACGGGTCAAAATCTAATAATAAAAATTATTATTAGATATATAGTAAAATATCTAACAAAATGAAAATTAATTAAATATAAAATTTCTAATATGAATAATTAAATTAAGTTAAAAGTTTAAAATAAACCAAAAAAAAACACCGAAAAATTATAATAAGATGTGAAGAATAAAAAGAAACTAAATAAATACATAAATAAATAAGAAATTATATTTATTTCAAACTTAAATCAATAAATTGTAATAACTGTATACAAAACATTGATGATCAAACCTAATTCTATTTTACCATGCATCCTCTCAAATATTAATCCATTACGTTTACAAAAAAAATGATAAATTAATATGACTAAAAATTTGTGTGGCTATTTTTTTATAAAATTGGAGCATCATATTCATAATATATCCACCATTCATCTAAACATTAATGAATTATAATACTTTTAATATTACAATTTAATTCAAATTATATTATATAATGGGTCACTCATAGGTTCAGCAGGTAGTTGGGTCCCAGGTTTTAGCGCTTTTACAGGTTTTATATAATTCTTAAATAATGATTTTAAAAAAAAAACTAAACCGGATTACATATAGAATCATTTGTTTTGTCAGTTTAACCGTGGGTCTGAGTCGAATTTCACAACACTGATAACCACTCAAATTACCCTAAGGAGGTATTTTACTCTCTCAAATTAGAGGTTCAATTGTAGTAATTAGGATCGGATCAGAATGATTAAGCTAGGTCTAATGAGTTTAATTGTAAATTGCAGGGTTGAAAAAGGTAGCTGTTCGGTTGATTGGAATGAGGTCTGTAAACAATATGAGAAATATCTAGACTTAGGGTTTTTATCCTGGTAAGCAGGATTAATAATATAGATGCTAACGTTGCATGCAAGATATTAAAGAGCTCAACTTAAGAATAATCGATCAGCTATCACATGTTTAGATTATCTAATGTCTAGATCTAATACCTCAACTGTCCTATGTTGATCTTTATAAAGTGTTGATCGACGATTCTATAGGAATATTGATCAATACACCTTTCACGTCGTCGATTGATTGATCTATTGGATTATCGATCGACGCGCTTCTAGTAAGCTTTACGAACGGGTTGATATATGCTAACTAGGCTTCCTAAATCAGCTGTTGCCTGTTTCCAGAAATCTTAGCTCAATAAGGACTAATTCAGATAAGAGACCAAGCGTCTAATTATTCTAAGATCATGGTTCTAGTTAGCTACTTTAGAACACAAGAATGAGAGCAATTCTATTGATAAATATCACAAATTAGCAATTCTATATTTGGGTTTAATCCTTCATAACACATTTGAACCCTAAACCTAATAGGACAACTACTCAGACATACTAAGAATTCATAACAACAAGGTATAAAGAAAACTGCATCGATAGATAAATAGATAATAATGGAGTTCCAATAACAAGCTCTGAAGAAGTCTTGGATCTTCTCTATAGATATACTAAAAATCCCTAAAATCTTTGCTGGTATTAAAGTAGAATATAAGGAAGCGTGTGTTGCCTAGAACAATGGCAGAGCACATAAATACTTAGGTTAAAACTCGTCAAGGGTAATCTTGTAATTTGGTGGTGTCTTGGACTTTAAGTCGGCTGGAACCAAGGTTAGATTCTGCGTGCTTCGCTTCCAATCGATGGCACATGTTGTGCATCAATCGATTATTGTGGCTGCTTGTCGATCTCCGGTCTGGTTCGATGGTCAGCTCGGGTAAATTCTCCTTTTATCTCCAAAATGCTCCAAAACATCACTTTCTTCCAGATCATTCATGAACCTATAAATATTGTAAATAGATTCTAAAATATAATATTTATATCATAAAACACATATATACCATGGGTGAAAGTGGGTAAAATCAATGGTATATCAACTCTACCATACTTACCATTTTGCTTGTCCTCAAGCAAAACAAACGGCAATCTCTCTGAAAGAGGTTTGAAAACAGCACGGGGTCACACAATTTTAAAACTTAGAATCATTACCTCTACAATATTGTAATCCAAATCCATCTAGCTAACAACTTAGCAAATCTTATATGGCAATCCCCTTTACTAACCTCATTTCTTGCATACAATTGGACTCTTACTCAAGCAAGTTTCTGAGTACACAAGTAGTCTTTTCGTATCTCCTTTCCCTCTTTCTCTTTTCTCTGAATCTTTATAGTTTCAATTTCAATGAATGTTGATGCTGATACATTTCATCTTGTTCATCTTGTTCATCTTATTGACTTGTCTACTTTTGCAGTTCTTATTTGACAACGTGTAGCTAATACCTGGGTCACAGGAGATATTCCTACCCCTCGTTTTCACAATGTGTGATCATTCCCTTCAGACTTAGAATGTCGGGGTCACATGAGACACTCCTACTCCTCTACCTCTTACAAGAAATCATTTCAATCTTTTATATCTTAAGATGCCGAAGAGAGAGAGAGAGAGAGAGAGAGAGAGAGAGAGAGAGAGAGAGAGAGAGAGAGAGAGAGAGAGAGAGAGAGAGAGATCCATATCGACATGCTCTCATCGGTTGATATGCTGGGCAATCGTCTACTCAGATCTCTTTTTTATCACCCGCAGAAAATTAAAAAGAAAAATAAGGGAGAGAGAAGGGAACCAGAATACACTCAGACTTTACTTTCCATACTTGCAGGAAGAATACTGGCCGTTGTATACCAAGAAGCCCCAAGACTAGTAGTTAAGTCAGGTTAGCTTGGAGGTCAGCTTTGGTTCATTCAAAAAGTCTCAGCTAGTGTGAACATAGTTGACAGGTTGATCCACTTTAGTATCTTTGGTATTTTAGTCAATCAGGAAATCTAAGAATGATGCTAAAGAGTAGTTAGATAACAAGCAGAAACTGAAAAAAATTATTGTGAGAGGCTGATGTTACGAGGAGGAGCGAGGAGTTCTACCAGGCGATGAACAACCCTTAGTTTTTTTTCGGTTGTTGTATTATAAATCTAAAACTTATTTATATATAAAATATTTTTGCATTTTATTTTTATTTTTAATTTAAATTTTATATATAATATTTTTGCATTTGATTTTTATTTTAAATTTAAATTTTATTCATAAAAAATAAATATTTGAAATATTTTTTTAATTAAATTAAAAATTCTGTAAAATCAAAATGAAGTAAATTCGAAGCTAATCTACGAGTTCTTTACGTGGAAACTTTACGAGGAAATGACGAGGTTTCTTTTACGAGGAAAACTTTGCAAGGTATTTACGAGAAATAGTTTTCAAGGTCATTACGTGTTGTTTACGAGGAAAGGCTTGCGTGTTCTTTACGAGGAAAAGCTGCGAGGAACTTACGTGGAATATCTATGTGGTACTTACGACGAATTCTTTACTTCGTCTTTACGACGAAAATAAAGACTCACTATTTTACGAGGAAATGGCGAGAAAATCTTTGTTACGACGAACGTTAAACGACGAAACCGTTTTCCTCTCTAATTCCTCGTAAAAGGTCTTTTACGAAGAATTCACGAGAAAAATAACCATCGTTAATCTTCTGTTTTCTTGTAGTGAATGGCATTATTGGATTGTAAATTTTTAAGAAAAGTCAAGGTCAATTCTTATATGTATTCCTGTTTTAATAGTTTGGATTCTTTTCATTCCACGCCAGAACTTTGAAACTGATCGCCGGAAATTAATAGCAATCATCCTAGATCGAGATGGATGGCAAAACTTCTTGAAAGAACTAAAAAATAGTTAGACTAAGAGTGGATTTTCAGAATTTACCAGGCAATAAAGTCACCAACGAATTTCTTAGCAAAAATGTCTAGATATTTTTTAAAAAATATTTATTTCGTTATTTGTTTTATTTTGGTTTAGTTCTCTAGGCTACCAAAAATTTGAAAAATAAAGCTACAAATTGATATCAGAAAAATTAACTATCATTATATCTTTTTCAAACTTTAATACGCTTTGGAAGCCTTTTCTCAACAAAAAGAAAGACTTTACTCCCTCTGTTTTTTAAAGATAGATGTTTTAGAAAAATAAATTGTTTCACAAAGATGTATTTTTTATGTTCCCTATACAAAAATTGCAAATTTCAATAAAATTAATTGAATTTATTAAAAGACTATTGGTTAAAATGCATTGGAATTTGATAATTTCTAAAAATGATGTATAATTAATGTGTTTTCTTAATATGTGTGAAAACATCAAAACATACATCTTTAAAAACAGAGGGAGTAATACATACTATTTTTGCAAAACATTATCCCAAAAGTTCATCTTCAACGCCTAGTTTGCTCTGTATGTTTTTTCATATCTATAACTTTTTTGCTCATATATTGTTCTATTTACATGTAGATGAACACATTCAAATCCGAGTGTTCTTTTAAATCATCTTTGGAGGAACCCCAATTGGTGTCGTATTTAGATGTGTCAAATGTAACTACGATGCAAATTTTCAACGAAATCAGGAGAAATTTTATGTTGTTTTGGTACTTATAGACACGGGAAAATACACATTTTCGGGTTATGTTCATCTGATTAAACGCTCTACGATTGTAAAGGTGAAAGCTGTGGCACTCCTCCATGCAATGCAAGATAATACCCAAATATATATATTACTCAAATCAATCTCTATACAGGAACAGTCCCATGTAAAACGTACTTAGAAACATAACTTAGTTATAATTCAAAAAAAAAAAACATAACTTAGTTAGTGTTAGTGCAAAGATGACACCACAATAAGTAATGTAGAAGGTAAACTAAGAGACACAATTACACAAGCACACATTAATAGCTTTATTAGAAATCGTCTTTTACAACTCAATTACAAGTTCTGCTTAATTAGCCTCGCTAGCCTGTTAACACCCTAACAGCTGCTACTGAACAATTTCCTAAGCTACCCGCTCATGTCTCTCTACCGTCAACTACCTCAGCAACTGTTTCGGCACGACCCAAGAACACCTTAAGGGATTTTCACCCTTCCTCTATAATAATAGCCCCCAGTGTCTTATTGGAATACCCACGACTCCATAGTTCTTTTATAGTGATCTCCACGTTCCTGAAACCTAGTCTACAAGGCAACATGGATATATGGACAACTTCCATATTAATAAGTACACTTTCTTTTTCTTGGAATTGTACTTATTCCTCAAGGCATAAACTTGCTCCCCAAGTTTATCTCTTGCCTTTTCTTCACGGTACTTGATTTTCAAGTTTATTCCACGCCAGTTCAGCATCTCGCATCCACATGGTCTCCACCACTCCGCTTGCCTCCTGGTTCACTCTCTGACACACACTGCATCAGCAACTACTTCAACGACTACGTCAAGACATAAACCCTCAGTTTATTCTTCTCCATCTCAGCATATCCTTGCATCCACATGGTAATCCACCACTCCGCATGCCTTATGTAGTAACGACTAATGTCTCCAGCATCAGTGACTTCGTCGCCTCGTTAGTCACGGAAGACTATTGACATCTACAAACTCTTCTTGCATATTCAATCTCCCCCTTTAGCTTTGTGTGCCAATCAAGCACAATACCCTTATGGTTCAACAACCATATTTCCTCACCTGGAAACCTCTACATTAGATATGCCTTTCTTCCCCCCGAGACTTGCACTATCTTCATCTTCATACATATATATGCTCTTCTCCCCCACAAGATATGCACCATCTACATCAGGATGTCCATCACCATGCTCTTCTCCTCCACGAGATATGCACTCCTTGGACCATAACGTCACCACTTCTCCCCCTGCTTAATTGCATACTAAGCTAAAATACAGATGCTTAGATGTCAATACAAACATCACAGACACACCCGTCTGCTTCTTCATAAGTACTGCATCATGCTCTGACGCATCCGCCGTACTACTTTTCGAACTACCTCTCGAACCACTCCTTATCTTGGCTCCTTAGGCTTCGGCTTCTTCCCCTCTGCTGTAAATATGGTAGGCTCCTCCCACCCAGTCTTCACAGCTATCCACGCACGCTCCTTGATTCCTCAAACACACAGCTTCATGTGCGCCCTCCAATGACCATACCACCAGCCATCATCCAACATGATTGTTTTCTGCATCAAACAATCGTGTACATCTTTACCTTCAGGATCACACCAGTAACTTAGGTAACCCGCTCTGATACCAATTGTTATGGCAAAGATGACACCACATAAGTAATGCAGAAGGTAAACCAAGAGAGACAATTACACAAGCACACACCAATAGCTTTATTAGAAATCGCCTTGTACAACTTAATCACAAGTTCTGCTTAATCAGCTTCGCTAGCCTGTTAACACCCTAACAGCTGCTACTGAACAATTCTAAGCTACCCGCTCATGTCTCTCCACCTTCAAGTACCTCAGCAACTGCTTCGGCACGACCCAAGAACACCCTAAGAGATTTTCACCCTTCCTCTATAATAATAGCCCCAGTGTCTTATTGGAATACCCACGACTCCATAACTCTTTTATATGGACAACTTCCATATTAATAAATACACTTTCCTTTTCTTGGAATTGTACTTATTCATCAAAGCATAAACTTGCTCCCCAATTTTATCTCTTGTCTTTTCTTCACGGTATAAACTTGCTCCTCAAGTTTATTCTACGCCAGCTCAGTATTTCGCACCCACATGGTCTCCACCACTCCGCTTGCCTCCTGGTTCACTCTCTGACACACACTGCATCAGTAACTACTTCAACGACTACATCAAGACATAAACCCTCAGTTTATTATTCTCCATCTCAGCATATCCTTGCATCCACATGGTAATCCACCACTCTGCATGCCTTATGTAGTAACGACTAATACCTCCAGCATCAGTGATTTCGTCGCCTAGTTAATCACGAAAAACTATTGACATCTACAAGCTTTTCTTGCATCTTCAAAGATTACGTGTGGTTTTAAGGGAAAGAAACAAAAAGGTGGAGCATTCCATGTGATTATTGTTATTAATCTAATTTGTGTTGTAAATTATTTAACAATGTGAACGGCATAACTATAAGATTTTGTTAGTTAAGTAGAACTTCAAAAAAAAACATGAAACGTTTCATTTCAAATGCGTTAACATGTTAATGTCATTATGCTTGAAGTGTTTCGATTCATTATGAAATTCATGACAGATTACCCTAAGTGAATTTTGATCTCGTGATACTTTGAGGATGTCGCGAGCCAGAGAAATATTAGTGGTCCAAAACGCTTAATCGAATAGTTGAAAAATATAAAGAGCATTGAGTCAGACGTTTTCTCCTCCTAGTACATGAACATGACATTAATATTTGATGTGAGACTTTGGAATATTCCTGAAATGTACGTGTGACCCTTTGAAGGCTAGAGTGAGGCGAGTCAAAAATTAAAGCTCCACCATCAAAAACGATCCTAAGAAATTAAAAATTAAGGGGGTGTTATTAGTTTGTGTATTTTAATAGATTTGGAAATCAAAGCCAAATTCAGTGTTATTGGTTCTATGATTTTAAAATTCATATGTAAATCTAGTGTTATTGATTTTATGATTTTAAAATAGATTTTAAAATCAAGTCAAATTCAGTGTTATTGGTTCTATAATTTTAAAATAGATTTCAAAATCATGTGTTATTCAATAGCAGTGATTTGTTTAAGGATTTGATTTTAAATTGGATTTTAATAGATTTATAAGTATTTTTAAGACCGAAATACAAAGAAACAAATATTGAGTTAAACCTTGTTATTTGGTTGGATTTGTATTATTAGTTTTCTCCATTCTATAATCACCACTCAAGTTTCTCCAAACCAACTTCCATGTTCTCGGTTCTATAATCACTATTTTTAATATCGTATTTTCTAGTTCTAAAAATTATATTTTTAATTACATTTTTACAAATAACCCAAAGAAAAAAGATTTTGATGATGAAAAAAAACTAAAAAATAATAATGATGAAGAAGTTCTTGACTTCTTGTAACCAAAATCAGCGCATTAAACATATCAATCAGTTAAGAACAACTATTACAACAAATATGTGGGGATATTCTATATGTTATGAGAATTTGAAAAACATATAAGTAAAAAATGAAAAAGATATATTTTTATATTTATTAACTTTATCATAAACTAAAATTACTATAAATCCATTTGGTTGATTTACAATAATCCATTGATTTGATTTTGAAGTTCATCTGATTTATTTTAAAATCTAATTGTCTGATTTTAAAATTATTGGATTTACCAAGGATTTCAAACTACAGGAAAGATTTCTAAATCCATTAAAGTACATAATCCAATAACCCCCACTAAAGACTTGAGTATAAAGCTTAGAGATTTACCAGAAGGGTAAAGCACTTTCAACGGACAAAGTATTAAGGGGAATTTGTTAGGGTACACTAAACAAAACCGACACTAAAATCTTCTTTAATTTTGAAAGCATGTTCTTCAAAAAAAAAAAATCTTCTTTAATTTTATTTTATACTTCATTTGCGTCTTTCTCAGTTTTCTTTTCTTTCTACAATGATGTAAACTTTCGACATAAAAGTGTAACAAATTAGTATTCTTAATCGTTTCTCATAATGTAAAATATCGAAGGAATTTAAGATGATATGAGTACTGTATAAATCAAAGCTCCTTTTTAGGAGGCGATAGATTAAATTGAAATGATTTAGTGAAAATTAATCATAATATTTGAAATAAGTAACTAATGTATTAGGGTTATTTCTCAAACAGTTTAAGTGGTTTGGCAGGTAACAACTTCAGAATCTATAATTGCTACAAAAAGGTACATAAATCTATGATTTAAAGTGATCTGCATTAAACTGAAAATTATATGTTATTCAAACTTGACTTGAACAAAATAGTGAATATTTGATTTAATATTAGTTTTTTGCTTAGTTTAATATTTTATCATGGAAATAATTTAAAAGTAGAATTTACGAGATTTGTAGCGATCTTAAGTATTTTATAAAATTATTAGGTAAAATATATATATTTTTAAAAAATGAATGGGTTTAACAAAAATCATAACAAATTCTTTATTTCATCCAAAATTATCTAAAATTCATAAAAATTTAAGCCACTCTAAATGCTACTATGTTTAATACACCTCTCATAGTATTGATATAGTCATGGCTAATGCATAATCTTTCGAAGTTTATTTTCTAATAGGTTATATTTAAAAATTGCATTTGCTTGGTTGAATGCATGGGAAGGAATTTTGACCATCGAATAAGGCATCTTCCTTGGCTGGAGGCGAAACACTACTTTCATACTATAAGAGAATACTAGATCTTGATCCGTGCGACCGCACAGGTATTAATTTTCAGTTTTTATTTATTTATACTAAATAGTATATTTGTAATATTTGATCGTTTTATATTGACTAAGTTAGGGGTGGATATTTGTATATCCACTCGAATTCGGTTAAAATCTATTCGGGTTTGAGATTTTGAGTTTAAAGATTCTAGCTCTATTTAGGTATTTATAAAATTTGGTTCCGGTTTTATTAGGATCTTTGTGGGTTTGATAACCCGTTTAAATTATTTTAATTTTTTAAAATTTATATATCTTTAAACTATTTGAGTAATGTAAGCCAAAGTACCTAAATTAAAATTTTAAAATAGGTTTAACTTGAATATTTGGATGAAGAATAAATATATATTTTAAGTATTTTGGTATTTTGATTATTGTTTATCTACTTTAGATGTTTACTTTCGACTATTTTTTATATTTCAAATATTTTAAACAACTTAAAATAACTTATATCTTGGATATTAACTCGAAAAATAGCTAACATATTGAAGTAAATAAATATGATTTAAATACATTCGAATATCTGAAATATTTTGTTCAGATAAAGTTTGGTTATGGTTCTCCAGATACCAAAATGGTAAATCTGTTTGGATAGTATCTAGTTTCGGTTCAAATTTGATAATATTCTTTTCGTTTAGATTTGTTAAACGAAGAGTTGATATTATAATTTCCATGAATTATTTGTCCAACAAAAATGTATTTTCTTTTAATTTGATATTGATTTAATTGAAAAATTAATGAAGTATATTTAATTCAAATTTAATTTTAGAAAACACATTAATGTAAGTGGAAAAGACAAAGCATTAAAATAGGAAGTATTATTTAATAGTGATTTAATTTAAATTTAATTTTGGAAAACGTATTAATCAAAGTTGAAAAGACAGCATTAAAATATGAAGTATTATTTAATGTCAGTGGCATAGAAGTGTAAATAACACTGAAAACTAAAGGGCATTCTATATGTGTACTTCTCTTTTAATAATATAGATATAAAAGGAGTTAAATTTAATCACAAATGAACTAAGTTTCAACTAGGGAATGATTATGGGAAGATTGCCAATAGAGAACAAAAAAACAAGGGTGTTGTCCCTTTGGTATAAATCATTTTTTGTCCAATTTTTCTCCTTTTTACCCTTTGTATTTCTGAAAACTAATGAAATAAATACTTTTGTGAATCAAAAAAATATTAAAAATATAAAAAATAAATAAAACACCTATATACACATGCTGGTATTTTTTTTTTTCAAAAAGTTGATAAATAAGAATTTGAAAATACGTTCTACTAAAGGTATAATGTGCCTTCTACAGAAAATGGTACAGTAGAAAGCGATTTCTAAAATAAACACGTTCATCTACTATTTTTAGAACATACATTCTACTATTTACTAATTTTCTAAAAAAGTAGAATGCGCATTCTACTAATCCTAAAGCTATCTACTTTTCGTCCGGAAGCATCTTCTACTTTTATTAAGTATTCTAAATTTCGCGGAATGTGTTTTCTAAATTGTACTCTTCCGTCTACTAAAAGTAGAATGCGTGTTCTGGATTTTTTTCAATGTTCTAAACTTTTAGAAGGCGTCTTCTACGGATAAGATTACCTGATTTTTGCGAAAATTAATGAAAATTTCAGTTAAGGAAATATTCTAAAAATCTCCTAAAAATATTATAACTTCCTAAAACGTGTTATTTTCGATTTTGCTTGTCAAAATATTTTAAAAAATGATTCTCCCTTGTTTTATTCATTAATCTATGGTTTTTCCATAGTTTTTCTTTTGATTTTTTTCACAAACTATTGTTCTCTATGATACATATCTATACAACATGTGGTATTTTGAAATTAGGTGCAGTTTTTTGTAAAGTTTATTTATATCTTTATAAAGTTTACAAATTTTATTTTTATTAAAAGTTTTATTAAAAACATTTTTAAAATTTATATTTTTATTAAAAAGAATGATAAAATTAAAATTGTTACAAACGTTTTAAACTTTTTATAAAAATAAAACTTTGTAAAATGTTTTTTTTATAAAGTTAGTTTAAAGTTTTTATTAAATTTTTTTGTAAAGTTTTATTTTTATTTTTATAAATTTTAAAATTTTATTTAATTACAATTTTATTAAAAACGTTTTAAAATTTTTATAAAAATAAAATTTGTAAAATGTTTTTAATAAGTTTATTTAACGTTTTTTATTAAAAAATTGTAAATTATTTTATTTTTACAAAGTTTATTTTTATTAAATAAAATTTTAAAAGTTTTATTTTATTTTCCCTTTTTAAAACGTTTTTAATTATTTTTTTAAAATTATTTTAGTTTAATGTGTTTAATAAAAACTTTAAACAAACTATATAAAATTTGTAAACTTTATAAAATTTGTAAACTTTATAAAAATAAAATAAAACTTTACAAAAAAAATTTAATAAAAAATTTAAACAAACTTTATAAAAATACATTAATTTTTTTCATTAAAATTTTTGATAAAATTAAAAAGTTTACAAACATTTTAAACTTTTTATAAAAATACAGCTTTGTTAACTGTTTTTTATTAGGTTGATTTAACGTTTTTTATTTTAAAAAAATAGTAAATTTTTTTTTTATTAAGTTTTACAAAGTTTATTTTATTAAAAAAATTAATTTTATTTTCCATTTTAAAACGTTTTAATTATTATTTTAAAATTTTTTATTAGCTTAATGTGTTTAATTAGATTAATTAAGGGTTAGTTTTGGGATTATGAAAAAATTATACTAAAAAGACAACTAAATGATGGTTTTATACTATAGGGACAACCATGCTCAATTTTTGTTCCGTTTTGGCAATTTTCCCAATGATTATCAGCCAATTTGAGCTATAATAACTAATCATTTTATTGACAAAGAACCAATCAAAAGGTGGAATACTCAAGGCAGATGCGAAATGGTTTTCAGAGATCTCACAATCTCTTTTTCATTTCTTTCACACACTTTTGGATTTCAATCGTAATTTTATGTTACTCGCTCGATTGGCTAGATGTTATTATGTTTTCCTTGAAATAGTCATTTTTGTTTTGCCAGCGTCGAAACCTTAAAATTAATAATTTTATCATCTTATTATCACCTTTTTGAGATTTTAATTTTTATTTATTAATCAATTGCTAAGTTATGAAACTCTATGCTAGAGTAGACTAAAGGACGTTATCGACCCAACAATGAGTTACATACTTGTGTCGATTTTTGAATGATCAAAAGATTAATTCGAATAATTTTTTGGATTCCCACCTAACAAGTTAAAAAAGCTCAAAGACCTTTGCGTGCCATCGACGCGCCCCATCTTTTTCTCTCTAGAATTCATCGCCTTTTTCTTTGTCTGGGTGGAATCTCTTTCTCCGACATCTCGATTGTTTGGAGGTCTCCCACCCCCCTGTTTTTACTTTTACGGTATCTGAATTTAATGACGGAACATATCACGGTGCGGATTCTGTGAGGCTCTTTTCTTTTTTTTTCATGTAGCGGATTCTCTATGTAAACTTTAGATCTTGGTGGTTCGTCGGATTTCGAGGTGGATGAGCTCCGATTTGAGGGCGTCGGAGACGAAGCCAGAGCCGCATGTCAGCTATCGGGGTTAGAAGTTTTTTCGCCCAGATCTGGAGTTGCAGTCGTCGACGGGCGACTCTTGAAGGGGATGGCGGTTCCTCTTGAGACGATATCCTCTGGTACGGTCTCTCTCCATCGGAATGAAGAAGGAGCAGTGCGTGGTTTCTCGGATCTGGAGGCGACGGCATCACTGAAGAATTGGATGAAAGTAGGGTTTGGAGTCGGGTCTTCTGGACCACGGCGTTTTGGGACCGCGGGGCTACTCCGAAGGTGAGCTTGCTCGGAAGGTCAATAGTCGACGGATCTAGCGCTGGATTTGGACGCCCTGGCCATGGGAAGTCGCGATGTATCAGATGAGTTGCTCGCCGGCGTTCCTGTTTGGAGTCGGAACTCTCGGGTTTCTAGAGCTTTCTTTCCCTCAACCTCCCTCCTTTTTCTGTCTAGTTTAGTTTCGTTGCTACTCTGTTTTTGTTCTCCATGTAACTTAGAGCCGCTGTTTCTCCGACACACCGGATGTTAGGCTGTGTACTGTTCCGTTCCCCTTTTTTAGGGTTGATTATTAACGATATTCTATTTAAAAAAAAATCGAATAATTTTAAAATAAAATAAGATGATGAAAATAACTTCCATATATAAGCTCCATATATTAAGCAAAACTTGTACCAATATTCGACGGAAAAGTAAGAACAGCTGTTGCTGGTCTTTCCTGAATACTGTATATACTAGTATATTTAAGGAGCTGTGAGCTTTTGCTTTATTTGTTTACTTAGTTTTGTCTCGGTCACTCTCTTTATTAATTTTTATATACTTACTGTTTCAAGAGGGGTTTGCTAAATTGCCAGATCTGGTTTATCTATACTATTATTTGCGAAGTGATTTTTCGCCACGGAACTCTCACGTTAAAAATTAGAACAGTTAACTATTATTTGCAAAGTGATTTTTCGCCACGAAACTCTCACTTTAAAAGTTGGAGTGGTTAATTTCGATTATACCCTTAATGAATAAAAATTTATAATTTAGCTAAAAAATACAAATGAATTTAAAATTTCTAATATTAAGAATTATCCAAAATCTTAAAATACAGATGTTAAATAAAAAGATAATATATATATATATATATATTGTAATCCGAAAATCTTTTAGTAAAAATTACAAAATTAAAAAAAAAGACACATATTAGTCAAATAAAATTCTTAATTTATATAATCAAAAAATATTAAGTGATTTTTAAGATTTATTTATTGACAATGAATATAATGAATGAAATATTTTTAAAAAATTATAATACATAAGAATTTTGAAATGAAAAAAAATAAATTATGATTTATAACTATAATATTTTCATTAGTAATGCATATATTAATAAATAATTATAAAATGTTTTTTCCATGGGCGGATGAAACACCTAAAAACCCGTCAGATAGAGCAATTAGGAGCCGACATCAGATAATGGTCTAACCTCATTTATATGTTTGGTTTTTATAAAAAGTTAATTTTAGTGACAAATGCATGTGTATTAATTAACATGAATAGAGATAATATGATCATGTATATAATAAATAGTTATATATAATATGTACTATAATTAAAAAGTTATTTTAATAATTTTATGTTTATCTATTAGATTAGATAATTGAACGTAAATTAATTTAATACAAGTTTTGGCCAAAAATAAATAAAACAGTTCTAATATATATTATGTTTTTATCTGAAAATAATATTTTTAAACATAAAGATTAAAAAATTAATTTCAATAATAATCATATATATAGTAATGAGAAACTTATTTATAGATACATATATCGCCAATTTAAAAATTTAAGAGTATAAACATAACTTATCATGATAATTATTGAAATAATAATATATGTATCAATAAATATTTATAAGATTATTAAGCCCGCGTGAGCGGGCCAACCATGTAGTTGATATAATAAAACTTAATTTTTTTCTTTTAACTTATTTATTTATAGTTTTAAGGGAAATTAGGCTATATATACACACAAAGATCACAAATTTATTTGGTAACTAAAATTCCCCTCTCTCTCCTACTTTCTCTTCCTATCTCTCTCTACTCACTCTCCGAAAATCTAATTAACTTTTTTTGGTTATTAAGCAAAAAAGCCCTAATTTTAATAAGTGCATGCTACAATATTCAACATGCCAGACTTTTGGTACGGACTGCAAGGAATTAATATCGATGGTTCAAGATCGTAGAGAATGGCCTAACTTTTCAATGGAGCTAATGGAGTTGGCGAATCTAAAGAACAAATTCTCGACTTTTTCCTTAGTTTTTTATCCTTGTGCTGTTAATGTATCTTTTGATTCGTTTGCTAGGCTAACAAGATCTTTCCATAGATGCTTGTACTAGATTGGTTATTTTATTCCGGTCTAATTTCTCAAACCACCTCAAGTTTGAGTAATAGATCAGCCGTTTGATGGAAAAAAAAACTAATTTTATTTATAAATAAATAGCTAGAGTATGTGTGATGATAGGTTTGATTTAGGAGTCTACTGTCGTCCAAACGTTTGAAATAAGTTCCATGAAGTAAGAACTAAGAAATCCTATCAACTAAAAACGTCTTCAACCAATATCGTCTATGATTAGTCCTATCAAATCCACCCTAACACTATTATAATTATCCAACAAAATTGCGTGTACATAAATTTATTCCTCAAAGATATATAAAATTTGATTATAAAGACACAAATTAGAGTGATGCAAACAATTATGAGCGTGAGACTGAAAAGAACTCCGTAAAAGTTGTGCACCGGTACATGATGAAAAGTGGCAGAGGCACACACGGCACAACATACACCGGCATGTACTGTGTCTATAAGAGAGTGGTTAGATTCTGCTACATTTACTCAAGTTCAGCTAGCAATAACCGGGCTTCGTAGCCTGGTGGTAATGGAACCTCGGCTGAGGTGTCCGCCACCCAGCTTCGAAACCCGGCCACAGCGATTTAACATCCTTACTGCTGGGGCGCTGGACCCCTTCGGGGATATTTGGGAAAGTGGCTGCCCAGACACCAGAGATATCAAAAAAAAAAAAGTTCAGCTAGCAACTGTGCTCCAGCTCTGGCTTGGCTCTATATATCTGATATCGCAAAAGCGTAATGCTCGATACCATAATGGTCTTACTAAATCTTATTGGATGTTATTTCGTGAAGTCATCAAACAGGCAAAGGACAAGTCTACAGCTTTGAGCAATTGTGGATCTGATCTTGGCACTAGTTCGGTGGCGTTCTGGTCTGTGATTTAAAAGTGCAGCATCTCTATTGCTTCCCTTTTTCAGTTCTCTTCCATGGTCTTCAAAACCATTGTGACCTTCCCCCTTTTCATTCTCTTTAATTTCTCTTGCTTTATTTGGGTTTTAATTTGCTTCTTTGTCCTTCCTCTGTAAACTCTGTTTTATGTATTAATATGAAAGCCAGTTAAAAAAATACGTTAAAGAACTAGAGGAAAACAATAAACACGAACGTTAATTCAAGAAGAAGGCCAATACAATAAACAAGGTTCTAGAAAAATAAAACATAATCCATATGTCTCATATTAAGTGTCATTTTAACTTTTTTTTTGTTTCATAAAAAGTGTCGTTCTATAATTCCAATGCAATTTATATTTGCTATCATTGAGAAGTGTAGAAAAGCTCTGTCAGGAAGGACATAATTCTAATGCTAACTAATGCTAAAGAAAGAGCTTGCAAATAACAGCATGTTACTGACAGTCTTATTAAGAAAAAAGGGAATATAAATAATTGTTATTAATGACAATGTATTAATAATTTGCTTGGAATATAAAAACGTCTCAGAAGATATGCCTTCTTATTATGGCAATTGATTACAGATCATGTTGTAGTAACGATAAATTTGAAACGTCGTAATTTAAGATGTGATGATTATTGTCTGAGATGTGGAGAACATGAAGAATCTGTTACTCATACCATATTCGAATGCCCCCAGCTTTACATTCTTGGTCATTATCAGCCACACCAACAAATCCAAAGATCTTTCCCGTACCAAGCATTTATGCTAATATGGACTATCTAATATGGAGGAAGAACAATATTATTGAACCAGATTCGGACAAGGATCCTTATCCCTGGATAATCTGGTATATCTAGAAAGCCTGAAATGACAAACTCTTTAGAGGAATAGATAGAGATCTTTTGGGATTAGTGCGATATGCAGAGAGTGAGTGTCATGCCTGGTTCGATGCAAATGAGATTGTGCCACATAGCCCACAAGATAAAAGTTTAGAAGAACCTCAAGTCTTAAGCTTGGGTAATATATGCATGATAGATGGGCCATGCACATCCACATTGCAATTTACTGGGTTGGGATGGACATGGGTGGATAGCTTGGGGGAGTTTCAGCTAATGAGAACAACAAACTATCCACGCCGGGAGTATGCCTTACACTCATAACTGAAAGCACTTTGTTGGAGCGATGGAGAATATGCTTCAGCACTCAACATGTCAGATCTTTGGAATGGACTGCAAGGATTTGATTGACATGATCAAGAAGCCCCACGACTGGCCGAGTTTTGCAATTAGAGAGAATAAAGACTCTGCAGATATGTGTTCTGGACTTCCAGATCACCCATATTCCACGAGCGCAAAATCAGATTTCGGATTCTCTTGCTAGGACTCCAAGGTCTTTCTATAGAGACCTTTGTTTTGTCGGTTGTTCTATTCTGATATGGTTACCCAGACCACCTCAGGTTTGAGTAATAGAGTAGTCTTTCGAGGTCAAAAAAATGAGTTGCGAGCTTCGGTTAGGTTGTTGGAGACTTAATCACAGCTGCAATATGAAGTGATCGAGCAGAACACACAATCAAAACTCAATTCCTCAGAAGAGAAGGCCGATGCAAACTTTAACATGGCGAAGAAATTTCAAAGAGTGTGCAGGTAGTGGAGGTTCCTCAACCGTATCATCATCCGAATCATCAGGTACGAGCTTAATTCTCAGAACATGGCCGTAGTTTTAGATCGGATGAGATAGGCAATAAAAATACTGTTGTTGGAACTCATGATGCGATGTTGAAACGAGATGAACTTCCAACGTATGATGGTAGTGACACGTACGGTTGGTTTGCCCTTGCTGAGAAATTTTTCGCATTGGAGGTTACGATGGAAGAGGGAAGCTGGAGATTGTTTATGTTACTCCGATGGGAGATGTGTTGAGCTGTTCTAACACTGAAACTCAAAGAAGCATGTTTGACATTTGGATGGACTTTAAGGAGAGATTGGTTGCAAGGTTCAGCGGGGATGAACTGAGATATCAAAGCCAACATTTTTTTGCAGTTAGACAAGTGGAAACAGTGGCACTGTACATACATGATTTTGAGGATATGTCAACACAATCAATTGGTCTAACAGATAGGCAAAGATAATGGATGTTTTTATGAACGGTTTGCAACCAGAAATGAGAGAATGGTGAATATGTGCAAATCGGTAGATGAACTGACAGATCAAAGCCAACCTTTTTTTGCAGTTATATCGACAAGTGGTAACAGTGGCTCTATACATACATGCTTTTGAGGATATGTCAACACAATCAATTGGTCTAACAGATAGGCAAAAATAATGGATTTTTTTAAGAACAATTTTCAACCAGAAATGAGAGAATGGTGAATATGTGCAAACCGGTAGATCTTCCTATGATGATTTATGTTGCATATCAAATGGAACACTGTGCATTGTAGAAAATTGTTTGCAAGGAAAGATTACAGGGGATGAAGCAAGGTTCGAAAGTCAATAGTAATATGGGAACGAACGTTGGTTGGCAATTGAAGCAACAAACACATAATGATAACAATCAACTACAAAAAGCTGGAGTCAATACCAACCAGAGACCACAAGTTCGATTGACTGAGACTAAAATAGCGGAGAAGAAGAGATTGGAACTGTATGTTTCAGTTGTGATGATAGGTGGTCTCGCCAACATTGGTGCCCGAATCGCGCACTACAAGTGTTAACAGTGGTGAACGGACTTGAGATGAGGAGTTTGGATCAGTCACTGATTGAAGTTGAAGAGGAGTTGGAAAAAAACTGAGACTACATTGATGGTATTATCATTAAAATCGTTTTTGGTATTATCTTCACCAACATCAATAAAAATGAGAGGTTTAATAAAGAAAAATCAAGTGGTGGTGATGATAGATAGTGGTGCCACACACAACTTCATCTCTCCATCTGCGGTGAAATAAGAACATAGTTATAGAGACGGAGAATCCTAATTTGGATGTTTTGTTAGGCACACGAATATCAGTACAAGGGACATGAGTTTGTAAATGTGTGCAAATTTTACTTCCAAATATGTCACTCAAGGCTGATTTCATTGTGGTAGAGTTGGGAAATGCAAACATTATTTCGTGAGTACAATGGCTTCATACATTGGATACTTGTATGTTGGACTGGGAGAGAAATGTTTGGTCTTTATGTTATCAAGTAGTTCCGGTTACATTGACAGGCGACCTGACTTTTCATAGCCTGAATGTATCACTCAAAACATTCATGGCTGGTATTAAAGTTCATAACAAAGGAGTAGCGATGGAGTTGAAGGGATTAGAAAAAGAGTCGTGGCAGATCCTTACCTTAGATAATTAAACGGAAGTTGCTATAAATGAGGAAGTCTTTCAGAAACCTAAAGGCTTACCTCCTCTTGAGAGAAGGAAACATGCTATTAATCTACAACTGAATGCTGGTCCTACAAGTGTTAGGCCATACTGTTATCCGTTATCCGCATGCATATAAGGAGTCAATGGAAAATTGGTTCGAGAAATGTTGGAGGAAGGGTTGATTAGACCAAGTCAGAGCCTATACTCGAGTCATGTGTTGCTAGTGAAGAAGAAAGATAACTCACATTGTTTCTGTGTGGATTATAGGGCCTTGAACAGAGTGACAATTCAAAACAAATATCCAATACCTATGATCAACCAGTTATTAGATGAGTTGCATGGGGCACATGTGTTTTCAAAGATGGACTTGAAATCAGGTTATCACCAGATTCAGATGTAAGAAAAAGACATTGAGAAGACTGTAATTTCGAACGTATGATAATCATTTCTAGTTTCTGTGACGCCCTTTGGGCATATGAATGCGCCTGCCACATTTTAGCCTTGCTGAATGAGGACTTCAGAAAGTTTTTAAGGAAATTTTGTCCTTGTATTCTTCGATTTCGTTTTGATGTACAATGCGTCTTTGGAGGAGCATGAGCGACATCTTGGGTTGGTATTGTATGTCTTTGTGGATCATAAGTTGTTTGTAAATAGGAAGAAATGTGCTTTTTCTCAACAACAAGTCGAATATTTGGGACACATGACTTCTTGTGATGGTGTCTCTACGGACAATCAGAATACTGAAACAGTACAACAATGGCCTGCTTCTAAAACATTTAAAAAGCTGAGGGGATTTTTGGGATTGACATGCTATTATAGATGATTTTTGCAGCATTATGGAATGATAGCAAAGCCACTGACAGAGTTGCTGAAAAAGGATCAATTTCAGTGGGAGGAATCAGCTAAAGTTGCGTTTGAAAGTTTGAAGAAGACTATGGTTTATGCACCGGTTCTTGCTCTTCCAGATTCTAATGCCATGTTTATAGTGGAGAGTGATTCTTCTGGCTTTGGCTTTGGAGTAGTGTTAATGCAGGGGTAACATCCTATTTCAGTCGTGGGCTGACGTCTAAGGAGTAACAGAAACTAATGTATGAGCAGGAACTGATGGCCATAATAATGTCTATACAAAAGTAGAGACATTACTTATTAGGCAGAAGATTTTTGGTCTTGATGGATTAATATGGTTTAAGTATCTCTTGGAACAATGAGAAATCACTCTTGATTATCGCGCCGTTGACTCGTATATTAGGCTATGAATTTGATATAGAATATAAGGTGGTGTCAGAGAGCAAGGTGGCAGATAGATCGTCTGGTATTGATCATGCTCAGTCAGGAGTGATGAAGGTTAAGTTGTTGGCTATGATTGTTCCTTCATACTTACATTTACATATAAATATTTTATTCATAGTTCTCCTCGTATGTTTCCAAATCCAAACTAATTACCTCACAATGACTATCCTCAGCTCTATCCAACAGCAGCGAGTCATCGACGAAAGGAGATGAGTTATAAAAGGTTAATTTTCGGAGAAACGAATGTCCTCAATGTTGCCACAATTCTCAGCGTTATTCAACAAGTGAATTAATCTTTCAGTGCATAAATCAAATAGAAAAGATGATAAGGATCAGCCTGTCTTAGGTCTCTTTGTGGAGAAATTGTACCATGTTCTTCACCATTTATAAGAACAGAGTATATAACCGATGTTACACAAAATATCACCCTGTCACAAAAATACTGATGGAACCCGATACTTGCAGCAGCATCTTAAGATAAGACCACTCAATGCATTCATATGCTTTTGATATGTTTGTTTTGATCGGTATATAGTCTGTTGAAATATTTTTATGAATACACAGACCATATACCATCTCAGGCCCAGTGATGCTATTGTTCGAAATTAGCCTCTACAAGACAAAAGAATATTGTGGTGGAGAAACAAATGTTCCAAAAGAGGTTTCACTCGAGCCACCAGAAATTTTGGTATTATCTAATGTAGTGGAAGCTACATATAGCTAAAGTAACCTAATGATTCTGAGAATACCTAGGAGATATTGCCTTCTTGAGATCATTACGAGCCATGCTCTATCTGAGAAAAAGGATTTTTTTTGACAAAGAAAAACTACTCTAGTAAGAAACCACCGGGTTGGAAAGCCAAACCGGAGGTAATGAATCGACATATAACATAGCTGAAGGAGAACTCCTCGCACCACGTGCAAACTTATCCGCCATTATGTTTTGTGCCTTTGGAACATGTCGAACCTTGAAATTAGGGAATAAAGTCTTACTGCGGCAAAACTCCTCTATATGTGTAGCAAAAGTAGGCCATTTTTCAGGTTACGACACCATCTTCACCAACTGAGAATAATCTGTCGCGAATACTACTTATGAGAACTGCAGGGTCTTCACGCACTCCATTGCCCATTTCAATGCTTCACATTCCGCATTTAAGGAGGAAAGGCTTCGTCTTAAGTTCATTGCTCCCATCATGACATCTTCTGAGCCCCTCACACGACAGTACCAACCTAGTCCGGTGAATACATATTACTCCTTCCAAGCCCCATCAACAAAGAAAATTCTTGAGTGCTCCAGTGATTGCCAGTTTGTGTCTGGCTGTAAATAACCATGATGTTGTTGTACTAATAATTGTGCCTCAGCCCAAAGGGTTGAATCGGTCTCTGCTTTACGCAATATATCATTAGGATTCCCATTCCTATTCTGATAAAGCTTTTCATTTCTATTCTTCCAAATATACCACATAATCCAAGGAAAACAATCGGATTATGTTTCTTTTGGAATCCTCCTAAACAAATAATCTAGGCTAGTGAGCACCGAGGAAGATGAAAAAATCCCAGGAGGAGAAGAGATCCTGGATAAAGCCCAAGTTTGTACTGCTGGTGGTCACTCAAATAGGATGTGGTTTATAGTTTCCTCCTCCGCTCCACATATACTACATCGCGGATCACAGTTTATGCCACGTGTTCTGAGGACTATTCCTACTGGTAGGACTCCAGATATTGCTTGCCAAACAAGATACTTTAGTTTCGGAGAACACTTAAGCTTCCATGAAAACGCTAGAAGCGGTTTAACATTCGGACCATAAAACTGTGTCTTTGAACCCTTATCTGGGTAAAATGATTTTGTTCTAAATCCCGATTTAACTGTATACTTTCCAGATTCAGTAAACATCCAACCATATGAATCAAACCGGTGCGCCCTACTAACCGCCAAACCACAAATGATCTTCACATCATCAGGATGGAAATGTGCATTTCAAAAA
Organism: Raphanus sativus; assembly: GCF_000801105.2. Lineage (NCBI taxonomy): Eukaryota > Viridiplantae > Streptophyta > Magnoliopsida > Brassicales > Brassicaceae > Raphanus > Raphanus sativus. The sequence goes on from NC_079519.1 coordinate 12,794,803, forward strand.
TCTACTTTCCAGGAGTGATCAATTGGATCAATAAGATCCTCCACCTTAAGGGACAGATCTAAAATCTGTAATTGTGTTTTTGGTATTGCTGAACTCGGACGAAAAAACAGGAATCCAAAGATCAGAAAAAAAGATTTAAAGTTTCAAAAACTTTTAATAATTAATAAAAAAGTCGTTCATTAACAATGACCTGAACAATGACTACATAACAGAAACTATAACCCATAGTCCTAAGAAGAATTTTTTTTTTTTTTCTTTTTAGTCCTAAGAAGAATTCGACTAATAATAAAACTTAAAGCCAAGTTTAAGGGAAGAGAATGCTCCATGCATCTATACTATTATTTTACGAAGTAATTTTTCGCAATGTAACTCTCACGTTAAAAGTTATAACGGTTAATGAATAAAATATATAGCCAAAAAATAAAAATAAAAACGAATTTATTTTTATTAGATAAGTGACTAAAATTAATAATAGTAAGAATCGTCCAAAAACTTTTTTAACTAATTATCCACAATTTTAAAAATATATTTTTAAACGAAAAGATAATTCATATATGTTATGTTGTTATCCAAAAAACATATTTTAATAAAAAAATTCAAAATTATAAAAGAAAAAACAGTAAGCATAAAATTAAATATTAATCAAGTAAATTTATTTAATTTATATAATTGAAAAGAGAGTATTGAGTAATTTCTAAGATTTATTTAGTAATAAAGTGAAACAAATTTCAAAAAAATATAATATGTAAAAAATTCAAATGAAAACTTAAATAACAATTTATTTTTTTAATATTGTAATTAGTAATGCATATATTAATAAGTAATTATAAAAATGCTTTTGTCCATATGCGCAGAGGAAACATCTAGTTATTCCCTATATATTAATTGATGAACATTTGAAAATATATAATTTTAAGTTTTTAATAATTAAAAAAAAGAGACTTTGCTGAGTTGTCAATCAATTAAGATGTCAATTTAAGTTACGTGACAGCTTTAGATTCGCTGCTAAAAAAAGTAGGTCCAAAATCGATTGTGTATATGCGCTAGGAAAATATACTACTAACTATACTATCTTCTAATAACCATAACCATATTAAGACATGTTTAATACATACCACGAGCATTAGAAGATTGATAGTAGAAGTCATTTATGTTTAATTAAAAAAAACGAGCATAAGAAGGTTTATAAATTAATGACATCGTTCTTACATTACACTATGCTTATACAAAAAGTAGACAGTAGCATGCCAAATGTCTTAAATAATATATAAGAGAAATATGTCAATCCATTTATATAAATTACAATTGGCCTACATTTATATAAAAGCATGCTATCATCACTGTTAGGTTTAGTTTAGTAAACCAATTATAATAGGTAAACCGATTTCAATTTATAAAACCATTTTAATTTGTAAAGCACCGATTTTATTTTGTATTTCTGAAATATTTTATTTAAAACTATATAAAACTATATTCTCTATATTAACAAAAAAATACGAAATTGTAAATTCAGGTCGATCATCTATACTATGAAAAGTGGATAAACCAAAGAAATATATTTATAAATTATAAATATGATATTACAACAATATAAACTATATTTATAAAAAAATATTTAGGTAAGTGTAGTATATTTTTGATAGAATAAGAAAGAAATAAATCATTTGGAAAGCTCGAAATAGTAAAGTTTTTAGCAATTTGGATATGAATCTTAGGATACCCTCTAGCTTGCGGAAACAGAATCAAGGCTTTGGGCAGAGGCACAAGTATTAACTATACCAGTGACAGAACGACAAGGCCCAATAACACCATCTATACTAAGAAGCTGGTGTTTTGTGGATGGGTCTTGGAAGAACATATAGATGTTCTCAGGACATGGATGGTATAGTACACTGGAAGGATATATGGGTCTAATGGGTGCAAGAAATGTAAGGTCTTCGCTCTCTCCACTTCACTCTGAAGTGGAAGCATTACTTTGGGAGATGGAATGTATGCGGAATTTACGGCAGTTTAGGGTCACGTTTGCACCAGATTGTTATCGACTGGTGAAGATGGTGTCGGAACCAGATGAATGGCCTGCTTTTGCAACTTATTTGGCAGATATAAAGACCCTGCAAAAGAACTTTCACAGCTTAGAGATCGTCCATGTAACATGCACACATAATTTGAAGGCATATAGCTTAGCACGTTGTGCTAGGAAATAAACGTCCTTCGTCGTGCACATGAATACAGAGTTACCAACTTAGTTTACAGAGTCCACATGATTCTGTAGGAGTCGATGACAAAAAAATACAAAATTAGTATCACCAAACTGGTGTATCTATCGAATATATATGTATTCTACACAATTCCCTAGAAGTTATATATGGAAATATAAATTGAAGACTATAAAAAAAAATTTGGCAATAAAAAAAATATTTGTCCAATTTCTTTTTGTAGTTACGCAAAACTTATATTTTTCTCTTAATGTATCACGATAAAAGATAATGGGGATTCTTAGTAGTTAATGTTAATTAATATATCACATTAACCTAACTATAAACCATGTATATCCTGTCGACTGCAAGCATTAGAAATCCATCATATTTCTAAGTATTTATTCAGTCAAAAAAACATTAAAATAGAAATTTACAGATTTATTTTTTCAGGGATTAATCTATTTTAAGAGTATTCAGTTTATTTGATCCATAAAAAGTTTGATAATTGGGTTTAATTAATTTTGTAAGGTCTTAATATGGCACATAGAGAACCACAATTACAATTATTGTTTAAATTGTAAGCGTAACCCAATTTTTTTTTTTTTGAAACAAGCTTAACCCAATTTACAATTGTTTTTTTAATATTTTAATTTTACACCTTATGTAAAATTGTTTAACTCTTAAAAACAATTAAAAATTTTAAGCTTAAACCGATAAGTCCATCATACATCAAAATATGTTTAATTCTATAATTACAATTACAAATGGTCTCGGCCAAATGTACACATCAAAACATAATTGTATACATAAAACAAACCCGATCAAATATAAATATTTGGTTTTCAATACTATGAGTTTAATTTTAATTATATAAACCCCTCTTGCGCAGCAGATCTTAGATGATATTATAAAAGAAAACATAATTGTATATATAAAACAAATCCGATCAAATATAAATATTTAATTTATTAATATTATATATTTTTTATATATAAACTCATCTTGCGCAAGGCGTAGGTCTTATCCTAGTTGTAGAACCTAAAATCTTTGCCCAAAAAAAAAGAACCTAAATCTACACTAAGTGTTTGATAGTGTTTGTAAAGTAAACTAGGGAGTGACAAAGGATCTAGGCAACAATATCCTTAGAACACAACGATGTAATCGTAAATCGGTTGACAAGAATGGACTTTTATTGAATAAGAGATCGATTACAAGGAATGATATGAGATCGATTACAACAAAGAGATCGGACAAGATCAAACTCAAGACAAGGTAAAAGAGGTCGAAGTGTGTGATGTTCTCTCTCTAGGGTTTGCGCTGTCTCTAGGGCTGTTCACTTCTCCTCTCTTTCATAGTTCTGACTCTAGCCTCTTTGTAACGGATCCTGCGATCTCCGGTCATCATTGCGACTTCGTCTCTAGATCGACCTCTTCTCGTGGGCTTTCATCTTACGGCCCGTTCTTCTAGGATAGGCCCATTAGTTTGATTGCCCAAAATTGGCTCCAACATTTGTCCCCCATTCCAGTCGATTTGCTTTAGGAAGTCGAAAGGGCGATAACCTTTCACTTAGTCACGAATCTCGGAACTGGGGGGCGCAACGTGTATCTATCTGATTTGACCGTTCGGTCACTTTTCTAAATCGTGCGGTTCTCATCGATAGTTCGTGGTTTTAATTATGGTAACTTCCTAGGGCACCGTTTTTCTCTTCTCAGTTATTTATTTATCTTCGCGGAGTGGGTTTATCTTCATCGCCATCTCGATCTTGCTGTTTTCTGCAATTGCTTTCTCCGATTTTCTCTCTATTTGAAGTCATGGCAAATGAAAAGTTTGGTCCAAATCTTCAGACTACGCTTACTAGAGCCGAGCTAGAGCTTATGTCGTTGAAGTCGAGCTTCCCGATGGCGATACTCCCGAGACCGTGAGGCCGAGATACTTCGAGGCCTATATGGCTCATTTCAAGGAGCGCGGTTTTTTGTTTCCTCTTCCTTCCTTTTTCCGTTATCTTATGGCTTCATGGGTTCGAGCCAGAGAGGAAGGTCTGGAACTTGGATTGGCAGAGCTGAGGCAGCTTTTTACTCTGAAGCGGAACAGTGGTTTTCTGGGGACGATGATCCTGGCTCCGCGTGATGGTCGCTCTATTATCAGCGGTATTCCCAACAAAAAAATCGGTGGAGAGACAAATTTTTCGTCTTCAATGTCAATCCGGCGTCGGTTGGTGATTTTGATTTTTCTCCGATCCTAAGGGAGGGGAATGGAAATATCGGTAAGTGGTTTCTTTGCTTGTTTGGTATATATATATATATATATATATATATATATATATATATCTCTTTTTTTGCAATCTGATTCTCTATTTCTACACAAAACACTTTGGTCGCGCTGCTATGACTTCAGAGTTGGGGGGTTGATTGCGGCGTTACGTTGGGGTGATTTTCTGTGGTCTTCTTTCACTCCAGAGCGGATCTGAAATGCCTATGCTATGCCTCCGGGGCGAAACAATGCTGCTCCTATCGCACTTGAGGCCCCAATTCGCCCTTAAAAAGATCGCAAAGGGAAGAGTAAGTCGATCTCGTGACTTCTGTTTGTTCTTGTTGGTTTAATGAACTTAACAAGTAATTGTTGTCCAATTCTAGAGGTGAAGAGAAAGAAAGCTTCCGCGGATCCTTCCGATGCTTCATCGGGTGCCGAACCGTCAAAGCGGGGTCGGGAAACTCCGGAAGGACGAGTACTTAGGCCGAGGTCTCAGGCTCCGTCTCCTGGCCTTTTGACCACGCCTGTGTTGGTTGTTATTCCGTTCATGAGGAACAATCGACGTCTCATGTTCCGGTTAAATCGGATGCTGACGGTCATAAAGTTGACTCCAGACCTCGCCGAACTCGTCGTCAGGTCCTGAACGCGATCGTTTCTGCAGATCTTAGTGCGTCGAGCTCGATGCATCTTCCTGCGATGCGGCCTCCGGGTGAAGGGACTTCTCGATTTGTTCCGACAGATCTCCCTCTAGGTGATCAAGGGGATTCCTCGCTGGTGTTCTCATATGACAACAATGTTCCGATTCTTGAGAACCCAGAGCAGCTTGCGTTGATCTGGCGCAAGATAAGGAATCCCGGATACGAGCTCCCTTCTTTGGAGCAAATGCGAGGTCGCGAGGCTTATGTTCGGATGGCCATAGCAAATGCTAAGGTAAGTCATTTGCAACGAACTTTATGGTTTCGGGGTTGTTGCTCAATCCCTCTTTTTTAGGCTATGGAAGATACTAATGAGTATGCCGTCTTGATGGAAGCACGACTGGCGAATTTTTCGAGCCGAGAAAAGATCGAAGGTCAAATTCTCATGATTCAACGGTTGCGATCTGAGTTAAGCGCATCACATGCAAAAGAGCAGCATCGAGCGAAGGAGGTCGAAGACTTTAAAGGGAAGTTAGCAGTTGGTGAGGCGGAGAAGTTCGCGATCATGGGAGATCTCGAGTCGTTGAAAGAGAAGTTCAAGCGGGAGGCCGAGAATCGGGAGAAAGAAACTCGTAAGGAGCGCCGTTCTGCATGCCTGTCAAATGCTCGGGGATATGACGCGGCTTTGGACAAGGTCAGGGCGAGTCTCCGAAAGAGGAAGGCGGATAGTGAAGCGTAGATTCGACTACAGGAGGTTCGGGACAAGATCGAAGCTCTGACTGAGTATAACGAGGGTGGCTTCGAGCTCGAGGAAGAAATAGGGCGCCTTAAAGGTCTCAAGACGTCGCTGGAGACAGATTATGGCTTGGATGTCATGTCAGATGATTCTCTTAGGCGTCTTGACCTTCCTCAAGTCTCAGAAGACTCAATCAATCAAGGTCGCTCTCAGGATTGAATGTTGTTGATTTGATCGATGTCTCAAGACCTTGATGTTTGTTGTTTTTTAATTATTATTATGTTTGTGTTGTTGTTGTTGAACAACATTTTATATATGTTTTCAATGGATTAATGGATAATACCTTTAATCATGAATTTTTCTTTTATTTGAGCATGCATTTTGTATCTTTCTAGATATTTGTGAAGTGGAAACTGATCAGGAATCTGCTTTATTAACGTTCTCATGATGGAACGGTGTTGTGTTTGATTTGTTTCATAAATGCTTTATTGTTTGGGCTGCGCTCGATATCGAGCTATCTACGTACCCTTTTCGAGGGATTAAGCCGATTCGTAGTTCTGAAGGTCGTTATACTTATATCGTTGGTGGATCCCAGTTCGATGTTTGATCGGAGATAGGACGTCCACTACAAGAAAACATATTATTTACGAGGACCGTATTCGTTGTAAACGGGGGTTTACTACGAATTTACCTCGAACCGCGTTTCGTTGTCAATCGTTCGTCGTAAAGGAAAATTCGTCGTAAATGCCACGTAACATTTACGAGTAAAGACATACGTCGTAAAGCCGAAGGAAAGCATTCATCATAACTTCCACGTAAACACTAGTTGTAACTAACTCGTAAATATTCGTCGTAAAGAAGTTGTAAACATTTCGATGTAAAACACTCGTAAAGTTCCGATGTAAATTCGTTGTAAAATTTACAAGGACTTTACATGTCAGTGGTTGTAAACTCGATGTAAATGTTTACAACGAATTTACGACTACTTCGATGTAAATTCCTTGTAAACTTTACAACGAATTTACATCGTTTATTATTATTTATAATATTAATTTTATTTATTATTTTATTATTATTTATAATAAAATTGGAAATTAAAAAAATTAGAATTTCAAATAATAAAAAACAATTGTTTAGAAAATAAATATTTCATAAATAAAATTTAAATTTTAATATTTTACAAAACAAAATTAAAAATAAAAAACTACGGGAGCGATACATCATCGAAGTAGTCGGTCCCGCTGGATCGGTAGATTCGGGATCCCGTTGTTGCATCCCGAGAGCATCTCGTCTGGCCGATGTAACATCCAATAGGTTCTCCAGAGAGTCCAAACAAGAGCTGGCTATCCAATCGAGCCTGCATCTGAGAAGTCTCTTGGTCCCGTCTCGAAGAGTATGACGAAGTCGCCCTTGCGACTTCGTTAACAGAACCTATTCCCACCGTCCGTCCCTTCTTTCTTGGAGCGACTTACAAAAATAATATTAAATAGTTAATATTGTTGAATTAGTCAAATTAATTTAAACTAGCTTTTAAATTTTACCTCTTCGAAGATCCTGTCGACCTCGTCCGTCGTCAATTTGACGGGTAACCCATCCGGAGACTGCTGGGTTAGTTGCGTCTCCCGCTCTTCAATCCGAGCAGGCAACACTGTTGAAGAGCTTCTCGGATGCAGGATCAACAAAAATCCCTTCCGGTGTGGCGTGAGTCATCTTGAAGAGGTCGGACAGAGATGGCAAAACTCTGGTCTTCTCAAACTACAAAACAATAATAATAAAATATTAAATATTAAAATTCAAATTTATTAATAAAATAAATTACTAAAACTTACAACTTCGAGACGGATCCCGGCATGAGGTTTTTGCCCGGTTCTATGAACCATAGGCAAATTTCCGTCTTTATCCTTGGTCCTACGGGAAGCGGAGCAGGAGTTGGCCTTCCGGATCGAGCTGGGTTGCTTCCAAAAGGCGATGAGGCCATCCCATACATCCTTTGCGACCTCAGTGGGCTTCCCGTCATAGCCGTAGATCTCCCACTTGTCCTTCCAATCTGAGACCGTGTTGGTAAGGCGAGTCTTCGCCTTTGCCTGGAATTCCTTCTTCACCCTTTCGGTGATGCCTAAAGACCAGTGCCACCTTTTCTGAAACAAACAAAATTATGAAACCATTAATAATTAATAATTAATAAAAATAATAAAATTAAATATTAAAAAGAAAATTGAAAAATTACTGCAAACTGGGTAAACCAAGTGGTCTTGTCGTGATCTGGAGTCAAGCCCCAGTTTGGATAAGCCCCGTCGAAGTATCCCTTCATCGTCTGTGAAACGCTCCGGGAAACACGGTTGTTGGCTCCAAACCTGCAAATTGAACCAACTTGTTAATTAAAAATATAAAAATGATTTGAAAATTTTAAATTATAAATGTACTTACCAATAAGTGCCCGGCGGTCTATCGGGGTCCAAAACGTCCAAACCCTCCCGTCCAGGCTGGGCAAGCAAATCCTCCACCGTATATCTTGCGTATGGTGCATGAGGAGGCACCCGGAAGTCTAGATGAACACCAGCCTCTGGGACGGGCTGCTGCGGAGCTGCGGGTGGAGGAGGTGGAGGTGGAGGCATCTGAGGTGCGGGAGGAGGAGGACTCCATACTCTCTGAGATGTCTGAGAGTCCGGAATGGTATCAGAAGATGTTTGGCCGCCGGAAGAAGATGTTCTGACACCGTCGCCAAACATCTCGGAATAAGTCGGTGGTGGTTTTTTCCTAGGAGCCATCTAAATTATTTTAAAAAAAAAGATTAATTAAAAATCACAACAATATAAAAATTATGCTTCGTAAACTAACCACCTAAACTAATTATCTAAACTAATTCCCTATACTAACCACCTAAATTAATTAATAAAAAAACAACTAGAGAGAGAGAGGAGATACCTTAGAGAGAGAGAAAATGGTTTGTGAGGAATGAACGAGGAAGCCTCGTTCAGAGGCGTCGATTATATATAGAAAACACCTTCCTCGTAAATTCGTCGTAAATTTACGAGGAATTTACCAGGCCCGTGTTTTTGGGTTTATGACGAAAGTACGTGGCCTGTGTTTTTTGGTTTACGACAAAAGTACCAGACCCGTGTTTTCGTTTACGACGAATTTACCAGGCCCGCGTTTTTTGGTTTACGACGAATTTACAATGCCTGTATGAAACCCAAATCAAATCTCTAAACTCTGATACATCGTTTACGACAAAGTTACGACGAATCTTATATTTACGAGGAAAGTACCAGGCCCGCTTTTTTGTTTACAACGAAATTACAAGGAAATATAAGAAACCCCGAAAACCAAAATCCCTAAACCCCAAACTTACATATCTATATTATCATCATCTTTCACACATTCAACCTCTTTCCCCAACTCAAACCATAAACTCCTATTTTTTTAAAATGCATATCATATAAAATAGAATTTGTTATAAATATGAAGAAGATCTTCTAATAAAAATCAACATTTGTTACATATTTTAGATCATGAAGAATCGTTTGAGTTCTCATCAACATCAGTACAATGATCATCGTCCCTTCTATCGAACTCGTTTTCACGTGCTTTATCCGTCACATCTTCGGGAAGATCTTCATATTGACAATTATCCGGGTCGATCAAAATAATTTCATCAGTTTGTTGATCAGGTACCTCAACTTCATTGATAGCATCTTCTTCTTTCAAAGGTGGTTCTTCTCCAGCAACAATCCATCCACGAGGTGTAATTTTGATAGCAGTTAACCAATTTATCCCAGAACTTCGAAAGAGAGGGTATGGAAGGAAGCTAACTTGTTCGGCTTGGGAAGCTAAGATGAAAGGCTCGAATTTGTTATATCTTCTCCCAGAATGGATATCCACAACACCAAATTTGTTAAACCAAACACCGCGGTTCTCCACGGGGTCGAACCACTCGCATTTGAAGAGGACGCATTTTAGCTTCAACAACCCTGAAAATTCCACTTCAATAATCTCTTGCAAGATCCCGTAAAAGTCTGTTTCGCCTTTCACACATATTCCGTAGTTGCTTGTTGCCCGATGTCTCCCATACTCATATGTATGAAAAGTGAAACCTCTTGTGAAGTACATAGATGATGTGGTGACCTTTTCTACTGGACCTTGGATCAAATCATGAAACCATACATGATAATATGGATCGTCATATCAACCTACAAATTAATACATCACTGTTAGAATTTTACATTATTTATAATAGTACCAAAGATTACTTAATATATTAATAGTACATGTCCTTTTGACCACTTGACAAAGTTCTTATCTTTCCTTGCATCCACCTCGGTTGCGGATATTCCTGGTATTTCTTCTTCAATTTGAGATACAAACAGACTTCAAATTAAACATACGCATCATATCATATAATTAACATCGTATCATATAATATACACCAATATTATTTACCTTTCAAAAGAACGCGTCACAGCATCCTCGCAGTTAAGCAGAATATAAGTGTGGGCATTATGCTTATCCTCTTCACTGGACCACCATACTTCTCTCAGTTTACCACCAAACCGTCCAATTTGGCAGAAAATGTCAAGAACACCGTCTACTGCATAAGATTGCGGTACTCCACCATCATCATATCTTCTAGGAACTATTTTCTTCGTACGAACCGTTGAAGCAAAGTAGTATGATGTGAAGTTAGATGTTTCTGCTGTCAAACTTCCAGCCACAATCGAACCTTCCACCTTTGCAAGATTTCTTGCTTTCCCCTTCAAATGTTTCATAGAGCGCTCATATGGATACATCTATCCGTTGTGAACAGGTCCACAAAGTAATGCTTCGTACAGGAGGTGGACAACTACATGTTCCATGACGTCAAAAAATGATGGAGGAAATATCTTTTCTAGGTTGCACACTATGATCGGGATGTTCTCATGAAGTTGTTCGATGACTTCTTCCTTGAACGTATGTGTGCTAAGGTCTCTGAAGAAAGCTCTGATCGCTGTATATTGTAAATATAACCCAAATTAGTAACATTTCATAATATTATATATATATATATTAATTAATATTTATCTGCAAGTGCTTCATGTACATTTGTTGGAAGGAGCTCAGCAAAAGCGAATGGAAGTAGTCGTTGCATAAACACATGACAATCATGACTCTTCATTCCTGAGAACTTTTGACCTCGTTCAACACATCTTGAAAGATTTGAAACGTAACCATCAGGGAACTTCACTTCTGATGCAACCCAGTCAAACAAAGTTGTCTTCGCTTTTGATGACAATCGAAAGATGGGAACATGAACGTTTCCATTGCTCTTGATATGTAACTCACTTCTTGAGCAAATATCGGGTATGTTCATCCTTGACTTTTTGTTATCTTTTGTCTTTCCTGGGATATTCAGTATTGTATTCATGATGTTGTCAAAAAAATTATTCACTATATGCATCACATCCAGGTTGTGGCGTAAAAGAAGATCTTTCCGGTAAGGTAGCTCCCAAATATACTCTTCTTATGCCAATTGTGAGATACCCCATACCAATCAGGCATATTTCCAGGAACATGCCAGTTTCTTCCTTTCTTCACAGTTTCCTGAGCTCCGTAATAATCAATTTCCTCCTCGATCTGCTGGCCGGTGAGATATGGAGGAGGACTGTCTCTGACAACGTTGTTTTTCCTAAACAATGTCTTATTTCTTCTCTAGGAATGGGCAATGGGAAGAAATCGACGATGGCAATCAAACCAACAACTCTTTCTACTATTCTTCAGTTGAAAAGCATCTGTAGATCCAAGAAAATATGGACAAGATAACCTTCAACGAGTTGTCCAGCCAGACAACCTTCCATAAGCAGGAAAGTCACTTATCGTCCACAGCAGAACTGCTCGCATCGTAACATTGAATTTTGTGGAACAATCATAAGTTCTTACCCCTTCTGACCACAACTCTTTTAGCTCCTGTATTAGTGGTCGAAGAAATACATCCAACGACCGTTTTGGATGCTTCGGCCCAGGGATTAATATGGTCAAGAATAGAAATTCTTGTTCCATGCACATGTCCGGCGGCAGGTTGTACGGCGTAAGAATAACTGGCCACAAAGAATATTGTCTCCCAGACATACCAAATGGACTAGATCCATCGGTGCATAACCCAAGATAGACATTCCGAATATTTGTAGCCAAATCAGAGTATACCTTGTTGAAATGTTTCAACGCTCTTGCATCTGATGGGTGAGCGACCTCGCCATCCTTCTGGACATGTTCAGCATGCCACCTCATCCATGCAGCAGTCCTCTCCGATTGGTATAATATTTTTAACATGTCTTTTAATTGGTAGGTACCATATCCTTTGGTACGGTACCCTATTCCTCCCACGTCCTTGCGGCTGGAATCGTAGTTTCTTGCAGAATCGACACTCTTCTAACTTCTCATCATCCTTCCAGTAGATCATGCAATTGTCGATGCAAACATCTATCATCTCCGAAGGCAACCCAAGATTATAAACCAATTTCTGAATCTCATAATAAGATTCAGCTGACACGTTGTCTTCTGGCAAATACTCTTTGAACAACTCCGCCCAAGCATCCATGCAATTCTCAGGTAAATTATGATCCATTTTAATGTTCATCATCCTAGCTGCTAGAGACAATTTAGAGAGACATTCTCTACAACCAGTGTAGATTGGTTGATTTGCAGCATCTAACATTTCATAAAACCTTTTTGCATCCAAATTAGGTTCTTCTACATTTCCAGTTTCATGAGCTATTGTTGTAGCTGTTTCTAAAAATGCATCGCTAATCATGTCTTGAACCCTATCATGATCTACCATCTGCTCCTCCTGATGATAACTAGATTCATTATGCAAATGATTCGGTTCTTCACTATTACCAGCATCCTCAAAATTAGTACTACTACTAGCTTCATTTCCACCATAACCCTCCCCATGTTGATACGAAATATAATATTGTGGTGTAAATCCTCTGTTTAGTAAGTGCTTCCATACAGTTTCATTACAAGCAAATTTTGAATTCTTGCATTTCCGACAAGGGCAGAACATCTTACCGCTTTCCTGCGTGATTGGTGTACAGCCCACCTGGTACATGAATGTCTCTAGCTCGCTTAGAGATGCATCTATCAATCTACCAGAATCATCTTCATGCGAATACATCCAACTTCGTAACTCGTAAATATTATAGCCATCAGCCTTTTTTTTTTTGCTTTTTCTAGTTTTTTTCCTTTGAATTCGTTTGTGTGTTATAAGAATTGAGAAATAACCATATATATAGACGATTTTCAAATTTGGTAGGTGAAGGTATAACATAGATTTTACAACGAAAATATTTACTACTCCCTCTGTTTTTTAAAGATAGATGTTTTAGAAAAATAAATTGTTTCACAAAGATGTATTTTTTATGTTTCCTATACAAAAATTGCAAATTTCAATAAAATTGATTGAATTTATTGAAAGACTATTGGTTAAAATGCATTGGAATTTGATAATTTCTAAAAATGATGTATAGTTAATGTGTTTTCTTAATATGTGTGAAAACACCAAAACATACATCTTTAAAAAACAGAGGGAGTATGGTTTTACATCGTTTTTACATCTTATTTACAACGAATTTACTACGAAGTTAGCTAATTTAAACCCCACTATATACACGTTTCCACCTAAAATAACGGTAACATGATTCGTCGTAAATTACTCGTATATTTACAATGAGTTTACGACGAATTGTTCTTTCCACAAAAAATCCTCGTAAACTTACATCGATTTTACGACGAAGGTGTTTCGTTGTAATTATACAACACCTTTACGACGAATATTAATTATTTGTGACTTTGTCGTAAACACCACGTAAATTTACGAGGAACTATTTTCCTCGTAAACTGTCGTTGTTACAGCGGCTTTTCTTGTAGTGGTCGAAGTTAACTGTAGTATATCTTGAGATTGTAAGCGTTCCACGGTCTCAATCCAGGACGTCCCGTTTTGCATTTTCCAGCTCGTAGACACCGTCGCGTACTTCTTTCGCTATTTTGTAAGGACCTTCCCATTTTGTTCATAGTTTTCCTGCCCCCTTTTCTTTTGTTCCATCGAACACTTTTGGTAGTAGCGAGCGGCGGCTTGCTGGTAGTTCTGCATGCGTATTGCTGCTTTTTCTCGTCGTTCTTCGATCATGTCTAGATGATCGATTATTAATTCTTCCTTTAGTTCAATGTTATCGGGGCATACCCTTCGTCGTTGAGATGGGACTTCGATCTCTGTTGGTATTACCGCCTCAATTCCATATGAGAGGGAAAATGGGGTTTCCTGGGTTGTCGTATGGGGCGTTGTTCGGCATGTCCAGAGCACGCCGTATAGCTCATCACTCCAGTTCGATTCTTTGAGGTCGAGTCTCTTTTTAGGTTGTTTACTATCATTTTGTTGGCGGCTTCGGCGTGCCCGTTGCATTTTGGGTATCGAGGGCTTGCGAACTTTATCTTGATTTTCCTTGTTACAGAATTTTTTGATGACTTTCGAGATGAATTGGGGTCCCTTATCTGTGACTATTTCGTATGACAGACCATGTCGACATATGATATTTTTCCAGATAAAACTCGTTACTGTTGTCCCAGTAATATTCTGATATGCTTCGGCTTCGGTCCACTTGGTAAAGAAGTCTGTCATTACAAGTAGGAATCATAGTTGTGCTGGCCCTGATGAGACGGAAGGTCCCACTATATACATGGACCATTTCATGAAGGGGTAAGGTGACGAGATGGTTGAAAGCTTTTGCGTTGGCTGGTGTAACATGGGCACGTGTCTCTGGCATCTGTCACACTTCTTGCGAACTGTTCGCTGTCGCCGATTATAGTTGGTCAAAAATAACCGTGTTTTTTATTCTGATCGCTAAGGATCGTCCGCCCGAGTGATTCCCGCACGATCCGTCGTGAGTTTGCTTAGGGATGGTATAGGCCTCTTTTCGTGATGCACATAACAGATATGGCTCACTGAGGGTCCTTTTGTATAATTTTCCTTCCATAATGCAGTAGTGCGAGCTTCGAGCCTTTATTTTACGTGATTCCCATCTTTCTGCTGGGAGCTCTCCTGTCTCGATATAATTGTGTATTGGGATTCTCTAATCGGGTCTGCCTTCAAATTCTTTTTGGAAACCTTGTCTGGCTCGTTGTTTATTTCGTGGTCGAATTCCTCTTCGGGATTTGCCATAGTAGTTCTAGTTCTTGTGGTGACGCTTCGTCGGGTTCTCTGGGAGGACTCGCCAGGAGTCCTCTCATTCTGTGAAATCCCGAGTTCTTCATCTTCGAAGTCTTGAGTATTCCTCTGAGATCTACTGCAAGTGACAATTGCTCCAATTAATGGGAAGTTACCTTAGCCATTAGCAATTCCCCTACGCGGAAGGTCTATACTGGGTCGATCTATACCCTCTACTAATATTACTCTCCTTATGGTTGGATTCGACGTTGAGGCTAATGCGGCGAGGGCATCCGCTGACGTGTTTTCTCCCCTCGGATTCTCGTGAGTTCGAACTCGTCGAACTGCTGAGTGATCCCGCATAGTACTGCAAGGTAAGCTTCCATTCTTTCGTTTGGGCTTCGTACTCCCCGTGGAACTGGCTTGTGACGAGCTGTGAGTCACTAAATGCGCTTATTTTTCGGGCACCAATGCTTTGCGCAAGTCGTAATCCAGCGATCAGGGATTCGTACTCGGCCTCGTTGTTGGATGCGTTAAAACCTAGTTGGAATGATTGCTCGATAATTTCTCCCTTTGGAGATTCGAGTTGTATTCTGATACCTGACCTTTGCTTCGAGGAGGCTCCGTCGACATGGAGTCTCCATTTCTGGGTTTTGTCGGTAGCGTCTGTTTTGTTTAGAAGAGCTCGTTCGAGGTTTGTATTCGATGTCATATTATCCGAGCTCGATTGTCCATTTCGCCAGCCTTCCGGATTGGCTAGGACTATGCAAAACCGTTCGCCATGGTTGGGATGTCATGACCATGATCGAATGAGATTAGAAGTACGGCCTCAATTTTTGTGCGGTGTTCACACTTGCTAAGGCTAGTTTCTCCATCACAGGGTATCTTGTTTCAGCGTCAAACAACGATCTGCTGACGTAGTAAACCGGCTTTTGTTCATTGTTTTCCTCGCGGACTAGTACTCCACTTACTGTGGGTCTCAGAGGTCACAACGTATAGGTACAGGAGCTCGCCATGGTAGGGTTTAGAGAGGATGGGGGCTTCCTTATGTAAGCCTTGAGCTCGCGGAGGGCGGAATCGCATTCCCGTGAGTCTTTCACGTGAGGCATCGATCCATCGATCTCGAGATAAAGCGGTTCAGGGCATCGATCGTTCCTGTGAGTCTTTGAACATCTTTAATAGACTTCGGGGGTAGTTTCGATGAGTGCTGAAATCTGCTTGGCATTGGGTTCGATCCCCTTTTGGGTCACGAGGTATCCGAGAATTTCTCTAGATGCCACTCCAAACGTGCATTTCGTCGGGTTTAGTTTCATCCCGAATTTGTTGAGGATGTGGAAGCATTCTTGGAGTTGGAGGACGTGGTCATTGGCTACTGAAGATTTTACCAACATATTGTCTATGTAGACCTCCATTGTTTTGCCGAGTTGGTTAGAGAACATTTTATTTACCAGCCTTTGATAAGTAGCTCCGATGTTTTTCAACCCAAAGGGCATCACTTTATAACAGTATATTCCGCGCTCGGTGATGAAGCTCGTTTTTTCCTGGTCTTCAGGGTTCATGAGGATTTGGTTATAGCCGGAGAAAGCGTCCATAAATGAGAGTAGTTTGTGTCCAGCCGTTGCCTCGACCAGTCGATCTATATGGGGTAACGGGAAACTGTCTTTTGGACATGCTTTGTTTAGGTCCGTGAAGTCGATGCAGACTCTCCACTTTCTGTTCTCTTTCTTGACGACAACAGGGTAGGCGAGCCAATCTGGGTATTGGACCTCGCGAATCTATCCAATCTTTAACAGTTTATCGACCAAGTCGTTAACCGCCTTGGCCCTTTCTTGCCCCAGTTTTCTCAGCTTCTACTTGATCGGTTTGAATGTAGGGTCGACATTTAGATCATGCGATTAAATGTTGATATCGATACCCGGTATGTCGGCTGCGGACCATGCAAATGTATTGATATTTTTTTTTAGGAAGACTATTAAGTTGTCTTGAATTTTTGGTTGGAGATCGCATCTGATGCTAACGCATTTCTCCGGTGAGCGGGGATCCAAAGAAACGGTGCTCGCGAAATCCTTCTCGGGATCTCTTAATGAGGGGTCTCAAACTACCGGTTTGTTCATCCCTTGCGGGAATATCTTGCGGTATCCTGTCATGTAGCAGGATCGCGATTGTCTTTGGCTCCTATAATTGGTTTTCTCCCCGGCCGAGGATATAAATTTTACGCATTGGTGGTAAGTCAAAGGAACTGCTTTCATTCAATGAAGCCAAGGTCGTCCTAGGACAGCGTTGAAAGGTGAGAGATCGTCCATCACCGAAAATTCGGTTTCCTGTTCGTGATCGTATGTTTTGGTGATGATCGTTATTGTTCCCTAATAGGTGCACTCTGCTTCCCCTGAAGCTAAAGAGAGGAGGCGCGTGTTTATTAATTACCATGTCGGGCCGATTGATTTTGTCGAGGGTTCCTCGTGATAGCTAGTTGGCTACGCACCCGGAATCAACGAGGACCCTTGAAAAGGCTACGCCGGCGAGCTCTAACGTGTTGATCAGATCGTCGTCATGGGGCATATCGAGTTTAGCGTTTTCGTGTTGAGAGAAGGTTATCGTGCTTTTATTTGAAGTTGTTTCTTCTGATCGACTATTGTTTTCCCATTTCGGAAGCGGAGTGATACTCACGGGATTATTAAAGGTCGCAGATCGTTTTGATCTCGATCAATTGAATCCATGTCCAGGTTGGTTAGGGTCCATAGTCGTGCTTAGAAATCCTAGATCGGGTTCTTCGCAAGGATGTTTTTCGTTTATGTTCACCGCAATCGGCGCCATAATGTGGAACCTAAAATCTACACTAAGTATTTGATTGTGTTTGTAAAGTAAACTGGGGTGTGACAAAGGAGGTAGGCAACAATATCCTTTGAGTACAACAATGTAATCGGAAATCGGTTGACAGGAATGGACTTTTATTGAATAAGAGATCTATTACAGGGAAGGATAATGAGATCGATTACAACAAAGAGATCGGACAAGATCAAACTCAAGACAAGGTAAAAGAGGTCGAAGTGTGTGATGTGCTCTATCTCTAGGATTTTCGCTGTCTCTAGGGCTGTTTACTTCTTCTCTCTTTTATAGTTCTGACTCCGGCCTCTTTGTAACCGATCCAGCGATCTCCAGTCTTCTTTGCGACTTCGTCTCTTGATCAACCTGTTCTCGTGGGCTTTCATCTTACGCCCTGTTTTTCTAGGATAGGCCCATTATTTTATACAACAAAGAGTATAGGCATATAGGCCTTAAATCAACCATTCTTCTAGGGTTGGTTACTTTAAAGATCTGACAAATCTAGGTGATGTTACATTCCTTTTCGGAATTCTTCACGGCGAAAAACAAGTTTAACCTCATTCGAGATCTCCTTCCTAATAATATTCCAGTAATTTTGAAAGACCATACCACTTATTCCGTCATTCTTCCCTGGTACACTGGAAGACTTTATTTCAAAGACTGCACTTCTAATTTCAGCGTCTGTAACTTCACTCGTCAACTTTTTATTCATCTCCTCGGTCACCTTCCTTGGAAAACCAACACATCCTCCAAATCCCAATCATCCTGAAATACTCCACAGCCATCCTGCCTCTTGACTAGCATCATCAAAACCAGTTTTTTCAGTTGGTTGTTCTGTCTAGAATCTTTTATAGAAGTGTGAAAAAAAAATTGTGTTATTATCGCCAACCAACAACCATTTATAGTGTGATATATTATGAGGTTGTTCTGTTTCCAGTAAGTAGTTCTAAATTTTATTGGCTAATGAATTTTAATATATGGATTTAAAATTTTAAGAAAAAATTAAGAATACTTTTTAAGAAAAAATAATACTCCCTCCGTTCCAAAATATTACATATTTTAGTTTTTTCGCACATATTAATAAAATATATTGAATTTCATTTATATAATGCATAATTTGGGGATTTTTTTTCTCCAGAATTTTAAACCAATAAGAATCCAATTAATGTAATTAAATTTTTTGAAGTTTGCAACTAGTAAGTAAAATATTCATTGAAAATGTAAAAAAAATAGATTTTTTTGAAACAAAAAAGTTTTCTAGAATATATAACTTTATGAAACGGAGGGAGTAATGGATATTGTTTTTTGAATTAAAAATTTAGGAAATATTTGGTCACATATATAATGGTCATAAGATAAAATCGATATTATGGTTAAGAGCATCGGCTGATCTAGGTAGAACTTGAAGACACAACTGTCCCCAGTTAAAATTACAATTTAGTTTAAATACATCTTAATTAATATGTATCATGGAGCTTAGTTGGTTAAAATTTTCTGTTTGCATCCACTGAACTTGAACTAAGGTTTAGAATAGGGATACACTACTCTTTTCCTTTTTGAGAATTAAACGTTATTACATATACTAAGATACTTCTGTCTTGGTTTTAGTTAGTGGATGTTCCAGTGATAATGCTCAAATTACCCAGTAGAGCTTACTTTCTCAAATAAAAGGTACAGTTGTAGTACTTAGGGATCGAATCACGAGGAGCTAGGGAACCAATTAAATAAAATCTACTAATCAATCCTAGGCAAGGTTGGTTTATATGATAGAAATGAAAATAACAATTCCTAAAATGAGCAAGGTAGTTGCTCTAACTAACAAGATGATGGGTTGTTTAAATGTGATAAAGAGTGCTAGACATAGGATTTTTATTCAGGAATGAAGATTATAATCTCTATAAATGCTTTAACAAGTTGCTTGCATGATACTATAGATCTCAGCTGCTTAACATATGTGATAAATCACTAGTTAAAATATCTAGATCTCTGGCCACACCTTTCGCATGATGACACAGAAAAAGAGTCGGTCGATATTCTTTTGAGATATCGAGTGATACACCTTTTGCAGCGTCGATCGATTCACCTGTCGGGATATCGATCGACGGCTTCTAGATCTGCCTAGGCGCGAGCCGAATATGACCACAAGGTCTCAAGGAGGAAATGTCGTTCTTCTCAACGGGAGACAGGCATCGCTCAAATGGATAATTCAAGATAATCTAAGATCCTAGTGATCTATGTTCTAGTTAGCTAATCTAACACAAGCATAGGGTACAATCCATTTGATGAGTATCTCAACTTAGCAATTATAGTTTGGAGCTAATCTCACAAACCTATTTAAACCCTAGATCTAACAAGTAGACTACTCAGACATAGCTAAACAATTCATAACAATAGATAGATGAAAGAATTGCATAGATAGAATAAAGTAGAAATACAAAAGGAGATGAGAAATCTCTCCAATCTCTCTCAAACAAATAAAACTCTAGTCTCTCTCTCACACTCTCTGCTTTGAGGGTTGTTAAAAGCTTCAAGCTTCAAAAGTTCCAGCTTCTGAGCTTCTACCGTCAAAAACACTTAGCAGGAGTATTTAAGCATTTCCATTAGGTTAAAAACTCGTCAGGGACAATCTCATAATTTGGTGAAGTCTTGGTGAAGTAGTCGGCTAAACCATTTCGTCCTCGATATCGATCGACAACACTAAATGTGTATCGATCGATTATAATCTTCTAGTACACGGATCTTTTCAGCTACATCGATCGACAACTCAAGATGAATATCGATCGATTATAATCGCAATGTTGACTTCCGACTTAGTCTTGAATGGTCAACTCGGGTGTATCATCTCTTGCACTCCAAAATGCTCCAAAAACATCACTTTCTCACAAAATGCTCCTGAACCTGAAACCATACCTAACAGGCTAGAAAACAGATTAAATATATAATAAAATACTAGTATACCATGATTAAAAACGGGTAAAATCCATGGTATATCAACTCCCTCAGACTTACTCCTTTGCTTGTCCTCAAGCAAAAACAGTAGTCTTTGGAAAATGTTTGAAAATAGCAGAAACACAAAGATTCAATATATTGAAGTCATCACTCTATGGGTTTGCAATTCATGTCTAAACATCCTAATCACAGAAGTTCATCATGCCTTATCCTAGCTTAGCAACCAAACTCATCTAGTCAACAACTTAGCAATTCTCATCTGACATTCCCCTCTACTAACCTCATTTTTTAACATAAAATAAAAGTGTAGGCTTTACCTTGGGAGTATCGATCAAAGGACACATGGATTCAACTCAAACAAGTATCTGAACACACAGGTAGTCTTCTCTGATCCCTTTCTCCCCTCTTCTCTCTTCTCTGAATCTCTTATTAGTTTCAATTTCAACAGGTTTTGATGCCACATAGGTCATCTAGTCCATCTCATTGACATTTGCATTGTAACTCATACATTTTTGACAAAGTGTAGCGAATAATGGGGTTTGGTACTCAACCTATCCCTCGTTTCCACAATGTGTGATCATCCTTGAGATTTAGAATACTGGGGTTGCAGGAATCACTCCTACCCCTCTGCCTCTCAAGAAATTATTTCAATCTTTTATAACATAAACTTAGATCTCGAGATGCCGAAGAGAGAGAAGGAAGGGAACCAGAAACACACAGACTTTTTACCTTCCAGACTTGTAGGAGGATTCTGATCCAATGATTTCCAAGCCCCAAGACAAGCAAATAAGTCAATATTAGTGTTGGAGGTCAGCTTTGGTTCCTTCAAACAATCTTAGCTAGTGAATATAGATGGCAAGTTGATCCACTTTAGCATCTTTTGTACTATCTCCAATCAGTAATCTAGAATGGTGCTAAAGAGTGGTCAGATAATCAAATATAAATCCATATCAATGTTCCTATTTAATACTTATGCGAAAACTAATTTTGAAAAACAATTTAAATAAAAACCAAAATAAAAACACATATTAGTAAACTCTCCCCCAGACTTAAATTACACTGTCCCAGTGTAACACAGCCGGTGGTGAGGTAAATAAGTAAAACATAATTAATAAATATAACAAGTTAGAATGAATAAACCTGATCGAGAAGATGTCGACCGATTCGTAGTGGTATACGTCGATCGTTAGTAATGGTCGTGTGGTGTCGAGCGATATGAATGGTGAATGTCGGTCGATGGAATTATCATTCTACTTGGATCTAATAAAAACTGCAAAATAAATCCGAAAAAAATAAAAGCAAAAATGAAAAATAAAAATAAAATAAAGAAAAAGAAAACCTAATAGTGGGTTGCCTCCCACTCAGCGCTTGGTTATAGTCATTTAGCTTGACTGTGGTAGGTGAGTGACTCATGGGGTGCAGAAACTGCTGATTGCCGGACAGCAATCATCAATCTTGTGTCTCCTACTATTGAACCATGTGGCGACGAAGCTTCTTGTGGCATCATCTGCTCGTAGTTGTTTCTTATCTATCTGGAGGACTGTATCTTGAAGTTTCCTCACAGAATTCTCAATGTATTCGATGTTGTCAACCTTCCTGTCGATGGTCTGGTAGGTATGTACGGACAATAATTTCAGCTCACTCTGTAATGCATCGATCTTGTCAAGAATAAACTGATCTCGGTCTGATAAAGACTCGGTGTCGATCGATGCTACGAGATGCGTGTTGGTCATTTCGCTGAGGGGTCTATCGGTCGACTCAGAATCCACTGTGTCGATCGACTGTGAGCACTGTCCTTGGTACTGCAGAGCACGTATATTGCCCTTCATATGGCTAGTAATTCTGCAGAGGCTGTTAACTCGTTCGTTAACATTGTAGTCAATAATATCGCAGGTCCCGTTGAGTCTCCTCTCCATAGCATCCATAGCCTCGTACAGCTCATGTTTAAGTTCATCAACTTCTGCTGTAGTGCCTGCTCTTCTCGCTGGTGGTGGTTCGCTGTCGATCGATATTGGTCTAGGCCTGTCGATCGATGCTTCGTTGCTGTCACGAAGATCAATATAAGCTTGAACTATGTTCATGTCTCTTTCTAGCTTGTCCAGCTGCCGTGACATTGTGTGTTGGCATCGTAGGATATGAGAACTGAAAATTTCATGCTTCTTTACATACGCTTTCATCCTATCTTCCAGTTCTGCGAACCTTTTGTCGATCGATGA
Source organism: Raphanus sativus (assembly GCF_000801105.2). Classification (NCBI taxonomy): domain Eukaryota; kingdom Viridiplantae; phylum Streptophyta; class Magnoliopsida; order Brassicales; family Brassicaceae; genus Raphanus; species Raphanus sativus. The sequence continues at coordinate 12,817,785 of NC_079519.1, forward strand.
TGAAGTATATGTGTCGATCGATGAAAAAGTAGCAGACTTAGCTTTGTCATTCTGGCGAATTGTGTCCAACTCTTTCTGTATAAGATCGATCCTCTTGCTTGACCATTCGACATTGTTGTTAAGAGGGCTGTAGACGTCTCCAATCCATGTATTGATGTAAGCAACCTCCCATTCATCTTTCTTAGGTGATGAACATTCTGGTCGGTCCATAGGTGTAGTCTTGCCGGTGTCGATCGATGGTATAGGTACTCTGTCAGTCGATACTGGTGGCGTAGCCTCTTTCTCAAGCATGGTCAATATGTTTCCAAGCTCTACTCTTATCTCAGCCATATCATTCTGGAAGTCCTTGTAACTGACATCCAAAGGCTGGAAAGTGTTTTCCACTAATGTGTGCATGTTTGCCTCAAGGTGCGCCTGAGCTCTCCATACATCAGTCACCATATCATCTATCTCCTCTCTACTGTAGGGCACTGGTGGTGGTGTGTATGCATGGTAGGGGCGTGTGTGTATTGGAAGTCGTAGGCAACCTATGTGAAAAAGGGATGCTCTATCCAAAAGTCTCTTTACTTGCTCCTTGGTAACATGGATGATCTCATCATCAACTCCTCGAGCATAGCCAAACTCATCTCTGTAGACACCATATTCATCCTTAGCTTCCCACTTGAATCTCTTGGATTCATCAGTATTGAAAGCACGTCGTCCAAACTCCAATCGTCTGTCGGGCGATCTGACTCTTGGTCTGTCGATCGATCCGGGATATCCGCCGTCGATTGATGGTGTTGAAACGATGTCGATCGATGGTGAATGTCTAGGTTGACCGAAGTGTTGAGGAACTGTATCCTCCCTTGTGTTGGTGTTGTGGTTGTCCTGGACGTGATTTAGGATGTCTGGATGGCTACGTTGCTGTGTGAACAGGTTTTATAGTCTATTAGCAACTTGGAGGATGTCTGCTATGTCTTCTTTGGTTATGTGCAGAACTCTTCCATCCATAGCTCTTGCATAGCCATCTGTGTCCCTGAAAATTCCAAATTCATCAGGTGTTAGTGAAACATTCCTGATATCGTAAGGTTCACGAGATCTCGGTTGAGCTCTGTTGAAGGTGTCGATCGATGGGTGTGTGGTGGTGGCGATCGATTGTGCACGTCTAGCTGCACGGTTGGATCGATTGAACATGTTGTTGCAGTCCTCCATTGATAGGTTTCTGAGTGCTGGAAGCTGCTGGGTAGAAGGTGAAAAGTTTTGAATTTTCGTGGCTTGAGGTGTCAAACTTTTATACCCATGTGTTGTCCTAATCGGTGAAATTCCGATTTTTTCCTTCAAGTCGTCCGAGTTAATATCGATCGATATTATACTGGCAATGTCGATCGATGGACGATGTCGTTTTGCCAGATGAAGTAGATAATCGATCGATGGTGGGCGTTTGATGTCGATCGATTGTGGGAATCGAATTGCAAATCTGTCATTCTCCAAGTAATTTTCCCAAGCTCTCTCTTCCCAATAGTTCTGCATCATGCTCTTCACTGTGGTCTCCATTGTGGGAAGAAGTGGCTATGTCTACTGCAAAACTCTCATGAAATCCGCTATCTGCCCAACTCCTTACTCAGTAATCATTTTCCTTTCGGTTGGGTGGGATGGTGAAATTCGGGTAGCAATGATCTGGTAGATCGAGTTCATCATCTGGTGGGTCTCTGTCGATCGATGATCCATAGTTGTTGTCGATCTCCTCTGACTTGCAAGTGTCGATCGATGACGTTAAAGTACTGTCGATCGATCCCGAGTACTCTGTCTCGTACTCGACTTCACAATGACAAATTGCGATGATACCAGTATCATCTTCCTTTACCACTGATTTGGCTGGTGGTTTGCCAAACTTGACAGGGTCGTAGTGGATCTCTGGATCTATCATAGTCAAGCACATCCTGTTGGTGTTCATGTCACATATGGCTCCTACTGTAGCCATAAATGCTCTTCCAAGTAAGAGGGAAGAGTTCCAATTTAGGTTGATGTCTAGGACATGAAAATCCACAGGGACGATAGCATCACCAATATGTACCTCTAGGTCTTTGATGAAGCATCCAGAGTTTATCTGAGAGTAATCCACGAAAGTAAAGATCTCTGGTGAAGGCTCTACTTGCAGGCCCAGATGGTCTGACATGACCTTTGGTAAGATGCTGACTGATGAACCAGTGTCACATAGTGCATGAGGAAATTCAATCCCTTGTACCACACATGGTATTGCAAACTTCCCAGGATCACTCTTCTTTGGCAAAGTAATCATTTTCCTCATATCCTCTCTGACATTGTCAAACCTTCTCCTAATGTCAATTTCAGTCTCCCTTGTTTCTCTGAAGAACATCCACGATCTCTTTGTGAAATAAACCTCCTCAAAAGGTTTCTCTGGTGGGATTCCGATAACTCTCTTAGTGAAACCATCAATCTCCTTTTCATTAGCGTCCCTCTTAAGGTTCTTAGGAATCTTCTCCTTCCTACTCCTTAACCTTCTTCCTTCAGTTCCCTCTGATGTAGGTGTAGTGACTGAAGGGTTACCAGTGATTTCGGTAGGGTTAGCTTGTGGTTTCGGTGTGAGTCTGAGTGCATTGATTCGGTTGCTGTCTATCGATGGTAGTTGCACTCGGTATGTGAGAGGTGCGTGTCGATCGATAGGTGGAGAATAGGGTCGATCGATACGGTTCTCGTCTTTGTGTCGATCGACGAGTGGCTCGTCTCGTCGGTCGATATCTTCGTAGGTGTGGGTGGGTGGGTATGGATGAGAAGCCGTGAATTCAGCATGTGTCAATATCCTAACAGCGTTGCAATCTGCAAGCGTATCCGGAAAAGACATCGTCGATGTCGATCGATATGGACTAGTTGGTGTCGATCGACACCATTGTGATCCACCGAGACTTAGTGAACTTTCCACTTCAAAATCTCCTTCTTGTAGCTTCTCATGTTTCACCACTTGCCATAAATCATCATCTATGATAGCATTGACGTGGTTGTTCCTATTTCCTTCCCCTACTTCCTTAGAAGTTCCAATCCTCCTGATAGAGTCTTCAGTCTGGACAATCTGTGTCTCAAGTTTCTTAACTTGAGTGCAGATGGTGTCTATCCTCGTGGTCAGATTGTTGAAGACAGAGTCAATCTTCCCATTGAAGTCTACTGTAAGCTTCTGCTGACCTTCCAGAACTCTATCAATCATGGCATCAAACTTACTCTCCTGGGTGGGTGGCGGTGGGTTTTGGTAAGCTGAGTTGCCGTAGTTCCTTGTGTTGGTGAAGGGTTTCTGATACTGTGAACTCTGGTTATAGTTACACTTCTGACCACTGCCAAAAAAGTTTCTGTTTCCACTCTGGTTTCCATATCTCTGAAATCCAGTACCTCCAATGTAGTTCACATCTTCCTCTGTATCATCCTCTCTAGCCTCTCCTTCTTCAGCTGAGCAGACTGGCTGCCCCAGAAATGCATGTAAAGCATCTATCTTGGCTCTGACTTCATTCATCTGGTCTTCTCCGATGGCTGCAACCGATTTCTTCTTGTCAGAGTCAGTGTTCTTGGTGCTGCTGCTGTTGGCTAGGTTCTCAATAAGTCTCACAGCCTCTATTGGATTCCTAGTGTTGAAGTTCCCCTCACTAGCAGTATCAAGAGCCATCTGATACCGTAAGGCGATACCTCTGTAGAAAGTGCTTAACAGCTGCACTTCATTGAATCCATGGTGTGGACAGTCTCGCTGGAAGAACTTGAATCTGATCCACACGTCTTTAAAAGTCTCACTAGGCTTTTGCGCGAAAGTGGCGATTTTGCTTCTTAAATCTTCAGCGCGTGCCTCATCAAAGAAATTACGCAGAAAGGCATTTTTGATGTCGGCCCAGGATGTCAGTGATCCTGTAGGTAGCTGCTTGAGCCAGTGCGAAGCTTCTCCAATCAGTGAGTATTTGAAGAGCTTGCAGAGTAGGTAGTCCTCGGGGACTCCATCCATACGAATAGCAGCGATAAGATCCTCGAACCTCTCCCGATGGTCCATAGGATGCTCGTGTGATTGCCCAGAATAAGGTATCTGAGACACGAGAGAGTAGTACTGAGGCTTGAGCTCGAAGTTCGGCTTCTGAATCTCTGGAAGTCGGATAGCTGATCTGTTGGTGTAGTACTCGTCTGGACGGTTATAGTCTGCCAAAGATCGTGTTTGAGCTTCTTCTGTAGCCTCAGCTTCAGGTTCAGGGATTATGTTCCCCTGTGCATCTAGCTTCTGACCTGTTGCATTACGCAGATGACCATCTTGGTCATACAGGTTTCCATTCTCGCCCTGCGTGAGAATAACAATCGCGACCATGCTTCGCGGAGTAGTGTCGATCGATATACGGTTAGAAGTATCGAACGATGTGGATCGGCGAACGGTGTCGGTCGACGGTGTTGTCTGAGTGTCGGTCGACTGTTTAACGTGAGTATCAGTCGACGGTGTTGCGATTCTGTCGATCGATGCGGAGCATAGGTCTATGCGGATTGAGCGCTCCAAATGTGCAGGATCCTCTGAGAATAATAGTTGATTTTCCCTGTTGCTTCTGGTACTGCTGGGCATGAACTTGAAAAGACAAGAAAAATTTAAATAAGAAAGGGGGTAAAAGAAAAACCTAAGATTAATAAGATTAAATCTAATGGCGATCAAAGCTCCCCGGCAACGGCGCCAAATTTGATAGTGCTCAAATTACCCAGTAGAGCTTACTCTCTCAAATAAGAGGTACAGCTGTATTACTTAGGGATCGAATCACGAGGAGCTAGGGAACCAATTAAATAAAATCTATTAATCAATCCAGGCAAGGTTGGTTTATATGATAGAAATGAAAATAACAATTCCTAAAATGAGCAAGGTAGTTGCTCTAACTAACAAGATGATGGGTTGTTTAAATGTGATAAAGAGTGCTAGACATAGGGTTTCTATTCAGGAATGAAGATTATAATCTCTATAAATGCTTTAACAAGTTGCTTGCATGATACTATAGATCTCAGCCGCTTAACATATGTGATAAATCACTGGTTAAAATATTTAGATCTCTGGCCACACCTTTCGCATGATGACACAGAAAAAGAGTCGGTCAATATCCGTTTGAGATATCGAGCGATACACCTTTCGCAGCGTCGATCGATTCACCTGTCGGGATATCGATCGACGGCTTCTAGATCTGCCTAGGCGCGAGCCGAATATGACCACAAGGTCTCAAGGAGGAACTATCGTTCTTCTCAACGGGAGACATGCATCGCTCAAATAGATAATTCAAGATAATCTAAGATCCTAGTGATCTATGTTCTAGTTAGCTAATCTAAAACAAGCATAGGGTACAATCCATTTGATGAGTATCACAACTTAGCAATTATAGTTTGGGGCTAATCCCACAAACCTATTTAAACCCTAGATCTAACAAGTAGACTACTCAGACATAGCTAAACAATTCATAACAATAGATAGATGAAAGAATTGCATAGATAGAATAAAGTAGAAATACAAAAAGAGATGAGAAAGCTCTCCCATCTCTCTCAAACAAATAAAACTCTAGTCTCTCTCTCACACTCTCTGCTTTGAGGGTTGTTAAAAGCTTCAAGCTTCAAAATTTCCAGCTTCTGAGCCCCCTGCCGTCAAAAACACTTAGCAGGAGTATTTAAGCATTTCCATTAGGTTAAAAACTCGTCAGGGGCAATCTCGTAATTTGGTGAAGTCTTGGTGAAGTAGTCGGCTAAACCATTTCGTCCTCGATATCGATCGACAACACTAAATGTGTATCGATCGATTATAATCTTCTAGTACGCGGATCTTCTCAGCTACATCGATCGACAACTCAAAATGAGTATCGATCGATTATAATCGCAATGTTGACTTCCGACTTAGTCTTGAATGGTCAACTCGGGTGTATCATCTCTTGTACTCCAAAATGCTCCAAAAACATCACTTTCTCACAAAATGCTCCTGAACCTGAAAACATACCTAACATGCTAGAAAATAGATTAAATATATAATAAAATACTAGTATACCATGGTTAAAAACGGGTAAAATACATGGTATATCATCCAGCAATCGAAGATTGTACTAGGATTTACTTACTAGGTTTTGGCCTATTAGTGGCTCATCTTGTAACTATCCCTTTAGGGTTTCAGACATTGTAATTCCCTATATAAAGAGCTCATATTCGACATTAATAAGACACACATTCACAACACGTTATCAGAACGAGCTAAGCTCAAAAACTCTAGCTAAAATTCGTAGCCCACAAAACCCTAAAAACAGTCGCAACCTAAAACCGCCGTATATCCCTAACCGTAACGACTTAGACGACGTGCCACCTACCAATCTGTAGCTCTGGACGAGAGGAATCCAGCGCCGCAAACCTTACATCCATCTAACTTCGGACGCACCCGCACCTCCCGACTGAAGCCGCGCCGTCAGAAACCCTAACCATCCGAGACTTTTCTCTCTCTAAAGGTGGTCCTTTTCAACCCGTCAAACCTAAGGTAAAGATCTGAGACTCTAGAACACTAATAAACAGACCTTAAAGAATCTGAGTAACAAGAAATACAACTTGAATATTTAAAAGATGAATCCGCAAAACATAAACCCTAAAACCGTGTATCATACAAATCGTATGAAACACATATGAGATCCGATTTTCCACTTCTGTTTTGTGCTTGTTTGATTGAAAAATATGGAAAACCTAAACTATATTGAAATCGGAAATCTTAGAAAAAGAAAATATGAACTTGTTTTGTTCTCAAACGTTTTGCTTGTTCCCTTAACAAGGTCGGACATGATAAGTATTATCAGATCCTTAAAATCGGAGATGATAAAGCTTTATCCGATCAGTTGGACATGATAAACTTTAATCCGATTTGTCGGACATGATAAGTTTTAATCCGACTAGTTTCCATAAAAGGAAACTTCTTTTTTAGAAACTTACTATAAAGGAAACTTTCTATTTTTAGAAACCTATTAAATAAGGAAATTTTCCATTTTCTAAAACTTTCCTAATAAGGAAGCTTTCTACTTTTAGAAACTTACAAATTTTCCATTTTCATAAACTTTCCATAAAATGAAATTTTGTTTATCATAGCCGTGTGGCTTTATACATTGATATGAATGAGATTCGCTGAACATAAGTAGCCGTATGGCTTCTTGTTTGATTGATTGGCCGAAGAAACTTGTTCAGCTGAGTGGCCTTGATTGCAAACTGGCCGTGTGGCCCTCTTATTTGTTTGCTGGCCGTGTGATCTTGTTTGTATAATAGCCGAAAGGCATTGATCACACACAAGCCGTGTGGCTTCTAGTTTACATACTGGTCGAGTGCCTTTATTTCTTGTATAGCCGAATGGCATCAGAAATTGTATGTACTAACACTTAAATCATTTTGATATGATTCAGATGTCGAGATTCCATCACTCGGATTACGATGCCCTTGATCTCAATGGAGACAATTACCTTGATTGGACGAGGAACACTTCAGCCGATTTGAAGTCTAAAGGAAATGACACCTAGGAGTGTGAAAGGTGTAGAGCCATTATGATTATACGAAATCATCTCGTTGAGGATCTAAGATATGAGTACAGCTACATCAACGATTCTCATGATCTCTGGTCAAGTTTGAATACCAAATTCTACGAGCCATTATTGTATGAGTCCATGAAAGAATGGAAAGCTCTGAGGTTCCAGGATTATGAATCCGTGGACGACTATCACTCTGCTCTTATGAGAATCACCTATAGTCTTAGACTATGTGGTGAAGTGATAACAAACGAGGATATGTTAAACAAAACTCGTGACACATTCCATTCAAAGGAAGTGTTGTTATCACATAAGGCTAAAGTTTTCACAACCTATTACGACCTTCTCTCATATCTATTAGCTCTTGAGCAAAAGAAGCAGAAAAGGATAGATAACCTCAACAAACTTGATGAAGTTATGGAGATATACCATGAGAACTGAGCATGTGAAATATATCATGAAGCTGATGAAGCTAAGAAGGAAGAATCCGGGTGGACTCACATGGATAGTGAGATTGGTTTATATATTGAATAAGGAATCAAAGAGGGCCACGACCAAAAATGTTGTTATGTAGTGGCTGGCTATTGTCTAAAATTTCATAGCATTAATAAAAGTTTCTTTTATCTTCACTGATTGATTTGCTTGAAAATATTTTTGATTGACAAATGAAATGAATGAAAACTCGAGAAGAGTATGTCTAGACCATCACGCCTAAGGCATGGCCTTAAAGGGGCACAAAATTTAGTCACCAAAATGAAAGACCCATTGAGTTATAAGACTTAAGAGTTAATAGTTTCTATTGTTAACCAATGGGCAAAGCAAAGGAAATAGAAATGTTCCTGCAGATTATGAAAATCGCCAAGGCATTTAAAAGAGGTCGAGACTACATTCTCCCTACTGATCTAAACTATGCTAAGGATCAGTATAATAAGGCATAAGGGCCTAGGTAACCAGAGTGGTTCACCAACGAGTTTAACACTTTATGGCATGATCGGATTAGCCATCCTGGTCCGAACTCTATGCAAAGTTTAAAACTACAAAGGCACAAAAGAGTTATCCCATAAAATCTCACGTTGTGAAACATGTACTCAAGGGAAACTCAGTAGGCTTCATTGTCCCAAGGAACACGAAAATATAATCTAATCATCAGGGAAGTGAGGACAAAACCCGTGATCATGACCAGACTACATATTCGTATATTATGGTCTAAGACCATGCTGGCCGTTCAAGCATTACGTTTAAGTGAGGACAAACAAACGTTTTTATAGCATGTTCATGAGGGGGAGAATAAACACTCCGTGTGGTCCATGACCATACTATAAAACCAGAACATGATAAGCCTGGCCAAAGGCCATAAGACATTATAGCTTGGCCGTAAAAGCAATAAACCTATAAGGTTCAAACTTCAAAAGTCTATAAGCTTGGGTACACCACAAGAATACATGTATGAAAGATAAGATACATCAGGCCATATAAAGTGAGCATAGATATTCCCATCTAAGAATGATAAAGGGTCATGATCCAGACATAGACCATCCTAAGAATTTATGAATAAAACCACCACATACATATGGTGGATAAGAGAACATGATCTTTCTCCCACGAATTTAAAAAGACCATGAGCCAAACATAAGGTGATCAGATTGTGGCCAAGGTACACGGATTACATACAAGATGAATCCGACTATCCAACATCAAGGAGAAAGCTATAAGCTGGTAAATGGTAAATACAAATGTGATAAGAGAAGAGGATTGGTATTAACCAACCTTGTCTAGGCAACAATCCTCGGACCAGATATATATGTAATGGACGTCCATAACCAAAGAAAGAAAGATAGCCAGACAGACCCGAAAGAATGACTAAGTCATACCAGCTTAGCACCACTATATAAATGTCCTAGTAGAGACATATTCAAGTTGCTGTAGAAGTCTATACAAGATAGATTGTGGGAACCGAAATTCGCACTGTCAATATTTCGTATAAATAAGTAAATTAGAGAAAACCCTAATTTCCCAGAGGTCCCGGATTTCTGAGAAACCACACGTCAAGCAATCAGAACACGAAAATAACGGAAAATAAAAATCGTAAAAGAGAGCAAGAAGAATTTTATTCCGAATCTGCATATGATCGTAACAACAACATGTTTAAGTATCCGAGGCTAAGTTGCTATAGCGACCGAGCGTGGTCTCGTGATCCGTTCGCTATAGCAATTGAGCTCTTATCCGCGACCCGATCGCCATTGCGATCGGGTTTGTGCCGTAGACTATGGTCCGTTGTCCGAGCGTTTGGAACCATCGCGAAGCTACGATTCTCTTAGGATGCTTGTTTGCGGACGTTCGGACCTTTGATAACAATATTCCGTTTGATTTAAGAAATCGTTTCTTTCTTAAATCGTAAATTTCTCAAGTCGTTGATTAAGAAAGCGCTAATTTCTCAAGTCGTTGATTAAGAAATCGTTGTTTTAAGAAATCGTTGTCTTAAAAAAGATTTTTTCCGCAAATTTTCATATATGTTTTTCTTTTCCAAAAAACTGTAAAAAAATCTTAAGTAAATAATTTTTAACGGAAATCGTGGGTTGACGAGATTCTGTCGTATGGTTTGGCAAGTTTAGGCGAGTTTTTAGGCCAAGTTGGTATCCAAAAGTCCGAACATGAATAGTAAATCCTGAAGTTTATAAAAGAGGGGGTAACTCTTTCATTTTTACTCACCCATCTTTCATAAGACTTTCTTTGAAGAATCCTCTCAAGAAAAGAAATTTTTTTTTTTTGAAAGAAAATCCTTCACCAAAATGTCAAAGTTGTTTCGAAGCGGAAAGAAGTCTTCTAAGAAGAAGACTCCCGTGACTTCTTCTCCCGATTGCAATCTGGATGAAGAGCTCCTCGTCCCGAAAGCCGAGTTCAAGTTTCCTCTGAATGCGGCTGAATGTGATGCTACGAGGCCGTTTTGACGCGCTGTCGTCTTTGGTTTCCGATTCCTGAGATTATTATCCGTGTACTGGACCATTTTCAGGTTTCGTTAAACCAGCTGAACCCCACGAGTTTCGAGATCTTTATCGGTCTCGTAATTCTGAGTTACGAGCGCGGCCCATCCTTCTATGCCGACCATTTTGAGGCACTTCTGCGGGTGCAATACAACAAGGAATCGGCCTGCTGGCGACTGACTCCTGGTACCATGATGCTGGTAGTAAGGGGAACTGTTTCCAATTTTAACAATTGGAAACAATTTTTCTTCTACGTCCGACTTAACGCTGCGTCCGTCACGGAGGAGTTTATCCCGATATTCCGGACGGTTCAAAATCCCCTTCCGCACATCAGCGTGATCCATCCCTGGCCATGGGACATTATTGAGGTGAGAGACGCGCTTAGGAGCGGTGATCATTGGTGGACCAGTTTTACCCGTCAGAGGGTTCGGAAGGCGATCCGAATGGTTCATTCTGATTTCGAGGCGGAAGGTGACATAGATTTTGCTCTTGTCGAGCATCTCCCGAAGCGTGTTCCGGTCGAGAGGTCGCCTGAGTTACCGCGAAAAGACATCGAGGTCGAGGATCAGGACTTTCCCGTTGACGATTCTCCTCTTCCAGGATGGGATCCGTCGCTTGGCTTTGGCGATGGGAGCGGTTCGAGTGATGCGCCAATGCCCAATTTTGACGACTTCTTATTTGGTCTTCCTGATCTTCCTAATCCGTCCCCCTTTGTGGTGGAAACGGAGAGGCCTGAAGTGTTGGCGGAGACTTCTCGCGTGGTAAACGGGGTTAGTCTTTACTTCTTCCTGTATTATCCTTATTATTCGATCGTATTTTTATTTTGTAAAAATAAAAATTTTATTTTCGAATTTTGCAGGCGATGAACAATCTCGGCTTGGCGTTGGTGGATAGCCAGAGAGAGTCGAGGATTTGGCGCTTCAAAGCGGAGAAGAATGCGAATGATTTCCCGCGACTCCAGGAGGAGACCTTGGTCTATTTTGATAAAATGTTTAAAGTCGCGGATGGACTATTTTGACGGATGATACGAACTAAATATCTTCAGTAAGACTGTGACGTCTCGCGTTTTCTTGAGGATACGTTTTTCGTTTTGTGGAATGTTTAGGAATCGATAGATTGAGAAAGAGAATTTTATTGAAAAAGTTTCAAAAATTTCGAATACAAGTGCGGGGTTTTTCGACCTTCTGTGGGAGTATACGAGTATACGCACCCACTCCCCCCTCCATTTTGGCGAGGGGGATAGCTGAACTCGCCAGGTTTCGACGAGCTGTCTACGTACCTCTTTCGAGGATCAAGCTATCTCGTAGTTCTGTTTGTGCCGCGAGTGTGTTTACTCGTCGGTTGGTTTTTCGTCGACCGCTTTAGTCGCGGGGTCGACGTCCACCTCGGGATTTTCCTCTTCCCGCTGAGTTGTGACATTGTCTTCGGAGTTGGGGATGGTTCCGATCTCTGAATCTGCTTCCGCGGTTGATGTCGCTGTGCCTGTCATGTCCCTGATCCTGGATATGATCCTTAGGATCGACCATGGTGCAAGGAGACGCACTAGTCAGCTCATGTGACCTAAAAACAAGGGTATCATGGCCTCGAAGTAAGGTTAAGGGCATCAGGAAGCTAAGATATAGCTAAACCAAGAAGGAGACAAGTATAAAGGAGCTGTACAAAGTGTATGGCAGCTGGGCGATGCAGGGAGCAAGCTCGACCAGCTAAGAGAAGTGTAGTGCAGCTCAGTGTAGCTCACTGAAGAGTGTGTCAGCTCCCTGAGCTGGATGAACTAGCTCACTCATCTGGGTCAGCTGGGGATCAGCTCAACTCAGCTAGACTGAGTGTTCAAGTCTTGGGCAGTTGGGCCAGGTCCGGACAGTGGTCGGACCATGTGGACCACCCGGGTGTGCCGGTGAGCCGGTGGGCACTTGTGGTTGAACCAGGGGCTTGGGCAACCAGCCTAGGCTTGTGTGTGACGTGTCTAGAGGTAGTTATTGATGTCAAGGACGTCTGGTAACTGCCATAGGCGAATGGGTGCAATCTGTACCATTGATTAAATCAATGGACAGAATTAATACCGAAAAGGTGCAACCCTTAGAAAGGTAACTGCCCATTCTTCTATATAAGGAAGGCAAGTCCGTGCCTTTGCAGGCACGTCAGGGCTTCATTCTTCTTCCTGAAACAAAAAGAAAAACCAGAGAAAACAGAGAGAAAGTCGGATGGCAACATCCAACCCCAAGAGTGGGATGAAGGCAGCAAAGAGGCAGTTTGATGGCAATCAAGAGGGGAGTTGAGAACGACCCTCTGGTGTGTTTTGATTATGGTTTGCCACGCCCTAGGCTTCCTCTACATCCTTACTATACATCCAAATAGCCAGGGAAGAAGGGAGATGACCGGATTCACTCTCAAAGTCCAAGAGCAGCCTTAAGGGCAGTGGTGTGTAGAAAGGCAGTTTCATGGGATCTGAAGTGAGAAGTGATGGACGACCCTTGGGTGGTGTTTGATCATGGATGAACACACCCTAGGCTTCCTCTGTGTCTTAGGGACACACGCAAATGGTCAGAAGAGAATGGAGAAGGCCGGACTCCACTCCCAAAGGCATGTACAGCCTTGAAGGTGGATGCGGTGCAGAAACTGTTTCATGGAAGTTCCATGAAATGGATGATGGGTGCGACCCATGGTTGGATCTTGTCAATACTGGAAGTATATGATAAGGAATGATAGAGGCGTGCAATGGCGGAGCATGGCCAGACATGATACAGGAAGCACAAGATCTAGTAAGATCAAGTCTAAGGTAACATGTACATATGATTACTTTGTGGTTTATGTTGGTGTCTCTTGAGGTGCATATGAGGCCAAGTATGGCACGCCCTTGGAGACCATATATTGTGATGTATTGTAGGGATACAGGACCCTGGAGAAAGGGGCGGATCATAGTTGAACTAATTCATCCATATGGGATGGTAATTAGATGCTATACAGCAACTAGTGATTCATGGTGGTTCATGAGTGAACCTGATCTATGGTTTTGCATTACCAATGGCTTCAGGCCGTGGCAATGAGGTAATGGAATCATATGGTATGATAGGTATCAACCTTGGGTTGGTACAAGATTGGCTGAGAGCCATGAAGAAGAGCAAGACTGACCAGGTTCATTGGGACATGGTTCCATGGCCGGTTAGGTATGTGTGAAGACTCATCAGTTCTGAGTCATGTGGGGTGGTTGGTTGATTGACTCAGGAACTGGTGGGCATTGTTAATCTTGTTCTATGATGTTCAGACATGGAGGTACTGAACCATGGAGTGGCCGATTCAGAGAAATCTCTCCATGGCCTTGGTTGGGCAGCTGAAGACTTCCCAAAGGTACTTGGTCTGTGGGGATGGTTGGTTGAATGACTAAGTACCTAAGGGGAGAGTTTATACAGGTATAATGAGGAGTTGGACGAGTGGATGGGGAGCTAGGCAAAGCTACCTCGCAGCTCGATAAGCTGGAAGAGAGTTGGGAACCTCAAGTGAAGTGGTTCATTTCAGCTAGCTGAATGAGCTAGCTAGACAGCTAAGGCAGCTGAGACAAAGAGCTATCAAGCTCCGTGGATGTGGCAAAGGTATGATCTAGCAATATTGCATAGATCTAGATAGAATGGTTAGGGGAATGGAACCTCAGTTATTGTATGACTTGGATTAGGTTTAGGATCAACCTTGGAGCTGGTAGTAGTTGTGTCTACTGATCATGGCTAAGGTGATTCGACCTGACAAGTATTAGATTGGTTTTAGACCAATGGTTGATAGATAATATTCCGCTGTGCATAAGTTGAAAGGATCTAAGCTAGGGAATGACTAAGGTAGTCTTAAGCTAAGGTCCAAGATAGACTTCGCCTTTAGGCGAAAGTATATATAAAGATTGAAAAATTGAGTGGTTCGGTCAGGGTATGGACTGAGCGACGTGAGGCATCGACCGCGGCCTAGCCGGCCGGGTTCGGGTCTTACAAGTTGGTATCAGAGCATGCTTGATTCTAGGATCATTGGGTTGTGGTTGTTCACCCATGCATCTGGACAAGTAGATGCTGATGTGATTAATCCACCAGTTTTATTGTTGACTTAGCTGGAGGAAGTTAACAATGAAGCTGGATTGACTGTAAGTCAGCTCAACCCTACTGAAGTTCTAGTGGGGGAGAGCTGAGCTGCAGCTGGAAGGGGAAGTGAATCCTCTTGTGATGTGAACCGGGCTGATCCAAACATTTGTTGCAAGCAATGGGAGGACTAACCGGTGGATTGGGCAGCTGTTTTGGCAGCTAGTGATCAAGCTGGGCCAGTAGCTGAGGTGGTCTAGATTGATCCACCAGCTAGGGCAGCTTGGTTAGTGGACTACCTGAGGGTGCTGGAGCACATAGCTCAGATGAGAACTAAGTATTTCTCAGGTAGTATGGATCTTTTGAGGCAGATGAGTGGAGGTTCTGATTGGGTTGTAACTTCAGCTCAACTCACTGCTCAAAGGTAGTATGTTCCAAACCAAAATTATTTCTGGAAACTGAGACGACCATGGAACCTCACTAGGTGAGCCAAGAGGGAGCTGAGGCAAGATAGGGTATCATGCTTGTGAACGGGAAAGTTCCAAGGTGAACCGGCTTGGCCAAGATGCATTCTCCAAGGGCAAGATCCTGAAACAGAAGGTTGGTTGATCTAGTTATCTGGAAATAATAGACGGATTGGATGGATCAATGCAATGCAAGATCTTTTATGGACGACTGGACCAGGGAAATAACATGAACCTGAGAGTGGCTTAGGTTGAAAGAAACGTGCAGCACTCTTTAGGGGTAAATGTTATCCTTGGTGGCCAATCTAAAACAAGTGAGCATTTGCGAGGTTCAAGTTGGTTTAAGGGAGACGCTACATGGCTAGTATACGAGTGGCTTGTGATCAGATGGATCAGCTTGGACTCGGTATAAGTCAATGTAGGATTCCTTAGATCAATTTGAATGGATTGGGTATACGATGTTAAGTGGCTTAGTATGATGGGGATTGAGGTATATTATAAACACTCTTGTGAATGGTATGGGACATTCACAGAAGTGTGACACTTTGGAGAATGGTATGGGACGTTTTCCAAATGTGTGATCAAACCAATGTCTTACTCATCTAGGTACTTAATGATCGGTGGTGTGGAAACACATGTACTTTCTGATACTGGAGCTACACATAGGTTTGTGAGTCCAGGATTGATCGGAAAGGTTTTGTTCCAGATGGGAACAAGGGATTGTCTGGTTAGAGACATCCTGGTATTGATCACAGACAGGGTAATGCCTGCGGATCTGATTGTTGATCACAGACAGGGTAATGCCTGCGGATCTGATTGTAGTCCGCCTTAAGAATCACGAGGTGATCATAGGCATGGACTGGCTTGGCAAGAATCGGGCCACCTTGGACTGTCATCATGAGAGGATGCAGTTTGAGAGTGGGTGTGGACCCCCGATCAAGTACCAAGGTATTAATCCGGCCTCTGGATGCTTAGTGTTATCAGCAGTCCGTGCAGAAAGGATGCTTGAGCGGGGTTGTTGAGCCTAGTTGGCCACAACCAGCACTAAGGAGGTCGTAGGGGTTGGTGGCCCGGACGGGATACCGCTGGTCAGTGAGTTCGAGGATGTGTTTCGGGCGCTACAGGGCATTCCCCCTGATAGGGCTGACCCGTTCATAATAGAACTGGAACCAGGGACGGCCCCAATGTCAAAGAACCCATACTGCATGGCTCCTGCCGAGATGGCCGAGCTGAAGTCGACTAAGTCCAGTAAAGGACGAGGGTCGCAGCACAACCAAGTCGGAGATTGACCTAGGGTTGGAATGAAGTAGACCAAGTCCAGTGAGGGACGAGAGTCGCAGGACAACCAAGTCGGAGATTGACCTATGGTTGGAATGAAACGGTGGAGTCCTGGAGTGGACAGGACCGGAATGTGATCGAGTTCTTTAAAGACTTGACTGATACATAGAGTGTCTTGGAGATTGGGTAAATCTACTAAGACTCGTGTATGCAGTAAGTTCTTAAGGACTAAAAATGATCTAGTCATGGACTAGGCTCAGAGAATAATTGACTTGGTGTATACTAGACTGCAACTTGGAAAGTTGAGTTCAGTGACACAAGTCTGTTATGGTGTGATATGTAAAAGGAGAAGACCACTTGGTTCGGAATCAAGTGAGTTCCGTCCAAGTGGGGGAGACTTGTTCATACATTGATCAAAAAGGTGATCAGTGAAAAGGAACAAGGATGATGATGCAAAAGAGTTCGATGGAACCTTTGGCATCAAGCAAGATGACAGCACCACTGGATTCGAGGACGAATCCATTCTAAGTGGGGGAGACTTGTCATGTCCCTGATCCTGGATATGATCCTTAGGATCGACCATGGTGCAAGGAGACGCACTAGTCAGCTCATGTGACCTAAAAACAAGGGTATCATGGCCTGGAAGTAAGGTTAAGGGCATCAGGAAGCTAAGATATAGCTAAACCAAGAAGGAGACAAGTATAAAGGAGCTGTACAAAGTGTATGGCAGCTGGGCGATGCAGGGAGCAAGCTCGACCAGCTAAGAGAAGTGTAGTGCAGCTCAGTGTAGCTCACTGAAGAGTGTGTCAGCTCCCTGAGCTGGATGAACTAGCTCACTCAGCTGGGTCAGCTGGGGATCAACTCAACTCAGCTAGACTGAGTGTTCAAGTCTTGGGCAGTTGGGCCAGGTCCGGACAGTGGTCGGACCATGTGGACCACCCGGGTGTGCCGGTGAGCCGGTGGGCACTTGTGGTTGAACCAGGGGCTTGGGCAACCAGCCTAGGCTTGTGTGTGACGTGTCTAGAGGTAGTTATTGATGTCAAGGACGTCTGGTAACTGCCATAGGCGAATGGGTGCAATCTGTACCATTGATTAAATCAATGGACAGAATTAATACCGAAAAGGTGCAACCCTTAGAAAGGTAACTGCCCATTCTTCTATATAAGGAAGGCAAGTCCGTGCCTTTGCAGGCACGTCAGGGCTTCATTCTTCTTCCTGAAACAAAAAGAAAAACCAGAGAAAACAGAGAGAAAGTCGGATGGCAACATCCAACCCCAAGAGTGGGATGAAGGCAGCAAAGAGGCAGTTTTGATGGCAATCAAGAGGGGAGTTGAGAACGACCCTCTGGTGTGTTTTGATTATGGTTTGCCACGCCCTAGGCTTCCTCTACATCCTTACTATACATCCAAATAGCCAGGGAAGAAGGTAGATGACCGGATTCACTCTCAAAGTCCAAGAGCAGCCTTAAGGGCAGTGGTGTGTAGAAAGGCAGTTTCATGGGATCTGAAGTGAGAAGTGATGGACGACCCTTGGGTGGTGTTTGATCATGGATGAACACACCCTAGGCTTCCTCTGTGTCTTAGGGACACACGCAAATGGTCAGAAGAGAATGGAGAAGGCCGTACTCCACTCCCAAAGGCATGTACAGCCTTGAAGGTGGATGCAGTGCAGAAACTGTTTCATGGAAGTTCCATGAAATGGATGATGGGTGCGACCCATGGTTGGATCTTGTCAATACTGGAAGTATATGATAAGGCATGATAGAGGCGTGCAATGGCGGAGCATGGCCAGACATGATACAGGAAGCACAAGATCTAGTAAGATCAAGTCTAAGGTAACATGTACATATGATTACTTTGTGGTTTATGTTGGTGTCTCTTGAGGTGCATATGAGGCCAAGTATGGCACGCCCTTGGAGACCATATATTGTGATGTATTGTAGGGATACAGGACCCTGGAGAAAGGGGCGGATCATAGTTGAACTAATTCATCCATATGGGATGGTAATTAGATGCTATACAGCAACTAGTGATTCATGGTGGTTCATGAGTGAACCTGATCTATGGTTTTGCATTACCAATGGCTTCAGGCCGTGGCAATGAGGTAATGGAATCATATGGTATGATAGGTATCAACCTTGGGTTGGTACAAGATTGGCTGAGAGCCATGAAGAAGAGCAAGACTGACCAGGTTCATTGGGACATGGTTCCATGGCCGGTTAGGTATGTGTGAAGACTCATCAGTTCTGAGTCATGTGGGGTGGTTGGTTGATTGACTCAGGAACTGGTGGGCATTGTTAATCTTGTTCTATGATGTTCAGACATGGAGGTACTGAACCATTGAGTGGCCGATTCAGAGAAATCTCTCCATGGCCTTGGTTGGGCAGCTGAAGACTTCCCAAAGGTACTTGGTCTGTGGGGATGGTTGGTTGAATGACTAAGTACCTAAGGGGAGAGTTTATACAGGTATAATGAGGAGTTGGACGAGTGGATGGGGAGCTAGGCAAAGCTACCTCGCAGCTCGATAAGCTGGAAGAGAGTTGGGAACCTCAAGTGAAGTGGTTCATTTCAGCTAGCTGAATGAGCTAGCTAGACAGCTAAGGCAGCTGAGACAAAGAGCTATCAAGCTCCGTGGATGTGGCAAAGGTATGATCTAGCAATATTGCATAGATCTAGATAGAATGGTTAGGGGAATGGAACCTCAGTTATTGTATGACTTGGATTAGGTTTAGGATCAACCTTGGAGCTGGTAGTAGTTGTGTCTACTGATCATGGCTAAGGTGATTCGACCTGACAAGTATTAGATTGGTTTTAGACCAATGGTTGATAGATAATATTCCGCTGTGCATAAGTTGAAAGAATCTAAGCTAGGGAATGACTAAGGTAGTCTTAAGCTAAGGTCCAAGATAGACTTCGCCTTTAGGCGAAAGTATATATAAAGATTGAAAAATTGAGTGGTTCGGTCAGGGTATGGACTGAGCGACGTGAGGCATCGACCGCGGCCTAGCCGGCCGGGTTCGGGTCTTACAGTGCCCTTTATCGGGGCATCCTCGGCGGAAGGCTGAGTTCGCTTGCGTTTAACCATGGAGGTCGTCTTGATCTTTCTTAACTTATGCTTCGCTAGGAAACAAAGTCGCGACTGTTTTGGACAACCCCAGATTGCGGCGACTCCAGTCCTGGTTGGGAATTTGACGCCCAAGTGATAAGTCGAGGGAACGGCCTTGCGTTTAGCCATGGAGTTCCCATGATCGCGTTGTAAATAGTCGGGCTATCTACCACCGTGAAGTCAACTATCTTGGTAATGTTTTTTTGCTATGACAGGTAGCTGAATTGATCCCAGGGTCATGGACGTTTGTCCAGAGAAACCCATGAGCGGTTTTGGTACCGGGGTGACATCTCCGAGATCGACGCCCATCCTTCTCAAGGTATCGCAGAAGATTAAGTTTACCGTGCTTCCGGTGTCGATGAGTATCCTCGCGACTTCGAGATCTCTTATCACGATATCGACGACCAAGGGGTCGCAGTGAGGTTGATCGATTCCGTAGGCCTCTTCTTCAGTGAATGTGATCGAGGTGTTCCGTCCGTCTCGAGGAGGCGACTGTGGGGGATACTTCGCAGTCGACTCGGCTTTCCGTTGGTAGGCCTTGATGGCCGAGATCGAGTCCTTGCAGTATTGGAATCCTTCCCATGATCATGTTGACCCTCCTGCGGGAGTTATCATTCCCTCTATCGTCCGGTCTTCTTTCGCGTTTCTCCCCCGCCTGATTCCTCGGCGACGAGTTTCCGCGGGAGGATTCTTGTTGGTTTTTGGCGGACGGTCAGAGTCGAGGATTAGATCCTTGACGCTGGTTACTGCAGAGAGTTCACCAGCAAGCAGTTTCGCGGCCAGCCTTGCCCCTACGAATTTGCAGTTAGCCGTGGAGTGACCTTTGGTCTGATGGAACTCGCAGTAGACGTTTTTGTCGTAACTCTGGTTACGGTTCCATGTATTCCCCGAAGTCATGCCCTGCTCCGTATTAACCGCATAGTTGTGCGCGTGATGTTAGGAGTTTTGAGGCTCCTAAGTCAAATGATAGTATAGTGGAAGTAAATTGTCGAACCAGTTCTGAGGGATTTAAAATCAGAGAGAATGCAAGTATTTGCCTAATCTAAGTGCAACCAGTGATTTGATGAATTCTAAACTAATGATTAAAGCTAATGCAAAACAGTAAAATGATACTCTTAAGCTATTGAAAAGGAGAACTCATGGGTATAGGGATTTAGACTTCGGATGATCAAGTTTTGAACTAAGGACGACAAATGAATCAATCAAACTATTAGCCTTAAGCCTAGACACAATTCTAAGCAAGCTCTATGTCTAGATGAATGCTCATTTGCTAACATGTCTCAAACATCAAATGTCTTTGGTTGAATAACATGCAAGCAATCATTACTAACAAGTCTATTAGCTATCTTAGCATCTTTAACAACAAATATCTTTGGCAAAGTACACTAAGAGCCTAGGAGAGTTGACTCAGGCATTTCATCAAACACCTTTTGGGTGGGAAATGCCTAGAGATCACCCTTTGAGTGGTCTACTCAAATGATGCATTAAGATCACTCTACTATGCAAGGAACAAGTATGATTTACACCTAACACATCCTAGAACTAACCTAATCACCCTAAATCACCCTAACCCATGAATCCAAAAGGTGATTACTCACTAATCTCCATGATTCCTCTTAAACCCATGATGGATTTCAGATGATTCATATAGAGAACTAGAAAAGAAAATCACAAGAACACAAGAACAATCAAATCAAAAGAGAGCTTTTCTTGAGAGAGTTTTGTGTATTCAATAGATAAAAGATAGATTGCCAAATGGTGGCTACATAGTACTTAAACATTAGATTTTCCAAGTGCAAAAATGTGCACAACAATTGCAAAAAGGTCCTTGAAAAATAATAAAATCGTGCAGCAGATAACGCGGAGCGACCTCAGAGGGTCACTCCAGGAAGTCGCTCTGGGGTTGGGAGCGACCTTGGGGGGTCGCTCTGGGAGGTCGCTCCAGCCTCCATTTTTGTGTCTCTGGGCGATGAGAACGCGAGCGACTTAGGTAGGTCGCTCTGGTTGGTCGCTCTGGTTGGAAGCTACCTTAGGGGGTCGCTCCAGAAGGTCACTCTGCGGTTCTCGACCATGATGGATATGCCTCTAGTAAATTGATCATAACTCCTCCATTACATCTCCAAATGACTTGAAACCACTTCCATTAGAAAGCTAACTCAATTTCCTGTGTCTCCACAAAATCTTAGCAACAGAAGATTTTTCTAAGGCCTCCATCCATGCTCATCGTTCACCCCCTTTTTGATCACATTGCTTCCAAATGTCTCTAAGAACTCCATGTGGTGTTCCAATACCTGATAGAGACATATGTATGCCAAATGCAACCTAAACATGTCTAAATCCTAATCTATATGATGTAAATGCTTATGAATGAATGGTTAAAACAATGCAAATATGCAAGATATCAACTCCCCCACACTAGTCCTTTACTTAGTCATTTACTTGTCCAAAAGTAAACTTTCAAGAACCAAGGAGAAGAGGTTTGAAGGTGGGGACTCATAATCAAAAGAAACTCTTCTTAGTTCTCAACCTAAAAACCTTGCATAATCATACCAAATAGCAAGAGCAAGGATTTTATCCATCTCTAACTTCTCTAGGCCTATATCAGCTCCTTTGATCTCTACACTCATTAATCATGCATCTACAAACCACAAATCCACATCTCTCTAACATTTATGAAGCAAACTCAATAGACATCTCACAAATGGTCAACTGGTCTAAGTCATTTGGTTTGGTAAGACAAAGGCTTTAATGCAAGTGAAATCAGAGGTTCAAAATGATCTTTGAAGGTGGTTTACTCTCAAAACAAAGTAGCTTTGACATTACACATAATATATCTAAGAAAGGGATCAACTCATGCATACAATGCTCAATCTCCATTGTTCTACCCTTTTCCAAACACACAAGATATTCAATTATTCCCCAATGTCAAACCCAACTCACATCTCTCACCAAAAGATCCCAAGAACATTTTTCACATCAGACTCTTTCTTTTTGAAATCAATAAGGGATTTTCACAATTTTAAAACAAATCTGAGCTCCTAACAACTTTGCTAGCCCCCTTTTTATTCTCTTTTTTTTATTTTCTCTTTTTTTTTTTTTTTCTTTCTTTTTTTTTATATTTGGGGGCCAAAACTTTTCACAATAAGAGCTAGATAC
The DNA here is from genome assembly GCF_000801105.2 of Raphanus sativus. NCBI lineage: Eukaryota > Viridiplantae > Streptophyta > Magnoliopsida > Brassicales > Brassicaceae > Raphanus > Raphanus sativus. Next base: position 12,840,341 of record NC_079519.1, read on the forward strand.
TTCTCCACTTATCCCAAAAAGACTAATCATTTAAGCACAAAGAGTCAAACCTTTCATATTCCCAAATCACAATTACAACACTCACCTCCTTCCTATAGCTAGACAATAGAGTGACTAATCTAGCAAGAATGGAGACTAAGCATTGTCGTTCCCAATACTCTCAACATTATGCACATGTAAAGCTTTCCAAAGAGGCCTCACTCAACAAATAATGATGGTTTAAAAAGGAGGTATGGGTTTGGGAGTGGAGTACCACTTGAGTTTGTCAAGAAGATTGGTAAAAAGGATGGGACAACTCAGGTGTGTATATCCATGACTTAGTACACAAGGGACCATATGCAAGAGACATTAAAACAGGAGCTTGCTTCAAAGAGAGAGTATCAACAGCCAAATGAGTTTCAAGAGGAGCATTCAAGGCGCGAAGTTTACAAGCTTTCCAAAGGGTGCTCAGGCTACTTGTCATGATTACAAAGGTCAACAAATTCAGTACTTAGCATGAGCTCTTTACAAGGTTGAAATCCCCCTAATGCATGAATGCAACCTATATGCTTCTAGACTCAATCCTAAAAATACAAATGATGCAACTAAATGATTCTTTTTGTGTTTTTCCAAAAAAAAAAATTTTATTACTTTTTTTGGATTTTTCTATGCAAATAAGAATGTAATATGCAATGCATGAGACTCAAAATCATGAAAACAAACATGATCAAATACTTGGTACCTCCCCCACACTTAAATCACACAGTCTCTGTGTGAGTGAGGTACCCAATGGAAATGTGAAATACAAAGAAAAGTGGGATTATGTGTTACCTTCCGTGGAGCGAGGTGTGAACGTCGCTCCCAGCTGGAGCGACTTCGGTATGTCGCTGTGAGAAGATCGCTCTGAGGTCGGTTTCTGTGTTTCCACTCGCGTGTGACGCGAGCGACCTCGGCATCTCGCTCTGGACATGTCGCTCCCAGGTGGAGCGACATAGAGGTGTCGCTGCGATGAGATCGCTCTGGTGTCCGACTTTCTGCTCAATACCTGCACACAACTTCACTCTCCCATTGCTTTATGCAATAAAATGATAATGCAAATACTAATGCAATATATACAAGGATACTCATGGGACTTCCTCCCAAGTGAGCTTCTTTTAAGTCTCGAGCTTGACTTTGCCTCCTTTGGATCAGGCTGGAATAGGTGCAGAAAGTGGAGTTGACACCCCATCTTCCTCAGGTGGTAGCTCATCAAAGTGATCATCAGCAGGAGGAGGATTCATCTCTTCAATGGTGAAGGCTTGTCCAAATACAGTGGGGTTCCTCATCTTCTCCTTGATGTCAAAGTGGAGGATGTTCTCCTTGCCCAAATGGAGGTCAATCTTCCCTTCCTTCACATTCACAATAGCTCCTGCTGTAGCTAAGAATGGCCTTCCAAGAATCAATGGGTCTTGAGCCTCCTCACCCATTTCAAGCACCACAAAATCTGTAGGTATCTCATACCTTCCAATCTTCACAGGGAGGTTCTCTAGGATGCCCACAGGGTACTTCACTGAATGATCAGCCAACACCAGAGAGAGTCTACACTTCTTGTATTGAGTGAAGCCAAGCTTCTTTGCCACAGACAAAGGCATCAAGCTGACACTAGCTCCCAAATCGCAGAGACATTTCTCAAATACCATAGGTCCAAGAGCACAAGGGAGTGTGAAGCATCCTGGATCCTCTAGCTTCTCTGGAGCATCAAGCCTCTGAATGATGGCATTGCACTCATGACTCAAAACCATCATGCCCTCCATCTCCTTCTTCTTAGCAGCTACAGCATCTTTCAGGAACTTGCTGTATTGAGGAATCAGCATGAAAGCATCAATGATGGGCATTGTAACCTGAGCTTCACTCATCTGCTTCTCAAACAAAGCCTTGTACTTCTGTAGCAGCTGCTTCTTGAATCTTCCAGGGAATGGAAGCTTGGGTTCATAGGGAGGAGGGACAGAAGAGCTCTCACCTGCTAGAGCAGCAGATTCACCATCTTTTGTTGTCTTCTTCTCTTCTCCAACCTTTTCTTTACCCTTATCTTTCTCAATCTTCTCCAAGATCTCATCATCTGTCTTCTCATCAACAATGACCACTTCATCATCTAGATTGATGGCTACCTCCTCACCTTGTTTCTCAGCATCCTTGGAGAGGGTTCTAGGAGGTAACTGCTTACCACTCCTGAGTGTGACAGCTTTTGCTTCCTTGGGGTTTTGATCAGATTTTCCAGGTAGAGATCCTGGCTAGCGATCCTGGTGGGTGCTCATGGAAGCAAACTGAGTCTCCAAATTCTTGACAGAAGAAGCGAGGTGGGTGAATTTGTTGTTGAGCTCATTGTAGCTCCCATCAATCTTGGAGTGAAGGTTCTTCAGCTCATACCCCACATGCTTCTCACTTCTAGTCTGAGACTCCAAGATCTGTTTCAGTAAGGCATCAGTGCTGCTCTCTTGAGGGGCAGAGGAGCTAGGAGAGGAGTTTTGCTGAGGCTGATAGTTGCTCTGCTGGTTGTTTCGAGGCTGATAACCACTCTGCTGGTTGTTTGAATAGGGCTTCTGTTGGTAGTTGTTGTACTGAAAGTTAGGTTCTTTCTTGTACCAGCTACCATTATTGTTGATGAAACACAATTCTTCTTGCCCTTCCAAACCCTCAACCTCATTGACAGTAGGAGGTATCTCCTGGCTTGGGTTGCCAACAAAGTTCACCTGCGCTTGTGTGGCCTTATCAGCAATGAGTTTGTCAATCTTCTCCTGAAGAGCCTTTATCTCATTCCTTGTTTGATTGTCATCACCTCTGCTGCTTCTGTCATGGTCTCCACTGTAGACTGCATCACTCTTAACCATGTTGTCAACCAGAGCCTCTGCCTCTTCCTCAGTTCTCCCCAAAAAGAATCCATTGCTAGCTGTATCCAGTCTGGCTCTGTACTTAGGAAGAGCACCTCTGTAGAATGTGCTCAGCAAGCTCTCCTTAGAGAATCCATGGTGTGGGCACTGAGCTTGGTAACCATTGAATCTCTCCCAAGCTTCACTGAATCCTTCCAAGTTCTTCTGTTGGAAGCTGGAGATCTCATTCCTCAACTTAGCAGTTCTTGAGGTAGAGAAGAACTTCTCCAAGAATGCCCTTTTGCAGTCTTCCCAAGTGGTGATGGAGTCACTTGGTAGAGACTTCTCCCACTGACGTGCCTTATCCCCCAAAGAGAAAGGGAATAGCTTGAGCTTTAAGGCATCCTCTGACACACCATTAGTCTTTGACATACCACAGTAGCTGTCAAACTTATCCAAGTGATCAAATGGGTCCTCCACAACCAGACCATGATACTTGTTGTTCTCAATGCAGTTGAGCAGCCCTGACTTGATCTCAAAGTTGTTAGCAGCCACAGCTGGTGCTCGGATTCCCAGTCTAGGACCATGGATGTTGGGGCGGTCATAAGTGCCAATGGGGCGAGCTGGTCGCTGTTGGGGCCCTTGTGGAACATTGTTTACTCCATTGGGGTTCAGAGGATTTTGTGGATCAGCCATCTCAGCTTCCTGTGTCTGCAGTAAAGCTTGTTGCTCTTCTTCTCTTCTTTTTCTAGCACACTCTCTCTCTAAAGCTCTGATGTATGCGGCTCTTGGAACAAGGTTTGATGTACCTTTGCTCCTCAAGTTCATACACCTGAAAATCACAAAGAGTAAAAAAGAGAATCAGTAACTTACAAAAATAAAAATGACTTAGTCTCAAGCAAATGACTAAATCTCAATGTTCAAATCAAACTCAGAATTTGGCAACGGCGCCAATTTGATGTTAGGAGTTTTGAGGCTCCTAAGTCAAATGATAGTATAGTGGAAGTAAATTGTCGAACCAGTTCTGAGGGATTTAAAATCAGAGATAATGCAAGTATTTTCCTAATCTAAGTGCAACCAGTGATTTGATGAATTCTAAACTAATGATTAAAGCTAATGCAAAACAGTAAAATGATACTCTTAAGCTGTTGAAAAGGAGAACTCATGGGTATAGGGATTTAGATCTTGGGTGATCAAGTTTCGAACTAAGGACGGCAAATGAATCAATCAAACTATTAGCCTTAAGCCTAGACACAATTCTAAGCAAGCTCTATGTCTAGATGAATGCTCATTTGCTAACATGTCTCAAACATCAAATGTCTTTGGTTGAATAATATGCAAGCAATCATTACAAACAAGTCTATTAGCTATCTTAGCATCTTTAACAACAAATATCTTTGGCAAAGTACACTAAGAGCCTAGGAGAGTTGACTCAGGCATTTCATCAAACACCTTTTGGGTGGAAAATGCCTAGAGATCACCCTTTGAGTGGCCTACTCAAATGATGCATTAAGATCACTCTACTATGCAAGGAACAAGTATGATTTACACCTAACACATCATAGAACTAACCTAATCACCCTAAATCACCCTAACCCATGAATCCAAAAGGTGATTAATCACTAATCTCCATGATTCCTCTTAAACCCATGGTGGATTTCAGATGAATCATATAGAGAACTAGAAAAGAAAATCACAAGAACACAAGAACAATCAAATCAAAAGAGAGCTTTTCTTGAGAGAGTTTTGTGTATTCAATAGATAAAAGATAGATTGCCAAATGGTGGCTACATAGTACTTAAACATTAGGTTTTCCAAGTGCAAAAACGTGCACAACAATTGCAAAAAGATCCTTGAAAAATAATAAAATCGTGCAGCAGATAACGCGGAGCGACCTCGGAGGGTCACTCCAGGAAGTCGCTCTGGGGTTGGGAGCGACCTTGGGGGGTCGCTCTGGGAGGTCGCTCCAGCCTCCATTTTTGTGTCTTCGGGCGATGAGAACGCGAGCGACTTAGGTAGGTCGCTCTGGTTGATCGCTCTGGTTGGGAGCTACCTTAGGGGGTCGCTCCAGAAGGTCACTCTGCGGTTCTCGACCAGGATGGATATGCCTCTAGTAAATTGATCATAACTCCTCCATTACATCTCCAAATGACTTGAAACCACTTCCATTAGAAAGCTAACTCAATTTCCTGTGTCTACACAAAATCTTAGCAACAGAATATTTCTCTAAGGCCTCCATCCATGCTCATATTTCACCCTTTTTTGATCACATTGCTTCCAAATGTCTCTAAGAACTCCATGTGGTGTTCCAATACCTGATAGAGACATATGTATGCCAAATGCAACCTAAACATGTCTAAATCCCAATCTATATGATGCAAATGCTTATGAATGAATGGTTAAAACAATGCAAATATGCAAGATATCAGCGCGCCTTGGACTTATTCCCCCTCGTGATGGACGTACTTGTCGTTACGAGAGGTTTTCTTCTTCGACTTCGGATCCACTTCTTTAGAAGAGTTCCTTGCCGGCTTATGTTTTTGCGACCGGACTTTTGTCTCTTCTTCGATCATTATGTAATCCGAGGCTTTGTGGAGCGCGTCCTGGATCGTGCGAGGTTTTTCGAGCGTTATCCACTTTCTGAACTTCGACTTGTACCAGAGCGCCTTTCTAAGCGCGTCGATGGCGACTTTGTCGCTGACTTCGCTGACCTTTGCCATGATCAGTTTGAAACGGCTCATGAACTCTCGGAGGGGCTCGCCCTCTTCCTGGGTTAAGCTCCAGAGATCGACATCGGAAGTTTCTCTATTGATGAACATAGAGTACTTGAGGAGGAATTCCGATGCGAGTTGGAGAAAGCTTCCGATGGAGTTTCGCTTCAACCGGGAGAACCATTCGAGCATCGCACCTTCGAGATTTTCGACGAACAGGCGACAATAACCAGCGTCTTTCTCGCTTTCTCTAAGCCTGGCTCTTTCTATAGTGATATGGAACGCCTGGAGATGCGCCTTTGGATCGGTCGTACCGTTATACATCGGTATTTTGAGCTTTCCCGGATTAGACACCTTAGTCACGGAGATTCGCACGGTGAAAGGCGTTTTACGAGCCACCTCGAGCAGCCTGTCGATTTCTGGGGCGGCACTCGTGGCGTGGTGGATCTGTGATTTCACGGCCCTTACTTCTGCGGCGGTCTTGGTGATGTAATCCCGGAGATTGCGTATATTGGGATCCTCTCCAACGATTTTCCGAGCTTGTCGGCGTTCGCGGCGAGTAATCTCGGTTTGCCTTTCGGCAAGTTCCTCCTGTTCGATCCAATAGAGATTTTCCTCTTCTTCCGTCATGGGTTTGTCGAAAGGAGAACTTTCCCTAGCTGAACGGCTGCGGGTTCTTCTTTTGAATGGACGTCGGCGTCTTCCTCGGAGTCATCCCTAGGTTCCAAGTCGATACGCTCGACTTCATCCACCTGAGTGTCCTTTACGGATGGCAGAGGTTTTTCCGAGTTGCCTTTGCGACAGGGTATGTTTCGCTAGGGTTTTGTCCAGAAGGACGTTCCTGCGAAGTTCCAGGCCTACCGTGCGGGGTCGCGAACTCGAGTCTCCTGCCGCGGAGTTTCGTGGCTCCGCGAGGGAGGACTGCGCGGGACCTTGCCGTTAAGGTTTGAACCTGTTTGGTCAGGGTTCCCACGAGTTTATCCTGCTCTTCCGACCTCTTTCCGTAGGCAGAAAGCAGCTTCTCGTCCAGCGACGCGGCGTTAGCAGGTGCGTCGGCCACGGAAACATCCGCTGCGGGAGTGTTCAAGACGTCCTTGGGTGCTCCGTTTAGATGAGTTTGCAAGTTCGCTGAATCGTCGTTAGTCATGTCTGGTTGAGCGTGAGCTGGTCTTGAGTAAGATTGATCCGTACCCCCCCCCCTCCTTCTAGCGCCAAACTGTGGGAACCGAAATTTGCACTGTCAATATTTCGTATAAATAAGGAAATTAGAGAAAACCCTAATTTCCCAGAGGTCCCGGATTTCTGAGAAACCACACGTCAAGCAATCAGAACACGACAATAACGGAAAATAAAAATAAAAATCGTAAAAGAGAGCAAGAAGGATTTTATTCTGAATATGCGTATGAGCTTAACAACAATAGAATAATGTGCTTCGGCTACGAGAGCTGTCTGCGAGATCCTAGTTCTAATACCCGAAGGTGGCTAAACCTAGTTGAGTCGAAGATCGAAAAATAAAAACGGAAAGTTGCCTAAATTGCTCTAAGTGCTAAGTTGCTCTAGAAAAGTGATGCCTCTATGCCTCTCGCCTTTAAATCCTTATATACTCCCTCCAAGTTCGGTTTACGCTTCCCCCTTTTGCCCTTAAGCCGTCATAGTCGAAAAAATGGGAAAATTCCATTTTTCCGTTCTTCATGATTAACTGGGAAAGTTTCCATTTTTTCCGCGGAAACTGATGCTTATTTTCCAAGCATAAACCGTCATAAGGTTTATGGGTTTTTAAGAAATCGTAAGTGGGCCTCGAATCAAGTTTAGGACTCCTTGGGCCGTCTTTTTAATTCGAGACGTTTTTTATGATTTTTCAGATAAGGTCAAGTTTCCGCGGTTTTTATCGTAAACCAAACGGACGATTCCATTTGATCGAGAGATTTAGAAACGGATAGTCGAGAACACATAGTTTTACGTCGTATCGTCGTTTCGGAAGACTTCGGACGTTTCGGAGAATGATCGATACACGAATGCTCGATCGCTATAGCGACCGAACTTTGTCCGCAGCTCGGTCGCTATAGCGACCGAGAACTATCCGCAGCTCGGTCGCTATAGCGACCAAGATCGGTTCGTGGCTCGGTCGCTATAGCGACCGAGCTCGGTTCGTGGCTCGGTCGCTATAGCGACCGAGAGTGGTCTCGTGATCCGTTCGCTATAGCAACCGAGCTACCTCGAGCAGCCTGTCGATTTTCTCCGGCAGCACTCGTGGCATGGTGGATCTGCGATTTCACGGCCCTTACTTATGCGGCGGTCTTGGTGATGTAATCGCGGAGATTGCGTATATCAGGATCCTCTCCAGCGGTTTTCCAAGCTTGTCGGTGTTCGCGGCGAGTAATCTCGGTTTGCCATTCGGCAAGTTCCTCCTGTTCGATCCAATAGAGGTTTTCCTCTTCTTCCGTCATGGGTTTGTCGAACGGAGAACTTTCCCGAGCTAAACGGCTGCGGGTTCTTCTTGGATGGACGTCGGCGTCTTCCTCGGTGTCATCGCTAGGCTCCAAGTCGATACGCTCGACTTCATCCACCTGAGTGTCCTTTTCGGACGGCGGAGGTTTTTCCGAGTTGCCTTTTGCGACAGGGGATGTTTCGCTAGAGTTTTGTCCAGAAGGACGTTCCTGCGAAGTTCCAAGCTTATCGTGCGGGGTCGCGAACTCGAGTCTCCTGCCGTGGAGTTTCGTGGCTCCGCGAGGGAGGACTGCGCGGGACCTTGCCGTTAAGGTTTGAACCTGTTTGGTCAGGGCTCCCACAAGTTTATCCTGCTCTTCCGACCTCTTTTCGTAGGCAGAAAGCAGCTTCTTGAACTCATCGAGCGACGCGGCGTTAGCAGGTGCGTCGGCCACGGAAACATCCGCTGCGGGAGTGTTCAAGACGTCCTTGGGTGTTCCGTTTAGAGGAGATTGCAAGTTCGCTGAATCGTCGTTAGTCATGTCTGGTTGAGCGTGAGCTTGACTTGAGTAAGATTGATCCGTACCCCCCCCCTCCTTCTAGCGCCAAACTGTGGGAACCGAAATTCGCACTGTCAATATTTCGTATAAATTATAAGGAAATTAGAGAAAACCCTAATTTTCCAGAGGTCCCGGATTTCTGAGAAACCACACGTCAAGCAATCAGAACACAACAATAACGGAAAATAAAAATAAAAATCGTAAAAGAGAACAAGAGGGATTTTATTCTGAATCTGCATATAAGCGTAACAACAACAGGATAACATGCTTCGGCTATGAGAGCTGTCGGCGAGATCCTAGTTTTAATACCCGAAGGTGGCTAAACCTAGTTGAGTCGCATCTCGAAAAATAAAAACGGAAAGTTGCCTGAATTGCCCTAAGTGCTAAGTTGCTCTGGAAAAGTGATGCCTCTATGCCTCTCGCCTTTAAATCCTTATATACTCCCTCCAAGGTCGGTTTACACTTACCCCTTTTGCCCTTAAGCCGTCATAGTCGAAAAAATGGGAAAATTTCATTTTTTCCGTTCTTCATAATTATCTGGGGAAAGTTTCCATTTTTTCCGCGGAAACTGATGCTTATTTTCCAAGCATAAACCGTCCTAAGGTTTATGGGTTTTTAAGAAATCGTAAGTGAGCCTCGAATCAAGTTTAGGACTCCTTGGGCCGTCTTTTTAATTTGAGACGTTTTTTACGATTTTTCTGATAAGGTTAAGTTTCCGTGGTTTTTATCGTTAACCAAACGGACGATTCCATTTGATCGAGAGATCAAGAAACGGATAGTCGCGAGTTGCGGAGAATGGCTATACGGATAGTCGAGAACGCATAGTTTTACGTCGTTTTGTCGTTTCAGAAGAATTCAGACGTTTTGGAGAATGATCGATACACGAATGCTCGGTCGCTTTAGCGACCGAGCTCTGTTCGGAGCTCGGTCGCTATAGCAACCGAGCGTGATCTCGTAATCCGTTCGCTATAGCAACCGAGCTCTTATCCGCGACCCGATCGCGATGTGCCGTGGACTATGGTCCGTTGTTCGAGCGTTTGGAACCATCGCGAAGCTACGATTCTCTTAGGATGTTTGTTTGCGGACGTTCGGACCTTTGATAACAATGTTCCATTTGATTTAAGAAATTGTTTCTTTCTTAAATCATAAATTTCTCAAGTCGTTGATTAAGAAATCACTAATTTCTTAAGCCGTTGTTAAGAAATCGTTGATTTCTTAAGTCGTTGATTAAGAAATCGTTGTTTTTAAGAAATCGTTGTCTTAAAACAAGATCTTAAGTAAATAATTTTTAACGGATATTTGGATGCCAACTTTGCTTTATCTGATTTCGACCCCAACATAGACCAGTATGTTCCATAGATAAGGAACCTCGGATAGAAAGAGATAAGGTGCTCATAATGGTAGATCCGGGTTCATAACAGAAACCATACTAGACAATGAGATAAGGTCGGCCGACCCTAAAGTACAGGTATCATACATTGTAGTCTTGCAAGCTACAAAGTATTCAATGATCCAGATAAGAATAAAATCTCAATCGATTGTATCATCTCTAGAACGATATAGAACGCGAAGGAACAGTATATAAGATGTCGACACATACACACTCATATGTGATAAAGTAATAAGAGAAAGCACTTGAGCATAAGAGATATATGCAAGGATCACTAACCCACATAAGAGTACTTGATGTAGCGGAAGCTTCTAGGGATAGAACTAGATCTGTTTATTCCAAAATACATGAATCTAGGGTTTGTGAATACTCTTCACAGTGCTTAATTAAAAGCTCTTAGGGGGTTGTGAATACTCTTCACAGTGGTTTATCAAAACCTCTTTAGGGTTTGAGAATACTCTTCTCAGTGGTTTATCAAAACCTCTTCTGGAAAACTCCTTTTATTAAATCATAATCTGAATACAAAGTTAAGCCTAGACGGCTATATATAAGAAAGCCATAAAACCCTAAAATAGTAAAGATAAATATCTAAATAATAAATAAATAAATAAATAATAAAATATTTGGAAATATTCCAAATATTTATCTGCATCATTCTCTCTGGGTTGGAGAAGATTCGCCCTCGAATCTTGATCGTAGAATTCGAATCCAAAACGTTTTCCAAGAAAAACTCTTCCTCGAATCTTCAATAGCTTGTATCACACGGTTTTTGCACGAATCCGATTGTAACTTGAATCTTCAAAAATCCGTTTTTGCACAAACTTTGCACAAAGCAGATAATTAAGATTCTGCCCAAAATCTTCATCAATATAACTTCGCCCTATTTTTGCACGAAAATCGTTCTGCACAGACTTTACACAGATCTCGTCCCGTCCGAATTTTGCACAAACTTCATCTTTATCGACAGAGTCGACAACACAAATATCTTCTTCGATAAATCTCTCCTCGTCATTATCATCATCAAACTGCACATCTTGAGCTCGTGCTGCTTCTCTTTTCTTTAATGCCTCATCGAACTTATTTAATGCCGTGCATAAATCTTGTTCTAACTTCTTATAAATCTTGTTGAGATCTTGTTTAAGCGTTTCCAAGATATGATCTTGTTTAAGCTTTTCCAAGATCTCAGCTAGTGGTTGTTGTTGTAGATACATCTGCGATCAAGATAATAGAACCGTTTGGCTCTGATACCAACTGATGTAGCGGAAGCTTGTAGGGATAGAACTAGATCCGTTTATTCCAAGAATACACGAATCTAGGGTTTGTGAATACTCTTCACAGTGCTTAACTAAAAGCTCTTAGAGGTTGTGAATACTCTTCACAGTGGTTTATCAAAATCTCTTTAGGGTTTGAGAATACTTTTTTCAGTGGTTTATCAAAACCTCTTCTATAAAACTCTTTTTATTAAATCATCAAAAACTGAATACAAAGTTAAGCCTAGACGGCTATATATAAGAAAGCCATAAAACCCTAAAATAGTAAAGATAAATATCTAAATAATAAATAAATAAATACTAAAATATTTGGAAATATTCCAAATATTTATCTGCATCAGTACTCATAGAGAATAGAATGGGACGTGGAGTTAAACCCAAAGAATGTATGAGATAGGCGTATTGACCAAATACATAAGATAGACGCCATCTAACCAGTGAAGAGATGAGTCTTGTGAGGAAAAGAAAATCGTGAGCAGTTGAACATAAAAGTACAGACAAGAGGTCGTACATGTTGCTACCTAAAGCATTAAATGGAATGGCTTAACCACACAAGGATACTCACAGGGACTAAGGAACAGATTATAAGGAAATGAATTCCTATGTGGTGGATGCTACTACCCAATATCGAAATTGATAAGATCTGAACATATAAGAAAGATGTAGTAGACATTGAATATATCACTGGATATAAAAGTAATATAAGATACCTGAAAGATGAGAAAGAAGTTATCATAGAACAACATCGCTCCTGCGTTGTTCGTAAATGCAGATGCATGCGTGTATACACACATATGATAAGACTAAGTGATGCTTAGTAAGAAAGTTCTATAAGAACGTTTCAGAGCAGTCAATATAGTAGTCATGAAAGATATTCCTTGTGGTTATACTTAAAGAAAGGATGATTAAGATGATTGATTTTTGGAAAGGCTATGGAGAGACTACGATGATCTATAATAGAGATCATTAGCCGTGTATGAATGTTGGGATCTATGATCCAACGTACCAAGAATAATAATATGATATGGTCAGAGAGAATCCATCAGATTCACGACCAAAGAATTCATATCGACTAGGATCATGTCCGACCTAGCACGACCTTAATTATCACTGGTCCCAACCAGTCCGTCCCGATCAGTCTGTCCCGTCTAGCTCGTTCCGACCAGTTCCTCTAGGTCTTGATCCGACCTAAACCATTCAAGTGAGAGGAACGTTCTATCGACTCAAAAGTGGCTTAGTTTTGATTAGCTTCAAACCATAACATAGTAGCCATTCATGAACAGACCGTGGGCATATAATAAAGAAGGTTCATGAAAGAGTTTTTGGTCAAAAGTTGTGAACTGCATACATATTGGGCGAGAGCATGACCCGGACAGGTCAACATTGGACGAGAACATAATCCGGATGGATTATGGATGATGTCATGATCCGGACAGATCATGGACATATAAAGGCATTCATGGTTGAAATTTATCTAAGAGAGATAAACCATATGATCCGAATGGACCATGAATATCATGAAAGAATTTATGGTCGATATACCCCCATGTATAGAAAGTCCATATTTTCTGGTCGAGAACCATAGAACATGTCCGACCATATTTATGAAATGGACGAAGTACTAAGAAGTACATATACTTCGTATTCACTGAAACAAGTTCAGATGAAATACTTAGCAATTGAAAGACATTGCACGAAGGTACAAATCAGGGAGACTTATTGGATATGTGTTCACTCACGGAGGAACAGCCATTTCCTGGCGGTCCATGAAGCAGTCACTTGCTGCTACATCATCCAACCATGCGGAGATCATCGCCATACATGAGGCGAGTCGAGAGGTGGTGTGGTTACGGTCCATGACCAACCACATCCGAGTGGACAGTGGCTTATCCGAAGGTCAAGATGCTCCGACCATCATCTATGAGGACAATGCAGCATGCATAGCTCAGCTCAAAGATGGATACATCAAAGGTTAAGTTTGAAAAAACGGGGCTAGCGTTAAATCGCAAGAATACGTGGGTTGCCGTCGGTCTCAGGGAGATTAGTCTTGGGCCTAGAAAGCCTTTGGATCACCCCCTGGTTAATCAAAAAAGAAATTTGACTGCATATACATATGAACACCAAAAATTAAGTCTATAACCACTAACAACATTTTGGCTATGATATTCTTTATATAATATGCATAATGATAAAAATTACCCTTCATCCTCTGTCATTCTCACTCTCACTTCCATGCATGTTGATTTTTTCTTCTGGGATTATTTTTCATTCTCAATTCATTCTCTTTTTCACTCTCATTTCCTCTGCTATGAATATTGAGCAAACTCTTAAGTCTGGTTAGATTGAAGAGCATAATAGTATATCTCATAATTTTCGAAGCCATCCCGTCGTGTAAATTAAGAAACCGAGAATGATCAAAACTATCAGAGAACTATCGGAGAAGATAAACATTATGCGTTGTGTCATACTATACTATTTTAAATTACAGTATATTATGATACATTTCTTTTTCTCTTCTTTTGCAATTTGTATCTCTTTCTCTGCCTCCTGGTTCTTTTTACTCACTACTTCGTCAGTTATATTGTTTTGTCCTCCAACATTGTCGCCACTAATCATCTTTCTCTCTATATAAAGAAATTTTAAAGAATTTCATATATACAAAGTTTGTGGGTGTGTCGAGTATTCCATACCATAATATGTATAGTATAGTCACGTAATGGATAAAGGTTAGGGTTTAGGGATTAGGATTTGGGTTTAGGATATATGGTTTGGGTTTGGGGTTTGGGTTTAGAGTTTGGGTTTAGGGTATATGGTTTGGGTTTAGAGTTCAGAGTTTGGGTTTAGGGTTTGGGTTTAGAGTTTGGGTTTAGGGTATATGGTTTGGGTTTAGAGTTCAGAGTTTGGGTTTAGGGTTTGGGTTTGGGTATATGGTTTGGGTTTAGAGTTTGGGTTTAAGGTATATGGTTTGGGTTTAGGGTTTACGATTTTGGTTTAGGGTTTAGTGTATATAGTTTGGGTATATGGTCTGAGTTTAGGGTTAAGGGTTTGTGTGTTAGGTATAGGATTTGGGTTAAGGGTATATGGTTTAGGGTCCATGAGGCGAGTCATCCAACCATGCGGAGATCATCGCCATACATGAGGCGAGTCGAGAGGTGGTGTTGTTACGGTCCATGAACAACCACATCCGAGTGGACAGTGGCTTATCCGAAGGTCAAGATGCTCCGACCATCATCTATGAGGACAATGCAGCATGCATAAACTCAGCTCAAAGATGGATACATCAAAGGTTAAGTTTGAAAAAACGGGGCTAGCGTTAAATCGCAAGAATACGTGGGTTGCCGTCGGCCTCAGGCAGATTAGTCTTGGGCCTAGAAAGCCTTTGGATCACCCCCTGGTTAATCAAAAAATAAATTTGACTGCATATACATATGAACACCCAAAATTAAGTCTATAACCACTAACAACATTTTGGCTATGATATTCTTTATATAATATGCATAATGATAAAAATTACCCTTCATCCTCTGTTCATTCTCACTCTCACTTCCATGCATGTTGATTTTTTCTTCTGGGATTATTTTTCATTCTCAATTCATTCTCTTCTCATTTCCTCTGCTATGAATATTGAGCAAACTCTTAAGTCTGGTTAGATTGAAGAGCATAATAGTATATCTCATAATTTTCGAAGCCATCCCGACGTGTAAATTAAGAAACCGAGAATTATCAAAACTATCAGAGAACTATCGGAGAAGATAACATTATGCGTTGTGTCATACTATACTATTTTAAATTACAGTATATTATGATACATTTCTTTTTCTCTTCTTTTGCAATTTGTATCTCTTTATCTGCCTCCTGGTTCTTTTTACTCACTACTTCGTCAGTTACATTGTTTTGTCCTCCAACACTGTCGCCACTAATCATCTTTCTCTCTATATAAAGAAATTTTAAAGAATTTCATATATACAAAGTTTGTGGGTGTGTCGAGTATTCCATACCATAATATGTATAGTATAGTCACGTAATGGATAAAGGCTAGGGTTTAGGGATTAAGATTTGGGTTTAGGATATATGGTTTGGGTTTGGGGTTTGGTTTAGAGTTTGGGTTTAGGGTATATGGTTTGGGTTTAGAGTTCAGAGTTTGGGTTTAGGGTTTGGGTTTAGAGTTTGGGTTTAGGGTATATGGTTTGGGTTTAGAGTTCAGAGTTTGGGTTTAGGGTTTGGTTTGGGTATATGGTTTGGGTTTAGGTTTGGGTTTAAGGTATATGGTTTGGGTTTTAGGGTTTACGATTTTGGTTTAGGGTTTAGTGTATATAGTTTGGGTATATGGTTTGAGTTTAGGGTTAAGGGTTTGGGTGTTAGGTTTAGGATTTGAGTTTAGGGTTAAGGGTTTGGGTGTTAGGTTTAGGATTTGAGTTTAGGGTTAAGGGTTTGGATGTTAGGTTTAGTGTATACGTGGGTTTAGGGCTAGCGTTAAATCGCAAGAATACGTGGGTTTCCGTCGGCCTCAGGGAGATTAGTCTTGGGCCTAGAAAGCCTTTGGATCACCCCCTGGTTAATCAAAAAATAAATTTGACTGCATATACATATGAACACCCAAAATTAAGTCTATAACCACTAACAACATTTTGGCTATGATATTCTTTATATAATATGCATAATGATAAAAATTACCCTTCATCCTCTGTTCATTCTCACTCTCACTTCCATGCATGTTGATTTTTTCTTCTGGGATTATTTTTCATTCTCAATTCATTCTCTTTTTCACTCTCATTTCCTCTGCTATGAATATTGAGCAAACTCTTAAGTCTGGTTAGATTGAAGAGCATAATAGTATATCTCATAATTTTCGAAGCCATCCCGACGTGTAAATTAAGAAACCGGGAATGATCAAAACTATCAGAGAACTATCGGAGAGATAAACATTATGCGTTGTGTCATACTATACTATTTTAAATTACAGTATATTATGATACATTTCTTTTTCTCTTCTTTTGCAATTTGTATCTCTTTCTCTGCCTCCTGGTTCTTTTTACTCACTACTTCGTCAGTTACATTGTTTTGTCCTCCAACACTGTCGCCACTAATCATCTTTCTCTCTATATAAAGAAATTTTAAAGAATTTCATATATACAAAGTTTGTGGGTGTGTCGAGTATTCCATACCATAATATGTATAGTATAGTCACGTAATGGATAAAGGCTAGGGTTTAGGGATTAAGATTTGGGTTTAGGATATATGGTTTGGGTTTGGGGTTTGGGTTTAGAGTTTGGGTTTAGGGTATATGGTTTGGGTTTAGAGTTCAGAGTTTGGGTTTAGGGTTTGGGTTTAGAGTTTGGGTTTAGGGTATATGGTTTGGGTTTAGAGTTCAGAGTTTGGGTTTAGGGTTTGGGTTTGGGTATATGGTTTGGGTTTAGGGTTTGAGTTTAAGGTATATGGTTTGGGTTTAGGGTTTACGATTTGGTTTAGGGTTTAGTGTATATAGTTTGGTATATGGTTTGAGTTTAGGGTTAAGGGTTTGGGTGTTAGGTTTAGGATTTGAGTTTAGGGTTAAGGGTTTTGGGTGTTAGGTTTAGGATTTGAGTTAGGGTTAAGGGTTTGGGTGTTAGGTTTAGTGTATACACTTATTCTCCTCTCTCTCTCTCTCTCTCTCTCTCTCTCTCTCTCCTCTCTCTCTCTCTCTCTCTCTCTCTCTCTCTCTCTCTCTCTCTCTTCTCTCTCTCTCTCTCTCTCTCTCTCTCTCTCTCTCTCTCTCTCTCTCTCTCCTCTCTCTCTCTCTCTCTTCTCTCTCTCTCTCTCTCTCCTCTCTCTCTCTCTCTCTCTCTCTCAATGACTGTATAGGTAACAACAACTATGATACTATAACTTTATTAGTATGGTTAACTAATATACCTCATAACATTTTGTTCATTGCCGGGTGTCCTATACCACTTTTCTCCATCCATTTCTAAATTGGATCCGCTTCTCTTTTGTTACAAAACCCTACTCTACACTACTTGGAACTTGTGCAACAAGAGATAGGGAACTTAAACATATTGTAAGTAGAAGCTATTTGTGTGTCTGATAATACGACCATTCTACATTGAATATAGTATAGTCTACTGTTTGCATTTTTCACTTTGCACATTTTCCCACGCGCACGCGCTTTAAGAGAGAGAATGGTCCATTTTGAACGTAACCTGTCACATCAAAGAGGTATCGCTGTTGCATGGCTATATTCTTCATTTAGTGCTGCTTATGAATATCCAGCAAATTCCTCTTGTGGATAGTTTGGTAACTTGATTTATGAATAAGTGTAGTTACCCAAAAATATTATATAATGGTATAGTTTTCAAATAAAATCTTTGGTATTACCCCAAATTTTCCCTAGAATAATAATGTGCCCCTTTTCACTAATTTTCTTTTCATTTACTTTTTGCCCATTTCTCCCCAAGATTATATTTTTTTTTCTTTTTTTTCATGGGTTATTTTCATTCAAATAATAGTTTTTCACAAATAGTCCCAATTTATTTTTCAGTTCAGTTTTCAGTGGTTCAATCTTTTCTTCTTTCGGTTATAAGGTCATTTAATTATATTATTTTATTAGATTTGTTTCTTAGAAATATTATTATTTAAACATTATGTAATTAATAAAAAAATAAAAAACTATTAGTTAATAAATTTTTCATGTCCCCACTCATTTTATTTTCTAGATCCGCCATCGCTAAAAAATATAGAGAAAAAATAAAGTGGTTATGAACCCAGTGTGTCACTAAATCAGTGAGTAAGAATGGTACTACAACATAAAATATAGTGGAAAATATATATACATTGGTCTAGGATCTTTTGGTCCAGTGGAAAAACGATAACTTTGGTCAACGGATTTCGTGTTTAATCCATCTGCTATGCGAAACTGTAATACATTGTCCCTCGATATTCGTACGGATATTGATCCTTGTTAACAGTTTTATTTTGTATATGCGGGTAAAGGTTTTATTTATATACTGTAATTCTACCAATTATTATTGTGAACCATTTTATAAATCTGATATTCAGGGTCCGAATGGAAATTTACAGAACAATTGTGCATTACAAGAAAGCAGACAATTTCTGACGGAAAATTTCATCAAAAATCCATCGGGAAAGGTATTATGATGGATTTCCGACGAAACATCCGTCAAAACCAAATCTTGCAAAAAAATTTCGGTGGATTCTGACAGATATATTTCCGACGAAATACTGATGACTGTTTCCGTGAGAAGTTTTCGTTGGAATTTCGTTGGAAAGAAATTCCGATAACTTCGTGGTCGTCGCTCCGAGGAAACATTTTATCTAAAATTACTTCCAAGGAAATTAACATCGTCAGAAAGGTTGCGGCAGGAAAATTTCGACGAAATTAATCAGTCAGAAATTTTCGAGGGATACTGTCGGAGTATTCCAACAGAATTTCAAAAAAGCTGAAATCATGAACCAAACCCCAATCGGTACCTTCCTCGCAATTTCTGGATATTCCAACACAACTCTGAGGAATTAAATAGATTGTTTTGAACCTCGTAGTTTGAAACGGTGCAAGATTATCTTCTGATAGAATATCTGTCACAAATCAGCAATCAATGTATTCTTTAGCTAATTATAATCTGTTTTGATAACCATCAATCTACTTACTGATGATAAAGGTGAATGACCATCTCTACAGCATGCATCTACCATATCAAGAAATCTTCTAGCTTTTGTATTCGGTTCTTTCTGTCTATCTCTTTCCTTAACTAGGAAGGTAAATTTTCTTTATAGTGATCATTTACTATTTGCCTTACACAATCTAAATCAGTTCATGTTCTTCTAACCTATATTCAGTCTAAGGTTCGCTAATACTACTTTATTCATAATCAGTTTCTCTATACCAAACCTTGTAACTCAGTATCAACTTCTTAATATTCCTATTATTTTTACAAGCAGAGCAGAGACATCTTGATACCTCTTGTGCACTCTTCTGTAAGTAAAATGGTGTTTGGATCCATATAAAGTTTATCCATCAACAAACAAAAAATAATAAGAAGAAAACATGTTTTTTTGTGCTTTATTGTGAATGAGTAGTGAATGAGGGGAATAAGGGAAACTCATATTTATAGAAGAAGAGTTACCAATACTTTTGACAGAATTTTGACGAATTTTGGATGGTCACAGACAAGTTGTCAAAAGCTCGTCGGAAAATTCTAACTTTTAAACAGCTTTAAAAATATCATATTTTCGTCAGAAAATCATTGGAAATTTTCGATGGCTAAGGAAAATGGATTCGAAAATTCGTCCAAAAATCTAATTTTTCAACGGCTATGAAATGGTTATTTTTTGTCAGAAATTTGTCAAAAAATTTCGACAAATGGATAATATTCGAATAAATATCAACAGTCACTTAATGAATATATGTATTCCTCAGTATTTTGTCGCTATTTAGCCGGAAATTTTTGACAAACATTATTTTGTTGGTATTTCATCGGAAATTTTTTAAGAAACAATGATGACTATATATTATTGATTTGCTCGGTATTTTCTTCGTATTTTCTCGGTATTTCTTCGGAAATCTCTCAGAAACTTCTGAAAAAAGTTTATTCCATTGAAAATTCCGTTAGAATATAGCATGTTTTCTTGTAGTGGTGGAAAAATTGTGGCATGGTCCTAATAATAATAAAATATAAAAATACATAAGTATATGCATATATTTAGTTACTATTAATGGCAATAATATGATATGCGATTTGTAACATTCCCAACTTTACCACAATCATAATATATATATAGTGGTGTAGATCCAGTGGAGATGTTTATGTTGACTTGTACGTGTACAAAGGAGCGATTATATTTTACCAAAAAAACGATCCCGTTTAGGATTTTTAATGGTAGTACTTGCTGTTGGAGTTCCAATGCCAACTTCAATGTGGCCTTTTAAGGCATAGTTCAATACAATAAACTATTTATTGTTACAACATAAATCATACTCCTTCTGTTTCATAATAAGTGTCACTCTGAGCTTATTTTATTGTTATATAAAGAGTGTCACTTTACAATTCCAATATAAATTATAATAACTTTCAGCTGGAAATTAATTGCAAACTGCATTGATTTTATAAATAATTTTATTTATCTAAAATACTATTGGTCAAAGAGGTATAATTAATTACAACTTACATATATTTCAACAACTTTCTTAATCTGTGTGAAAAATGTCACAACACTCTTTAAGAAACGGAGGGAGTATTCATCACTCAGCAACTTCATATGACTAATAATTATTTGAGTTACTTTGATAAGTGACAATAAAATTTAACCGTTGAACAAAACTAACCAAAAAAGATCACAGTTTACTTTAGCTCAACGGTTCATTTTGTTGGTTGTTTTATTCTCTATCTGATTACCCATATAAGCTCAAATTTGAGTAATAATATGATCATTTGATGTAAAAACAAATGTAGAAAATTAGTGTGTTGCTCTAAACACTTTGATTGGTGAAAATATACTATTAACAGCGAAAATATGATGTGCGGTTTGTAACATTCCGACCTTTACTACAATCATAATATATATAATGGTGTTTTACAAAATAAAAAAAAATATATATATATATAATGGTGGTGTAGATCCAGTGGAGATGTTTATGTACGTGTAAAAGGAGCAATTACATTTTACCAAAAAAAAAGCGATCACATTAGGATTTGTACTTGCTGTTGGAGCTCCCAATATCAACTTTAATGTGACCTTTTAAGGCATTGTTCAATACAATAAACTCTTTATTATTACAACATAAATCATATTCAATGCCAACTTCAATGTGACCTTTTAAGGCATTGTTCAATACAATAAACTATTTATTGTTACAACATAAATCATACTTCCTCCGTTTCAAATTATATGTCGTTCTAGAGCAAAATTTTTGTTTCAAAATAAGTGTCGTTTTCGGTTTTCAATGCAAAATTTATTGAAAATATTCTCTATTCTATTTTTATATTGGTTGATGTGTATTGGTAATAGTATTTTTATTTTGGAAATATGTAAAATTAAATGTTTTATTAATCTGTGTGCAAAGACTTAGAACGACAAATAATATGAAACGGAGGGAGTATTCATCACTCAGCAACTTCGTACGGCTAATAATTGATTTGAGTTACTTTGATAAGTGACAATAAAATTTAACCATTGAAGAATACTAACCAAAAAATATCACATTTTACATTAGCTCAACGGTTCATTTTGTTGGTTGTTTTATTTTCTATCTGATTACCCATATAGCCTCAAACTTGAGTAATAATGTAATCGTTCTCCTATATAGCCTCAAACTTGAGTAATAATGTAATCGTTCTGATGTAAAGACAAATGTAGAAAATTAGTGTGCATCTCTAAACACTTTGATTGGTGAAAATTAATATGGAATGATAGAACAATTAAGCTCGATCAACTTCCCCCACCCTCCGGATTAACTACTATAGGGAATCATAAACTTTAGAAGGTGATTCGAACTAACTCATAGTGTCTATACTACTATAATGGTTACTAGAAATGTCGGAGCGGAGCAACGGGCTTATTGGTTACACCGAAATACTTAGTAACCACTCATTTAGTGACTTTAAGAAAAACCTCTATCGACCACTCTTTATTTTCACTTTCTTTTGTTTTCTTTCTCTTTTTAAAATATTTTTTTAGAAGTCATTCGTATGAGTACGATACTACAAAGATAAACATAGCTTTGGCGTATAAAGTTTGATTCTAATTCAGTTTCAAAAAAAAAGGTTTGATTCTAATTTTATAGACACCAGGAGTGCATAGCACATGAAAATATAATACAATTTTTATTTAAAAGAAAACATTAACTAGAAATATCTCAGACCAATAATGTGACTTGTCCTTCTCTCATTACTCTGGAAACGATGTCGTCGTAAACATATTAACATTACACCCCTTCACATGTGAACCTTCTATATATATCTGCCATAGTTGGCATTGTTTCATAGCTAAAACTCACAAAACTAGAGCTTGGCTTTCAAGAGATAGAAGAGTCTTCAAGAGCTCTATCTCTCGCTTTCGCGTGCTCTTAGATATTTCTTTGCCCGTTCATAGTTTTTGTCGATCCGACCAAAAAGGAGAGAAATAATCAAGAAAGCAGAACAAATGGCTCTACCTCACAATGTATGGGCATTTGTGTTCGGAATCATGGGTACGTATATATAAGCATTCACAATTTCGTTTTCATATCAAATCTATATAAAGGCAAGCACTATATAACATTTTGAATGATACTGTTCATGTGTTAAATTCATAATGTTTTCTACGCTGTAAATTTTCAGGTAACATTATATCATTTGTCGTGTTCTTAGCCCCAGTGTAAGAATCAACATGTTCTTACTCTCTTTCTTTTTTTCTTGTCTTTTTATCGAGTTAGTTAAAAAAATATTCCAATCTTATGCAGACCGACCTTTGTAAGGATATGCAAGAAGAAGTCTACAGAAGGATTTCAGTCTCTTCCCTATCTTTCAGCGCTATTTAGCGCACTGCTTTGGATTTACTATGCTATGCAAAAAGATGGCTCAGGCTTCCTTCTCATAACAATAAACGCTGTTGGCTGCTTCATCGAAACCATCTACATCGTCCTTTTCATAACCTATGCTAACAAGAAAACTAGAGTATGTTGAAACACTTTATTATTTTCGATTTGATCATAGACATGCACATACCATATGAAGACATACATAAATGCCATTTTGTCTGGTTTTCTCATAGATAGATGGTTGTAATGATGTTACAGATTTCCACTTTAAAGGTTCTTGGTCTCTTGAACTTTTTGGGTTTTGCCGCCATTGTCCTTGTCTGCGAGTTCTTAACTAAAGGATCGACACGTGAGAAAGTTCTCGGAGGGATTTGCGTTGGATTTTCCGTCATTGTTTTCGCAGCTCCTTTAAGTATCATGGTACGTATTTTCCCTGTGTTAGACATGCATACAAACAATAAGATTTGTCTATGCGAAAGAAGCATGTTAAGTTTACGTATTATATCTATGAAAAACATAATAAATATTAATATTGATAGATTGTCTCTCCTTTTTTTTTTTTTTTGGTAAAATGTTAAATTTACTTGTCTCTCCTTTCCTGGTTATGTGGATCATTATATATTTAAATATTTAAAATAAACAATAACAATTTGGTGCAGAGAGTGGTTATACGAACAAGAAGTGTGGAGTTTATGCCATTCTCTTTATCGTTGTTTCTTACACTTAGCGCCGTCACATGGCTCTTCTACGGTCTGGCTATTAAAGACTTCTACGTTGCCGTGAGTTTTATATTTTATTCAGTTTCGGTAATTTCTAAGCATATACAAAAAGACAGCAAAACACTATATGATTATTTTATCAAAAAAACATTATATGATTAGATTATGAGTACTCTTAGATTATATGGGTGGTTCGTAATAAAATCAAATGAGTTGTTTACCTTTGTCCCTTTTATAGTTTATTCAAACTACATATGCAAAGGTTGTTTGGTATAATTTGAATGCCGTGTGGACGAATATATGATTGTAAACCGTACGCATTTGATTAGCAATTTAGCATTATATAAAAAACTGGACCCACTAAATTTCCAGTACTAGAAACACCAAATGTAATTTGTTCTGTTGCAATGTCGGTAATTTTTCTTTGTTCAACATTCTATGTCGGCAATAAATAGAATATTAATGTCCTTTACATCTAATTTTGAACTATTGAAGCTTCCAAATGTGTTGGGCGCGTTCCTAGGAGCTGTTCAAATGATTCTCTACATAATCTTCAAGTACTACAAAACTCCGGTGGCTGAGATGACGACAGAGAAATCCAAAGCGGTGTCCGACCATTCCATTGACATGACAAAGCTAACCACCGTTATGCCCACTCCAGTTTCGGATACAGCGGTTCATCCACCGCATGCTATTCAAGATGTTCCCGACTCTCAGATTCAAGTTACGTAGGTCAAGAACCAGAATATAACCCGTTTGAAGCATCAGAACAACAAGGATCTCGAGGACCAAAACCAACTTTAAGTAGGGAATCTTATTTAGACATTAATAATAATGCGTTGTTTGAGTTGTGCACTCTAGTTAACTTTTTTTCCTTTTTATTTTCAATTTGGAAAAATTCCTTAAAAATACCCGAACTAAATTTTGTTAAGCTTTTTAATACCCAAACTTTTTCACTACCCAGTTTAATACTTCAACTAATTATTTTGCTCATTTTAGTACCCAAATTTTTAACATTGTACCCATTTTAATACCCAAACTTTATTTATTTAAATAAAAATACTAATAAGTTTCAAACAAAACTTAATAAAATCTCAAAAATCTAAGAAAAAAATATTAAAAATTCTAATTTTATTTTAAGATTTAGAAAAGAAGGTAGATAAACCATGGAAAATTTATTTTTTCAAAAAATAAATGAATTTGAATGATAAAAATAAATTCATTTTTTATTTCAGAAAACAAACTAAATACAATATTTAAAACTTGGAAATTTTATTACAAAATTTAATATTTTACACTATTTAGTTATTTTTATTTCTCAAACACCAAAAAAATTTAGAATTTTCTGAGTTTATTTTGTAAATTTTAGAGATTTTTAAAAATTTTATTTGAAACTTATTAGTATTTTTATTAAAATAAATAAAGTTCGGGTATTAAAGTGGGCACAGTTTTAAAAGTTTGGATATTAAAATGAGCAAAATAATTAGTTAAGGTATTAAACTGGATAGTGAAAAAGTTTGGGTATTAAAAAGCTTAACAAAATTTAGTTCGGGTATTTTTATGGAATTTTCCCTTTCAATTTTGTTGTTTCGCATCTCTATCTAGGTCTCTAGTAACTCTTTCAAACCATCATTTTCTTTCCAGGTATCTGGAAATTGTGCTATGATCAATAAAAATACTTTCTAAAAATCTATAAACTATCTTTGACCTACCAATTGTCATTATTTTTTGTTATTATTTGAATACTCTTCGTATTAATTAATGAAAAATCTTTTTCTATTACATTAACCTAATTTAATTATTTGTCCATATGTCTTTATGATGAACACCACCACATATGTAATTACGCGCTTTTCTTCGGATTGTGTAACGCCCACGCCCTGCTCCCCTGAAGTTCGATCTGGGTTCAGAGTGGGTGGTATGGACAGCATATACTCATTTTAAATAACCTAACGTGTCATATTACTGGAGTCAATGGTAGCACTACTTTATATGAAATACCAGCTTACCTATATCTATACACTTTTGTTTACAGTCATGCGCAGGGAAATAAAAAGGAGGGAATGAGTAAATGGGTTACTCAATGAATTGGTTCTAGACCAGTCTACATGCATGACATTCTACACTACTCAATGCAGAAAAGAGAACTTATTAGCCACTACAATCAAGCAAATGCACATACTATAACATACCATCATTTCCAGTCAGGACACGTAAGTGATATCATATGGGGAGGCTCCAAAAATAAGGCTAACAGTCACATGGGAATACCATCGGAGAAAAACAAATGGTCTACAACACATAAAAGTCATTTGTACACATTTCTACTTTTGCAACGGTCTTCTTGTCGAGATTCCACGTCCATTGTTTTTTTTCTTTTGCCGACTTAGACACATTATTCTACTCGAAGTGTATCTACATATATTCTTTGTGCACGATGAACTTTGCTAACTCTCAATTCCAAATTATTTTACTGAAATATGAATTTCACCATCAGCTAATTATTTATGGTTTCAACAGACTTACACAAAACTGTTTTTTTTGGTCATACCAAATACTACGATTTTGTAACTGGGAAAGGATGTTTTATGCAATCTGAGGTCAGTATATACGTATTTTTTTTTAACTCTAAGAAATATAAATTGCACAACCAGAATGTTGCCAACAACAAAAGGAAATCTAGAAAACAAATGAGGGAAAAACAAACACCCTACACCAAGAAACTCGACCTAAAGTCACAGTTTCAAACCACCATCAGAGAAACATTCAGCAAAACAAACACCAACCCTTTAACTTGTCGCAAATCACCAACTAAACAGCCCTTGACCTCGTCGCTTCTTCTGCAAGTAATCCTCTAAGCCAAACCGGATCACCCTGTGCCACATATGACTGTATTCTCCTCTCCTTTGTAACACTACGAGCTATCATGAAAGCCGGTTTATTCGCACCTCGACGCACCATCAAAACCTCCCACTCACTGATATGACCAAGAGCCTCTCTTATTTCCTCGCCATATGCTCGCAATGCAGGCCAAGCTTTTGGTCTGTTCACCACCCCAACAACTTCCGAGTCTTCCATTTCAAAAGATACTTTCATGATTCTATGAGCACACATACTCTCTATCGCCCAAATTAAAGCCAGTCTTCGAGCTTCCAAAATCGACGGGACTCCGATAAAAGCTCTCCTGCTATGAAGCAAAGTTACACCATCACTGCTTCTAACAATCCAGCTCACACCAGCCACTTTTGTCTTTTTTAACCACGACAGGCCAATGTTACACTTGACTCTACCACTCTCTGGCGCCTTCCAATACTTTGCTTTCCTGGCCTTACAGTTCTTCTCCCGAGTTTCTCTAGATGACGCCTCCATAGCATCAAACCAGCGTCTAGCGTCCTCTCTGCACTTTGCAACCGTTTCCACTGCATCAAAATCTTTGCCTTCAAAGATAAAAGCATTCTTATTCTTCCATAGCATCCATAAAACCCAAAGGAACAGCCTGCTACTCTCCTTTGGAACCCGCTTATCTTTTCCCAAAGTCATCAGATAGCTGTAATTTTCATATAAAGAGCAGTGCTCAAAGCCTCTTCTAGGGAAAGGGACACCTGAATTCGCCACACCAAACGAGCCGCCGGACAAGTAAACAAGACATGATTGATAGACTCACCTTCTTCTCCACATTTTTGACACCTAGGATCAACTTTCATTCCTCTTGCTATGCATTCTTCAGCAACACCTAATGCATTAGATAAAGCTTTCCATAAGAAATTTTTTAATCTTTGGAGCAGTTTCAACCTTCCAAACCTTGCTGCGCAATCCATTGATCGACGGTTTGCTCTGAGCCAATCTTCGCACCTCAGACTTGTCAAGAGAGCAAGCCAGCCAGAAAGCCAGTCAGTATATACGTATTATAGTGGCTAATCTCGATGTGAATAAAAACCGTGAACCAGCAATCGATACTTCCGGGAATATTATTAAAACAATGATATATAAATTATATTTTGCAGCTTTCAATTGAAAACAATTTAAAATAATGTTACATCGGTATGTATAATACATCTAAATTCATTTTAGGAAATGTGTTCCACAAAGGAGTTTTTGGTTTTAGCTAGTTGGACCTTTATATGGATATATTTATATATTTATTAAAAAATGTTAGACAAAAAGTGTTTAATATATGTGAAATATCAAATTAAGTTTCACATAAGATAATTAGACAAGAAGTGTTTAATATATAAATAAAAGTTCAACTCTATTAGTACGAGGCTTTTTGGGATGGAAACCAAAAGTAAATTTATGTGGGATTGTTTCTTAGGCCCAAAGTGGACAATATTGTACTAATTGGATAATATAGAGTTGGACATGAGTTTGAGAATTCCAACAATTGGTATCAGAGTGGTTGACGAGAAATCTGCAAGAAGACCATTCGAGAGATGGATGGTATATCCTATGAGTTAGGAATTAGATGTGTGTGTGGCAGAGATCAAGTCAGAAGATCATGAAAGTCAGTTGTGGGACACGAGATGAATGTGATCCTTAGTTTAAGGGGGAGAATGTGAAATATCAAACTAAGTCTCACATCAGATAATTAGACAATAAATGTTTAATATATAAAGAGAAGTCCAACTCTATTAGTACGATGCCTTTTGGGATGGAAACCAAAAGTAAATCAATGCGAGCTTGCCTCTTTGACCCAAAGTAAACAATATTGTACTAATCAGATAATATAGAGTTAGACATGAGTTTGAGAATCCCAACACAATAGCAGTATGTTATAGGAGTATGTTGCATAAGCTATATGCTTTTACTAAATTGTTTAATAAATTGATTAATAGAACAGTATGAACATATTATTTAAAATTATTATAAAAATTAGTATGTAATATATAATATATTTATTTGTAATTATATTTCTGATATGTATATATAAAATAAAAAGATATATAATTAATTTATTTATTTTTACTAATTTCAAAAATTATGTTTATGTCAAAATGTTATTTTAAAAATAAATTTTACATTTAAAATATAATTTGATTATATAATTAATTTAACTATTTCTTAAAAATAATATTTCACATTTAAAATTAATTTTATTAATATAATTAAATTATATTTTAAAAGTGAAATACTATTTAATAAAAAATATTATAATGTAAATTTATTTTAGAAATCAAAAATTCATTTTCTGGATATAAAAATAACTTTATGCTTTATTAAATAAAATAAATGAACTAATTATATATTTTTCTTAGATTTAAAAATTATAAATGCAAATGATCTTCCAAAAACTTCATATGAGAGCAGTTGCGAGAGAGCATTAGCATTTATCAAATATCTTTTACAAAAATATCACTTCTTTCTTTCAAAAAATGTCAGTGCTTGGGTTGCAATGTGGCAAACTGAATTGCTTATCTGATGAAAGGCACATACTCTCTCCTCTCCTTTCTTTTTAAAATAATACTGTTTGAATTCTGAAACGGAAAAAATGGATGATGAGTAGATTTTAACTAGAACAAATATCATTGTTTAACAATACAACTGCTCATTTTCTTTTAGGCTTAGAGATTAACAGCTCAGGGCAGAGTTTACTAAGCCAGAAGAGAACTCGGACCCACGACGGCTCTGCCAGAAAGGTCTTTCCCCTGCAGATTCCATTGACAACCGCCTTGGCACATTCCGCTGCTGACTCGATAGCAATAACTTGCGACCAGTCTTGTTTCTGCAATGAGATCATGTCATAACCGGAAACACAAATAAAATATGTTGATTCATACCTCAGCCAAAAGATCCGGATTTGTATTTCCGTTTTCAATTAGTCCTGGAAACACGATTGTCACACCAATTTCCGGACCAAGCTCAATTCTAAGAGTCTCGTAGAAGATTATCATAGCTGCTTTACTTGCCTGAATCAAATGTAACATTGTGTCATATTTAATATAGAGAAAACATACGATGAACAAGAAAAAGAAAAGAAAAAACAAGTGGGGAAGAGGAAGTTACAGCGTAGATACTCATCCTTGGCACTCCAGACCATCCAGCAGGCGACGCGACAGCTACTATCTTTCCTTTGGTTTTCTTTAAATGTGGTATAGCGAAATATGTCGTGTAAACGGGTCCCCAAAAGTTAGTATTCTGCAAATTGTTATTGACAAACAATGCAATGTAAACGTTCACTAAGATTTTTTATGGATTATGTAATAAATATACACATTTGTTTTTATATATTAACTCGTAAGATGCAAATAAATCAGTTGTAGAAAATAATTTTAAGTAACTATAATCTAAAAGTTAGAATGTGTACAGAAATATCGCAATTACGTTTCTAAACTATAACTAGATTTTAACATGCTTTTGAGGATATATCAGTGAAAATTTAATAAAATCAGCATCAAATATTTTGATAAGAGTTGTTAAAACAGGTAACCCGTCTCGTTAAGATCCAAATATCATTTTAAACTTCAAACTCTATTTATAACTATTTTATTTTAATCAATACTATTAAAACATAAGCAAAACCTTGAACACAACTTATTTTTAGGCAAATTTATTTTATTAAAACTGAATTACAAAACAATATTTGTGTATTTTAAATGATTTTTTTTTAATTTTTAAAAATAATTCTAACTATTTAATTTATTGTCTTTTCCAAAACAAAATCGACAGCATTATTTCAAAATAGGAAAAAATATTTTAAGTATTTTATCATTATGTTTTTCACTCTTATTAACTATTTCATTAATTTTTTTGCCATAATAATTCAACAACATTATTTTAAATGTCAATCATAATAATTCAACATGTTCGAATGAAATTGTTCATGACAAGAATTGAAAACAGTTAACAAAGGTTTTTTTTTATTTGTTTAAAATATTAGTCTGGTAAGTATGTTTGTGTATTTGTTGGATACAGGTTGTTTTTTTTTTGTATCATTTTTTGGATTACGAAATTAGGCTTGATTCGACTATTATAAAATTTAGAGTAGATTTTAAGTCAGAACTTTCCGGATCTGGGTAGATTCAGTTGTGATGTGTAAAAACCTAAAAATATCTAATTAACTTATAAATTTAGAAATAACATATAATTTTATAATAAAGTAAAAATCCAAAACATGTCCACGTACGCTCTAGTAAGTTTTTAAATATGTACACTAATTAACATGTAAAATGTATCCTACACGTTAATTTGTATTTAATGAAAATGAACTAGAATATTTTATACATTTCATTTTATGCATTTTAATTAGGGGAAATCACCAAAAATGACTTAAAATTTGATTTTAAATACAAAAGTATACCCCATATTCAATCAAATGCAAAAATAATCTAAAATAGTAGTACATTTACAACAACCTCATTATGACCAAACAAAAAAATGTATAGAATTTTACCATTATAACCCTCTCTGTGAGAAGACTTAGAGAAGATTTCTTTGTAAATTTTCTCGTTAAATAGATTTTTAAAATAATTTAATTTTTTTATAAGAAACTATTTTGGAAGGAAAAAATCAAAATCATGTAATAGTGATTAAACATTTCTAAATGGTGAAAATTTTAGTAAAACTAAAATTTAATTATTTCAACATATATGCGTGAATGTGGATTGAGTCATTGATAGTTTTGGGTTTAAGGTTTGGTGACATATGTTATAGTATTAGTGGTATTTTAGGGTTAAATTTTGAAATCTTATCTTTTTAGTTTTTTTTAGTTTGACCTATATGTGTTTAGTATCTATCTAATAACTTAATTTAAACATTTTCTAAGTTTCTTTTAAGTATAAGGAAGATTTTTTTGCTATTTAGTTAGTTATTTGATTTTAGGGTTAAGAAGATTTCCCAAGAAATCTTTTTTATTGAAACTATTTATCCTAATTGGAATTTTTGTCTCTGTATATAAAAAAATTTACACATTCTCTTTCTTATTCTCAAATGGCTGGAACAAAAATGTAATGTTTTTTCACTTTAAAATTCTCCAACCTCTCTTTAATATCTTTGAACATCAAAACACCAAACTTTATTTTCTCACTAATTTATCTTCTTTTTCAGGGTTTTTATTACATGATTCTCATCTTTCATTCTTTTATAGGTAGCTCTAAAATTTTTGGATATGTATTTTTGTGTGTGTTTATATGTTAGATTCTAAAAAACTATAGATTCAACATAATGTGATTGTTTTGTTTATTTTTAAGAATATATATTTTATATTTGAAGTTTTTCTATGCTTTGAAGCCATTTGAGTATTTTTGAATTTGCAAGTTTTTCCAAATCTCAATAAGACTTTGGAAGATTTCTCAGAAGACTCTCTGAAGAATTTTTGGAAGACTTCTTGAGAAGTATGCTAATGGATTTTATGCTAGAAAACTTTCCACAAAGTCTTCCGAAGTCTTTTGACATAGTGGTACGCATTTTAGATATGTATTTTGTGTGTTTTATATATTATATTCTAAAAAGTTGTAGATTCAACCTAATGCGACTGTTTTATTTATTATTTATGCATAAAATTTAATTTGAAGTCTTCTTTGTTTTTAAGCCATTTGAATGCTTTTAAATATGCAGAACTTTCAGATCTAATATAAACTTTGGAAGACTTCTGCGAAGACATTTTGAAGAATCTGAGAGGAAGTCTTCTACTGTATTTTATGCTAAAAGGCTTCCCACGAAGTTTTGAGGGAGTCTTGCGAAGTCTTAGATGGTACAAAGGGATGATGTCAAGTGGAGTCCAAGTTTATCTATGTTGAGGAATGGTATCAATGTGTAGTAATTTTGTTTATGGTGTGTGTTGTGATTTGTATGTGTACTATTTTAGTTGTGAATTTTTTTGTAAAATTTAAGAGATGTTAATCAAAAGGATTTGGTATGTTTATGTTTTGCCAAAAGTACTTGACATTATTGAAATTATTAATATAAAATTCCAAGAAATTTTTTTAACCATTCTACCCACTAGTAACAAGAAAGAACAACACAAAAACTTTAGTCAAATTTACTAGCACTAAGATATAATATTTCTCAAGAAAACTTAGTCAATTTCACAAAATATCAATATTGAATTTTAGGTGAAACTTGAAATTTTAAATCTCATGGAAGTTCATTTTTTTTATCTTTATGATCTAAAAGACACATTAAACTACATAATTTGATATTCTTGAAGTTACTTAGCACTTTTAAAAGTTAAAAAAATATACCTTGGAGTTACTTAAAACTTTTGAAAATCTAACGTAAAAGAATTCTTAAGAAGTCTTCTCAGACTAGCTAAAAACATTAGTAAACATGAATATCTGAAATCTCATAATTATCACAAAATATGTTATGAATTTCATCTAGGAGCTCTAATATTGACTAGTACACATGAATTAATAAGAAAATACTAAAAAATCATTTTAATTGTAGAGTAAATGAAAGTTTATTCAAATATCATTTTTAGATCCGGTGAAATTCATATTTAGCTATTACAAGCACACATAACTTCTTAGTGGGTGTTACTCACTTGTTCTTGACCATGAATCATGAACTTGAGTAATTATAATAAGCTTATAGTTTTTGAAATAAAAAAGTTAATATTTTTGGATGAAATAAGAGATAAAGTAAAAAGAAAATGGTTTATGTGTGTAAGAAATGAGGATATGAAGATGTATAAGTTGATTTTATGTGTATTTAGAAATTGAAATTGGTTGTTCATAGTAGTTGGTGTTTTGATGACAATGATAATGTTGTAAATAAATGAGGAAGATGAGGAGGAAAGAGTAAAACACTCTTTTTCAAGAAAAGAAAAAAAGTAATGGCATTTTTGTTAATAACTCGAATTTTTATGGTGAATATGACAAATAAAATTTCCAAAAAACAATGGGTCATTTTTATGTTAAACTTCAAATTTTGAGAAATATTTGAAAAATCCCCTTCAAACTATGCGTAAGCAACTATTGATATATTGTGAGTCATTAACTTTCTGAAAATATTCATTTCAAATCAGAAAAATATTGTAACGCCCCGACCGCCCACGGATAATGGGCCACCCACGCCCGCTCTCTCGGCCCGTGGGCCCCATCCCATCCGACGGTCGGTCGTTAATTTTCCAAGGCTTGAAATCATTGTTTACTGACCCTGCAATCACCACCCGACCTTTTTCCGTGCTTTGGCCTCACTTACAGGGTATCGCGAATCACTTCCCGATAGGTCACCCATCCTTTCACTACTCCAGCTCAAGCACGCTTAACTCTGGAGTTCTAAACGGATGTGTGACGGAAAAGGTAAGTCAACTTTGGTGACATAGGTAACCAAATCAATTCTCTTAAGCCTTTTCACATATCACAACTCGGGATGTTACAATTCACCCCTTCTCAAAGAACGCAACGTCCTCGTTGCGTCCCACGACAGGTCACAAGACGCCTCTCAGGTCAGAACTGAGACGGCTAACCAGCTCTGATACCACTTGTAACGCCCCGACTGCCCACGGCTAATGGGCCACCCACGCCCGCTCTCTCGGCCCGTGGGCCCATCCCATCCGACGGTCGGTCGTTAATTTTCCAAGGCTCGAAATCATTGTTTATTGACCCTGCAATCACCACCCGACCTTTCCCCGTGCTTTGGCCTCACTTACACGGTATCGCGAATCACTTCCCGACGGTCACCCATCCTTTCACTACTCCAGCTCAAACACGTTTAACTCTGGAGTTTTAAACGGATGTGTGACGGAAAATGTAAGTCAACTTTGGTGACATAGGTAGCCAAATCAATTATCTTAAGCCTTTTCACATATCACAACTCAGGATGTTACAAATATATTTTTGAAAACAACGACTTTATAAAATTTAAAAATATCTCATAAATATTATCCATATCCATAATTTGTTAAATTCAATATCAATAACAAAATTTATATTTTCACAATGTATACTAGACATCAAAATATTAATCAAACATTAATATTTCACTGAGGTTAGTTTTATCATAGTAAACTTAGTCAGACAATCTAAAATAATTAAAACTCTGTAAGAAAATAACTAACATATACTCCAATATATTTCTACTAAAATTGAAATCAATAAAATTTCTCAAATATTTTTTATTTTAATATAAATACATTCTAATACAAAAAAAAATACATTCTAATACAAATATATTTGTTAAGTTTCCTTTATTTAAGTTATTCATATATTTAATATAATTAAAAAGGATTTATAACCATTATAGTTAGACTATGTTTTAGAATATTAATAATGTGTTAGACAAAAATATTGTTTTGATAAAAAAAAACAAAAAATAAGGCAAAAATATTGTACTGAATAATTAAAAAAAGTAGTCAAACAAGAAACAAGTTAGGTTCTTCACTTTTAATAATATAGAAGTACTATCGATGATTAGTGATTAATTGTTTCATTGTTTCTTAGATTACCATAATGGGAAGAACATCAGAGATTTGTGAGTAGTCTTCGAAAAACTTGGCCTCTGCGATTCCCGCATTGTTCACCAGGTGATCCACTGCAACCACCACAATGGTGACCAGATTTATTTTGTTTTGTCCTTAAAAAAGAAACAATATTAGTTGTTCAAACCGCAAGAAAACAACTCACGTCTTCCAAAACGAGAGATAGTTTCTTCGACAAAACGTTTACAGTCTTCAATGACTGAGACATCACCAGGCACCACGGCAACGTCAGGTGATCCAAGCCTCCGGCATCGATTAGCGACAAGTCGGAGACGATCCTCTCTCCGAGCTACTAACGTCAAGTATGCTCCTCTACGCGCGTACTCATACGCAAGGTGCTTCACAATTATAAAATTTATAAATGTTTATTTGCTTTAACCATCGGACAACGCTTTTGATCACTGACTTTGAAAATACGGGGAAGAACACACTAACCTCACCAATTCCTGAGGAAGATCCGGTGATGATGACGACTTTTCCATTGACTTTGTCGGACTCTTTGATATTCCTTATGAAGCCAAAGACCCTGAAGAATATTGAAAATGGCATGAACACTACAAGAAGCGAAACCGTGACAACAGGAAGAAAGATGTTAAGGATCTTGTTAATCAAAGCCATATCCTTGTTTGGCCTTGTGTTTCTTCTCGTTTAAGAGACAGTTATAGTTTTATATACTTCTTAAGTATTCTTCTGTTTAGATGTCACTGTCTTGGAATCAATATTAAAGATTAAAGGGCGGAAACCGAAAAAGAATCTTCAATCGTAGTTTTGGCATCTTTTACGTAGCTCAACATTTGTCATCACTCAACATATAGTAACCATAGAAAAAAGATTCGGTTTTGTGCAAAATTCCGGTTTACAATTCCAACTCCACTCTTTTTTGGAACAAACATGGTGTGAGCCCAACGAAGAAATAATAATACAGAATAAACAGGTTAGAGCGTGGTATCTGTCAAGGTGATCCATTGTCTCCCTTCTTGTGCATCCTATGTGCAGAAGCTTTAGTGAGCCGTCTAAACAAGTCTGAAGCTTCAGGACAGTGACAGTTACACGGCATAAAGCTGGCGGACAGAGCCATCACTTGTTGTTCGGTGACGACAGCCTGTTGTTATGTAAGTCCTCTGTAGCAGAAGTAGAGGAGACAATGAGATGTATAAAGATGTATGGGGATGCTTCAGGTCACTTGGTGAACCTTCAAAAATATCGATAATATTTATTTGGCTCACAAGTGTCGGAGGATGTGAAGGCATCGGTAAAAGACATCCAGGAATTGAAAAGGAGGGAGGTGAGGGTTCATGGGTGTTCCAAAGTGCTTCAGTGGCTCGAAAAGGAAGCTGCTTAGTTTCATTCGAGAGAGGCTTCAAGGGCGTCTAAACGGATGGTTCTCGAAAGCACTGTCTCAGGGCGATAAGGAGATCCTTTTAAAATCTCTGGCTCCCTAAAGAGATATGCGCTAAGCTAACCAGCTCTATGATTGAATTCTGGTGGAGCAGTTGCAACGACCGATAAAAAATATCATGGGTAGTTTGGGAAAGGTTGTGCAAAGACAAAAAAGCTAATTTATTTGCAGAAGAGCATGTGACCTTTTGGTTCCGAACGCTAATTGCTGGGACACTCAGAAGTTAAGAAATTTATTTGCAGAAGAGCATATCCAACATATACTGCAGATTAATATTCAAATAACTAGAGAAGATGATCTGTGATGGGGCTTCTCGAGGAATGGGATCTACAATGCTAAGAGTGGTTACAAGCTCTTAGAAAACTTGTCTGGCGTCCATTCCGTGCAACCAAGCTCATTAGATCCAGCTCTTGTGAGACCCATGGAAAACA
The DNA here is from genome assembly GCF_000801105.2 of Raphanus sativus. NCBI lineage: Eukaryota > Viridiplantae > Streptophyta > Magnoliopsida > Brassicales > Brassicaceae > Raphanus > Raphanus sativus. Next base: position 12,877,002 of record NC_079519.1, read on the forward strand.
AAAACTTCTCCCAAGCTTAGACACTTCTTATGGCGCAACCTATCGGGTGCTCTCGCGGTTAAAAAACAGCTTGCGTCTCGAGGGATACCAGTTGATCCATGCTATTCCCCTGCCTCCAGCGGATTTCTCGTCGTCATCAACCTTCTTGAATATGCAGACAATCTGCTCGGTTATAGTAAGAAGAGCTCCTTAGATCCCAAGATCCGTCTGTATTTGCCGTGACTGTTGGCACATATGGAAAAATCGCAATCTATATTGTTTTGAGCAACAGAGAGCAGACTCAGCTGGTATGAAGGAGTGTAGCTGCAACCATACTGGAGCTATGGAGGATGCCTCAGTATGGTTGCAGCTACACTCCTTCATACCAGCTGATGCTCCTGCTATTGTGTTTGAAGAGAATACCGCCACCTAATGGGTCAAACCTCCGCCTGGGCTTGTAAAATGCTATGTAGGCTTTGCTTTGTCATCAAGTGTAGAAGCCGGAAAACGGAATCGATACAAACGATAGATATTTACAAAACGACGTTAAGGAAAGTAACGAAATGAACATAGAGGCGAAATATGATCTCTTTCCTTAACTCTAAATATTCGCTCCGTAGTGAGACGGGCACTGGCGAAATATCGAATCCCAGGATACAACCATGGCAGACGATTCACGCTTCACTCGTGAACGCCCTATCGAACTATAATCTACGAAACACTCTCGAAAATAGACTTACGCTAAGGGAATTTTTCTGTTGGTTTTGCGAAAAGTAAAAGTAGTGAATAATGAGAGAGGAGGAGACGACTATTTAAAGAGACGGAAGAGAGACACTTTCCGCAACAGTTGCTGCACGTGGGCAGAAATCTTGCGGAGATCGAGGGAAGTTGAGTTTCAAAAACTTATTCCCCAAGACTCGGTCTTCTCGATCTTATCTCGTTTAAATATTTCGAGAGGATAAACTACATGTCGTTTTTATTTTCTAGACAAACTACTTGTCGTTTCAAAATAAATTGCATGTTGTTTTTTTGAGAATTAATTGGGTCAAAACGTTGGGCTTAACTTGGTCCAAAAAGAATCTTATTGGGCCGGAGGCCTTCCTCCAAGACCCAAGACTCACGACCCATGACCGCGCCGGCCAGACGGCGGCGGCGGCGCGCGCGTGGGGACTCATCTGTTCCTCTGAGTCGTTTATACTCTCATAGCACATAGACATATATATGCTGCTCATTCTCCTTGTTTCTCCCCGATGTGGGATGTTCCACATTTCCCATCATTTAAGTCATTAAAATGACTAACCCGCAGGCCCATTTCTTTTCACCATTTGTCAATTTTTATTAAAGCCATTGGGCTTAATTAATTGGTCCAACAATCCCCCCACATGAATAGAAATGACTCTAAACATATGCAGACTAAATGCAGACTCGATAGACTCTAAAAATAAATAAACTTTACTGACTAGACTTATGCTGAAGACTAGACAGACTAACTTATCGAGAGTGTTTGCGAAAAATTCACTGTGTTTGAATTGGTGGCATTTTTAAGCCTTAAACCACTCATAGTTAATATCTGTCGGGTTTACTTTACCAGAAGGTGAACATGATGTCTTGATCCAACCGGTGTTTTATGTAGACCGAGACAACATAGTGACCTTCTTTGGTGGCGGTACCACAACTTTTGCCAAGCACCCCCACACTTTGAGGTATTTATACGAAGGTAAATTACCTTTCCATAGTTCATATGGAGTTTTGCCAGTTATTTTGTGTGGAATCTTGTTGAGGATATAATTAGTGGTAAGCAACGCTTCCCCCCACATGTTCTGGGTGACCCAGATTCCTGTAACATTGTATTCATCATCTCTTTAAGAGTTCGATTTTTTCGTTCAGCAACTCCATTAGATTCTGGTGAATAAGAGGCTGTAGTTTGATGTATTATTCCATGTTCCTTACAAAATGAATTGAATGGACCATCATACTCGCCTCCTCCTCTATCGCTTCTAACTACCTTAATAGTTGTTTTAAGCTGATTTTCGAGCTCGAGTTTAAATTCTTTGAATTTATCTAAGGTTTCATCTTTGCTATGTAAAAGATAAACATAACAATATTTTGTGCAGTCATCTATGAAGGTCACAAAGTACTTTTTCCCTCATCTAGTTGGCATATATTTTAAATCACATAAATCAGTGTGAATTAAATCTAGAGGTTTATTAGTTCTTTCAACACGAGGTGAGAGCGTTTTTGTGAGCTTAGCATGTACGCAAACTTCACATTTTTGTTTACTTGTTTTAAATTTTGGAATTAAATTTAAATTCATTAATCTTTGTATAGATTTATTATTTACATGGCCTAATCTTTCATGCCATATATTAAAAGACTCAACCAAATAAGCAACTGGCTCTTTCTTATTCATTGAAACTTTTGGAGCTACAACTTTCGGAGGGACGGTCATTACATTCAACTTGACCAGTCCATTCTTAACATACCCCTTTCCCAAGTACATCCCATTCTTCCTAATCACGAGCTTATCCGCCTCAAAGCTTGTGGCGAATCCATTCTTGCTGAGCAAGGTTCCTGAGACCAGGTTTTTCCTCATGTCAGGCACATGCTTCACATTTGTGAGAGTGACCTCACGTCCAGATGTCATCTTCAAAATCACATTGCCGCGTCCTTCAATCTTGGAGACTGCAGTGTTTCCCATCCTGAGCTTCTCTTGAGTCTTGCTTTTCTGATAGGTGCTGAACATCGCCCTATCAGTGCAAATGTGGGTGGTTACACCAGTGTCATACCACCATTTCCTGGGGTTGTTGCTTTCAACCATGTTGGCTTCAGTCACCACAGCAACAAGATCCTCCTCAGTGAGATTTGCCTGAGCCTTCTCATCTTTGATCTTCTTGCGACACTCAGCAGTCTTGTGTCCCACTTTATTGCAGTAGTGACACTTCCCCTTGAATCTCTCCACATTCGCATTGATTTCAATGCCTTTGTTCTTGAAGTTTTTTCCAGTAGCCTTCAGTGCTGCAGCAGTTTTGGAAGGCTTTGCAGGCGAGTGGGCATGTGCCTTTCCATTGCCTTTGTGCTCAGCCATATTGACACTGTGCTCCTTAGCTGTGTCCTTGTCAGCAGCTCGGTTTCTGGATTCCATCTGAAGCCTCATGATGAGATCCTCAAGACCCATCTTCTTCTTCTTGTGCTTCAGGTAGTTCTTGAAATCAGCATAGCTTGGAGGAAGCTTTTGAATGAACATGAGAGTTGTGAACGTCTCGCAGATGGACATTCCTTCAGCAGCGATTTCATGTCAAATGAACTGAAATGCTTCCACCTGGTCCGTGATGGGTTTTGAATCCACCCTTCTGAAGTCATCGAATTTTGCAACCACATACTTCTGGCAGCCAGCGTCCTCACCTCTGTACTTCTTGTCTAGTGATCTCCATAGCTCCTTCGCCGTTGGAATGTCACAGTAGACACGGTACAATTGGTCAATGAGACGATCCAAAATGTAACCTTTGCAGACGAAGTCAGAATGCACCCAAATGTCAACACTTGCGAGAGTGTGCACATCATCAATCCCGTAAGGGACAAGGGGCTTGTCCTCCTGGATGAACTTGTCCAGCTTCATCGTTGTTAGGAAGAACATCATCTTCTTCTGCCACGTTTTGAAGTTTTTGCCATCAAACTGGTATGGCATCAGTCCTTGAGTGAACAGGCTGGGCACAGACGGAGGAGTTGAAACTACTACCAGACCACTTCAGGTTCCTAAAGCTGAACCCGTTTGGTAAAGACCAGCACCGAAAAGGCTACGGCGTGTGGTATCATCAGTAACGTTTGCCAATGAAGCAGATGTTGATGTTGTGCCCGCAATGGTTCCAACAGTTGTCATAGTCGCATCAGGTGCTGACATGTTGAGTGGAGTTTGGTTGATGGTGGTGTCAATGGGGGTGTTGTTTGCATCCGTCATTTTTTTCTGTTGAGAAAACATGAAATCATATTAGTACTCCATTCAACAATAACATATTAACATATTATTTTAAATAAAATAATAGTCCAAATCCGATTTTTATTTTTGGTGTTTGAACTATATCATATCGGTATAAGTCTGAAAACTGTTTTGCAAACTCGCTTATAGGCGTTCGCATAAACCATTGTGTAGACTTTGGAATGTTTCACAAATTCGCTTAAGGAAGCGTTCGTGGAAACGATTCGCATATAACACATTTTAAAAATCGCAAGATACGCTTCGCGGAAGTGCTACATAGCAAATCGCAAACACGTTGCAGATATGTAAGAAACGTTTCGCGGAAGTGTTATAGAGCAAATCGCACACACCGTTTTACAAACCGTTTTCAGATCCTTTAATAGACCGTTTTATAAACCGTAAGATCGACCCGAAACAGCTTTAGAAAACGATTTACAGTTAAGATTGTGGAAGCCGGAAAACGGAATCGATACAAACGATAGATATTTACAAAACGACGTTAAGGAAAGTAACGAAATGAACATGTAGGCGAGATATGATCTCTTTCCTTAACTCTAAATATTCGCTCCGTAGTGAGACGTGCACTGGCGAAATATCGAGTCTCAGGATACAACCATGACAGACGATTCACGCTTCACTCGTGAACGCCCTATCGAACTATAATCTACGAAACACTCTCGGAAATAGACTTACGCTAAGGGAGTTTCTCTGTTGGTTTTGAGAAAAGTAAAAGTAGTGAATAATGAGAGAGGAGGAGACGACTATTTAAAGAGACGGAAGAGAGCCACTTTCCGCAACAGTTGCTGCACGTGGGCGGAAATCTTGCGGAGATCGAGGGAAGTTGAGTTTCGAAAACTTATTCCCCAAGACTCGGTCTTCTCGATCTTATCTCGTTTAAATATCTCGAGAGGGTAAACTACATGACGTTTTTATTTTCTAGACAAACTACTTGTCGTTTCAAATAAATTGCATGTTGTTTTTTTGAGAATTAATTGGGTCAAAACGTTGGGGTTAACTTGATCCAAAAAAATTTATTGGGCCAGAGGCCCTCCACCAAGACCCAAGACCCACGACCGCGCCGGCCGACCGGACGGCGGCGCGCGTGTGTGGACTCATCTGTTCCTCTGAGTCGTTTATACTCTCATAGCACATAGACATATATATACTGCTCATTCTCCTTGTTTCTCCCCAATGTGGGATGTTCCACATTTCCCATCATTTAAGTCATTAAAATGACTAACCCGCAGCTCCATTTCTTTTCACCATTTTTCAATTTTTATTAAAGCCATTGGGCTTAATTAATTGGTCCAACATCAAGTATGTGGAACTCTGGAGCTGCGTCGATTGTAAGAAACTCTGAGGTAGAAGCCATATTCCATTATAGACGATCCTTTAGAGGAATAAGATCTCAAAAAGAAGCGGACATGGTGGCTTTAGTGTGGACATCAGAATTTCTTAGTAACGTTCAGATGAATAAAGTTATGCTCGAGATGTCAGGTTCCCAAATTGAAACCTCCTCTGTACCAACATCGCTACCCTAGACTCTTCAACCCGTATGGAAGAGATTTCTCAGAGCTATGGATCAAATGGAGATGTGTATAATGGCGAGGATCCCTTGAGGAGAGTAACTCTGTTGCTTCGGCAATAGCGGCTAGTGCTCTGCAGCCCCAATGGAAACAATCCTACTTGGCAAGGAATGGTCCTGCATAGTTAGAAGCTCACATCAGAAGGGAAGCAGCTAATGTTATATATAGCAATCTGGAAAGGATAATATCCAATCCCTGATCTCCCATACACTGTAAACGAGTGATGGTCCACTGCCAGTCTGGGTCGATTCCACTTCCAATAAGACGACGTGCTAAAGTTTCCCAAACTGTATATGAATAGGAGCAGGCAAAGAAAAGATGGTCTCTAGTCTCGTCTTGTTCGCCACAGAATACACACCCCTGTACTATGCCCCACTGCCTTATTCTATCTCCTGTAGACAATCTATTGGGAGATATCGGGGATTACGAGATCGCCCCGAATATATTTGGATGTAACTATTAGGAAATATATCATTAATGTATAAGTTAGATTTCCTATTATATTATGTAAAGAACTTGCTAGACAAGTTATGTAATTTGTATAAATAAGTCTATTGGCTAAGTTTATAAGATGAGAGAAACTATTTCACTATTTAGGTTTCCTCCAAACTTGACATGGTATCAGAGCCATAGATCCAAATCCTATGGGTTATGGTTTTATTATTTTTTTTTTTGCTTTTTACCTACTACTTATTTTACTTCGCGGCGAGTTTTGATTGTTTCAGTTATGTTATCTTCTTTGATTTATTTTCTTTTGGTTTTGCTACTATTTAAAAAAAAAAAGACGTTGTCTTATACTACAAAGACGACGACGTTCGATTTGATTATTATTACTACGGATTATGAGCATGGACCATGGATGGATTCGTTCATATTTCACTTGTGTAATATTCTTTTATCATGATCTTCATGTGGCTATTTATCAACTACAACTTCGATATAGTCACGAAGATGACGACTCCAACGAGTATATACGGATCCAGTGGAGTGATTATTTGATGATGTTGCTGTGGACTTTGAGCATGGATCAGATGGGTTCGTTCAGTTCACATAGTGGCATGAAAAGATGAAGATACACAACTACTACAGTATTCTTCATTAAATCGATGACCGTGGCGAGGGTGGGGTATAAACACCATGAAGATAATTTGATGATTGTCCAATCTCATACGTGTTACCACGTATGAGCTTGCGGGAGGGTATTGAGAGATATCGGGGATTACGAGATCACCCCGAATATATTTGGATGTAACTATTAGGAAATATATCATTAATGTATAAGTTAGATTTCCTATTCTATTATGTAAAAAACTTGTTAGACAAGTTATGTAATTTATATAAATAAGTCTATCGGCTAAGTTAATAATATGAGAGAAACTATTTCACTATTTAGGTTTCCTCCAAACTTGACACAATCTGTTCTTCATAGCTAACCAAGTGATGAAGGCATACCTTGGAACACCTTGCGATAACCAAACCACTTTGCTCCACGCTACTTTTTCCCTTTTGACCCGTAGTTGATCCCAAGTTTTTTTAGCTGAGAATGTAGGCAGATACTCATTATCCCTGTGCTTCCATAGAACTATATCAGTAACATTCTCAGGTTTAGGAGGTCAGAGCCGTGCCTTATGCATATAAAATGAGGCAATTGCCCCAGGCCCCCTCTAATTTTGTTAAATTTAGGGCCCCTCATTTTCCTATTACTTAGTTTAATTAGTTAAATAAATTACATCTGATTCTATAATTTAGTTATACATGGTAGTTTGTACAAAAAAAATCTTTAAGACAATATTTTTATTTTTATTTGTCTTATTTATTATAAACTCATTTATATGTTAAAGTTATATATGTGCCTTTTTAGTTATTTTTGTTCATATATATTTTTATAAAATACAATTACAACTAATTTTATCTATTTATATTTGTGAATTAACTATATAAATTTATAAACAGATACATAGTTTTATTTATCATGTTTGTAGATAAATATAAATATTAAATTTTACTGTTTTATATTTATTTTATTTTATTTTAATATATATTAAATTAAAATTATATATTTTATTTTATAAATAAAAATTTTAAAATTTTGAATCTAGAAAAAACTGTATTATTTGCCTCAGGCCTCCAAATTCCTTCGCACGGCACTGTAGGAGGTGTAATCGCCAAGATGCTACTATACAGCTCCTGACGTCGACGTCTTTTCCCTCTAATAGTCCATCCATCTAAATTCACAGCATCACTCACTCGGGCATGTCGTAAAACGCCAAAATAAGTTGTACCAGCTGCTCCTGTAATATCAATCAACCGTCCCTTCTCAATCCATTTACCAAACCAAAAATGGCAACTCTGACCATCTCTAAGATCAATTCGAAGAAACTGATACACCTCATCCCTTAATTTAAGAAGTTTCTTACATATCCAGGAATCTTTAGAGATTACTTTTCGTTATTGCCTTTTACATATATATGAAAGTGTTTTGGTATATTTGTTTTAATAGTTATTTCTCTTTTTCAAAGAGTTGATTTTTATTTTAAAAAATAATTTTGAAGGGAAAAATAACAAAGAAAACTATAGGTGAGTGCACCGGTTTTATGTTTTGTTTCATTTAAACACCTTTTTACATCATTGGTATATTCTTTCCAAAATTCTCAAATTAGTTTGTCTAAATACAATGCAAAAATATACCTTAATTATACCCATTATATAAAACAGAAAGCTGAAATTAGTGAAATTTATGTAATTTATCTTAAGTATAAAGAAGTTTTTAAAATATTCATGTGATGTTACTTCTTTTGGATCCGGAATTGTTAGATGGACAAAGACGCACACATTTTTTTCTCTTACAAACCGAAAGAACTCTTAATAATTATATTTACCTTACGCAGACGGAGGCCAAAAATGGTTGGAACTGGCAATATGAATTGCGAAGAAAACGACAAATACTATTGGCTCAAACCAGTTCATGATCAGAAACACATTACAGATGAAAAATCAGACACAAACCAAACCAAATAACCAATTTCTTAGCAAACCACCCGACGAAACTTAATGTATCATATAAACCAGAACGTGATTCTACAACTTAAGAAACAGAAAGACCTGACTCTTCTTCACAAATAAGCCAATTTTCTTTACTGCAGAAGAATTTTACTCACTGTGGCTAGCTTACGCTCCAGTGCCTCTGACCTTGTTGACTTTCCGTAAGTTGTATGCTTCCAGAATTTGTTCACAAAGGAAAGAGACTCAGGTTATATCAGCCCTTAAATAATTATAAGAAATATAACCAAAGGTCGATATTGAGTATTGTTAAAACCTCACGCCCAGCTGATGCTGCAACAAAACAAAGAGAAACCACCAATATCAGTTTCTGAGGTTTGAGTTATATGCAAAACCATTTTAATCACTTAGTACCTTTTTATGCTCTTCTTTCCTTGCTCATCCTCTCCATCTTTGTCCTCATCCTCCTCCTTGTCTTCCTCCCTTCGCATTCTCATCATCTTCAGTAATCTCATCATCATCGTTGTCCATCTCAAGCTAATCTGCATCAATAACTTCACCAGTAAACTTTGACACAACATGCAAGATGATTTTCTCTTTAATGGTTTGATCTATAGATTAAACATAGATCCTAGAGCTGAGCTAAAAACCAAAGAGAACTGAATATGAGATTAGAAGCCAGACCCGTTGTCATGGTCCTGCTCCCTTTAGCCGTGGAGTTCTTCAGCTTGTGTAATAAAAAAAAATATTAGGTTAACACTTAACGCATTTTTACTTACTAAATCAAGTATCAAGTTTTCTTTTGGGGATGGCCATACCTATCTATCATCAGGATCATTGTTGTTATCATGAACTTGGAGTGGACTGAAGAATTTGCATAAACTCTTACAGTCTTCAGTTTAAATGACCGGCTATGTGTTTTGGATTCCTTTGTTGGCTTCTTTTTAATCTGTTGAGTCAAACATTTTCCTGGACACCATTCAGTCTTGATGCAGCATACATCTTAATTCTATTTACCGTTGGCTTTCTTATTTCCTTTTTCTAGTTGGCTTTGAATTCCTTTTCTAAGTATGTTTAGATTTCTTTTTATATGTTGGTTTTAGGCTTTTGCATATCTATATAAGGTGATCTCTTGATTTGTGAAAAGACACCACTTTTGAATTATTGATTAATATAAACTTAGGGCTTTGGTTTTAAAACACAAATCTCTTGAATCCTTACTTCTGGGCATTCTCTAAGAATTCAACAGATTTAAGAAGGCACCGATAGCGGGTATTCTCAGAATTCAACGATATCTTTGCATTATCGGTTACTATTGTTACTTCCGCTCTATCAGTTGGTATCAGAGACCTTTTAATTACGTTTCTAGCGTGATTATCGATCTTTGGTTTCAATGGCACCTCGTCCAAACGAATGGACACAGATGCAACAATTTTTGGAAGATTTCCAAGAAAATTTTCAAGATAATATGAGGCGTACAATGGCTGAAGCAATTCAGGCCGGAGTTCAAGCCGGAGTACATTGCTGAACGTTGCTATAAGAAGCATGGTTTTCCACCTGGCTTCGTCTCTAAATACAAGCAGGCTGAGAAAGGTGGTTCCTCTGCCAAGGTTGCTGCTCAGGTCTCTCAATCACCTGCTCCCTCGGTTACTCCTTCGGCTGCACCTTCTACAGTTGAGAATATGATTGGAAGTCTCAGTAAAGATCAGATACAACAGTTCATCGCCTTGTTCAGCTCTCAGCTACAGGCTCCTTCAGGTTCTCTTAAAACCGAAGCTGTTGCATCTACTTCTGGTATCTTCTTTTCTCCTCTGACTTACAACTTTGTTGGTATACTCATGGTATCTCAACATCGTCTTTCTAGTCAGACATGGGTGATTGATTCAGGTGCTACACACCATGTTGCCCATGATAGAACTATATTCATATCTCTGAACTCTGCTCTTACAAGCTCAGTTAATCTACCTACTGGCTCTACTATAAAAGTCAGTGGTGTGGGAACTATCAGATTGAATGAACACATTTTACTCCATAATGTGCTCTTCATTCCCGAGTTCAGATTGAATCTTCTCAGTATAAGTTCATTAACTGATGATATTGGTTCTTCTGTGACATTTGATCCCTCTTCTTGCACGATTCAGGATCCTACCAAGGCGTTGACGATTGGTCAGGTAAAAGATTGGGGAACCTCTATGTCCTAGATACTCGAGCATCACCTATCTCAGTTCTTGCAGTGGTTGATATTGGTACTTGGCATGAGAGGCTTGGTCACCCGTCTTACAAGAAGCTTGATGCGATCTCTGGTGCTCTAGGAACTTCAAGATTGAAGAATAAAGGCAAATCTTTTTTTTCACACATGTCATCTCTCAAAGCGAAAGAAGTTGTCTTACATATCTCATAACAACATTTGTAAAGACAATTTTGAGCTTTTACATATAGACATTTGGGGTCCATTTTCTGTTGAGACAATTGAAGGATATCGATATTTCTTAACGATTGTGGATGACAATTCCAGAGCAACTTGGATCTATCTGTTACGTACTAAAGATGAAGTTATACAAGTCTTCCCTGCTTTCGTCAAACAAGTTGAGACTAAGTATGGAGTCAGAGTCAAGTCAGTACGAACCAAGTTTTATCAAGCTCAAGGCATCACTGCATATCACTCCTGTCTTGAAACTCCAGAACAAAACTCAGTAGTCGAACGGAAGCACCAGCATATACTGAATATTGCTCGGTCTTTAATGTTCCAGTCTCACGTTCCACTATCTTTTTGGGGAGATTGTGTGCTTATAGCAGTCTTTCTTATCAACAGAACTCCTGCAAAGCTTCTCCACAATAAAACTCCGTTTGAGGTTCTCACTGGTACGTCTCCTGATTACTCTCAGCTCAAGACATTTGGTTGTTTGTGTTATGAATCAACGTCACCTAAACAGCGTCACAAGTTCCTTGCACGTTCCAGAGCTTGTATATTCTTGGGATATCCTTCTGGTTTCAAGGGGTATAAGCTTATGGATTTGGAGAGTAACAAGATTTATATCTCTCGGAATATTCTATTTCATGAAGATTTGTTCCCACTAAAGAAGGGTTCTGATTTACATGTTCCAGAATGGGTCAAACCATCTTCTGAGCCTCTAGCTACTCTTCCTAATCCCACTCCCACTATACCTCCCTCTCCACCAGAAATTCCTCTCTCCACTCCTTCCTCTCCACCAGAAATTTCTAAAAGTCGTGTTAAAAAAGTCCCTCTCCATCTTCAGGACTATTATTGTTACACTCTCTCATCAGATAACACACACTCTGTTTCAAACTCCCTTTTATCTTCAAAACTTTCTCCATCTCATCTTGCTTACATAAATTCCATCACTAAAATACACGTACCTACTTCTTATGCTGAGGCTCAGAAAGACAAAGAATGGTGTGACGCGGTTGATCTTGAATTTGGTGCTATGGAATCTACTCATACATGGGATGTTACAAGTTTACCAAAAGGAAAGAAGGCAGTGGGGTGTAAGCTTCTTTATTCTCTGAAGTTTAACGCTGATGGAACACTTGATAGAAGGAAGGTGAGACTTGTTGCTAAGGGATATACACAGAAGGAGAGATTAGATTTCAATGAAACGTTTTCTCCTGTCGCCAAGATGGTCGCTATCAAGTTATTACTCAAAATCTCTGCATCTAAGAGATGGGTTTTGCATCAACTTGATATCTCTAATGCATTTCTCAATGGTGAACTTGAAGAAGAAATATACATGAAGTTCCCTGAGGAATATGCAGATAGACTAACTAGACAGGGGGACTCCATCCCTCATGATGCTGCTCTGAGACTTCGACGCTCTATATATGGTCTGAAGCAAGCTTCTAGACTGTTGTTCCGGAAGTTCTCTGAATCGTTGCTTATGATGGGATTTCAGAAGTGTCATGGAGACCATACATTGTTTGTCAAGAATCTTCATGTTGAGTTTGTGGTTGTACTAGTATATGTCGACGATATCATCATTGCTAGTACAAGCACAGATGAAGCATTACGTTTGACAAATGATCTCAAGAAGTGTTTCAAATTACGTGATCTTGGAGTTTTGAAATATTTCTTGGGATTAGAGATTGCTCGAAAGTCTGAAGGAATTTCTTTATGTCAACGGAAGTACGCATTGGATCTTTTGACATCTGAAGGTATGTTGAATTGCCGTACTTCTTCTGTTCCTATGGTACCGAATTTGAAGCTTTCCAAAACAGAGGGTGAGCTTCTTGATACACCAGAACGGTATCGTCGACTTGTCGGACGTCTGATGTATCTCACTATCACTCGCCCTGATATTACCTTTGCGGTAAACAAACTCTGTCAGTACTCATCTGCTCCGCGCCTTCCTTATCTCCATGCTGTATATAAAGTTCTTGAATATATACATGGAACTGTTGGTCGCGGACTCTTTTACTCTGCTGAAGCTGATTTTACTCTCAAGGGATTTGCGGATGCAGATTGGGCTTCTTGTCAAGATAGTCGACGTTCTACTACTGGATTTACTATGTTCATTGGCTCTTCTTTGATCTCATGGCGGTCTAAGAAGCAACCGACTGTCTCACGGTCTTCTGCAGAGGCTGAATACAGAGCATTGGCGTTAGCTACTTGTGAGATGATGTGGTTATGTCAGTTACTTCTTGACTTACGCATTCATCATCTGCCAACTCCGGTGCTCTACTCCGACAGTACAGCTGCTCTCTACATTGCTATTAATCCCGTTTTCCACGAACGCACGAAGCATATCGAGCTTGATTGTCATACGGTTCGTGAGAAGCTCGATAAAGGTCTCCTTCGTACATTTTATGTTTGGACTGTGGATCAAGTAGCAGATATACTTACTAAACCATTGTTTCCTCATCAATTTCGGAATCTTATGTCCAAGATGAGCTTGATTGACATACATAACTCATCTTGAGGGGGACAATTGGAGCTAAACCGGTTTCCTTTCGCCAGTTTACTAATTTATTAAGAATTGGTTTAGTATGGTTTAGTAATTACGATTATATATATAGTTTGTACAGCTGACCGTTGAGACTTAATGAGAAATATCTTCTTCTCTAACAAACTCTCTCTCTTATCTTCTCCTTTCTATCTCAAACTGTGAATCGTAATAGAAGTATGTAACATGCTACATGTTAATGGTCAGATTAAGGATCAAATAAATGGAAATAAAAGGTGTTACAGAAGGTGAATAGGTGAATCGGAGAGGGATTTACGGGATGAAAGGGACGGTGTAACTTTCTACACTGAGTTTGATTATAGGCTCAGACACACAAATATTGGGCTGGACAAAACAACATAGAGCCCATAGCAGTTTTGAAAAGGTTTTTGAAAACGAAAAGGATGGTTTCGTTGAAGAATTTCTAAGGCGACATGTGTCCTTGTTTGCCTCTGTTTCTTTTGCTGATGCGGACCCAGAAGTAGGCTCACAAATCCCCTTTATATAATAAGATAAAATTCACATGACCTAATTCACTTAGGTTTGCTTATGAACCGTATCATTATTATATTAATAATCTTAAGTTGGCACATCTAATCTATTAAAACTGAAGTACAAAAAAGAAATAAGCCTTAGTTTTCCTAAATATTTACAAGTTTATGCCACTGACCTAAACCATGATTAATAACATTATTAAACCACCTCAATTTAATTGACTTACTTAACCATTCATTACCTCTTCCCTTAACCAATCATAATTCTTTTTAAAATTTGGAAATACACCAGAATCCAATATATCCTTCTTTTCGTGTATTACTTCATTGTACTCATTTATGGCAAACTTAAACTATAAATTTAGTCAAAGAAAATTTAACATAAATTGAGCATGTCTCATTATATGCGTAGAAAGAATTTCCTCAAGTTTGCATAAGTCTTATGCATATTCTTCAGATTAGATGATAATATAAAAACTATCAAAGAACTCTTTACCATGTTAAAAATCTCTTTTTATGTATATCACTAAATAAAATGCTATGTCCGTTTGTATAGATTTCAAATCTTGAATATGAATCCACTTTTCTGTGAAAAAAAATCATTCCAAACTATATACTGAAACCATAGTTTGTATAACCACAATTATTATATTAATAATATTAACAAAATATAACTAATAAAGCTATATTATTAAAGTTAGAAGTACACAATTGGATTGTTTGAAAACAAAGATAGTAAAATAAATGAGATATGTTTGGAAACATGGATAGTAGAGATGTATATTTCTTTTATTTTACATATTTAGCCATTGTATTTTCAATAAATTAATAACAAATGAGAATTGTTTAGAAACATAAATAACATATTTAATACTTCTTTTTATTTAACATTTAACCATTGTTTTTACAATAAATTAAACAACCTTATTCTATATTTCTTTTTATTTACAATTATGTCACTATATTTACAATTCTTTTTATCTACAATTTTTATGGTGAAAATAAAATCACAAACTGAAATATAAATAGTAGATCATATAAAACAATTTTAAAAAACAGTATTATTACATTATTTAGTTTAGTCAAATATAAAAATTTCAAGAGTTCAATTTTCAAAACAAATAACATAAAATTAATAATAATTCGTAGAAAACTAATGTAAAAATTAATTTTGAAACATGGATAAAAGTATGTCAAGAAGAAAAAGTAATGGCTTATGTTATTAATAAAAATTAAAAATCCATTATAACAGTTTTAAAATATACAAATGGACTAATCTAATTACCTATAACATTGTTTTGTCTAAAATAATCATAAAATAAAAGTTATATTTTATATACATATTTCAAATCAAAATAATAATTTAAAATTGATTTATATCAAAAGTTGATTTAAAATATGCATATATTCAAAAATTTATTTTACTAAAATATTTTTCAAGAACCATTATTAAAAATGTTTTCAATATATATAATAAATTACAACAAAAATATTAATTTCATATACCAACTTAAATTATGGTTTTATATATCACATTAAACTTTAAGAATATTATATATATGATTATTTATAAGATGGTACATATAAAATACTATTAATTATATGATTATTTATATGATGGACCAATACAATTAATTATATGATGACATATATATATGATACATAATAGTGACTAGGGTTGGACATTCAGGTATCCATTCCGGTTCGTTTTAGATTTGTTTGGGTTTCGGGTTTCCGAGATCAAAGATTTCAGTCCCATTCATATATTTCTAAATTCCAGTTTGAATTATGACTAGGGCTGGGCGTTCAGGTGTCCATTCGGGTTCATTTCGAATCTGTTTGAGGTTTGAGTTTTCTGGGTCAAAGATTTCAGCCTCATTAAGATAATAAAAATTTCAGTTCAAATTATATTCGGATCTTTGCGGGTTCAGTTCGGATTCGGATAACCCATTTAAATTATTTTTTAAAATTCATTATATATTTTGAATTTTTTAAAATCTATAAATAAAATAATATATTTATATAAATCTAAATAACATATGTCAGAATACCTAAACTTAACATATAAATTGGTTTGGTTTAAATTTTGGATCAAAATCAATAATTATTTTAAATATTTTTGTTGTTTGAGTGTACTTCCACTATGTTAGATATTTATATTTGACTATTTTATATATTTTCAAGTATTTAAACCAACCTAAAAGTATCATATATATTCTGGATGTTTTTATATACATTAAAACTAAAAATAATTAATATATATAGGTATATAATTTTTTTTCGGATACATTTTGATATCCACAATACTTCGGTTCGAATTAGTTATGGTTTCGGCTGTCTAAATATCAAATTTTGAATAATTTGGATATTAAATATCAATTTTGGTTCGGGTTTGGTATTACTCTTTCGGATGGTGATCGGTTTGGTTCTTCATATTTGAATTTTTTATCCATCTTTGAAATTGAAATGAAAAATAAATAGCAATACATTTTTGAAATATACACCCGCACGGGCGTGCGGGTCAAAATCTAGTTATAATTATAATCTTAATCACATTAAGATAATTCACGTCCAAATAAATAAATATATATATATATTATATATATATATATTATATATATCTTCCAACATATTTATTATTCAGTTTACTTTGGTGTGTCAATAGGATCATATAATATTAGCAATGAATTCTTACTTCATAGATTATAAGCGGTTTCTAGCAAAACATTACAACAATCTAACATTATATATCTCAACTTCTACTAGTATGTACAAAAGATTTGAGGACATTCCCAACAATCTCTCACTTGTACTAGAATCATCTATTCTCATAATTACTTTGTCTCTATATCTCGATCTCAGCATAAGAAAAGAACTAGTGTCATCCTTATTAAGCTAGATCATGTTTATCGAACCTTGATTTATACTGACTGATAAAAAACGATTAACATTCACCTCGTTTGAGCAAGGCCATGCATTTCTCAGTATCAAATCTTCGATAGGCTCAGAGATATTACTTCCCATTATATGGGAGGGACAAATCTCATCTTGTTCTATCCATGTTCCTTACAAACTTTATAGAACACCTAATCAATGCCTTTATAATCACAAGTTACGGTTGACGGTTGACAAGGTCAAAGTGAACTAATCCCCAAGTAAAGAATCATAATGAACTCAGGTCTAAGGACTATACTCTATAGCTGTAATGAGAAACTCTTATGACACTCATATAACAATCTCGTAAAGTTCTCACAGCGGGTCAGTCCGATCATGTGTTCTCTAACACATATCTATGTGATTGACTTCGATACCACTTATTAAATGACTCCATGAAACTTAGTAATCAATCACTGCACGTACTAGCCATTCATGGTTATTAATGTCCCACGTTAACAACCTTGACTAGAGACCTTAATAATTTAAATCATCTTTCACTTATAGAGTTTCATGATCAAGTCACATACTTGATGACCTATAAGAATGATATATATTGTTTTGGGACATTCATTTAATTATCCAATATATATATAAATCTGAAACAATTTCATTAATTTGAACGCATAGCCAAATGTATGTTAACATGAACATAATATCATAAACGTAAAGCCTCCCACTAAAATCAAGATCACATCTTAAGATACTTAATGCCCACGGCTGGAGTATGACTCTCATGTTTAGGCCGTTGAAGAGACTTGGTCAATGGATCAGCAACAGTTGCATCCGTCGAGACTCTGCAATTATACTGATGTCGTCAGTAAACGTAATGAATTACTGATAGTTTCCTCTAGCACTTATACTCATCTGTCCACATACATTAGTATGTATAAGTTCCAACAAGTCTTTGGCTGTTTCACCGTGTCCAGTAAAAGGAGCCTTAGTCATTTTACCCAACAAACAAGATTCACATTTTCATATGATTAATAATCAAATGAGTTCAAAAGTCTATCACTATGAAGCTTTTGAATGTGTGTCTCATTTATGAGGCCCAAACGACAATGCCAAAGTAAAGTTTGAGTTATGTCGTTAGACTTGAATCTTTTGGTATTGATATTATAGACAGGCACACTTTGGTCTAGAATATAAAGTCCATCCTCTAATGGACCGCTACCATAAAAAATATCATTACGATCAAAAGAGCAACACATGTTTTTGATCAAAAACTGAAATCCTTCCAAATCCAAACAAGGAATGGAAATAATATTCCTAATTATAGCAGGTACATAGTAGCAGTTCTTAAGTTCCAAAAGCAAGCCTTAAGATAAAGACAAATGAAATGTTCCCATGGCTAATGCATCAACTCTTGCTCCATTTCCTACGCGTAGGTCCACTTGTCCTTTGTCCAAAATTCTATTATTGCTTAGGCCATTTATATTCGTACAAATATGAGCACCTCAACCAGAAGTAGTAACATTTACTTCTATAACATAAATATCCCTAGACGATGTTTTAAAAGTCTTTTCCCTTTTCAGATCTTCCAAGCAGGGTTTAAACTCTTGTTTGAGAACAATTCCGGGTTTCGATACCATTTGAGGAAATTTATTACATTTAAAGTTGTAGGAAGATGAGCAGTCGACGACCAAGAACTTAGTTGCCTGGTTTACTCCTCCATCATAGACTGGGAGAACAACTTCCCCAAGGGTCTAGTTCACTTCTCCACTGAAGCCTATAAGAGGGGTCACTTTCCTTGTTAATGCCCTTTCTTCCAGCCCTAGGTCTGCATATGCGGACTGGAAGATAATGTTGCTGGAGCTCCCATTGTATACCAATATTCTTTTCACCAGGCAATTCGCCACAGTGAGTGATATGACCAGGGCATCGTGATGAGGAGCCAGGACCCTCTCATGTCCCTTTGTGATGAAACTGATTTCGTCCGTGCCCAGGAGCAGATACTTTGGTTCTCCAGTCTCTTGACCGTTCCTGGTGTTCCTGGTACTTCTCTTCGCAGCTGCGCGACTGATTCCACATATTTCTAATCCACCTGAGATAACATGGATTGCTCTGTCCTGTCGCGGTGGCAAGGCAGGAGCTGCTTCAGAAGAGCAGTTGGCGTTGTTCTTATACATAAGGTTTTTGGCCTTGTTGGAGAGGAATTCCCTTAGGTGTCCTTTCCTAAGGAGCTCGTTGACTTCCATCCTTACACTACAAGAAAACACGATTTTAACGACGACCAATATCCTCGTTAAATCGTCGTAAATACGTCTTTACGACGATTTAGCGAGGAAATGCATATCGTCGTTAAAGATTGGTCGTAACGGATATTTAATCGCCATTTCGTCGTAAAAGTACGAGGGACCCATTTCGTCGTAAAAGAAAGGTTAAATATTCGTCGTAAAGGAGACGTAGCTTTCCACGTAAAGTAGACGCTAACTTTCCACGTAAAAGACACGTAAGGTTTCTACGTAAAACACACGTAAAATATCCTCGTAAGATAGACGTAGATTAACTGGTAAAATAAACTTAAACTTACACGTAAAGCTGACGTAATATTTCGTCGTAAAGAAAACGTAAAACCTAACACGTAGTTTCGTCATAAAGGTTCGTCGTTAAGGACACGTCAACTTTACTCGTTAAATCCCCGTGAGTTAACGAGGAATTTTCTTCGATTTGTATAACTGAATTTATTTTTAAATTCAAATGTTTTAATATTATAGATTTAAATAATTATTTCAAAAATATTAGAAATATAAATAATTATTAATGCGAAAATATTAAAAATTTGGAATAAATAAAAACCGAAAATATTATATAAATAAAAGTTTAGAATTTTTATATTACACAACCAAAAAAAAAAACTAAGTCGGGCATGGGTGGTGGATCGTTTCCCGGTAAAGGTCTTCACTCCTCCTCTGTAGTTCCTCCTCTTGCTGCTGAGTACGAGAAGGCTCGGGAACCGGGTTCCATCGTCGCATATCCGCCAACAACTCCTCCCATTGGGGATTTCCAGAAGATATAACTTCCAGAAACCCCTCCACTCCACCCATACGAGCTTGGAACGATTGGCGCGTGGACTCCAACTCCGACTGCGTCGACGCCAACTGAGTCTGCGTCGAGTCTAACTCCATTCGCAGCTCAGTGACCTCGTCAGCTCGTCTCTGACCATAAGACGATGTCGCTCTTGGGATATCGTTGACGGAACCGATTCCCAACGTACGTCCCTTTTTCTTAAGGACAACCTACAAAGAAAAAATAAAGTTTAATGTTAATAATTAAAAAAAGGTAGAATAAAAGTTATAATAAAAATTTTTACCTCCTCGTAAATCTGATCCACTTCTTGGGTGGATAATACGACCGGTATTCCATCGGGAGATTGCTGGGTCAGCTGGGTTTGGCGGTCTTCAATCCGAGCAACGACATCGTTGTAGATTTGCTCGGACCTCGGATCCACAAATACCCCCGCCTTGGTCTTGTGGGTCCTCTCGTAAAGCTCTTTAAGAGACGGGAGTTGTCCCGTCTCTTTGGCCTGAAAATATTTAAAATTTAAATATTTAGAATCAATATACATATTAATTAATTATTAAAATATTTAATATGAAAAGAAATTAGAAATTAATTACCATTTCCAAGCGGACACGGGCATGGGGTTTTTGACCCGTACAGTGAAGCATCGGGCCGTTGCCGTGCTCGTCTTTGGTGTTACGAGAGGCGGAGAAGGCGTTGGAGATTGCAATGGATGATGGCAGCTCCCAGTAGCGGATGAGGCCATCGTAGACTTCCTTGGTCAGCTCAGCGGGTTGCCCGTCCTTGTAACCCTTGTAGATCCAGTCCTCCTTCCAGTTGCCTACGGTGTCCAACAACCGCTTCTTCGCCTTTGCGATGAACTCCCGTTTCACGTCCTCGTGAACCCCGATGGACCAATGGTATCTTTGCTGCATTTTTAAACCCAAAAGATTAATAATTATTTAAAAAATATTAATGAAATAAAAGTTAATAATAAAAATTAATAATAAAATAATTAATTTAAAACACTTACAGCAAACATCTTGAACCACGTGTTTCTAACGTGCTGCGGCCTTCTTTTTCCAGTTTGGGTGAGGCTCGGAGAAGTATCCTTTGATCATATCGGATACGCTCGTAGCGACAGAATTGTCGACCCTAAACCTGAAAAAAACAAAGTTAAAGTATTAAAAAAAATATTAATAATTTTAAAAATATTTTTTTAAAAAAATTACGTACCACAGAGTCCCCTCTGGTCGGTCGGGGTGTAAAACCGGTAAACCGGCTCGGCCTGGTTGAGCGAGAAGATCCTCAACCGTATACCGAGCAAAAGGAGCGGTCGGCGGCACCCGCAACTCCGGATGAATGTATCCGGGTGCAACCGGGTCTGGAACCAGTGGCGGACCCAGAAGAAAATTTATGTGGGGTCAAAGTATGAATAAAATTGTGTAAATTTCGAGTCAAAAAATTAAATGGTCAATTGGGGGATTTGAACCATGTATCTGTGGGTTCATAACAGCCCATTCCGACCACTGAGCCACAATCGATTACTACAAAATGGCTTACAAACTTAACTTTATACTATTTTTGTGGGTTCAATTGACCCCACAACCTTTAAAGTGGGTCCGCCCCTGTCTGGAACCGCTTGAGGTGCAGCAGGTGGGGGTGGTGCACCAGATGGAGGAACCGGTGGTGGCTGTGACTGAGACTCCGGGACAATCTCCGGGATGGAGGAACCTGGAGCTGAAGATGATGATCCAGCAGCAGGATCACCACAGAACATCTGACTGTAGTGGGGGGTTTTCTTCTGCTTGTTCTTTCTAACCATCTGAAAAAAAATTCAGATTGTTAGAAAAAAACAAGTAGAAGAAATCAAACTAATCAAAAAATTCTATTAATCTATCTAAATTCTCTACACTAACCACCTAATCAACTATAAACCTATCTAAATTCCATAAACAAAACCACCTAATACTAGAGAGAGATTAGAGAGAACCTTGAGAGGTGTAGGAGAGGAAATTGGGACGAAATGAAGTGGCTGGTTCTCGCGTGTATATATAAGATTACATAAAGACGTAAATTCGTCGTAAAATTACGACGAAACAGCAAGGCCCGTGTCATTGTTTACGACGAATTTGCAAGGCCCGTGTTTTCACATTTACGACGAATTTGCAAGGCCCGTGTTTTTTGTTCACGTGGATATTACGACGAAACCGTGGATTTAGCATTTGTTTTTTACATTCCCTAAACCCTAAACCCCAAATTCCTAATTTTAATTATTTGTTTAATCATGAAATTTTAATTATATAGGTTTAATTTATTTTTTTAAGTGAATCGAAACCGTATATATATAGATTGAGGTTTGGGGTTTAGGGTATAGGGATTACATAAAATAGATGTTAATCCCTCGTATACTAGCGTGGACCTTACGACGAAATAGAAAATATCCTTGCTAATTCCACGTAAGCAAGTTTCGTTGTAAAGACCTCGCAAGCTTACGTGGAATTAGCAAGGTATATATAATATATCGTCGTAAATGCCACGTTCATTACGGGTTTTTAACGAGGTAGTTTTGTAAATCCCTAAACCCCTAACCATTTACCCTAAATCCCAAACCCCAAAATCTTAACTAGTAACATCTATATGTGTTTAGTTAATTTTTTTAATCATACAATGTTAATTATACAGGTTTATTGTGTCTGCTAAGTGAAAACATATATAGATTGAGGTTTGGGGTTTAGGGTTTAGAGTTTTAGTGATGTACACAGGACACTCGTTAAATCAGCGTAAATTAACGAGTTCTTTACGACGAAACAGCTAAAATGCCTGTTATTTCCACGTAAGCTGATTTCATCATAAAGACCTTGCAAGCTTACGTGGAATTTGCAAGGCCTGTGTTTATTATTAACGTGGTCTTTACGACGAAATCAGCTTACGTGGATTTTGCAAGGCCCTTGTTTTTTGTTTACGAGGAATTAACGTCGATAATGTTTAAATCCCTAAAAGTGTAAACCACAAACACCAAACCTCAAACATTTTTTAACTTATAACTCAATCTCAAACACCAAAACCCATACCTTAAACCCCAAATGCATCAATTAAGTCTGAAAGTAAATAATATTTTTAAAAAATTACATCATCATTCAGATACGTCATCATTCTCTTCAACACTAGAAACATCATCACTTTCATTAAACTCGTCTTCAACAGCATCGTCAGTAGTATCGTCAGGAAGATCTTCATACTCATGATTATGCGGATCAATGAGTAGGATGTCATCCATTTGTTGTTCAGGTTCTTCGACTTCATTGATGTGTTCTTCTTGCAAAAGTGGTTCTTCTCCACCGATTATTCGTCCACGGGGTGTAACTTTGATAACGGCTAACCAACTTATTCCAGATTCTCGCAACCTCGGGTATGGTAGGAAGCTAACTTGGTCTGCTTGCGAAGCTAATATGAAAGGCTCGAATTTGTTGTAGCTCCGTCCACCATTGACAGAAACTGCACCGAATTTGTTAAATCGAACACCTCTGTTGACCACGGGGTCGAACCAGTCACATTTGAATATGACGCATTTCAGCTTCAATAACCCAGGGAATTCCACTTCAATAATCTCCTGCAAGATCCCGTAGAAATCGGTTTCGCCTTTCACACAAATTCCATAATTGCTGGTCGCCCGGTGTTTACCATACTCGTACGTATGAAAAGTAAAGCCTCGTGAGAAATACATTGGTGATGTGGTGACCTTTGCAAGTGGACTCTGAACTAATTCGTGAAACCATGTGGGGTAATCTGGATCGTCATATTCAACCTGCAAAATTAAATTAAAGAGAACATTGAAACAAACGTCTTAAGCTTTCGTTACACCCCGTGGGCGAAACAAATATCGGATTGGAGTAAATACCTGACTTTTCAACCATTTAATAAAGTGTCAATCTTTCCTTTTATCTACCTCACTTGTGGATATACCTGGGATTGCTTCTTGGACTTGACTAACAAATAGACTGTAAAATGCACATATTTTATTAGTTATATAATCATTTGAAAAATATATTTTAATTACAATTATTTTAGAAGCTTCCATATATGTTACCTTTCAAAATAGCGCATAAATGGATCCTCACAATTAAGTAGAATGTAAGTGTGTGCACTATGGGCGTCTTCATCACTCGACCACCAAACCTCTTTCGTTTTCCCACCCATTCGTCCAATCTGGCTAAAGATATCCGGAACACCAGTAACTGCATATGTTGGGGCAACACCACCATCATCATATCTTCTTGGAGCTCTTTGTCGGGTCCGTACATTAGGTGCAAAGTAGTACAATGTGAAGTGAGATGTTTCTTCCCTCAAACTTCCAGCAATTATAGAACCTTCAACCTTTGCGAGGTTTTTTGCCTTTCCCTTCAAATATTTTATGGCCCGCTCATACTGATACATCCATCCATAATGTACTGGTCCTCGAAGCAATGTCTCATACGGGAGGTGGACAGCTAAATGCTCCATGACGTCAAAAAATGAGGGAGGAAATATCATCTCCAAGTTGCACAATAAGATCGGAATGTTCTCGTGAAGTTGTTCTACGACATCCTCTTTAAGAGTGCGAGTGCTCAAATCCCCAAAAAATGCTCCAATGGCTTTGTATATTCCAAAAACAATTAAGCAAATTTTTAGTGCATATTTTTGAAAAATAAATTAAGAAATTAATTAGTGTGAGTATTAATAATATATTACCTGCAAGTGCTTCATGTACTTTTGTTGGAAGTAGCTCCGCAAATGCAAAGGGAAGTAGTCTTTGCATAAAGACATGACAATCATGACTCTTCATCCCGGTTCAACACATCTAGAGAGGTTTGAAACATACCCATCAGGAAACTTCACTGCTGATGCAACCCAGTTGAACAAGACCGACTTTTGTTCTGAAGATAATCTGAATACCGGTACAGGAACTTGTCCATTGCTTTTTATATGTAACTCGGGTCTTGAGCAAATATCAGGCAAGTCCAACCTCGATTTTTGATTGTCTTTTGTCTTCCCAGGAACATTCAATATTGTATTCATGATGTTCTCAAAAAAATTCTTCTCAATATGCATCACATCTAGGTTGTGGCGCAAAAGAAGATCCTTCCAATACGGCAACTCCCAAAATATACTCTTCTTGTGCCAGTTGTGCTGAACTCCATAATAATCAGGCATATTACCGGGAACATGCCAATTACCACCACAACGAACTGTTTCTTGAGCTCCGTAGTAATTGATTTGCTGTTCAATTTGTTCTCCAGTTAAATACGGAGAAGGAGTGTCTCTCACAATCCTTTTCTGCCTAAACAATTTCTTGTTCCTTCGATAAGGATGGTTAATGGGAAGAAATCGACGGTGACAATCGAACCAACTTGTCTTCCTACCGTTCTTCAGCTGAAATGAATCTGTCGTTCCATTACAATATGGACAAGATAATCTCCCATGTGTAGTCCACCCAGACAACATCCCATAAGCAGGAAAGTCACTTATGGTCCAAAAAAGCATCGCTCGCATCGTAAAATTCGTCTTCGTTGAGCAGTCGTACGTCCTCACCTCTATTGACCACAAATCTTTCAACTCTTTTATCAGTGGCTGTAGAAAGACATCCAGAGACCTTTTTGGATGGTTCGGACCAGGTATTAATATGGTCAAGAACAGAAACTCCCGTTGCATGCACATATCTGGGGGCAGGTTGTATGGCGTCATAAAGACTGGCAACAATGAATATTGTCTCCCTGACATACCGAAGGGACTAAATCCGTCCGTGCATAATCCCATATACACATTTCGGCTATTACTAGCGAATTGTGGATATATTTTGTTAAAATGTTTCCAAGCTCTTGCATCTGATGGATGACTCATCTCACCATCCGTCTGAGTATGCTCGGCATGCCATCTCATTTTTCCAGCAGTCTCCTCAGATTGGTACAATCTTTTCAATCTGTCGGTAATTGGTAGGTACCACATCCTTTGGTACGGTACCCTATTACGTCCTCGTCCTTGCGGTTTGAATCGTGGCTTCTTGCAGAATCGACACTCTTCTAACTTCTCATCATCTCCCCAGTAGAGCATGCAGTTGTCGATGCAAACGTCTATCATCTCAGAAGGCAACCCAAGACTATAAACTAGTTTCTAAATCTCATAATAAGAATCAGCAGAGATATTGTCTTCCGGCAAATACTCTTTAAACAAGTCTGTCCATGCATTCATGCAACTTTCAGGTAGATTATGATCAGTTTTAATACTCATCATTCTAGCAGCCAACGACAATTTAGAGAGACCTTCTCTATAACCACTGTAAAGTGGCTGATTCGCAGCATCTAACATTTCATAAAACTTTTTTGCATCTATGTTAGGTTCTTCAACTTCATCATCATCATGAGCAACAAATGCATCAGCTACCATATCATGAACCCTATCATAATTATCTACCATCTGCTCCTCCTGATGGTATCTATGTTGATTATGCAAATGATCAACCGGTTCATTCTGAAAATTGCTATTACTACTACTAGCTTCATTCTCATAATTATAACCTTCTCCATGTTGAAACCAGATATAGTAATTTGGCATGAAACCTCTATTTATTAAATGCTTCCAAACATTTTCACGAGTTGCCAGTTTTGAATTGTTGCATTTCCGACAAGGACAAAACATCTTACCGCTTTCCTGGGCGAGCGGTGTAGAATCTGCTTGATGCATAAATGTCTCTAGTCCTTCCAGATACTCTTTCGCCACTCTCCCGTTAGCATCTCTATGCGTGTACATCCACCTCCGCAACTCATAATAATTTCCAACACCGGACATTTTTTTTTCTTTCACGTTTTTAGATTTTTTTTCTTTTTGCATGTGGTGTGTTTCAAATGAAACACAAATGACATATTTATAGGAAAATTCGAAATTGGTAGGTGAGATTTTATTGCGAATTAACGACGAAATATGGGTGGTAAACTAGATAAAAAACGTGTCTCACCTAAAATTAGGTTGACCTCGCAAAAACCTCGTAAACATATTCCTCGTTAATTACACGTTAAGTTTTACGTGTTCATTACGACGAAATGCAGTTTCCTCGTAAAAACGACGTTACTTTACGTTTGGTTTACGATGAAAACGTTTCGTCGTTATTTAACGACGAAATTACGTGTTTATTGTCTTTTCACGTAAGTTCCTCGTAAAGCCGACGTAATTTTACGAGGAAATTGTTCCGTCGCTAATTTTCGTCGCTAAGGCCGTGTTTTCTTGTAGTGTTAGGGCGATGCAATCCTCCGTTTTATGACCGTGAACATTGTGAAAGTCACACCAACGGTTCGGGTTTCGGTTGGAATCCGAGGCCCTCATCTTCTGAAGCCACTTGACATGTTGGCCCATCTGCCCTAGAACGTGGATCAGTTCTGGCTTCGATATCGACAAGTGCGAAATGTCAGGCCATGTCGTTACGGCCATTCCTTCGGCTCGGGCCAGAGGACTATTTGGTACCTGCCCCTGCCAAGATTATTCACCTCTCATGCAGGTCTGGGGTGAAATCCCTCATCGCGATCGTTCCTTGACTGTTTAGACAGCTTTTGGTCCTGTTTCTCCTGGATTTTGGCTCAGTTCATGACATCTTCTTCCCATCTCACCTGCGCCCAGGCGCGGGATAGGACATCTTCCATGGTCTTGTACTGATATTTGGTTAGCTCCTTGTACAGGTCTCCCTCAGGGAGCAGGCCTCTTTTGAAGACAGAGATAGCAGTATCTGTGTTGCAATCTGGGATGCCGACCTTCTCTTGGTTGAAACGCGCGGTGTAGGTTCGAAGCGGTTCGGTCCTGTGCTTGAGGATTTCATAGAGATCATCTGAGCTCTTTTCAAGGCTCCTACTACTGGCGAACTGCTCCAGAACTTTTCACTAAGTGCAGCGAAAGATCTTATGGACTTCGTAGGGAGGCTGATGTACCATTGAAGAGCGGGACCAGTTAAGGTCGAGCCGAAGCCTTTACACATGGTAGGCTCCCTCAATTCCTTTTGTATTGCTACGGTTAGCATCCACTGCTTGTATTGAGCGATATGGTTGTCAATGTTGGGGAAAAATATCCAAAAACAAATTTTCTCCAGCTTCCGGACAGGGTCCTGATCTCCAGATGCCTGCATAGCAGAATCCAGGTTCCAATCCTTGCTTCCGAACCGGCCCCGGCTTACAAATCGACCCCTGGGTAAAATGGAAGTTTTCTATCTAAGGGGAAACTTTTTTTTTCTGATTATGGAAGAGTTCGTCCTACTTCAGCTGACATCAACACTTATAAAAGGGGAGTCTAAACCCTAGAACAAGGGATCGGTTTTTGTCATAAAGTACCAATAAGCCCTTTCGTTAAACTATAATAGGCCTGTTCGTTTCCTAGACGCGGAGTCTAGAGGCTGCATCAAAAAATTCAACCTTTTATCACGGTAATACAGACGTCGGTGAGATACCCATAACCTATTGTTCAGCCGCATAGTCAACTATCGACAAGTAAAAGGGACGCTGAAATTATCAGCGACACAAGCGTCTTGTTTTTTACTTCAACTTTCAATTCCGTTATTTTGGTCTCCGTCGTAGCACAATTTTTTGACGCAGCCGCTACACTCTGCGTCAACATGCGTAATGTCATTGCAAGAAAAAAACCACAAACAAACAATAAACTTTAATATGTTAGTATAATTTTAGAAGCAATTAATATTGTTAAAAATACACAGTGTGTCTTCATAAAGTCAACAAAGATATTACTCTCATAAATATATTAATACTGGAATTCCATCATATATAACAAGCCCATTTCAATAACAACACAAAAAATATCTACCGAACCAAACGTATAAACGTTTCAAGAAAATGAAAAATGTAACCCAAGACATCAGCTATCTAAGTACATAAATACATCAAAATACAACACATAAACTACACTTCTTCCGAAAAGAACTTCATGAACGCAGAACCACTCTATAAACTTATCTTTTGATCAAAAACGAACCTGCAATTTCAACACCACAAAGAGATCCGACCATCAATATAAAGAGGTCTAATATACGAATCAAGGAGATATATCCATTAAGGTTAACTTCTCTACGACTACTTTTGGTTATCTATCCAATAAAACCACATATGTCATGGAACACATGCTATAATGCTAACATACTATGCGATGCAACCATGGTTGAGCCTGATGACTATACGACTAAGGATAAACCAAGATAGCTTAATGGAAAGCTTGAAGATGAATCTAAGGTGGAAATGAAGAATACTGAATTTATTTCTCACTCAAGTTACAATGAAAAACATGTCAAACAAACTGTAAAAGATGTGATCAGACTCATGGACGAGTTTGGACTTTTCTCAGCCCAAAAGAAGATCACAGACTAAAAAATTGAAAGAAGCAGTGGCTTACTTGGTTTAGTATGAGCCAGAACCAAACCAGGTCGAAATTCAAGTGAAAGAATCAGCCAAAATAAATACTTGTTGAGTTTTCAAACAATTTTAGTATTAATAAAAAATTTCTTATTTTCTACAAGTTTAGGATTTTTCAATTTTCTTCTTCTCTACTTAATCTCTCTTTTGTTTCCGAAAAACTCATTCACCTTCTTTTATCAAAAATTCTCTCTAAATTTGTGAATCCCTTGTTTATCTTTGAACATTGTTGATTGCTAGGAATTCATTCTCTGATTGCAAACTTGTCTTTGATTGAAATCATAGTTCATTCTCTTGATCAAAGACACATCTATACAAGATTTGATCATTCCATAGATCATCTTTGAAGGTCATCCTATCAATCCATCCATCATCATCTGAATCAACCCATCTCTCTCCCAAACCATCAGATCATCCTTCAAAAGAACCAGGGACAAAAGGATCTCCTCACTAGAGATTCATGAAGTGGTATCAGAGCAGATCTGAAGGCTATTGATCTGAAACTTTTCAACTTCTCTTCTTTGTTTTGGGAATTTGTTTTCTATTCTCTGCATTTTTCTCAAAAAATCTCTTATCTCTCTATCTGTATAATCTGCAAGAGGGCCAACCAGTTAAAAAGTTTTTTTTTGAAAAGTTTGAAGAGAAATCCAACTTGGCTGAAGAGAAATCCAGTCTGGCTGAGGATAAATCCAGCCCTGGTGGTAAAGCCTCTTGCAAACAAAAATCTTGCAATTTGTCTATCTATTTCTTCTGTTTTGGGGTTGGGGTTTGTTCTCTGAAGTTTGATCTTTGTGTGTTGCTGAACTATTGGATTCACCGAAAATAAATTCACAGAAAAATCAGAAAGAAACACTTGAGAGATTGTGAGACTTTGGCTATTCATATTTGTGCTAATTTTTTTTTGTTGAGATTGTAACAATGGCTGGAGATATCAGTAAAAGAAAGGAGGCACCAATTGTGACTTTTAATAAATTGCAGATGGAAGCAATGATGTCTAAGATCATGAAAAGAATGAAAAAGATTGATCTTTTACAAAAAAACATGCTGATGTTCTGTTTGGTAATGTTTCTTAGGTTCAGATGGATGCTAAGATTAAAATGAGGAGCATGATACCATCTTTCTGTGGCAGAAATGACCATGCTGGCTACTTGGAGTGGGAGCAGAAAATGGAACTTGTTTTTGATGGCCAAGCTATTCAGAAAACAAAAAGGTTAGATTGGCTACATCAGAGTTTGTGGGGATGTGATATGCTCTATATTTTACCCTATTTAGCCTATAAGTTTCATGTGTTTTCAAAGGTTTTATATGCATTTCATAGTTCTTTTAGAGATATCTCAGGTTTAGGTAATGATGATTATGGAGTATTTTGAGATCTTTTGGGGAGATATTACATTTCACTCGCGGAGCTGACTACTGAAGAGAGTATCGACCGATGCATCAACATCGGCATCGACCGATAGAGAATCACACGCGTCGATCGATTAAGCACTAGCCACACCGATCGATACAGAGCTAATCGCGATTAATGGAGATTAGAAGATTTACGAGTTTTACTCAAAATATATCATATTTGCATTATACACCTTGGCCGCCTGTTAGGCCATTCTATTAGGGTTTTTGTACCATTTAAATAATGATGCACTAAGAAGAGAAGAAGTAAGCAATCGAGGAGGCTACAAGCAAGTCACCAAAGTCATCACCAAGGAGAGAAGTAATAGCTTAGAGAGTCAGTTTGAGAAGAAGATACCTACCTTGGTGAGAGAGATCTGAGCTGCATAAACAGAAAAGATCTTGAACTCGTTTTGTTTTCTTACTCTATTTTCATTAAGTTTTATTTAAGTATTATTCAGACCATCATGATCATGCTTCTTATGAATATGCCTGAATAGTCTTGTTGTTAGATTAGGTTTACTAAAGGTAGATTTATGTATTGATGTTCATAACATGACTATTAGGGTGTTTTAATAGTTCTTTCATTCTAGTTGCACTTAATGCTAAGTAAAGGAATTGATCATCCTTGACTTAGATCTTAGGTTTAATTTGTGCAAGCAACAGTATGGTAAATTGCCTGAAAATAAACTAGACTGATCTTATTAATTAGCTAAAAATGAAAGTTGCCCTAGTTAATCTGAGAACCTATCAACCTGCTCGGTAAAGCTTACTGGAAGGATAATCGATCGATACTACGTTAGAGTCATCGACCAATTATCTGAAAGGCTTATCGATCGATTGTCATAAAGTTACATCGATCAATGCTTTCTCAAGATGGAACAAGAGACAGCTGACTGTCTTGAGATCCAGCTATTAGAAAATAATATAGATTGTTCTTAAGAGATAAGTTCGACAACAATCACATTTAAAACCCTTATAATCCCTAAAAACAGCATACTTGTCATACCTAAAGGTTTACCTTGATCTAGCTACTTTCCCGAATTGATAACAAACCTCATTATCTGAAATCAAACAATTGTCCTGTTCGTCGATCGATATACGCTTCTTAATATCGATCGATTTTCCTGTCTACACTTGAATTCATTTAAGTTACTGCTTTAAAACTTTTCAATCTAGCTTTATTTCGACGACTATAAGATCTATTGTGTAATCCAAGAGTCTCTGTGGATCCGATCCCTAAATACTACAACTTGACCTCTTTTGATGAGAGTAAGGTTACTCTAAGGTAATTTGAGTACGTATCAGGATGCCATTCAATGGTGGGATCAGCTTGTTAATATCAGAAGAAGGACAGGAGAAGCACAAGTGGCATCCTGGTTCGAGCTGAAACACTTCATGAAGAAACACTTTGTTTCTGGTAACTATAGCAGAAAACAACTGAGACATGCCAAAGAAGAGACCAGACCTTGCCACGATCCTGATCACCCAAAAAAGTCTCAGTCACATAAGCAAAAAAAGCCGAACCCACGTCCTCTCTCAAGAGTCAATGAACCACTGTGTTCTAAGAAGAAATCAGCTAATCAAGAGCACAGAAAAGAAACAGTTTTCTTAGCCAAGAAACTCATAAGATTGAAACTGCAACTTCTGATTGTGCTAACGATTCTTATTTTTATCATGATAGGGAGTATATGGGAGTTGAAGAACCTAGGGAGCTTGAGGAAACACGTGGAGACCACACTAAAGAGGAAAAAGAAGTCTCAGATTGCTTACCATGGTTGAAAGACCAAGGAGAAACAAAGCTGCTGGAAAAATATGAGAGTTATTTTCTCTGTTTTGAACTTTTACATAAAGTTACACCTGATTATGATAAACTAACTTATCTTAAACCGGTGCAACCGAGTAGCATTTTCTTAGTGTCTCAGGTCTCAGAAGACCACTCACCAGAAACAAAACAGAAGAGTTTAACAGAAAGTGAAGTGTTGGAGCAACAAATAAGCTTGGAACCAGAAACAACTCATGCGCCTTTGCCGCCAAGTTCACAAGAGCACTGTAAGGAATTTGATCTGATTAATTACTGCCTGATTTTTTGTTATGGTTAGTTCAGTGATGTAAAACGTTTTGGTCTGGAAAAAATAAAATAATTTTGTGTTTCAAGCTCTGGTTTTGATAACATGATTAATTCTTTTAAAGTGTTCGAACCTGATAAACTCTCTGATCAAAAACATTTTCAATATGGAAATAAAAATAATTCTGGTCTTGTTTTGAGTTTTGATCAGTTTATGAAACATAACAGATGCCTTGATCACTCTAAAAACACTAGAGTTTGTTCTGTAACAATCTGACTTCTGTTTCAGAAAACCTTGTGAATCTTTTTCTTGTTTTAAAGATAATGGCTTTGATCTGAGTTTTCAAGTCATAAACTGATCACTGGTGGGTTGTTTGCATCTGCTGATGCCTTGAACAAACCATGGAAGTTGCAGAAACTGAAGGCACTTAGTGTTGAAACTAAGTTTGTTCTTGATTCTGATTTGAAACTTGCTAGTTTTTGTTCTGAAAAGCATGTTGAGACTTTGATAAATAATTCTCGGTTTGAACTTGATTTTTTGTGTTATGAATTTGACAAACTTGTGCATGTTCTGAAGCTGTTGTTTAAGTACTATGTTATCTTGTGCCTTGATACCATTCTGGTGTACAATACTTACTTTTAAAGGCATTATGATGATCTGAAACGTGTGCTACATGTTCTAAGGAAGAAATGCTTGATATTCGGTCTGAAAAAGAACATGTATTGCACATATAACACTGCATATGCAGGCTTTGTTTTGAGTTTCCAGGAACAGCAGGATCTGTCCCAAAGGAGTGCGAAGGACGAAAGCATAGACCATGCTTATAAGCCAGAGATTTGGAGATGGAATTACTTTAGGAAAATGGCTTCAAAATTCCAACAAATTTTTTGTCCAAAATCTTAGTCTGATGTTTCTTTAAAGCTTATTTTCTTGATCATTTGTCTCGCTTCTTACTTGTTTCCTTTTGATGTAGGTAATACAGATTTGAGGACAAATCTTTTCAAAGGACGAGGGGATGATGCAAACATGGTTGAGCCTGATGACTATGCGACTAAGGATAAACCAGGATGGCTGAATGGAAAGATTGAAGATGAATCTAAGGTGGAAATGTAGCATGCTGAGCTTATTTCTCACTCAAGTTACAATGAAAAACATGTGAAACAAGCTGTAAAAGATGTGATCAGATTCATGGACGAGTTTAGACTTTTCTCAGTCCAAAAGAAGATCACAGACCAAGAAATTGAAGGAAGCAATGGCTTGCTTGGTTTAGTATGAGCCATAACCAAACCATGTCGAAATTGAAGTGAAGGAATCAGCCAAAATAAACAATTATTGAGTTTTCAAACAATTTTAGTTTTAATTAAGTTTTTCTTATTTTCTATAATTTTAGGACTTTTCAATTTCCTTTTTCTCTACTTAAATTCTATTTTGTTTCTGAAAAAACCATTCACCTTTTTTATCAAAAATTCTCTCTAAATTTGTGAATCCCTTTCTCATCTTTGAACATTGTTGATTACTAGGAGTTTATTCTCTGATTGCAAAACATGTCTTTGATTGAAATCAGAGTTCATTCTCTTGATCAAATACATATCTATACAAAATTTGATAATTCCATAGATCATCTCTGAAGATCATCCAATCAATCCATCCATAACCATCTGAATCAACCCATCTCTCTCCCAAACACTACAAGAAAACATCGGTATTCTGAGGAAAATACCGAGGGAAAATGAGTTCCTCGGAAATTTCTGACCAAAAATCGAGGAAATACCGAGGAAACCAAGAAATGTGGTTTCCTCGAAATTTCCTCAATTTTTTTTGAAGAAATTTCGAGGAGGACCAACTTCCTCGGTATTTTTCGAGGGAATACCGAGGAAACCTCGTTCGTCGGAAAAAACCGACGGATATTTCTAATATTTCGACGACATCTTGTAGCCGTTAGAGAGCCGTTGGGAGAGCCGTTGGGAGAGCCGTTGGGAGAGCCGTTGGGGGATTTTAAAAATTTCGAGGAAATTTCGAGGAAATGTCGGTTTCCCTCGGAATTTCCTCAGTATGCCGGGAGGATTTCATCTATAAATACAACCACCCCTCTTCCTCTTCATTCACTTCATTTCTTCTTCTTCTCTCCTACTATTACGAATTTGATTCCAAAAAAACATGTCTTCTTCAAATTATTTTCGTTCTTGGATCGATCGACCTCATTTGGATCCGGACACGAGATTGCTTACGGAAGAATACAATCAAGGTATAATCAAGTTCATGAGGGTAGCTCGCCGACAACCGGAAGCAGAAACATGTAAGTTAAGATGTCCTTGCTCTAATTGTAAAAATATAAAAGTTATTAAAGAGTGGGATGTTTGGACTCATCTATATTTAAGTGGGTTTACACGAAGTTACAAAATTTGGTATCATCATGGGGAAACTGATTATGAACTTGGTAGTACTAGCGAACCTCAGCCGGCGGTTAGATTAGAAGAACCAATTAGAGCGGATGTAGATTATGGTGTAGGTACTGAGCAGATGATAAATGATCATTTTAGAGGGGAAGATTTACCCAATGCAGAAGCTAGGAGATTTTATGAAATGTTGGATGCTGGAAAGCAACCATTGTACAAAGGTTGCAGAGATGGTCATTCAGCTTTATCATCTGCTATGAGACTGATGGGCATTAAAACAGATTATAACTTGGCTGAAGACTGTGTGGATGCGATAGCTAATTTTGTTAAAGGTATTCTACCTGAGGATAATGTAGCTCCAGGTTCATACTACGAGGTTCAAAAACTCGTAGCTGGGGTTGGTTTATCTTATCAGGTAATAGATGTATGCAGCGATAACTGCATGATTTATTGGAGGGCGGATGACCAGCGGACTACATGCAAATTTTGTGGGAAGCCTCGTTATAAAGATACGAGTGGAAGAGTTCCAGTGCCATATAAAAGGATGTGGTATTTGCCTTTGACGGAAAGGTTGCAGAGGTTGTATCTTTCGGAACGCACAGCGCAACGAATGAGATGGCATGCGGAGCACTCAACAGATGGTGAGATTAGACATCCTTCAGATGCAAAAGCGTGGAAACATTTCCAATCAACTATTTTTCATTAACCCGGCAACCCTAGCCGCCAAACTTTTCGCGAATAAGAGAATTTCGAGGAAATTTCGACGACCAACATTAATATTTGTGAGGAAATTTCGACGGACCATTTCCGTCGGACCCCTCATAAATTAGGTTTTCATTCTTCTCTTCCCCATTTCTCTCCTCTCTTCCTCTCTTCCTCTCTTCCTGCGCGGCGGCTCTCTCCACTCCTCTCTTCCTGCGCGCGGCGGCTCTCTTCCTCTCCTCTCCTCTCCTCTTCTCTCTTCCTCTCGGCCTCCTTCCTCTCCTCTCTCCCTCTCCTCTCTTCCCATGTAAGTTCATCTCTCTTCTCTTCCTCTCTTCATAGATCTCGAAATTTAGGTTGTTAGAAAGGAAATTCAAGGATTGAATGGATAGCTTAGGATTTTCATGTTTGGATTGTTGTTATATATTTTTTTGATTTATTTTGTGTTTTGGTTAAAATTGAAAACGTTTTTCATGTTTTCAAACGTTTTTTGATTTTTTAAAACGTTTTTTTATTTTTTAAAACGTTTTTTATTTTTTAAAACGTTTTTTGATTTTTTAAAACGTTTTTTTATTTTAAAAACTACTTTTTATATACTAAAACTATTTTTAATTATTAAACTATTTTTAATATATTAAAACTATTTTTGTAATTATTAAAATATTTTTAATATATTAAAACTTTTTTTGTAATTATTAAACAATTTTTAAATATTAAAAATATTTTTTTATATATTTAAACTTTTTTGTAATCATTTAATATTTTTTAAATATTTAAACTATTTTTTATATATTTAAACTTTTTTTTTGTTATTATTAAACAATTTTAATATATTAACAAATTAAAAAAAATTGTATGTATTAAAAAAAAATTATTTATATAAAGGTCTCAAGAGGAACATACCCGTTCTCGACAGCGTCGTGGTCGTGGTGGTACGGGGAGCGGCTCCATTTCGGGTTCCGCATCGCCCCACAGCTCCTACCATACATCTCCCTCTCCATTTCCCTCTCATTCTCCTCCCGCTCCCGGTGTGGCACCCACTCCTGCTCCTGCTCCTGCTCCTGCTCATCCGGCAATTCTGAGAGTTGCGGAGTTTGTTCGACAGCCGGGTCGTGACCATCTTCCATATCTCACTCAGTATCCATGTGGATGGGGTCAGACATGGTAATTAAACCTATTTTTTTTTCATTAAAATTTGATTCATTTTAAATAATTAGTTCTTTTTATTAGGTTCGACCGATCCGGGAACGGGATCAGCGGATGGATCAACCGTATGATGTACTCGGCCCTCGACAATGGACATCCGACTTTCACCGACTTCCCTCTCCAGAAGCAGCATATGTGGTTTCAACAGTTTGCGGTAAGTATTCTATTTTTTACTTATTTTTTTAATCTTTAATATTAATTTCTACTAATTGTATTTTATTTTCAGCAAGAATTCAACTGGAATGCCGATGATACGTTGTTTATCTATTACTACTTCTACCATAAAGTTATGGACAACTATGGGAAGCAGATCCACACGTGGAAGAAGAAGTGGGAAATAAACAAGGTTGGTTTTTATTTATGAAACAATTTTTTAATTTAATAAAATATTTTTTTATTTATTTAACATTTTTTTTAAAGACCCCAAAGGGGATAGACCCCGACGTCTGGTGGGAGTTGGGTGTGCATTGGAGTAAGAACGAAGTGAGAGCAACTTCTTCCACCAACTCCACCAACCGCAAGAGCGACCGTAAGGGGAAGGGCATTTACAAGCATAATTTGGGGGCTCAATCTTTATCCAGTCTGGGGGATCGCTTGGTAAGCTTGTCGGTTTTTATTATATTATTTAAGATTCTAATATTTTTTTTGTGCATTTCTTTTAATTACTAATGTTTGTTTAATTTATGTTTTTTTCAAGGCGGAAGAAAATGAGGGGGAGCCAGTTGATCATCTCACCCTAATAAAGACGGCGTATACCAACAAGAAGACCGGCGAGATTGATGATGGTGTTGTGAGGGATATGGTCACCCTCATCGACAGTCAGATGAAAGACGAAGTGTCTCAGCTTCAAACCGAGGATGACGATTCGACGGGATCGACCGGCTTGCCTCGGGTTCGGATCAACCAAATCGTTGAAGCGGTAAGTTCTTTTTTTAAAGTTCAATTCATTTTTATATTATTTAAATTTGACACTTTCTTTTTCAGTCGGTTCCAAAGAAGAAGGGCCGTTTGTTCGGTTTGGCTCGTCGGTCCAACTCGGTTCCGTCTGCTTCTGCACCACCGTCCTTTGTTGATCAAGAAGTCCTTCTGAGTCAGATGAGGGACAAGGATGCTCGCATATCTGCGTTGGAGTCCATGGTGGCGAGTCAAGAGGCGGGCTGGGAGGCATAGAGGAAGCTGAACCAGCAAATGATGGCGATGATGAGGAGCATGAACCCGAACGCCAACGTGGAGCTCCCGACCATGCCAGACCCGAACGTCCAAAACCCATAGTTTAATTTCTTTCAAAAACTCGAAATGTTTTATTTTGATTTGTATGGCTTTGAAATTTAGATAATATGTTTTCAATTTAAATTTTAATTTTATATTTTCTAATTTAAATTTTAAAAATATTTTTGTTTTCAAAAAAAATTTTTTAAAAAAAATTATTTTCAATATATTCCGAGGAACAGCTGTCCTCAGTATATACCGAGGGAAGTTTTCCTCGGAATATTCCGAGGACAGTTTCCTCGAAAATTTTCGAGGGCTACATTCCTCGAAAATTTTCGAGGAAACTGTCCCTCGGAATATTCCGAGGAACTGAGTTCCTCGAAAATTTTCTGAGGCCTCTTCCCTCAGTATATACCGAGGGAATGGTTCCTCAATATATATCGACGACCTCTTCGACGAACGGCTGTCCTCTAAATCTCTTCGGAATTGTTGTTCCTCGAAATTCCGTCACAAAATTTCGAGGAAATTTCGAGGGAAAATGAAATTTCGAGGAGTTTTTTTCGAGGGACTTTTTCCTCGGTATGTCGTCGGAATACGGTTATTCCGACGACATACCGAGGAAAAAGTCCCTCAGTATCAGCGTGTTTTCTTGTAGTGAAACCATCAAATCATCCTTCAAAAGAATCAGAGACAAAAGG
Source organism: Raphanus sativus (assembly GCF_000801105.2). Lineage (NCBI taxonomy): Eukaryota > Viridiplantae > Streptophyta > Magnoliopsida > Brassicales > Brassicaceae > Raphanus > Raphanus sativus. The sequence continues at coordinate 12,916,035 of NC_079519.1, forward strand.
ATCTCCTCACCAGAGATTCATCAAGTGGTATCAGAGCAGATCTGAAGGCTCGTGATCTGAGTTCGATTCTGAAACTTTTCAACTTCTCTTCTTTGTTTTGGGAATCTTTTTTCTATTCTCTGCAATTTTCTCAAAAATCTCTTATATTTTTATCTGTATAATCTCCAAGAGGGGCAATCAGTTTAAAAAAATATATTTTTTCTTTGAAAAGTTGAAGAGAAATCCAACTTGGCTGAAGAAAAATCCAACCTGGCTGAGGAAAAATCCAGCCTGGCTGAGAAAAAAATCCAATCCTGGTGTTAAAGCCTCTTGCAAACAAAAATCTTGCAATCTGTCTATCTATTTCTTCTGTTTTGGGGTTGGGGTTTGTTCTCTGAAGTTTGATCTTTGTTTGTTGTTGAGCTATTGGATTCACAGAAAAAAATTTACAGAAAATAAGTGAGAAACAGTTGAGAGATTTTGAGGCTTTGGCTATTCATATGTGTGCTAATTTTTTTTTTTTGAGATTGTAACATGAAATCATGGCTGTAGTTGTCAGTAAAAGAAAGGAGGCATCAACTGTGACTTTTAAAAAATTGCAGATGGAAGCAATGATGTCTAAGATCATGAAAAGAATGAAAAAGACCGATCTTTTACAAAAGAAACATGCTGATGATTTCTTTGGTAATGTTTCTCAGGTTCAGATGGATGCTAAGATTAAAAGGAGGAGCATGATACAATTTTTATGTGGCAGAAATGACCATACTGACTACTTGGATTGGGAGCAGAAAATGGAACTTGTCTTTGAAAGCCAAAATTATTCAGAAAACAAAAAGGTTAGATTGGTTACATCAGAGTTCTGTGGGGATGGCATTCAATGGTGGGATCAACTTGTTAATACCAGAAGAAGGACAAGAAAAGCACAAGTTGCATCCTAGTTTGAGTTGAAACACTTCACGAAGAAACATTTTGTTTCTGGTAACTACAGCAGAAAACAACTGAGACAGGCCAAAGAAGAGACCAGACGTTGTCATGATCCTGATCACCCAAAAAAGTCTCAGACACATAAGCAAAAAAATCCAAACCTCAGGAGTCAATGAGCCACTGTGTTCTAAGAAGAAAACAGCTATTCAAGAGCACATAAAAAATCAAATTTTCTTAGCCGAGAAACTCATAAGATTGAAACAGCAACTTCTGATTGTGCTAATGATTCTTATTTTTTGTCATGACAAGGAATATATGGGAGTTGAAGAAACCTAAAGAGCTTGAGAAAACACGTGGAGACCACACTAAATAGGAGAAATAAGTCTCAGATTGCTTGCCATGGTTGAAAAAGCAAAGAGAAACAAAGTTGCTATAAGAACACCAACATAGCTACCACATACATCTTCGCTGCTATAAGAACGCCGACACCTCAAGAAGAAGATGGACTTTGCACCATATGCATTAACAATATTGTAAGAGGAGAGATTATCAACTCATTGTCATGCAACCATATTTTCCATTGGACAAGACTTGGGTTCATCCCCTATGGTGAACTCTCAAATTCACTTCAATTGTTATCACCAATCAAAGTGCCATGTAGGATTAGTAAAAAAAGGAAACAAAATTAAAAAGAAAAAAGGGAAAGAAGTGAAAAATACGTCGACTAATTTTTGTAACGCCATCTATGGCTTTTTCTTCATCACCAACACATAATTTTAAAAGCTTTTTTATCATCTAAACAGAATATTGAAAGTTTTATTTGTCAAATTGGTATCTACAATCCTCTTCTCTTATATCTTAAACCTAAACCCAAAATACTAAACCCTAAACCCAAAATACTAAACCCTAAATCCTTGGGTAAACTCTAAACCCTTGGGTAAATCCTAAATCCTTGGATAAAAAGATATTCCAAAGGTTTAGAGTTTATCCAAGGGTGTAGGGTTTATCCAAGGGTTTAGGGTTTAGTTTTTAGAATTTACCCAAGGATTTATGGTTTAGTGTTTTGGGTTTAACAATTTGACAAATAAAGCTTTCAATATTCTGTGTGGATGATAAAGAAGTTTTCAATATTTTGTGTAGGTGATGAAGAAGAAGCCATGAATGGCGTTAAAAAAATTAGTCTACGTCTTTTTTATTTCTTTTCTTTTTTTTTAATTTTGTTTCCGTTTTTTATTAATCTTACATGGCACTTTAATTGGTGCTAACAATTAAGGTGAATTTGAGAGTTCACCACAGGGGGTGAACCCAAGTTTTGTTCATTACAAATTTAAATTGTCCAATATGTCAAGATACAATATTTTGATGGTAACGTTTTCCATTTACATGAAGAATAATAATTTACTGTCATAATAAAAAAAATTCAGTACACTATATTATTCATCGGTAAGAAAAATATTAACACATATAACATACACATAAACAACCGTATATATATACATATATTTTTTTTGATTAACCTGGGAGTATCCCGGACCTATGGAAGGGTTTAGACTAATCCCCAAAAAGAGGTGCAGCCCACGGATAGACCCTCTCTCCGGATATGCAAATGGGCCCTAAAGCATGGACCATCAGTGTTGATGTCCAGAAATCATGACTTAGTTTCCTCCAAGAGGGTTCGAACTCGCAACCTGGATGCAGGAAGGAGTCCGTCCTTACCATTGGACGATGATGTTCTCGACAACAACCGTATATTTACAGTTTCAAAACCAATAAAAAGTCCAAATTATCATAACCCAATTTTTCTTGATATAAAAACTGATGAAACTGAAAATTTGAAATAATAGCCGAGATGATACAAGAGGTTCATTATAGATACCTATATTTCTTGTTAGCCTGTCTTTTTTGGCTGTACAGCATTTGAATTATTTATGCACTGTAGTTTACCAATATCCTAGTCAAAACGTATACTTGGTCAACTCTCCATTTTTACATTAGAAAAAAAATTCAAAAAAGTATCTTATTCTTTAAAAATTTCAATAGAACTCTTTTTTTTTTTTTGAAAATAGTTTCAATAGAACTTTACAATACTAGTTTTCGTTCTTCTTGTTGGTTCATCTTATGTGAATTACTTTAGAACTAATTATCAAAGTACAAAACAGTAGTATAGATACATATATAAAACATGAAAGATAAATTTAAAGCATAGATAAAAACAATTAAAAAGAAATATATGTGTACGTATTGTGTAGAATTTAAGTGCCAGGAAAGTGAATGACGACGGTGAAGACAGTGACAAGGCCGAAGTAAATGAAGGAGTGAAGAAGGATTGAGTATCCGCTGGTCTCCATCTTCCCAAAGTCTACAAAGTTATTGTTGCCGGGAACCTGAAACAGCAACCCCGGCGTCAGAACAACGAACAACACCGTCGCTACAATTGCGGGTATCCACTCCGCCATTTCTTGATTCTTCTTCTTTGCTATCCAGGAAGAGAGACTTTGATAAAGATAAGTTATATTAATAGAGACTTAAAGAGAGAAACATATTTCTTGATAAGATCATTATAGTGACCTGGTATTATGTCAGCAGGGTCGTGGTCAAATTGTTGGTTGATGTCCCATGGAGAGATTCGCTAGACGATGGTTGGATGGTCACTCTCATCTCTAATATTGTTAATGATTGCATTAGTGCATTTGGTCTCGTTGACTATAAAGAAGTTGAAACTTCATCAAGTAGACTAATTAAGGAGGAAGTTAAAACGATGGTTGGATGGTCACTCTCATCTCTAATATTGTTAATGATTGCATTAGTGCATTGGGTCTCGTTGACTTAAAGAAGTTGAAACTTCATCAAGTAGACTAATTAAGGAGCAAGTTAAAATTTCTGATATATATATATGAACCCGTGTATTGCAACGAGTTTTATTTGATGCTTTGATTTAATAAATAACTTAAAAATAATAACTCATTTTACTATAGTTTTAAAATTATTTTTGCATATGTTGTTTGGAATTTATTTTAGAATTAAGAATTCGTTTTCACACATAAGATCTAGTTAATATTTTGTATTTTATAATCATGATCCATAGGTGAATTGTTACCAGCTATTTACTTAGGGTTAATGAAAACATACATATCTAAAATTTTAAACTGAACTCAACTCAAAGTAAGAATATAATGAAATAAAAAAAATTAAAGTTAAATGAGATCAATAGAGCAATGACAACTCAACTCAAGGTAAGTATATAATTCATATCACTGCTATTTTTACAAATCTTCTGTTGATTAAAAGATTTATAGTATCATGTTCATCATTAAATTCTCTTTTAAAAATATTATTAAATAAATTTTAAAATATCTCTTTTGCTTAGGACTTAAAAAATATGATACAAATAGTTTTTGTTTATAATTATTTATAAAATAAGAAAAAACAGCTATCATATATTTTTTTCCTGGTTTTAGGGTTATAGGAAAGGAAATTAACATGTTGACCAAAAAAAGGAAAGGAAACTAATATTACACAATCTTATAAAATTATAATTTTTAGAATTATAATAATATATTACTGTCAAGTGATTATTTCCAGTTAATATTAACTATTTAAAAAAAAATTCTATTTTCAAAATTCGTTTTTTTCAGTATCACTAATATTTTTACAATTTTTTTTGTTAATTAAATAATTTTTAGTATTATGTTTATCACTTAAAAATAAAAATTACTATTATATAACCTTTTAAAATTCTCTTTTGTCATGATTTTAAAAAAAAACTTATTTGGTTAGGATTAAAAAGGAAAAGTTATTTTAAAAATCTTGTTATTTGGGATTTTGAAAAAAAAAAAGAAGTTATTTTCACATAATGGCAGGTCTTATTGACTTATTCACAATACAATTTTTTTAATTGACACATGCCACAATCAAACAGAATGAAATATTTGAGGTTATTTTTTATAATTTATTATATAAAATTATTTTAAAAAGGAAATATTGTTATTAATAAGAAAAATAAGATTATTTTTACAAAATGTTTTTATTTAGACTTTAAAAAAGAAAATTTAATTATTTATATTTATTTTTTTCAAAATATTTTATGCAACTAACTTTTTAAACGTTTTCTGTTTAATTAATTATATATCTTGTATTTTACTTACAAACACATATTCATGATATTTAAATTGTAATAAATACCACTTTGAAAGGAACATTTAAAATTGACTCTAAATAATTACTTGATAGTTTTTTTATAACATCGTAGACAATATATAATTATAAAATACTATGTAATAGTAATTTTACTTTTCAAGAATCCTAAAAAGAAAATGTAAAGTATTATTTTTGTAATAATAATTTTTATTTTATAAATTTCTTTTAAATCTTAGGTAAACTAACAATATCTGGGAAAACGGCCAATTCCACCATAAACTTAGAGTCTCCATTGTATTCATACACAAACTATTGGATCAAGCCAAAAGCATCATATATTAATTTTTATTTTGAAATTCTCACATGAACTTTTCTAATCTGGTCAGTTACTACATAACCGGAATCAATTTCGATTTAGTTGCTACATAACCGGAATCAATTTCGATGTAGTTGCTACAAAAGCATCATGAATTAATTTTTATTTTGAAATTCCCACATGAACTTTTCTAATCTGGTCAATTACTACATAACCGGAATCAATTTCGATTTAGTTGCTGATGTGGTGCTTACGTGGACGCTATGTAGGAAATTGGTTTGATTCGGTTTGACATCTGTCCATTTTCTAAAAATCGAATAGTACAAAACGACGTCGTTTTGATATTTTAACAAAATTTGTTGTCAACGAGGATCAAACCTAAACTTAGAGTTCTTCAAAGAAGTGCTCAACCAGTAGACAAATTAAATTTCCAAAGATTATATTCCATTACAATAATACTTGAACTAAATATTCTAAATAAGAACGAACAGGTGTGAAGACACTCTGAGATGGGGGTGGCGCCACAGAGGAGATTGTCGCAGAGGGAACAAGTCATGCATGCCACCACCGTCTCCCTCTTTACTTTAGCCATCGTTTCTCCTTCAATTCTTCAATGAATCGCACGTAGACCACCCATGAAAGAACCCCCCCCCCCAGATTTACGTTCAACTCATTTTCTTCCGTGATACAGTCACACTCAAGCCTCAATCAAAAAAAGACGGAGAAGCAAATAATTAGTGGGTGATTTTCACGAAGATATTTGTTACTGGAGAGAGATTCATTGGAGACGATCTTGAATCGAAGGAGATGAAGCAAATATGTTTATAACTTTTTTTAATCTATTTTATTCTCATAGACGTGAGTTTGCTTGTCGAAAATATTTAGTTCAAGTATTATTGTAATGGAATGTAATCGTTGAAAGTATAATTAGTCTAGTGGTTGAGCACTCCGCGAAGAACTCTAAGTTCTAGGGTTTGATCCTCTCTGAAAATATTTTTTTAAAATATCAAAACGACGTCGTTTTGTACTACTCGATTTTAAAAAATTGGACACATGTCAAACCGAATTAACCCAATTTCCTACATGGCGTCCGCGTAAGCACCCCATCAGCAACTAAACCAAAATTGATTCATGTTATGTAGTAATTGACTAGATTGGAAAAATTTATGTGGAAAATTCAAAATAAAAATTAGTTCATGATGTTTTTGGCTTGATCCAATAGTTTGTGTATGAAAACAATGGAGACGTCAAGTTCATGGTGGAATTGGCCATTTTCCCAACAATATCTTGTCATAATAAAAGTAGACAAATTATAGTAGAGATAGAATATATAAGGAAATTTTGTTTGAGTTATATACCAATAATAGATTTGTATAATGTACTAAGTATCAGATTTCTATATTAAGTGGATGACCAAAATGAATATTCTACTCAATTATGACATAAGATAAGATATAATTTCACTATTTCTCAAAGAAAAATTAAACATATAAATAGTCACAAGGGTATAACATTGAACGACAAAAAAGATAAATTCATAATGGGACAAATAAAAGTTTAATGTATTCCTCATTTTCCAATTTTCTCTTAATTTACCTATCCAATATGGTAATATTTGCTAACTTTTAGAAAGACTAAATTTGCGCATGCGCTCCATTATGTAAACTAGAGATTCTCACCGCGTTTCGCGCGGTTTATATATATTTTGAAAATTTGTTATTTTTATGTGTATGTGAAAAGTTCCATTTTATATTTATATTTAGTTTAAATTTTAGTATAACTAATATGTTTTTCTTATGAGGCTTAGATAATCTTAATTGAAAATATATAAATGATATCGTAAATAAATGAATATAAAGAAAATATTTCTCCAATAATACACTTAAATACCATTATAAATTATGTTATTAATTTGAAATCAACTTTTGAATATGGGAATAGGTGTCAAACCATTTTACATATATTTATGGAGTATTATTAAATTTATTAAATCAAATTTTTGTATTTATAACATAATATGAATTAAAAGTGTAATATTAAGTTTTATTAACAAGATTTTTATTCATGTTTTACATTTCTTTGGTTTTATATTTTTTATTTTGAAATGCTAATTTATGACTGGTTAATTTTTTTATACTGGTATCATCGTCTTTCATATAATTTTACATATTTTCTAGGACAAAACAGTGATTGTTTGATTAATTGTTGTTTCTTCCTTTAAATGTTTATCAACTATTTTGGATATTTTCTGCTTATTAAAATGAAAGGTTGTTTTATATATATTCTTCATTAATTGATACGTTGTCGTTTTTTCTTTGCTAGTGTTTTGTTATATTTAACCTAACTGATAACTAAATTTGATTTGAACCATAAGTTTTTTTAAATGTTTTGTGGTTCATATATTTTTGAGAAATGGTTCATATATTTAATCTAATTGATAACAGTGTTGTTATATCTCTTCCTATTTTTTTTTATTAAAAAAACTATGGACCTGATTTTAAATGCTATTTTAAATGCTTGATTTGTAAGAATAGCTGAGTAGACCTGTTTCAACAAAAAAATACTGAGTGGACCAAATTCATTTTTACATTCCTCTCTTACTTCGTCTATAAATTTCTCTTATACGAACAAGCTTTAATAATAAGCCCCAAAACTATGGAAGCTATTAAACAACAGTGGATTTAGTCACTTGAATTTATTGCTAGGATGGGGAACATCGGAAAGCTTTTAGATGTCATCGATTGCAGCGACGGCATGCTTTTGCTAAAACTCCACCCAAGTATGTAATGATAGGTCTGAGTCGTCTGACCCGGTAGCATTACAAAAGCCGACAAACATATTGCATAAATTACTTTATTCAGACTATATAACGAAACTTTCTTATGTTATATGAATGTTAAATAACAGTCCAGTAATGTAGTATTCAAAACACCTATATAAATTAACTTCGATAGCCTATTAACCTTCTGTTCTCATCTTATTCAGACAACTTTTATCTCTATTCTATTTAAGTTGAAGTTTGCTATGGAGTTTTTAATCAAAAATATTGTTAGTATATCTATATATATTATTACTTTTTTCTTATAATTGGCTTTTGTATATTTTTCCTGATAGATGTATTTATAACTTGTACATGTATTATTAGAAAATGTTAAATATGTTAGTATGTTAACAAAGAAATACCGTAAGTGTAGCAGTGTATATAGAATCTTATGTTCCTTTTTAAGGAAATTAGTTTTTAAGTGAATTTCAATGTTACTATAGATTCTTGAGTATGACCCAGGTTCTACAACGTGCCGCACAGTCAAATCGGCAGGGAAACGCTAGGGGGAGATTAAGCAAGGCGATTTCGTCTTATTCGGCCAATAACTGGCATAAAGTTGGGTATCAAACAGCTTTAGTAAAATAGTTTCATATCCACCACTATTTTATACAAATAATTATTTAGAAACTACTTAAACAAACATTTTTAGTATTATCGTAGTTTATGTTTCATAAAATGAAAACGTTGAAAGATAAACACAATCATACTTTTTGCTAAATACAATTATGGAAGACTAATTCGAGATTTGGATGATGCCAAAGTAATCTAAAGTAGATTAGTTGAGAGCTATGACAAATCTGGCACAGACAAATACACAGAGAGGAGTGTGGCGAACTGGCCAGTGTAGATAGCATCAGGTTCAAGATGGCCAATGTTAAGCTAAAGGGAGCCATAATCGTTTCAGGCGATCAATTTGTTTGTGGCCGAGTTGCTAATTACAACCATCACTGCTTTTGCCAGGGCACATCCAGTTGTCCTCTCGGCATTAAGTAAGGCAGGTTATTTGAATAAGTTAGACGATTTAAAACCATCTTATCTTCTTGAACCTTCCAACCTAGGCAAAAACACAGCAGCTGATCAGTGACTTCATCAATTTTACATATCCCTATATGAAGTTAAGGAGAAAGCAATTAAACTTACAAAGAACGTTAAAATACCTCTGATCGTGCAAGCTTACGCTCAGCTTCTAATGGAGCAAGGATGGCTTCAATTGGAGGCATATTAAATCATCTTTTTATGCAGCATGGACCCTTCTTAAGTGGATTCCAGCCTGAGAAACCAATGTCCATTGATGCTTTTTTCTTCTCATTGATTTTCTTGATTTCTAGATTCTACAACACGTTTAGTAAGTGTAACATTATCGAGCAAAGGAAGGATTCATCAAGCAATACTTTTTTTTAAGATTGGATTCGATCAAGTTGAGCTTCTCATCCATGAGATACTGTAAGCTCACTACTTGCAACCAAAAAACAGAATGTAGTAATAAAAGGTCATGTCTACAAATCTTTAACATGTAAGACATAAAAGTCAAAGAAAAACATGAAAAACAAAATGTTTTTTTTTTGAATTATACAGAGGTATCCTGGCCCCACCGAAGTGGTCCAGACTAGTCACGTGTTGCCACATGTCGGTCTTCTGTCCCTGGCGATACCGAAATGTTAATTCCCCAGTGGCCGGGATTCGAACCCAGGTGGCGGAACTCACAGCTGTGAACCCTTTACCAACTGAGCTAGAAGTCCCGGTTAATTAACAAAAACGAAATGTTCAAATGTTCAATTAACAAAAACTTAAGAATTTGAGTTGTGGTGAAAGGAAGAGATAAACTCACTTATGGAATTGAGTGGAGGATGTTCATTGCACGAAGCTGTTGGATACACACGTCATGACTCATGATTGTTTTCGTGAATTAATCTTATTCCTACTTCTTAATCTCACAGCCATCATTAAGCGGGAGAGCATTTGATAATTATGAGATGGTTTCTTTCTTCTTCCCTCTCTGCAATGTCAAAATTAGAAGTCAGTGAAGAAACATCTTATTGTGGAAACATTCCAAATTTGCCGACTTACAATACATTCTTCTCTGTCTACCAAAACCTTCAAAAGAGTAAGCAGAGGCTGCAGGTAGGCAATCAATTTTAGAGGTAAGTTGGTATTGTTTTGGAGGTTAGCACATTGTACAAACCTTGAATGTGTCCATGTTCTAGGTAAAGAATTGTTTTCTTTGATCCTCTCCTCTGTGCTCTGCCTCCAAGCATGTAGTTTCAGTGTAGATAAGAGAAGGTGCCTAGAATGACCTGCACATATCATAGTGAGTTGCAAAATAAGTTAGATTTTTTTGGGTAAACGTTTGTAAATGCTTGAAGATTAAGAAACAGAGATGTCGGACATGGGTTTTACCCCCAACAAGGCCTATAAGATAATGAGCTCAGCCCATTTAAAAGGAGGTGACTAGGAAAACCCTAAACCTCATCCTTCTATAAATAAGGAGGCATCCCCTCCTTGAGAAGGATCCTATTTTTGATCTCTTGCCTCACTTCTCACTTTCTAGAGAAAAACACCAAATCACATGCTTTCTTCTAAGCACTTGTGACCTTTCGTTGTAGAACTACGATTGGCTTGATCCCTTTTCGGGGTACGTAGGCAACCCTTCACCGGGTCCAGCTATAACATATTACACCTCTTTTACTCTCCAGCTATCCAGTTCAAGCTCATTATGAAGACCTCTCCTAACCCCACCATCGAAATCAGTCTACCCCTTGTACAGCACCGACTTCGGTTCAAACAGTTGGCGCCCACCGTGAGTCCTGGAGAAGTATCTTCGAAGAAGATTGGACTCGGAGTCCGTTTGACCGTTTGGTCGTCACCGTTCGCTCTCGCGCGATTACTCGATATGGTTCGTTCTCTCGCGATTACTCGTCACCGTTCGCTCTCTCGCGATTATTCGTTACCGTTCGCTCTCTCGCGGTTACTCGACAAGGTTCGCTCTCTCGCGATTACTCGTCACCGTTCGTTCTCTCGCGATTACTCGATACGGTTCGTTCTCTCGCGATTACTCCTCACCGTTCGCTCTCTCGCGATTACTCGACAAAGTTCGTTTCTCTCGCGGTTACTCAGCACGGTTCTCTCTCTCGCGGTTACTCGTCACCATTCGCTCTCTCGCAGTTATTCGACACCGTTCGCTCTCTCGCGGTTACTTGGCACGGTTCACTCTCTCGCGATTACTCGTCACCGTTCGCTCTCTCGCAGTTATTCGACACCGTTCGCTCTCTCGCGGTTACTCGACACGGTTCGTTCTCTCGCGGTTACTCGGCACGGTTCGCTCTCTCGCGGTTACTCGGCACGGCTCGATCTCTCGCGGTTACTCGACTCGTTCTCTCACGGTTACTCGGCACAGTTTGCTCTCTTGCATTCACTCGGATCACTCTCTCTCGCAGTCACTCGGCTCGGTCTTTAGCAGTTACTCGGGACCGCGGTTACACGACCACAAGGCTGAGAGTCTTGCGGTTACTCGGACGTGGAGGAGAAGATTCATCTCGCTTCCCTTTGCAACTCTTTGTCGATCACAATTTCGAGTTGAGGGAAGATGCACAAGTGGAGGCTTTTGGTCGGCACATGGTGCAGTTTCTCGCTGAGAGCTCATCACATTGCCATGTAACAGAGGCAAGGTTCTGGTATGATTTTGTCTCTCTGATCCTAATTGAATTTGGACTTTTGCCAAGTTACTTACGCTAAGGCACGAGTACAGCTTACCTTTTTCAGAAATGGGTTTACAAACTTGCTTTTTACTAGGCACGAGTTAGTCGTAAACTCGTCTTTTACTAGGTACGAGTTGAATAAACTTGTCTTCTACTAGACATGAGTTTCATTCAACTCACCTTTTCTAGACACGAGTTACCGACAACTCGCCTTTATCGAGCACGAGTTTAGTAAACTCTTTCTTTACTAGGCATGGCTTACTCGCCGAGCTATAGTTCTTAGGCATGGGTTTGATAAACTCGCCTTTTACAAGGCACGAGTTATACGCCGAAGCACGGTAAACTTGCCTTCCACTAGGCACGAGTTACTCGCCGAGCTACGACTCCTAAGCACGAGTTTATTTAAACTTGCCTTCTACTAGGCACAAGTTCAAAGTAAACTCGCTTGGATCATTAAATGTAAATGCGCTGAGTCTATTGTCTTATAAACCTCTTCGTAAAATTCGCAGAGATCAACTTCATCTCCCTCAACAAAGTGGGGGGCTTACTGTTGGACATGAGTTTTACCCCCAACAAGGCCTATAAGATAATGGGCTCAGCCCATTTAGAAGGAGGTGATTAGGAAAACCCTAGACCTCATCCTTCTATAAATAAGGAGGCATCCCCTCCTTGAGAAGGATCCTCTTTTGGATCTCTTGTCTCACTTCTCACTTTCTAGAGAAAAACACCAAATCACATGCTTTCTTCTAAGCACTTGTGATCTTTCGTTGTAGAACTACGATTGGCTTGATCCCCTTTCGGGGTACATAGGCAACCCTTCATCGGGTCCAGCTATAACATATTACACATCTTTTACTCTCCATCTATCCAGTTCAAGCTCATTATGAAGACCTCTCCTAATCCCACCATCGAAATCAGTCTACCCCTACGAAGCACCGATTTCGGTCCAAACAATTGGCGCCCACCGTGGGGCATGGAGAAGTATCTTCGAAGAAGATTGGACTCGGAGTCCGTTTGACCGTTTGGTCGTCACCGTTCGCTCTCTCGCGATTACTCGATACGGTTCGTTCTCTCGCGGTTACTCGACACAGTTCGCTTTCTCGCGATTATTCGTCACCGTTCGCTCTCTCGCGATTACTCAGCACGGTACGCTCTTTCGCGGTTACTCGACACGGTTCGCTCTCTCGCGATTACTCGTCACCGTTCGTTCTCTCGCGATTACTCGACACGGTTCGCTCTCTCGCGATTACTCGTCACCGTTCGTTCTCTCGCGATTACTCGACACAGCTCGATCTCTCGCGGTTACTCGACTTGTTCTCTCACGGTTACTCGGCACGGTTTTCTCTCTTGCATTCACTCGGATCACTCTCTCTCGCAGTCATTCGACTCGGTCTTTAGCAGTTACTCGGGACTGCGGTTACACGACCACAAGGTTGAGAGTCTTGCGGATACTCGGACGTGGAGGAGAAGATTCATCTCGCTTCCCTTTGCAACTCTTTGTCGATCACAATTTCGAGTTGAGGGAAGATGCACAAGTGGAGGCTTTTGGTCGGCACATGGCGCAGTTTCTCGCTGAGAGCTCATCACATTGCCATGTAACAGAGGCAAGGTTCTGGTATGATTTTGTCTCTCTGATCCTAATTGAATTTGGACTTTTGCCAAGTTACTTACGCTAAGGCACGAGTACAGCTTACCTTTTTCAGAAATGGGTTTACAAACTTGCTTTTTACTAGGCACGAGTTAATCGTAAACTCGTCTTTTACTAGGTACGAGTTGAATAAACTTGTCTTCTACTAGACATGAGTTTCATTCAACTCACCTTTTTCTAGACACGAGTTACCGACAACTCGCCTTTATCGAGCACGAGTTTAGTAAACTCTTTCTTTACTAGGCATGGCTTACTCGCCGAGCTATAGTTCTTAGGCATGGGTTTGATAAACTCGCCTTTTACAAGGCACGAGTTATACGCCGAAGCACGGTAAACTTGCCTTCCACTAGGCACGAGTTACTCGCCCAGCTACGACTCCTAAGCACGAGTTTATTTAAACTTGCCTTCTACTAGGCACAAGTTCAAAGTAAACTCGCTTGGATCGTTAAATGTAAATGCGCTGAGTCCATTGTCTTATAAACCTCTTCGTAAAATTCGCAGAGATCAACTTCATCTCTCTCAACGAACTGGGGAGGCTTACTGTTGGACATGGGTTTTACCCCCAACAAGGCCTATAAGATAATGGGCTTAGCCCATTTAAAAGGAGGTGACTAGGAAAACCCTAGACCTCATCTTCTATAAATAAGGAGGCATCCCCTCCTTGAGAAGGATCCTCTTTTTGATCTCTTGCCTCACTTCTCACTTTCTAGAGAGAAACACCAAATCACATGCTTTTTTCTAAGCACTTGTGACCTTTCATTGTAGAACTACGATTGGCTTGATCCCCTTTCGGGGTACGTAGGCTACCCTTCACCGGGTTCAGCTATAACATATTACACCTCTTTTACTCTCCATCTATCCAGTTCAAGCTCATTATGAAGACCTCTCCTAACCCCACCATCGAAATCAGTCTACCCCTTGTACAGCACCGATTTCGGTTCAAACAAATATAACACATACCCTTGTGATAGAATATGCACCATAAGACAGCCGCGTGTTTGCTAATTCAACTTCGTCAAGGATAAAAAGGTCGATGAGAGGCTGTCCATTCACCACCTTCATATGGCCAACAGCATCTACAACATTTTTTAACAAAGAGTATAAGTTTAACGTGGGGCAAAACAGTCATGAACAATAGAACTCAAAGATGATATACATGAATAGACAGCTAACCACAGAACTCACCTTTCAGTCCACAATTAGCTTCCAAAACCGCATGTGAATGGAACCGGAACCGGTCTGTGTGGATAGGAAGGTGGCAATTTCAATGGGAGACAGAATAATGTAGGATGTGAAAGAAACAGTTAGACTCTGTTCTGCAACTTTTGGAACCAGGCTGTAAATCTTTCCTGGTTTAAGGGATGCAACTTGCAAGTATTATTTAACACGCTTGAATAACTCTCCTAGGTTTCAAAAATTTTGGGTTAAAGACACAAACCTGTTCGTCGATGATGAGCATCTCCAGTCCAATAGTCCCCTCCTTTTGCTGCGTTTTTTTGGGTGAGATGTGAATGGATGGATGAGTAGATTGACGATTTTAGAAGATTATTGTTTATCAACTGTTATTAAAAGGTTGGTTTCGGGATTTTAAGCCCAGCATCGGAGGTCCGATTTTGTAAAGAATTGGTTAAAGCATAGATGACCTCACGTATTTATATCTCCTGATTGGTTGATTTTTTCACATGCCGTGGCATGTCTCTCCTTTGAGCATTAAGCCCTTTTAATATTGTTAGATTATTTATTTTCTGTCTAAATTTTTTTTTTTAATACAAAATAGTGATTTGACCGAAACAACCATATAATATTTGATAAAGAAAACTGGTTAGCGATAACTTTTGGTTGTTCTTTCCTTTTAGTTAATATACTTTTGTTGGATCAAGCTGAAATGTTTAGCATAACCTTCATATAAGTAAATAGTTTATTTTATTCATTATTCTGAACTTCTTACCAATACCAATTATAAAAAAAATTCAAAAAAAAACAATACCAATTATGGTGTTGTAATAAAATGGCACATGTGTTGAAATGAGCAATAATTTGTATGCAAATTGTTCAGCAAAATTAGTAGAGTTCTTAGTACATAATAAGTGATGCTTTTGTTTTTAATTTTATATATTTTGGACACTGAGTAATTTAGTTTTGTCAAATACACTTATTTGATTAGTTTTATAACAGGTTGAATTGTAATTGACTAAATTTTTGAGTGTAAAAAACAGAATATAATAGTGGTGACTGAATTTTAGTTGGTGGAGAGTTTTAAAATTTGTTAATTCCTGTAAGTATAAAATAAGCAATATGAAAATCATACATAAACTAAAATTAAGATTTTATATTTCTTCCAGAAGTAAAAAATCTTATCTCAATTATATGTTTATAAAATATTTTGTAAAATTATTAAAAACAAGAAAAAATGACTCAGTAAAAACAGATCTAAGTCCTCCAATTGCTTAAGTTTATTTTAGATACTTGTGTAATAAATTGTAACTAGATTTTGACCCGCCCTTTAGAGGGCGGGACAGTGGTTTTGTTTTAAATTTATGTTCTTATTCGATTTTTCATAAGTGCGTTTAGGCATGAGTATCCGGGTTGAGATCGATTGTCGTTAATAAATTTGGTTTGGTCCGTTTACTAATTCGAGTTACCTGTTTTATATTGTAACTCATGTTTTGATAATATACCGAGTTAAATATTCTATATTTTAATATATGTTTTGAGAAAGTGACAATGGCGGATATGTTTTTTTGGCAAATTTTTGTTTGTATATATTATGTGTTTCAACATAAAATGTATATCAAGTGTCTTATTCATTTTTGTTAGAAGTTGTTTTTATGCTAATGTTCGTTTTTTATATACAAAATGTTAGTATTGTGAATGGTTGAAAAAAATTAATTTGATTAGAGGTTAAATTTTTTAGAAGTTTTATATTTGAATTTCAAAAAAGTATTCTCTTTGGTTATTTATGATAAGTTAGTATTTTTAAATAAATAAATAGTGGCCTGATGGGTTTATTTAAAATATGTATATTATATTCAGTTATTTAAAATGGGTAATAATATTTAAAAAAATATTGAATGAAGTTAATAATGGGCCAGAGTAATAATTGTCAATAATTTCGAATACTATAGATTTAAATATGGGCTGTATTAATTTTTTTATAATATGTTAATAAAGCCCGAACGAATTAGGCCCAAGCCCGTATCTGATTCATTTTATTAGAAAATAACGACATATAATTTTTTTTTTAATTCAGACATGATTTCTAAACAAAAATTTCAATCTCCGACGGCGACTGAACAAAGAAATTAGGGTTTTCAACTTTTGTTCCAATCGGTCTCCACGATTCGTCTGAAGGTATGTTCTCCTCTCTCTTTTGGTTTCTATTTCTTTCGCATGTCATCTTCAAAGGATTGAACTTCATAGATCCGATGAAATCGAAGCCGATATGATACTTCATAGATCATTCTCTATTGGTTTAAAACATATCAAAACTCGAAATGTTTGTCTTTTATTCTAATAAATCGTTTCATTACCGTTTATTTAATCTTCTTAGGATATAAGAAACTAAATTCTGTGTTTTAATTATTTAATTTATTTTTATAAATTTAGATTGTTACAATTAAAAGGATTTTATATGTATATAAGGTACTTCCGAATTATAGGTTTCGTCAAACAAAATCTATACAATGTAAATCAATATTATTATTTTTCATACTTATGCCATTAATTATTTTATTTTGAAAATTTGTATACAGGTTGTTAAGCTTTGTCATCAAACGAAGGAAATACTTCCACACTGACCAAAGATAAGTGTTTTATTATTTATTTTTAACAAATAAATGGATTTTTCATGTTTATAATATTACTTTCAAATAATATTTCATTAAATAAAATTTGATTGGTTACTTTGTATCATAAGTAAATAAATTTTCTATTTAATCAACTTACTCCTGCCATTAAATATTTATATCTCTACTTGTATTCAGATTGTCAAGATTTGTGATCTAAGGAAGGAAATACATCCACACTGAGTTACAGATAAGTGTTTACATGTTTATAATATTACTTTCAAATATTATGTTCATCAAAAAATATTTGCTCGGTTACTTTTTATCATATGTAAACAAAATTTCAAGTTGCATTTACTTACTCATGGCACTAAATATTTATATTGTAAACTTGCATCCAGATTGTCAAGTTTTGTGATAAACGGAAGGAAATACATCCACACCGACTTACAGATAAGTGTTTATATCAACTTCTTAGTATAGATATGTATCATATTGTTCTGTCTGTTAGTTACAAACCTCTTATATCAAAATCAAATATTTAACTTGCTTTTTATATTGTACTATACAGGAACTAATAACGGAATAAGATCAAATCTTTGTTCTACATACAAACTGAGAGAAGATAAGTGATTTTACTCAATATATTTGTCTTATTTATTATATCTATTTCAAAAAAATATCATTATGTTAAATTATACTTTTATGACCCAAAATATTATCTAAGCATAATTCTAATAAATTATTGATGTTATAATTAATTTTTTTTCTTTATATGTTTCTGTTGTCCAACAGATAATCATAGCCTTAATTTGAACAATCGTACTTGGAAAATAAAGTACAGCCTGAAAATGGGAATTCATATTCGCCAAAATAAGGTATGACTTTTATATTCCATTTAGAATATTACTAAGTAAATAGGAATGGAACTGATAGTGGATAGTTAGGAAAAATGGAGTATGGATGCTGATAGTTTTCCAATAATCGTATTTATTTTTCTTTATAATCTAATATTAAAAAGTTTGGAATTAATAATTTATTATCTGAAACAAACTCAATCATAAAAAATGATAATTTATTATATTTTAAAAAGGCAGATTAAAACAAAGGGCGCAAAACCTGAATTCAAACAATAAAAGCCAAAAGAGAAAACAACAGAAATATAAAAAACACCGAAATAAAAAACACCGAACTAAAAGCACCAGAGAATATAATCTTAACATCAGCCACTTTTATGGTCTTCATCTCCGTGAAAGTCTTTGTTTTCAACCTCATTTAAAATTATGCATCGCTTCTTCCTTGAACTGGTAGACATCTGATGAAGTGACTTGATTCTCTTCCACATTATATCATTAAGATTCCAAACTTTTATGGCATTGAACTGAATTCCAAGAGAACCATTATTATCATCAACCGAAATCCCAAAACCATAAGTTTTGCCAACAATGTCCACGATTGCAGATGGCAAGATATCTTTCATTTCATTATGTTTAAGTCATTTATATAATGAGAAAGCAAATAATCAACAAAATATAATATTGTTATGATTTGGATAAAGTATATCTAACCTCATCCAAACAACCATTTAGGACTTTAGCTGCAGAAGATTTTACAATGTAAGTAGCTTCATAATCTAACAGACTGAATTTCGATTCACCAGTGAGATCTTGCACAAGCAAATTCAAATTGAATCTGAAAATACAAAGACGAAATAAATTATTTGTTTCATCAAAAATTATAAATATTGATATGTTAATAAATATATGGATGGAAAAAATATAACCTTGGCGAAACCTTGAGAACACTACCCTCGCAAAATTCACACCACCATTTTTGCACATCTAGTTCATCAAATGCAATTCGCGATTTGGAAACCTTATTGTTGCACACCACACAAGAAAAATAGTACCATCCACTCATTGTATCAATAGCATAAATAGTACAAATGACTCTGCAGTGTTCACCCTGAAAACATTAAAGGGATATTATGATAATGATCCAATAAAGTAACAACGTTGTTATAATAACTAAAAATAAACCTTAGCTGTTCGTATCATCTCATGAATGGTATTGAATGGAGATTGAGACCATTTGTGGCGCTTATTCTGTATTTCAATCTTGTCACTTGCAGCTTGGTGAATAATTTTTTTAACACCAGAGTTTTCATCACCATTAAACCTTATAGATTTATATTAATAGAATGATATTAAAATCTATGTAAAAACATAGCTATTGTGTAATTTACATTTAAGTACCTTCTATTCAGTGCTCGTGCTTCCTCTATAGATGGGTTTATTAAAACCAATGAGCAATCAAAAGCATTTGATACTTGAATTTTTCCTGTAAAACAAATAAAAATATGTTTAAATACAACATAATATAAAAATTTAGATACAACAAATGTCAAGAAAATACCATCTAGGTTTTGAAGTTTAGCAAATCTGATTAAACAGATATCTCCATTGTTTAGTTTATGGGCATCATCGGCCAAAATATGAGCTGATCTTCCCATAATGCAACAATGGATACGATTATCCCTGTAATAATATCAGAAAATAAACCAGATTAGCTATTGAAATAAATAAAAACATATTTACTTCGTTATAAATCTTCTGAACAACAAAAATTACTTGATATCTCTAAGAGTAAACTCCACTTTGTTTACCTCGGTTCTTGCATTTTGAACATTTTTAAGCACACCAAGATCTAAGACTTCACCCATAACATCTGATATGCAAAAACAATTGTAATTAAAAAAAAAAATCTGAAAACATATAATAATAAATTTACACGATGGGAAAAAGTAATAAGTTACCAATAAGAAATCTTGTGTCATGGGAACCGTTTAACATGTTCTCAAAATCATAGAGATCTAGGAACATGTTGTCACAGTGTAGACTTGAATCAGTTATTGTAGTCTCATTTCTGAAAACCATCTTGTAGACGTGGCTGGTCGTCCTGTATAAACCAAAAGCTGTAACTAATGCAAAGTTAGTAACAACTATCCATTCACCAAAACGAAATAGAGTCTCAAGTTTTGGCATCAGAGATTGTCTGCAGCTGGCATGGATTTTTACACCCTGAAACATTTCCAAAGTTGAAATTAATAGAAGTATTATCGAAAATAAACGTATAAGTTTAACAGAAAGGTTACATTTTTGTCAGATAAAACCATCTCAATAGAAGCACCATACTGGAGACTGAAAGAAACTCACTTATGAAGAACTTTGACCTCGACCCTCCATTCAGGTTTGTAAGGCTTAATATCACTCACATTGCTGATATTGATTATGGAACCCATGAGTGTTTATCACGGTAGATTATTGAGATTTCGCTTGGCAGAAAAAGAGTGTGTTTGATCGGATATTTATATAGTTATGGTCAAAGACAAATTATAATTATTTAAAAAATATAGAAATACTTTAGTATTAGGAATATTCAAGGAATAATATATTTTGAAGATTTGAGATCTTTTAAGTTGCAACAATAAGAATATTATATCACAATATAGTTTCGATTCTCTAATATATTAATTAATGGATTAAGTTTAGAAAATATATACTCTTTTTTAGCTTG